>NC_085141.1:365260391-365926025 GCF_024139115.2 Armigeres subalbatus | reverse complement strand
GTAGTTACGTACGCCTCTAGCGCAATATGAAATAGAGCAAAATCTACGCGATGCAACTTCATTCAATCCGAACAATACTACGTATACGCCAGCCAACACGCAAACAAAGGTGTGCATACACAAGAAATATAACAATGATTCTCTTTCACCGTTGCCAGATTTGTTTATTGGAAAAAATCATTGCTGTTTGTTGGATTGAACAAATATACCAGAAATAAATATTTATACATGTTATGTAAGCTTCTGTTACAGTCCAAGTGGCGAATAAAATTTTTCAAACCGATAAATACCCATATATTTGATACACCGTGAACATTCGTTATGATATGAAATAAACATTTCATCAAGTCTGACAACATTATGCATCAGCTGGCAATTTTTACCACCCCATTTCCACCCACCCCAGTTGTAAACAAAATTTATTTATCGCTGCTGCACTTTTTCCAACAATTGCCTTACTATTACAAACAAGCGATACAGTCATTAATTTTCAAAACATTGTGATGGAGTCTTGAGCCTTAATTTATGGTGAAAGTTCCATCAGTATTGATGCTCACGTTCAAAAGTTATCGAAAATGGAAATTTTGCACACTCACGTTGGAAACCCAACATGGCCAGGAGGAATGATTTCAAAGTATTTAAAATTACTGGAATTGACTGTAAAAACTGTCAAATGTTATCGGGAAACATTATTGCTGGATCGCGTAGAACAAAACAATCCTAGAAGTGGAACATACATACGACCAGAAACTACAAGTAAAAGTCTGCAGATCAGTTCGGAACCATTTTGGGATTCCCTTGCGTGATTTAGGAGAATGTTCACTGCGCTATACAGCACAGCTCAAATAATCTGTCGGCGCGTAGGTTTCAAGTAGTATGATGTCAGTAAGCGGGTCCTAAAAAGTGACCCTCAAAACAGAACCCCAAGTTACAAACATTGCCCAAGAATGCTGGTCGAGCAAGTTCCTGACGAAATAAAATTACGGTTTTGATGGGCGACGAGACACGACTTTCAATTCCTGGACACAAGTGCTTTAATTTCCTTGCCAAACGGAAAATTCAAATATGTCTATGCAGGCAAGATTGCCCAAAAATTGATGGTTAGTCAAAGCATCTGCAGTTGTGGAAAAAGAGCTAAAGTTTTCATCATTGGAGCGACCATAAACGGGCAAATATACAAGGAGGAGTGTCTTCGGAAACATTTTTTGCCATTCATTCAATCACACGACTGTCCGGTGTTGCTTTGGCCTGACTTAACAAGGTGACGTTGATGGAAATGCTAATATCATCTTCCAAACTTGGACGTACATGTTCGCGATAGAATTAGAGGCGAAAGTTTTGAATGATAGTTCCGTTAGGATACGGCAGGCATGAAGAATGTTTTTATAGAAGTCGATTTGAAAGGGAGCGGAGGGCAATATTTGTGATGGCACATATCACACGACCTTACGTGACGTCACGTTACGACCTTACGTGACGTTATTGAAAAAACTATCAACCCACCAAAATGCCTAAATATTCGTCCCAACGAAAAATATTAAGAGAAAAAAACAATCAGAAAACCATCTTATATGGAGAAGTGGTGTAAAAAATTCAAGTACATTGTTGACTGTTCTACTGTGCAAAAAATAACGAGTGGTATTGAGAGAAAAGTCTGAGAATTCATCTGAAATGCCAATGAATATTTTTTTGAATTTTTTTCTTCAAAGTTCACTAAATTCCCTGTATAATAAAACCTGAACCACCATTTTCTGTACTTTTGGGCAAAGAAATGTTAATTTGTGCGGCCAACACTATGGATTATTGCTTTTTTAGTGAGCCAGCAGCAATCGCTTTCCGATTCTCCCGACACTAGGCAACCAAGGACAGTCTAGCGAAGTCAGGAAAAAACAGCGCGATCACGAGACAGGCAGACACCATCTAGAAAGAAGAAAGAATAAAGAAGAGATAAGGAGAATGAAGGAAAAAAGAAAAAGGAAAAAGGAAGAAGAAAGACAGAAGAAAGGACAAGGTAGAAGAAAGGAGTTAATTTGACGAAGGAAGAAGCTACAAGCAAGTAGGAAGCAAAAAGGATGAAGAAGGAAGAAGAAGAAAGTGAAAAGAAGAAGGAAGAATGAAGAAGAAAGCTTTTTCTATCCCTCCTCTGAAGCATGTTACTGTAAGCTTTCGATGAACCATTTCTTGAACAATCGGCTCTCATCGGCAGCAAAACAAAATTTCCATGAAGAATTGGAAATTTTCCATGAAAAAATTAAATGCAAATAAATAATCACGGTATGAGCAATAAATAAATATAAAATTTCCACAAATGATGCAAAAGTTCCATAAACAATTAGGAATTTTCACCAAACAAAAAGAAATATAAAAGCAAAAATTGAAAAAGATTTTTCCATAAAAAAATCAAAATGTTCTATAGAAAAAATACAAAGTTTCCATACATAAATCAGGTTTTTTTTCATGAAAAATAAAAAAAACGAAAAATAATCAATAAAGAGGAGTAAATTTCCATAAAATGAAAAAAGCAATAAATCTGATTGAATTTTCCATGAACTTGAAACGCTTTTAAAGAAAGGGTCTTCTATAGAAAAATGCAGTTTTATTGCTTTTTTGTATTTATTTATGTAAATTTTAATATTGTTTTGTCTTTCTCGTATACTTACTATACGTAAATAAACTTCAAAACCTTTCATTTAATTATTAAACTCTTCCATGTCTACGTAGGGTAAAAGTTCCGATAGTCGTGGGTGTTCCGATAGTTGCGCTAGTGTTGTTTTTACACAATCTACGTATCATTTCTCGCAGAAACTCACATGGTCTATACGTTTGTTGACCTGTTATTAGGGGCTGTCCACAAACCACGTAGACCGAAATTTCATATCAAAACCCCCTCCCCCTGGTAGACTTTCATAGACTTTTCCGAAACCCTCCCCCCACCCCCTTGAAGTCTACGTAGACTCCATATTTTACAAAACATCATCTATGATTGGACAATCAAAATCGAAATCAAATTTAATCCTCTGTCCACAACTCTTGAAACCAAATCTCAAAGTCAATCAATTTACTCTGTTTAATTCGACTCCTCCTAGAGGTGTGCAGCATCGCTACCAATACTTTTGCATCGGCGTTCCACAGCTAAAAGCCTGTCACGCATCTGACCGATAATTCTCCACGCAGGTTCAAGTATGTAGAAACTGAGGAATTTTCTGTAGAATTTCGAAAAATTCCCTCGAGCGAAATCTGAGAATGTCAAGTCAACATTCCAATAAGTTTTTTCGTGGAAATTTTTGCAGAAGATCCTGATTAATAATCTCTAAAGCTTCCTGGGTAATATTTTAAAGAACCTTTAAAATTCCGATGTGCTTTTCTTAAAAAATACCATGCAATATCCCATTGAATAATCATCTGTTGAAATCGAAAGGAATTTCCTTATAAATTTGCAAAACTATTCCCGTTAATATTCCGAGTAAATTTACGGGAAAATTTTGAATTATTTCCTGAGATAATTTTGAGTTCAAATGGACATTCCGAAATATTTCCCGTGGAGTCTTAAAATGGTTTCCTACATTTTCGCAGATACTTGGGAAATAATTTCCTCTGAGGAAATTGAAAAAAAAAATCCTATAAAAAAATGTCTATAGTCCAAAGAGTTTTCCGAATAATTTGCGGTGGAAATTATAGAGAATTTTCAGTTGCAATTTTGATGCATTTCTTGTAAAAAATTCAAATAATTTCTCGTGGAAATTTTCAATAGTTTCTTTATAAATTCCGAGCATTTTCCATTGATTAGTCTAAAGAATTAGCATTATATCTGAAGAAATTACCGTGAAATATACGAAGAATTTCCCTATGACATTTCATAAAATTTCGCTTATCTATCCAAAAGAATTCTTTGCGAACATTCCGAAGAATTTCAATTAAGAAAAATTTCCTGGGAACTTCCCAGAAAATTCCAGTGAAGGGTTTCTCGCAGTGAAATTTTGAGGAATTTTTCATGAAGTGCGACATATTTTTTTCGTAAAAATTCTAAAGAAGTTTCCGACGAAAATAAAATGATATTCATGTAGAATCTGCAATAAAATACAAGTGGAAATTTTGATTTTTTTCAAAGGTGTTTTTTAAGCCATAGTTCAGACTATTACATCAGTGAAACTCATTAGATTTTTCTAGAGAAATTCAAGATTATTTTGATAAGGCTTGCAAAAAAATCTGGGAAGATCTCTTAAAAATCAAATAATAGTGAACCTTCCTACATAGCAGCTTTTACAAATTGTTTGGAAAAAAGTGCATGTACACTTTTTGGCAAACTCCCCTGTCCCCCTTCGTAGACTAACGTAGACTTTTCGAAACCCTCCCTCCCCTGGGTGAGTCTATGCCGTGGTTTATGGACAGTCCTTAGGCGAACAGGTGGTAAATGAACACGCAAGGACTTGAAAAAGAATTAATCATAAAACGAGGATAACTTGCTAGTTTTTACCACTTGGTCCAACAATTTAACTCATATTCTTATTGCACTGAACATTTTTTCGCTAATAAACATTGTTTTATAGTCTTTTTTCGAAATAAAACATCTAAATTTCGTATGTACAAAATAGTGCGGGTAAAATGAACACATGATTTGCATGATTTGTTCTATGTGGGGATTATTTTAAATTTAATTGGAGCTAGAATATTTTAAATTGTATTTAGAATAACCGCAGCCAAACCCTCTTTTTCACTTCTGAGTATTCATTGGTTATTCGCAGTATTTATATATAAACGTACAAGTTATACCAAAAAAAAAAAAAATCTTTTTCCACAAACTACTATTCTCATATGTGAGACCAGACCAGACCAGAAAAAAAATTGTCGAACCTGGTTTGTATTCTTAATACTGCCTCACACTTCTCAAGGTGGTCTGATTACTCGAAGAAGAAACCCAATTTAGAAGGATAATCATTGGTTTGAAGCAGGCTATACTGGTTGCAGAAATGTCGATTGTTCCAGCTGGGCCAAAGCAATTTCATTAAATCATAACACTACCGGTCTCGATTCACCGCTGCTGGCTATTGCGCTGGTGGTAGGACTAATAAACATGAAACATTTCGTTAAACAAGATTTAAACATAAACCGGCGGCTCGTCGGTGTTTGTGTTTGTAAACAGTAAGATTACTTGCTTTGGAGCAAGTTGATCCGGGGTAGCGCAAATGCAACATGACCGACTACTAGTTGAATAGATGAAACATAAATTAGACTCAATCAGTCTTCTTGTATTTTGTAGGGTGGTACCATGCTGTACGGGAAAATGGCTTCTGTTCAGTTTGGAAGACTTTGACAAATTTAGTTGTTAAAGATGGCGAATGATAAATTTATTTTCAGTTGTAACCTTGCTTCTAAATAATCTAGCAGGAACTTTACTGAAATTCTTAAGGTTAATCTCCCATTTCGAAAGGGTGATATATATTTTTTTAAACATTTGTATTGGTCTTTTTTTGTTCATTAGGCATTTTCGATGGCTATCAATAATGTTGGGTATGGCGGAATGGTTGCTCCTAGTGAAGTATAATTATTTTCGATGATGTCATTAATTCGTTTTACGTCATCCTGAATTATCCTTCCATTAATTAAAATGAGGAATCAGTCAATATCCTAATTGTTGTCGGCCCAATCCATTATCGTTGTAATTCAGTCACGATCATCCAATCATCCGTCACTGTTACCGGAACCGTAGCTGTCCGTTTCACCTCGTAACTGAACTCTCTCTAAGAATGCTTCCTGAAACATACTTCATCAACTGTGCCAAGGCAATATCCCATTTGTTTAGCTAATCGCAGCAGCACAAAAATAAATATACATATTAAATGCCCGACAGCAGCAGTAACCAAACTGCGCCTGCTTCTGTGTGGTCATTGTTACGGTCGGGTAATGCGCCATGCTGCAAATAGGTGGTAGATCTGCATTTGGAAACAATTGCTGTTACACTGTGGGAAATAGACAAGCATAGCATAGACAATTGCTTTGTTCAAATTGTTTTAAAGACATTTTCAACATTTTGGTCAACACTTGGTTTTTCAATGGAAGCACCACAATTAAGAAATAGAATTTCCCTAATTCATAATCAGTTGATATGCACTTTCATAGTGCGGTTTCCCTCATCGGGTGAGATGGTCTCATCACAATTACATGGAAAACAGCTTGAAGGGCAGCCAAGAAGCAAACGGCATATAATAATTTCGGAAAATTTTCAAAATTACCTATGAAGAAACGGTCAAATATCAAATAGATTTGCTATTTTTCAATGCAATTTCAATTCACTTTGTTTAATTTTTGAATTGTTTGTTTGATAGAATCCTTTTGTTGCTTTCTACTTATCTTTCTCGTTTTGATATCACTTGCTTCTACGACGGATGTAGATGATTCGGTCGTCCATAGAAAACCCGATGGCACGTTTCCGATATCTGCAAATGGCATGTATTTACCTGCACATCGAGACTCGCGTAATAACCTCAGAAGCGTAGCATTAAAATTTCATTATAATAACCTCACGACCAGCCAGCACCGAATAAGTACATCCACCATTCCGGCAGCAGAGGCGCGCCCTTTCCATTCGCAACTGAGCCAGTGCCATCCAGCAGCCGAGGACGACCACCACCATCTTTTGGTTCTGTGGGACGCAATCGTTGCGCAGCTGTAAAATAAGCATAAAATCTACTTTACGACTTTTTGATAAAAACGAAATACATTCGCTCGGATTCATCGTCACTATGAGTCGTTTGCAAACCATATCCATCGCTCTTCCAGTGCAGTGCAGTGTGTCTTCAACGATCAAGGCTTTGGCCCAGCAGGAGGTACATCTGTTTGCTTTGCTGTCTGAGACCACGCCACGAGATAGCGGCGTCCCCAAGAGGTTATCGCAAATATTTAGGTAAAGGATGCAATTATATGAACTGAGCATGCTGGGAATGGGAGCTGTGTTTTGCTTTTTCTGTTTCAGTGGAAAAGAAACAAAATAATTGTTTTATGACTTCCATCAAAATAACCTCTAATTATTACCTGGTTTGCATGCAGCCATACAGGTGTACTAACGGATCTTAAAACTGTGGCCAGATTTATTGTTACAGATTACTTTTTACTTTTTACAGAAATCCGGTGAAAATAGTTCCTTGACATCTGCGCAGCGAGCAAGGTGGATTGATCAGGTGGACGACTATTTGTGGACCCCAATAGAATGTTATGATGTGGCGAGCCGTAGAAATGTCTTTGTGCACTGCAACATTTTGCAGCGCTCTTCAAGAGGTCTGGAAGGCTTCAAGAGGTCTGGAAGCCTCCTTCAAGAGGCCCGCCTCCTTTCAAGAGCCCCAGAGCCGCCTTTCAAGAGCCGCTCCGGCCTCCCCTCAAGAGGCCCGAGCCCTTTCAAGAGCCTCAGGAAGCCTCCCCTTTCCAAGAGGCAACTGCAGAAGCCCTCCTTTCAAGAGGGCCTCGAGCCTCCTTTCAAGAGGCTGCAAAGCCTCCTTCAAGAGGCTGGCAAGCCTCCTTTCAGAGAGCCCAGTAGCCTCCTCCAAGAGGACCCGAGAGCCTCCTTTCAGAGGCTCCGGAAGCCTCCTTCTGCAGAGTGCTGCCTCAGAGAGCCTCCTTCCAAGAGTCAGGCCAGCCTCCAAGAAGAAGCTCAGGCCGAAGCTCCTTTCAAGAGGCAGCCTGGAAGCCCCCCTTCTGAGGAGCCTCCAAGCCCCTTTCAAAAGAGCCTCGAGCCTCCTTTCAAAGAGGCTCAGAGCTTCTCCTTTCAGAGGCTCGTGCCTCCCTTCAAGAGGCCTCAAAGTTTCAACTCGAGCCTCTTTCAAGAGAGCTCGAGAAGCCCTCCTTCAAGGCCCGCCTCAGAGCTTCCGCCCCCTTCAAGGCTCGAGCTCTCTCAGCCTTTCAGCCTGCGAAGCCTCCTTCAAGAGGCCTCAAGCCTCCTTTCAAGAGGCAAGCAACTCACTTCAAGAGAGCTCAAACCTCCTTCAAGAAGGCTCTCAGACCTCCTTCAAGAGGCCCGGAAGCCCTCCTTCAAGAGGCCCGGCTCCCTCTCAAGAGGCCTGAAGCCTTCAAGAGGCAGGCCCGGAAGCCCTTCTCTCAAGAGGGGTCAGCCTCTTCAAGAGGGCCTGGAAGCCTCCTTTCAAGAGGCCCGGAAGCCTCCTTCAGAGTGCCTGGAAGCTCCTCTAAGAGGCCTGAAGCCTCCTTTCAAGAGGCTCAGCCTCCTTCAGGCCTGGAGCTCCTTTCCCAGCCTCCTTCAGAGGCTCAAGCCTCCTTCAAGAGGCCCAGCCTCCTCAAGAGGCCCAGCCTTCAAGAGGCCCGCCTCCTTCAAGAGGCCTGGAAGCCCTTCAAGAGGCCCGGGAAGCCTCCATCAAGAGGCCAGGAAGCCTTCAAGAGGCCCAGCCCCTTCAAGAGGTCGGAAGCCCCTCTCAAGAGGCCCGGCTCCATCCAAGAGGCTCAGCCTTCAAGAGGCCCGGAAGCCCCTTCAAGAGGCCTGGAATTTTCAAGCAGGAGGCACCCTGGAAGCCTCCCTTCATGAGGCCTGGAAGCCTCTAAGAGGCCTGGAAGCCCCTTCAAGAGGCTCAGCCCCTTCAAGAGGCCCAGCCTCCTTCAAGAGGCCCGGAAGCCTCCTCTTCAAGAGGCCCGGAAGCCCCTTCAAGAGCCCCAGCCTCCTTCAAGAGGGGCCCGGTGCCTCCTTCAAGAGGCCCGGAAGCCTCCTTCAAGAGGCTCGGAAGCCCTTCAAGAGGCTCAAAGCCCCTTCAAGAGGCCTGGAAGCCCCCCTTCAAGAGGCCTCGGGCCTCCTTCAAGAGGCCCGGAAGCCCTTCAAGAGGCCTCGAAGCCCTTCAAGAGGCTCAGCCCTTCAAGAGGCCTGGTGCCTCCTCAGAGGCCTGGGCCCTTCAAGAGGCCTGGAAGCCCTTCAAGAGCCCGGAAGCCCTCAAGAGGCCTGAAGCCCCTTCAAGAGGCCTGGCCTCCTTCAAGAGGCTCGGGCCTTCAAGAGGCCCGGAAGCCCTTCAAGGCCCAGCCTCAAGAGGCCCCGGCCTCCCTTCAAGAGAGGCCTGAAGCCCCTTCAAGAGGCCTGGCCTTCAAGAGGCTCGGCCAGCCTTCAAGAGGCCTGGAAGCCTCCTCAGAGGCCTGTGCCTCCTTCAAGAGGCCCCAGCCTTTCAAGAGGCCGGCCTCCTCAAGAGGCAGGCCTGGAAGCCTCCTTCAAGAGGCTCGAAGCCTTCAAGAGGCCTGGAAGCCTCCTTCAAGAGGCCTGAAGCCTCCTTTCAGAGGCCCAGCCTTCAAGAGGCTCGGAAGCCCCTTCAAGAGGCTCCGAAGCCTCTCCCTTTCAAGAGGCTCGGAAGCCTCCTCTCAAGAGGCCCCAGCCCCCTTCAAGAGCCTGGAAGCCCTTCAAAGGCCGGAAGCCCTCTCAAGAGGCCCGGCCTCCTTCAAGAGGCCCGGGCCTCCTTCAAGAGGCCCAGCCCTCAAGAGGCCCAGCCCTTCAAGAGGCCCGGAAGCCTCCTCAAGAGGCCTGGAAGCCTCCTTCAAGAGGCCCAGCCTCCTTCTCCGGCCCCTTCAAGAGGCCTCGGAGCCCCTTCAAGAGGCCCGGCCTCCTTCGAGGCCCGGGTGCCTCCCTTCAAGAGGGGCCCGGTGCCTCCTTCAAGAGGCCCCAGCCTCCTTCAAGAGGCCCAGCTCCTTCAAGAGCCCCAGCGCCTCCTTCAAGAGGGGCCCGGCCTCCTTTCAAGAGGCTCAGCCTCGGGGAGGCTCGGAAGCCGCCTTCAAGAGGCCTGAAGCCCCTTCAAGAGGCCGCCCGGAAGCCTCCTTCTCAAGAGGCTCCTCCCCTTCAAGAGGCCGGGAAGCCCTCTCAAGAGGGGCCTCGGAAGCCCCTTCAAGAGGCTCCGGAAGCCCTCCCTTTCAAGAGGCCTGGAAGCCTCCTTCAAGAGGCTCCGTGCCTTTGGGAGGCCCAGCTCCTTCAAGAGGCCCGGCCTTCTGAGGCCTGGAAGCCTTTCAAGAGGGCCTGGAAGCCCTTCAAGGAGGCCTGGAATTTTCAAGAGGCTCAGCCTCCCTTCAAGAGGCCCGGAAGCCTCCTTCAAGAGGCCCGGCTCTACTCAAGAGGGCTCGGAAGCCCTTCAAGAGTGTCTGAAGCCTCCTTCTGCGAGGCCTGAAGCCTCCTTCCAGAGGCCTGGAACCTTCCAAGAGGCTCGAAGCCCTTCCAGAGGCTCGGAAGCTCCCTTCCCAGAGGCTCGAAGTCCTCCAAGAGGCTCGAAGCCTTCCAAGAGGCTGAAGCCCCTGCAAGTCTAATTTCGATCATTCATGCTTTTCCGCGAGCGGTAATGATCAGCTTGTTGGCAGAAGTATTTGATTGCTAGAAATAATCAGACTCACTGCTCGAATATCTCTGACCAATGGGCAACAAGAAGGTGTTGATAAAGTGAATTAATGCCTTCATATACCTCACAAACAAATGCTCGAAAAGGTGGGGTATAGTTGACTTCACAAACGCCAAATCCGAGGCTATCCTGAAGTTAATCTGGCGGCCATAACCGCTCGCGGAAAGCTGGATTAGATGTGTTACCCACACTACCCTTGCAAGGAAACTGATCTATATTACCGTGAGACATCAACCGATTTGACATCAAATGTTCTATTCCAGTTTTGAAATTATTTATCCGTTAATAAGGTTTAACTAATAATTTCGGGTGTAAGAGAAACGAAATTTGCTTAAACCATACTTCAGAGAAATTCTAATAACTTCCCTTCTCTTGCGTTATTTCCAGGCCGATATCACAGAATTGTTCTTTTCTGCCGTTGAAACTGAAATAAATGTCAACTCGATTTCATCATCAATTAATGGCCGGAAGTGTTTTATGAAAGTACGGGGTTGGTAGACTCGTTTACACCGACTGAAGTCTCGCCGCTACCAATCTCTTCAAATACAATTAAATTTTTTTCCTTCTGAATCGAACCGTTCCGAGGAAATCTTTAAAATTGCAAGGTTTTCCTGGGTCCATCAGGCACATTTTTCATCCATTTGCGAGAACCACACCGTCTACTTCAGGAGGCTTTTCGCTGAGTGCCCAAACGTAGGGGCGTGAGCGTACCGGGTTAAACTCCCCACCAGCAGCACTCGAAGACTTCTGCCAGAATTGTGCGATGGAAATTGTTTTCCGCGTCAAATCCAAAGTTGTTCATCCGCGAAGCTTGATTCCATCTCGACCCCATCCTGGCTAATTGAAAACAAAGTGGAGGCCCCGAACGAAGCCGCCGCCTTCTCAAAGAGTTGTAACAACATAAACGTGAAAATGCTATTTTGCTTGGTGGTGATACGGTGGAAAAAAGTTTATCTCGTTTGGTTGGCTTCGAATGTTATTTTTTCTTTTCCTCAGACCACGAGGGCATCGTGACGGTTGTCGTATGTAAGGCTGGAGAAAAATTTATCTACTGAAAGCAGCAGCCAGGATGCTGCTGCGCCGCTTTCCCTGACACAGTGGGTCGTATATTGAAATTTAACATACATTTGAATTCAGTCCATTTAATATGAGTCCATTCATCTATAAAAGGTGAGAGTTTTTCCCATATAAAAAAAATCAAATGGAAAAATCAGTTGGTCTTCCAACAGCATTCAACAAAGTTCGGACTGTGACCCACAGTGCCTGGGCAGAAGAGTTTTATTGTGGCTGAAGTACTACCAATAGAATAACTAAAACCGGGCCAGATAGAGATTGAGTGGATTGGTGGATGGTCGGTAGGACGGCCTCTGAGCTCTATGGCAGCAGGTCGGTGTGTTGTTTTACGATTATGGGAAAGTTGAGTTGCTGGACGAGAATTACCGCGAGTGAAGATGCTAGTTCACTTGTGGAATCCGTGGTAATTGACGCGTGTACAATGTTACTTTCTACGAGTTATGTGTTGTAATGAAGGGATTTACAAAATCAGATTTAAGCAGCGTAATAACATAGTGGTTTTTTTTTCATTATTTATTTGAGTACTCTGAAAATATGATTTCTCGTGCAATTCTATTTTATGAGTGAATAGTTGAATTTTTCAATTTGTTTTGCACCACACTTCAGATTGGCTCTCTCAAATAAACAATATTTAATACTTAAGTAGCTTTGTAGAATAGTTTATTCCATTGTACGAAAATATTCAATTGATCAATTACCAATCAAGTGCTAGAAATTTACATTTGCTGCTTTTTCCACAAACCACGATACGAATTTGGTAAACTCAATCGTTCCCCTGCGTTCCGTATCCCCGAGAATGAGCACCATACACAAATATCGAGCGAGCGAACCCTCCTCAAGACTCTTTCGCTTCCGTCAGCACAGATCGCATCACCGCCAGGGCAAACACACAACACATCGCATCCCCGGGATCAGCACTACCACGATTCATCAATGTCATCTATGATGCATGGAGCGGCAACCCGTTATTTGAGTTGTCGATTATGCCCGATGAATAAATCGTATCAAATCGAGACGCCACGTTTCGCTGACACCACCGTCAATCGAACGATGAGTGCCGCCATTTCATTCCACAACATCGGAACAGTTGAAGCTCATCAGCACGATACGGTATCAGAATCAATTTATATTGAAATATCGTGCCGAAGGACAATTGATAAGAAGGTTATTCTAATTGTTGAAAATAGAAATATTAAGCCACTTTCACTGCATTGCACCCAGTATAAGATTTTTTATTTATGAACGTGGAATGTGATATGTGGGATAAAAGGATTCTAGATCTAACTTTTTTTTCAAAAAGGGATGAAAGTGAGTTTCATTATTGATGTTATTTGATTGTCCGATCCTTTTGAGAGCGTATTTGAAACTATGGATGCAGGTAACTAACTATACACCAAATGCCAATACATAAGAGCCCTATTCCAACACCAGACCAATCGTCACCCGTAAGTCTAATGTGAACAATACTCAAGACAGGTTGAATAATTTTGAACCTGATGAAGATCCAAGCCCCCGTATCGAAACGTTGGCAATGATTTTAAATTAACAGCATTTTTCGTGTAAATTGAGAAGAATTATTTTCCGTGGAATAAAAAAAAACCGTTAAAATTCAGTTGAATGTCTTAGTGAAGGATTTAGAAAAGATCTGCAATATTAGATACCGTGGCGCATCGAAACCCGTACATTTAAGCACTTCAGTATATGTAAAAGTCTCTAGAAAATACAAATCGAACGTTCGTCATTGATCTAACTGCACGAGGGCCTCATTTTCGTGCTCCACTGTATTGCGTTGAAAAGTAATGAATATAATGATATAATTACGATAAAATTCATTAATCGAATCGAACTGTCCACCGTGGACGCCCCCGAATCATAGAATCATAATCCGTACAGCTATTTTCTAACAAATATTTAAATAAAGCAGACCAATTTATCGTCCAATACTGTGAATAGCGCAATACGCACCTTTGAGAAGCGATCCCTTTGTTATTTATGCTGTTGATCTGCTTCATGAATTGCAATTTGCAATTTAAACACACTCACTTTCGGCAATTCAACATCGCGGCACAAATGGTTCTGAAACTGTGCGTTTGCGGGTGCTGATTTGTTTTTAATTATGTTGTTTTAATTTCAGAGCCCATGACGCATTTCAATGGTCAGAAAGCTTTCTCTGTCAAAGCATAAGATCAACATAAGATAATTGATTCACATTAATTCCCTCAAACCCCCTTTATTTTATTGATATCTCACGAAGTGGACGGATTTCGGTGCTGTACGGATTTCGGTCCCCCACGGTACCCACCAAGTGCAAAAGACGATGTTTGGCATCACGAATAACGGCATTGGATATCCATTGCAAGATATTTTAAATCCAAATATATATTTGTGAGGCTCATGTATCTGATATTACCCATGACATTTGAAGCCATGTAATATTTGACTAAACAACTCAAACAAATCATCAGTTGGAGAGTTAACTTTCAAAGTCCGTGGGATGAAGACTGTTTCAATTCAGATTATTGAGTCTTCCGCAGTTCACATTACTCTAATAACATTGTTTGAAAACAAAGGAACGAATTGCATATTTGTTTGATTCTTTATATTTGGATATATTAGGCAGTGCTTGCTTTAGCTGTGCGAAGATGCGGCTACAAAGCAAGACTCATACCAAAAGTGGCTGGGTTATATTCCCGTTTTCAGATTTGGAAAATCTAATTAGGTTCAAGAAATATTAACTGAGCTACCAGCAGTTTGGTTCAAACCTGAAAAATCGCCTTTATCAAATTTATAATTTTGCCTTTCTCGTGCAACAAAGCTTCACTGAAAGGGCTATCATTTTACCCGGCATCGAACTTTTTATAGAAGGCCTAGAGACCCATAAAAGTTATATACCAATAGACCAGTAATGAACAGGGTAAATGTTTGTCAGTCTGTGTGTATGTGTGTGTGTGTGTGCACATGTGCCATAAAAAGCATTAGCCAATTTTTTACATAGTAATTCCAGTAATTCTAAACCGATTCTCTTAATGCTTTTATCTGACAGAGAATAAAACGTCGTTGATCACTATTGAATTTCATAACGAATGCGCATTCCAAAAAAAAAACAAAATATTAAAATAGTTGAAACATATTAATTAAGTTATATTAAGTTATGCCATAAAATGCCTTGAAGTATCAACCCATGCAAGCTGTTCTACTCAGTGATTGTAAAATAAATATCACAAATTATTCAGAATTTCAACGAATTTCCCGATAAGGGTCTATTTACAAATTACGTAACGGCCGGGGGGGGGGGGGTAGTGGTTGGGGGGGGTCCAACTTGCGTTATACTTTTGTTACACTGAAAGGTGGGTACTACTCAAATGTTACGCATAACGCGAATAAAATTTATTTGAATGTCTTTTTTAATCACTGATTGAAGTAATTGCTGTTTATCGTTATCAAACATTAGTCATTATCGAGATCAAGTATTGACATAGCGGGACTGATATGCGGAACATACCAAGTTTTAATTGTATTTCGACACCACAGTTCCGCTAAACTATGTGAATGGCTATGATCGCAAATTTTATTTTCGTTTCTACTAGCTGCATTCTTAAAATCCTTGATTTTTGATCATGTGACGTCCCTAACAGTGTTAAAAAATACCTTTAATACCTGCCTTTAAAATTTTCACAGTTACGCGTTATATGGGGGAGGAGGGGAATTCAAAATGTTACTTTTTGTTACGAGGGGAGGGAGGGGGTCAAAACTCGGATTTTTGCGTTACGTAATTCTTAGAACAGATCCTAACGCATTTGATCTGTTTTGATTGGTTGTTCCAATCAATTTGGCAGAGAAAGGCACAACATCGTCTAGTGGATCAATCTGGGTTTTTTTAAATGATTTTCGGCGTAATATTGATTCGCTTCAAATATAATTTGTATGACATATCGTATCATGCACTATACACATGTGTAGCTTTAACACTATTTGTGTATTGTTTGACCGGGCCCCTCGCCCCTGGGAACAAACACATCTCTGTGGGCTTTGGGACAGTTCGTCGAACGACACTTCGTCGAATGACGTTTAGTCGAATGACATTTAGTCGAAAGAACATTTTGCGAAGAGATATTTAGTCGAATGGACATTTAGTCGGATGAAAATTTAGTCAAATGGACATTTGGTCGAATGGAGATTTGGTCGAATGGACATTTGGTCGAATGGACATTCGGTCGAATGGACATTTGGTCGAATGGACATTTAGTAGAAATGATATTAAGTCGAATGTTGAAAGTGTTTAGTCGGTAATAGGTAATTAGTTGAATAGATAATTGTTCAATAGAGTTTGGTTAAATTTGAATTTGATACATGAATGTTCGATTAGGAGAATTCAGTAGACGGGAGGAAGTTTAATCAGCAGTGGAAGAAACAAATACAAATGCTGATGAGTATTTTTCACATGAGTTAGCAGAAACTTCCGGAGAGCCTGGTCGGCTTTGGAACATTTAGTCTAATAACATTTGGACAAATGACATTTCGTCGAAAGGACGCTTAAGAGCTGAGCAGAATGGATACGACTGCGTGCGTTTTGACAGTTTTACTATGGCAAAACTGTCAAAACGCACGCAATCGTATCCATTCTGCTCAGCTCTTTAGTCGAAGGGACATTTGGACGAATAGAAATTATTTTCTTATTTTTTTAATTGAATCTCTTTCTTTCACTCAATATTTAAATAATTAGTTCAGAATAAATTGTCTTCAACAATAATTCGAGTAATTATTATCGGACTTTCTAAACTATGATATCGAGTCTCGCGTGATTTTTTGAGGCTGTCTAAGTCCAAAAGATAGGCTCTCTTTGTTTATTTTCTTTCGATTATTACAAAGTCTACCAAATTTACATTGGATTTTCCAGTCTGATCTGAAGAAAATAGCTTTGTCTAGTGTGCTGACTGAAAATATTGCAACAAATTTTAAACTAGCCTAGATATTAGCAAAAGAGAGCGTAATGAAAGAGAGTCTCTCATTTGGACTTACGACGTTTTCAAAAATCACGCGAATCATGACCTAATCTATTCGACGTCATGTAAAATGACGAAACATCATTCTACTGATTTGTTTTACTAGGTGGAATAGATTCATCGTAGTCGATTAGAGGGGTTCGCAAAGTCAATTCCCAGGCGGGAAATCATTCGGAATATTCACTGTTTTCTATTATTTATTCTTTTGAACCCATCATTCTTTTGGACAATATCGAAGCAATATTATGTGACTTTAGAAACACCACAATAAATAATTTAGTTTTTTAATTGTTTTAACTAAAGTTCTTTTTCTTTCAAATGCCATTCGATGGATCTCATTAGATTAAATGTACCAAGATTTTTAATTTGAACTGTTTCCGACCAAACGATCATACGACCAAATGTATGAAGATTCTTCATTCTAAAATCTGATTTCAATAAATAGTTTATTCGTTACAGTGTTCTTTCGACCAAATGTCCTGCGTCTCTAGTGTATTAAAAATCATTTTCGACTAAATGTTCCTTCGACCAAATGTCATTCGACGAAATGGTATAGATTCATCTCTGTGTTATTGACTAAAAAAAATAAATGTGGTCAAATTTATGGATCATTTAATCAAAATTATGAATCATCTGAACAAAACTATGGATCAAATGAACAAAATTATGAATCGTATTACTGATATCATGGATCATCATCACGATAAAGATTGCACGAATTCGATGGATCAAAATATAGTTTTGTGATCATTTGTCATGGGGAAAAATAGCATGTCTTAAGGAACATATTTTCCTATTAATTGCTAAAGTTTAGCTTAGTCATGAATCATAAAATTATTCTTTATAGGAGTTACCGCACTATTCTATGGATTTAAGGTAGTGTTTTACGAAACAATCAGGTGTTATTTACGGATCGTTTTTAATTTTTTTACGGATCATTCTTTATTGTTTATATGCAAAAGAATGTTTTGTCACTAGATGCTCTAGAATGAACACACAGTGAAGCTAGCCTCACATCTCATTTTCCTCTGAATTTTTGTCTCCATGTTATTCAAACAGGTCGGATTTTCGAAGTTTAAGGCTACCGTCAATGACAAAATTAAACGGCTGATCGAGTAAATTAGTGCTCCTTATTCGATCCGCCGCGGTGTTTGTTTCAACAACTGTCAATGGCGTTGCAATCAACAACTGTCAATGGCGTTGCAATCCTCTACCAAATATTCGAATTTGTTTTGCATCGCACTAACCGTGTTGTGTTGAATGACGGTCTTATTACAATTAGGGGAACGGTTCGCCACTTCATCTCATAGCTCCTATTTCCATCCCATCAAAAACAAAGAAATGGAAAGGAATTTGGTTTGTTTATTATTTTTGTGATTTTTTCAGCAGTGAGCAGCATGTTGACAAAAAGAAGCGACGAATTTGGTGCCGTATTTCTTTGTTTAGCGATGATTGATATATGATACAGGAGATTGAGATCGAGCAGTCTCTAAATTGAAAATCGAACACATTTTTCACGGCATGGAATACGTGGTACATAATATCAGATATCAGCATTTACGATGTTAATGGCGCCACAATCAAATCAGTTTTTGGTAGGTGGAAACAGTATTTGAAGTTTGCGTCGTATGACACAAAAACGATAATTTCATCATCATAATGATGAATTCATGATGATGATGATCGCTGCGTGCATCATACAAGCCAAACGTCAAATCGAATGCATCCTACCAAAATGTGAGTAAAATTGAGGCGGCCATTACTGCACGTAAAATGCTGGATAGTAAAAAATTCATTCAAATCGCAACTCCACCACAAAAAATTAGTCCTGAAATGATGTTTTTTTTACTAATTTGAATCATTTCAGTGGGCCCACCGCGCGCTAACCCCAGAGATGTTAGCACCATTTTTTCCCATTGGAGATAGAAGCCATGACAGTAGGGTGTGTCTGCTCCATCAAAAGTCTTTTGATCTTCCAAAAGTTGATTATATTTTACAATACGAACGCCATATGCTCGGAAAGTTGAAAGAATCAATTTCATATTGTATGCAGTGAAAATGGAAAAGTCTGAAAAAAATGGGAAGTGAGAAACAAGGAGCGAGAAGCAAGAAGTGTACCAAGGAGAAAACGGGCAGAAAGTAGAAGTAAAACCCAGATTATTCCACCTAGCGGTGATGGAGCCTTTCTCGTGTGTTATAAAAATAGTATTTTGGCCATAGCTTCTGAGTCCATAGTCCGATCTGGCCAATTCCCAATAGGCAACAATGGGACAGGAGTCTGCGTCAAATGCAACTTGCAACTGGGAGCAAATCGGTTAAGGATAAGTGCCTAAAAATGAGTGAGGTTAGTTTGCGCACACACATACAAACACACAGGGCTGCGAAATGGTGAGTTGACATTTGACACGGGTCTTCCGATGACAATCGACCGCCAGCTAAGGGTTTTGTACCTGCAGCCTGGGCACTATTGTCCTTATGACATCAGCTAGAGTGAGGGGTGCGACAGTGACCATCGTCACTAACCCTAATCCAAGGCGGCGACCCAGTGCCGAGGGATGCATGGTCGGGTGTGGAAAATGAGCTAGGCCTTTAACGGAGCTCTGGGGGTACCTGGGCACCCTCCACAGTAACTGTCCTTAACCGCGTCATGCTGGGCTTTGGCGTGTGGACCTCTTTTTCCGAGCAACTCGTGGGATCAAAATGGATCAAAATGGAAAACCAAGTCAATCCTTCAATTGGTCGGGGTTCAGCCCAAGCGGCTTTTTGACTAACTTGTGATATTTAGTTCGCAAAAGGAAAGAAGTATTTCGCGTCAATTCATGCGTACATTTGTTAGGAGATCCTCAGTTATGGCGTTGAACGATGTCCGATGCGAGAATAATGAATCTGTTACACGAAAGCTTGGCAAAAATGAATTTTTTCATTGGCGCTTGGTGTGATTTGGCTGAACCCCGACCAATAAGTTGTAGTAGTGTAGACGACAACCCCTTCGCAAGAGGTGTGTTGTCCAGGTCCCCGCCTAGGAGACCAGAGGCACAGTTGGCAGCCTGCCAGCGCCAGCGTGGGCTACTTCACCTTCTCCCCGGCTACGCTGGTAGAGGTGGGCCTCATGGGTTGTGAGGGCGATAAACCGCCTTCGAGGTGGCGACGGAACAGCTGGACGCTATCATCGACTTTGCGTCATCGAAGCATAATATCAGTAAGGATCTCAAGGGGAGCTTGCTGAAACTTCGAACGTTGGTCGCCAAGCTGAGAGGGCGGTCGGGACGGACAAGGCAAATCCAGAACATGTCGCGCCTCCTCCCAAAACGCGGGGTTACTACCCCGAACATGGGTAGTGGGCTGGGAAGCTAACCCCGGCCAGGTACCTAAACCGGGGAGGAAAGACACTGAAAGGTCCGTCCACCCAGGAAAGACGAGTGGGAGATCGGCTGAGAGCTCTCAGCCGCCCAGACCAGGAAATAGAGGGGATGACGCCTCCTGGACCCGGTCAAGAACAAGAGGAAACCGAAGACGTCAAAGGCCAAAAAGAAGACCCAGGCGAATGAGGGAGAAGAAGTCTAGGTAGGCGACACGCTCCAGGGCATGCCCTAGCCACGCAGACGAGGCTAGGACCGGACGTCTGGCAGATGAGGAGTGACGCTCAAGCTCGAGTGAACTCGGCGCTGACGTACGTCGAATAGACGCATCCGATGGGCGAGAATCCGAACAAGCGGCGCGTTCTCGCAAAGGCGCCGCCTCAAGAGTTGACGGAGAAGTCCTAGGCGAGACGTCAAGGTGAGGCACTCACGACGGAGGTGAATCATGGGTTAAAGATCTGGACGAGATCACCAGTCGAAGAGCTCGTCACGGCCGCGAGCGATTGGTTCGGTTATCTGCAGACGGACGCCCCAAGGTAGTCGTTAGGAGCGTCAGGTGGGATGGTCGTATGCCCTGTGGAAATATACGACAACCTGAAGTTTGCTCAAGTCCTGGAACCGGGACAAGCAATGGGACTCAAAGGCCTGACAGCTGCTGATTGAGGGACATAGCGGCACAATGCTGCACGAACCTCTCCAATTGTTTGATTTGTTCCAGCAAAGCTGTGAACAGCAAGACCCCATGGGGGTTCGATGCCCGGCGTTGAGCGTGCTGCAAAATCACATGTGTCGCTTCCGACCTTCCTACTTCGAGGACAAGGGCGGTAAGGCACCTGGAAAGCGGCAATGCGTGGCACGATACCATGGTGTTCTTCTTAAAAAGCGAGTCACGATGTTCGGTGCTGCAAGGATACGCAGCTAACATCGAGGTGCGTGTGCACTGGTCTCCTTTGAAGCATTACTTTCTGGTTGTCGAAGGGACGACGGGCTTGGCAATGAAACGGTTTAGCGGGTCGGGATGTAGTCCTGCCTCCGTCGTTTGACTGATGGAGGTGGTCCTAACCGCACTTCCATGCCAACCCAAGATTTTTGAGCCGTAGATTTGAGTCGTAGATTCCCCTCCATTGTTTAGGAAGAAAAGACATCACCTCAATTCGTCGAACTGAGTCGATTGGTATATAACACTATGGGTCTTAATGCTTCTATAAAAGTGGTTTTTGAGCGAATATATAGCCTTTACTGTACTTAGTATGTTCTGCGATAACTTGAGAACTAATCAAGAAAATCGAACCAAACTTGGCATGTGAAGATTTTTGAACGCACAGGTAATTTGAGAACTTATCAAACAAATGGAACTGAATTTGATATGTGAAAACAGAAGTTTGACGTTAGCCTGCGATTATATTTGCCCTCTTCTTCATCGTCTCAATTAATTTTAAGCGAAACGAAGTTCGACGGGTCAGCTAGTGTTAAACAAGTCTGAAGCTACAAAAACTTCATCCTGCTTTGAAAATGTCTCTATTGAGAGTACAGAAACAACAATGGTGTTGCGATTTCATGAGAGAGAGTGGTTTATAAATATTATCTTATTCGTATATTAGAAAAGTCTATTAAAACCTTGAAAAGACCGATGGGTGTGCTTATAATTTCAGATAATTTTCGACGAAATTCGAAAAAAATTCTGGTGAAATTCAAGAATTTTCGTAGGAAATTTGAAAGAATTTTCGAAGAGATTCTAAAGAATTTCTTGACGACATTCTGTGTCAGTATTTGCCATATTCGTAAATATTCCGTTGAAATTCTAGAGATTCCCTCCGAAGTATTTCCTGAATTTTACGATAGAATTTCCAAAGTGAAATGTTGGATTTCCAGAAAATTTCAAAAAATATTCTAAACAATCCGAGAAACTGTCGCTAAATTTCCGAAGAATTTCTTTGTATTTCTAAAAATCTGAAAATTTCCGAGAACATTCACTCAACTGTTTTTAATGAATCATCAAAATGCAAAAGATAAATCTAGAAAAATCTTAACGGCTATTAAATGCAAAAATATTACATTACCCGCCCGCCTAGCAAAATCACGACGAACGTCGCAGCCGACGATTTCCGATCCAGCGCACACTAGTCTCTAGTCTCGGGTAAATATTTCTTCTTACTTCGACAATACGGCTCTCTCATCTTCGACAATTTAGCAGGAACTCGTCGACAAGAATGACTTCGACAATTGCAGCGGCCATTGGATCCTATGAATCTGAATACTTTCTTAGTTATCAGTCCATTTGTTTAGCTTACATCTAAACAGATAACACTGAATTAACAATTTGACGCCAAACTATACGGTTTAAGGTCACATATCACCATCGTCGATCATTCTAGACCTGTTCCGCACACCTAGTTCGCTGTACTTTGAGCCTTCTTACACCTGATGGAAGTAAAACTATTAGTGGGTAGCTACCGGCATTCTTAAGCATGCTCCATTCTTTCGAGCTTAGAAATATTAACTGAGCTACCAGCTCGTTTGATCCAAAACCTGAAAATCGCTTTATTAAGCTAGTATTAATTTCATTAATGATTTCTGACGTAATATTGATTCGTTTCAGCTTTAAATGTTATTTATTTGATAATTCGTATAACATATGTACTATGCACTATGTGCATCTTTAACTCTATTTGTATGTCGTTCCATGAGATGCCTGTTTTATGTGAAGCAAATTAATCTCTGTGTTATTGACTTTGAGAGTGTAGCTGTAGAGAGTGAGAGATAGAGGCTCTTGAATGAACGAACAGTAAAGCTAGCCTCACATCTCATTTTCCTCAGATTTTTTGTCTCCATGTAATTTAAACAGGTCGTCTCTGTGGTTTGAGGCCAGAGGATGTACTAAGAGGGCGACACTGTCAGAATTGGAACAAAATGCATCTGTCATTCCCATACAAAATCGTGTTCCAAACAAGCAGGAGACCTGTCAAATGCGGCACATGTCGCCACTCTTAATTAAATCCACTCCGGTTTGAGGCTACCTTAAAAGACAAAATTGAACGGCTGATCGAGTGCACCAGTGTTCCCATAGGCGCCAACTTTGGGGGCGAGGCAATTTTTACCCCCTCAATAATTATCTAGAGGGGCAAAGCATTATTAAAATACTTTGGAATTTCTTTAGGAAAATATTTTGAATTTCTTCGAAAATCTTTTCTGAATTCCTTCGGGAAAGTGTTTGGAAAATTCTGCGCAACTTTTTTGATAAATTTTTTAGAATATCTTTAAAATTAATGGGATTTTCTTGAGCAGCTCCTTACAATTTCTTAGGGAAAACCTCTAAAATTTACTGTACATTTTGTTTTTGGGAAGTTTTCCAAAATTCTCATGGAAATTTTTTCTGAAATCTCACGACAACTTCTTCGAAATTTCCACAGATTTTTTTCACGGAAAATTGAACGGGATTTTTTTCTTAAAATTTTCATAGAAAATTTTTAATCCAGCGTTGGAATAATAATTGAATAATATTGACTCCTATATTTTTTCAACCTATTTTTTTCATCGAAAATGTCGTCGGCGACGAAACGGCATATACTGTCGGCGGCGCAAACTTGTAGCCTAGACTATTACAATTTATCCGACGAGAGAACTTAGAAAACAAATGAGGAAGTCAAACACAAAGTGATGTAAGTGACAAAAACCGGTTCAGAGCCGCTAATTGGAATGAACCATTTAGCCCATTGTTGTTGTTGTTGTTTCCGTTACCATTCATTCATATCGTTCGCTGCGTCACTCAAAAGTATTTTGTTCTTCCAACAGTTAATTGAATTTTACAATTCAAACGCCATATGGCCGAAAAGGTCATTTGGTTAAATGCCGTTTGGTCGGAAAGTTGAAAAAATTGCCCTCACATGGTATGGAGTGAAAAAGAAAAAGTCTGAAAAAAGCAGGAAGTGAGAAACAAGGAGTTAGGAGCAAAATGTGGAAAAAGAAGAAAACGAGCAGAAAGTAAAAGAAAGAAGAACTTTGTAAGAAAGTGGACAAAATTGAAAAAAAAAGAAAATAAAAATTAGAGAAAGAAGCGCAAAAGAATTGAGAAAAATTAAATTGAGAAAGATAAAATAAAAATGAAGAAAAAATGCGAAAAGTAAGAAGAAAGAGAAAAAAAAAAATAAACAAGAGTGTGACAAGGAGAACGGAGAAAGATAAAAGGAGAGAGGCAAAATTAGAAATTGAAAAGAAATTAGAAAGAAAAAACGTAGAAGAAGCAAGAAAGAAAAAAAGGAAAAAAATAAAAAATAAAAAAGAAATGAGAATGGGGAAAGAAAGAAAGAATACAGTAGGAAAGGCGAGAGATGAAAGTTAAGAGATGAAATAAAAAAAAAATTAGAGGGAAGAAAGAAAGATATAAAAAGGAGAAAAAAGTAAAAATAAAAAAGGTAGAGAAAAAGAGAAAGATAGAAAGGGAGGAAGAGAGATTGTTTCTATTTTTATTTACGTGAATTTTTAAGTGTTTAAGTAAGATAAGATGAATGAATGATAAATAACAAAGGGCAAAGAAAACCAAACACTGAAAATAGAGAAAGATAACAACTGGAGAAAATGAAGGAAACAGAATAAGGAAGCAGAGAGGATGAAAAGCAAAAAATAAAGAAGAGAAAGGGAGAAGGAAGAAAAAGTAGAGATGAAGAAAGTCAGAAAAATACAAAAGGAAAGGTTAGTTAAATCAAACAAAGGAACGAGATAATAATTACTCAGTAGTAAAAGAAAGAAGAAAATAGTGTAAAAAGGAAGAAGTGGAGGAGAGAGGAGAAACAAGATTGAAAATTAAGGAAAAAATAAGAGGATTAACATAATAACATAAGAAGAATATGAAAGAAAATAATGGATGTAATTAAAATGAAAAATAATAAATAAGAATAAAGATAGATTTAAGCAGAAAAATAAATTATTTAATAGGAATACTTACAAAGAAGAACAACAAAGCCCCTGGGGTTGACCAACTACCAGGAGAGCTATTTAAACACGGTGGTGAGGCACTGGCAGAGCGCTGCACTGGGTCATTACCAAGATTTGGGAGGAGGAAGTTTGTCGCAGGAGTGGATGGAAGGTGTCGTGTGTCCCATCTACAAAAGGGCGATAAGCTGGATTGTAGCAACTACGCGCAATCCATTGCTGAACGCGCCTACAGTATTCCCAAATTTTATGCCGTCACTTAGCACCAACTGCAAGGGAGTTCGGGGCAGTACCAGCAGGTTTTATGGCGAACGCTCCACCACGGACAGGTGTTCGCCATTCGCTGCACTGCAGAAATGCCGCGAATACAACGTGCCCACACATCATCTATTTCATCGACTTCAAAGCCGCATATGATACAATCGATCGGGACTAGCTATGCGCTAATGCATCAACACGTTTTCCGGATAACGAGCACGGTTGATCAAGCGACGATGGATCGGGTGATGTGCGTAGTTCAGGTTCAGATTTCAGTCCTCGCGAAACCCGCAGGGTTATGAAGGATGGTTTCGTGTTTGCTATTCAACATCGCTTGGAAGGGTAATACGAAGAGCAGGGATTAACACGAGTGGTATAATTTTCAATAAGTCCGTCCAGCTATTTGGTTTCGCCGACGACATCCCAAGTAGCACACGCAACATCTTCCAAAAAGCACCTTGTTTCTATTCAGTTTTATAAAAGGCATTGGAAAACATCAAAGCACGAAAAAGTTGCATCAAGATGTCAAAAACGTTCGAATTGGATCAATGTTTAATTAATCATTGCAATACAGTATGCGTTTGACATTTGAAAACAAACAAATAAGAATACTGCGACTTCATGTTGCAAACACGAAACAAAATCATTAGTTGCATATTTTTTCATGTAACTTCAAGCGCCTTTTCAGTTAATTGTTTATTTAAATTAAGTTAAAAAAGTTGAATGTCTTCATGTTTAATTTAGCATCTTCAACGTTTGACTAACTTCATTTTTCCCTTGATGGAATCAGTAACAGAAAAGCCTAGTACAATACTTCATAATCGTATGGTTTTTATGGTGAGTCAACACGCATTCCTTGAAGTGTGAATGGATGTGGTAGAGTGAAGGACAATAATCACAAGATCCATAAATCGAATCCAGTTTATATTTTTATTTTATTTTTTTTTTCCGCTGTAGTTTTGCAACATTATTGCACTTCTGCAATACGAGTTTCGTAGACTCCACCTCTTGCGCTTTTAGATTGCAAGAGAGTTTATTTGATACATAGCAAAGATTGTTTCTTTTCGAATAGTTGCAACACAGTGAAATGTTTAGTAGTGAAACAATTTGTGCTGCTTGGGATAGATATTATGGCACGTAACTTTGAGAAGATGGAAGAAGCCTACATCAGAATGAAGAGGGAAGCTAAGCGGATCGGACTAGTCATCAACACGTCGAAGACGAAGTACATGATAGGAAGAGGTTCAAGAGAAGATAATGAGCCACCCACCGCGAGTTTGCACTGGTGGTGACGAAATCGAGGTGATGAAGAATTTGTGTACTTGCAGTCACTGGTGACCGCGAAATGACACCGCAGAGAAATTCAGGAGACGCATAGTGGCTGGAAATCGTATACTTTGACTCCGCAAGACGCTCCGATCGAATAGAGTTCGCGCCGTACCAAACTGACACCACAAAACGCTAATTAGACCGGTACGTCTCTACAGGACACGAGACCTGGACGATGCTCGGAGGACCAACGCGCACTTGGAGTTTTCGAAGGAAAGTGCTGCGTACCATTATGGTGGGGTGAATCGGATGGCTGTGGAGGAGGCGAATGAACACGAATTGCATCAGCTGTGGGAGAACCATCCATCGTTCACACCGCGAAAATCGGACGACTGGCGATGGCATGTAGCAGAATGTCGGACAGTAACCCGGTGAAATGGTTTCGACAACGACCGACGGGCACAAGAAGGCGAGGTGCGCAGCTGGCAAGGTGGATCGACAGGTGGAAGATGACTGCGGACCCTCCGTAGACTGCGTGGTTGGCGACGGCCATGGACCGAGCCGAATGAGAAGACTCTATATACCGCAGGCCACTTTGGCCTTAGTCTGAATAAAAATAAATAATAATAATAGGAATACTATTCATTACATCATCTTGAAATAAAAGTTTAAAATTTAGTTCGAATGTTGTTTATGTAGAAATATTTATAGCATAAAGCCAAACCACCTTCGGTCAAATTCCAACACCACGGAAACAGAAAACGATCCGTCGCGCAGACGCATGAGTTGTATCAATTGTACAAAAGAGATTTTTCAAAAACATTCGGCTGACTCCAGTGGGTCGGTCATTTAGAGTGAATGTCGCAAGAAATTTTGAAGCAATAATCAAGAGAGCAAGATAAACGTGGCGATGAGAAAACTAGATAAACGTCGGCAGAGAAAACACACGAACACATGAACCAACGCACGAAGATGAACGCATATCTTTATCTTTGTTTATAATATTTTTTTATGAATTAATTTGAATAGTGCAATCAAAGCTTCTACTTGTTCGTTGATTGCTTATTCAAATTAATCATGAAAAAATGTACTTAGGTCCTTTGAAAAGTTGGAGAAATACTTAATCATTGGAAACTTGAAAGCATCGCTCAGACCGACGCGTTATTTATTTATGATAGTTTGGTATTTAAATACAATCAATACAATATAAATTTAATCCTTGAAACGAATTCTTTTTGAACCAGTTAGGATAGAGTATGAATCATCTACACAACTCTCCATCATTCCATAGTTTTAGTAAATGAGTAGGGCTTGCTAGAGCTCTAGAAGCTGTTAAAGAGCACTAAGATTCTTAAACAACTTTTTACGCAATAAGGGCGAGATTGCGACGTGATTCTGATTCCTAAAAGCTGCTTGACATTGACGTAAAATAATTGATAATTTATATTTGTAGAATACTATGCGCTTCGATGTACAGAGTATCTGAGAAAATGTTCAACTTTGATATCTTTTCGACCTGTTTGAGAATCAATACTGCTGTGCTATTGATATCTCTTCCCGAAAAGAAAAATGCACTCATTGCCAATTTCTATTCACAAACTACCAGTGAAGTAAAACCCGACCGACGATAACTGCTCGTTATGATGCTGTTAAGACACTTTTCCATGAAACTCATAATTGTTGGCCATGTAACCAAAATCTGTAGTCATCAAAGAAGTCCAGATTGTCTCACACGCCGTCGGAATTGATTTTCTTGCATTTCTGCTAAGTTGGCTGAAAACCTGTCAAGTCAGCGTATCTACAGCACATAACAAACTCCTGAAGCGCCCATTGCACCGACGTTCCTATCTCAGGCGACTTTTTTCGACCAACAACAGATGGGTACCGTCTGCTTTTGGCACACTACTGGCAGGGCAGGAAGCCGGTTTTTGATGCAGTTAAGTCCGGGCCCGAATGTCAATCCAGTGTCGGTGTGTATTCACATATGGACAACCGCCAACAACGATGACCAACGAGCAACTGGCCGAATCTGTTCACGTGTCGCCTCTGACCGTGCACAACCGTTGACGAGGTGACCGCTTCGGATGATTCAGCATGACATAAATACACCCACGAGGGTTTTCAACTCCGAAACAAACACAGAAAACGAACGAACTTAGGGCCACGCCATGGCGCGCCAGTTGGCAAGGTGCTTTGGTCAAAGATTAGGATGAGCTACGGGGAGTGACATCTCACTGTACCCAACTCGCTAGTTCGACATGGGGCTCGTTGCTTATGGCACTTCTGCCATACTACGATAGTTTGGGAATCATTCACCAATTAAGCAGGTGGAAATTATTTCTATAATTAACAATTGAACAATTATTACTGAATCCGAAAGCCCCTGAAGGATCAGTTTCAATCTCGCCACGATGACTCCATTGTCGTTTTAATTCGACTCGCTGTGGACAGTGTTTCATCGCAGTTCACTAAGCGAAAGCGACTCACATTCAAGAACAAGTATCACATGCCCCTAAATCGTTACCAATGGAAACTTGAGAACCACCTTAGCATAGTGCAACCATTTTGTAAAACGGTAACATTCGATTTGGCTCCCGCTCGATTGATCCGCGTATCATTTGGAAGTTGGAGCAGCAAAGATACGCCAATTGCCATTTGGAAGCGGTTTCGGCATTTCGGTTCACCACCATGAGCTGCTGCTGCTTATGAGCTTGAATTCGATATCACCTCAATGGCAGATAAGAGCGCATCCAATAACCGTTTTGCAGTTGCACTTTTGGAATTGGCTCGGGAATGTTTGTTGATGTCGTTAAAGGGGTATTTTGAGGTTGCAAAAAAAACTCAAAGCTGGAAAAATGTATCAGCTAATAATGTGTCTCCGTTCATGGCATCGAACAAAATGCCATGAACAAGCCAATAAAAGTTGATTGGCAATTAAAACGTTATGGACGATGTAGACGGGTCATCAGAGTTTGTTATAGAAGTCGAGAGGGTGAACCCTGTCATTCAAGCTTTATGAACATTGAACAGTGTTCAAGTGTGTGTGATACACATCAACGGGTCTGCCTTCATCCTGGACATTACATCCCTATGGGTAAGACATGTCCGCGGAGCAATTCAGTAGAATTTCAACCGTTACCTAATGGTTCCTAATATTAAAAATTGACCTAAAATAATTCTTTTCCTTCATGACCTGCTTCGCAGCATCGTGCTGTATCAAAGAAAGACCCAACACTTCAACGGATCATCCAATGGTTTTGCTCGTTACACGAGGAGTAGGTATAACACTCAGATGAGCACCATTATTGCCGCAAAACCACATGTAGCGGCTGGTATTCATGCTTTGAAGTGGCGGTTATCGGTGGCGAATGGGAGTCCATTATGCTTCTTTATGGCTGCGCGCATCAATTGTTCGGAAGGATTTAATATTGTATCATGCCATCATGGGGCTTTATCACCTTTAAGCGGCTCGTGGGTGAATGAAGTCGAATAAGAAGGCTGAGAAAGAATTTCAATCAAGATAAAATTTAAGTTTTATGCCATCTTGAAGCATTTCGGGGCGTTACATAGCCATTTGCGGAAATACCACATACAGCTAGTGTTCAATAAACTCTTTACATTTATTAATCCCGGGTCAGTTAAGTTTAATTATAAGGCATTTATACCTAGTGGCTAGCAGGATCGCCAAATGAATCAGAATTCCAACCCAATTATCTTAGTTAGCACGCCCACAATGGTCGGATTCGTCAACTTTCACGACATAAATCGTAACCAAAAACCATCAGCTTAGAGTTTTGACATCTCCAAAGAAATGATCTACAAGAAAAGATCTATTTTTTAGTAAGTTGACATTAGGTGGCCCTTTGACAAACTTTTTAAGTGTATTTTTTCATCTTTAGAGTAAGAAGATTGTACTGTTCTTCAAAAATTACTGACAAAATTACTATATATTCAGATAGGGTGGTCCCGAAAAAATAGTGTTTAGCTTCTACTTTCATCAATTCAAATTATTTTCAAAAACTGCCTTAGCATACCTTCACGGACTTTGGATAGTGCATCTTTTGTTTACATAAGATGATTGATAGTTCCATTTCAAGAATTATAAGCTTTTGTATGAAAAAATGATGTTTTCTGAGCATTTCACTGCAGTTATGTAGCAAATATTGAAAATCATGAAAACAATTATAATTCACGGTAGATTGTTTCACCTTGAAACCAAAGCAGCTTCAAACTAATCTGATAAATTAACTGAGAAAGCCACACAATAAAACACTTATACCATATCTCTGATTTCCGCTATATTTGGAAGAATCATTCTTTTTTCAAAAATAAATAAACTCACATATGTATTTTGTCGTTAGGGTGACTAATTTCGAAACAGATTTTATTTTAACATAATTTTTGAACTATTGGACCGATTATCAATCTTCATGGAATCACATGGCTATCCACCATCGGTTTGTATGCTGCTTTGAAGGCTTTAACTTACATAAAAAATGTATCTTTGGAGCAGGTTGTGGAACATCTCAAATTGTTTCATTTATAATTTATATTAATAAAATTTAAAGATCAATTAAAGAAGCAAACAAAGTGTGTCAATCCCTCATAACGGTTTGGAATGTCTTCAAATTCTTTGCAGCATTTCAGTTATGATAGATAATTCAATTGTTCTTGCACTATAATTTAGCGCCGATGTACGACGCACAAAAGAACAATAAAAGAAGGTTCCTGTGAAAATATTGTTCTTTTGTTGCGTCGTACAATCATGCGTCTAATATTTTATAGTAGAATCAACGAAGCAGAATGGCAGTATGTTATTCATCAATCACAGAGCTTTAATATAGAAATTATGCCAAATGACCATTATGCCAAACGACCATTATGCCATAGGACCATTATGCCAAATGACCGTTATGCCAAAAGGGGGACAATCCTTACGAGCACTACTTCTGTTATAGAAAATACGAAACCATAAAATTCCAGTTTATTTTTTATGACTCAATTTCCAAAAATAATTTATTTCATGCTGTTTTAAGTGAGAGTCTTCAATGACTACATCACTTGTCATAAGTAAGGCCGTCTTCAGTGTCTCTTACTTGACTCGACTCGAGTCAATGGTTTTGACTACATGCTTGAATTTATTTAATTGATGTTAAAATTTTATTAATATTAATTATAAATAAAAGAATGTTGACACACCTACCAGCAAGATAAATCTTCTTTGAATTAATTTAACATTGGTGACAAGAAAAAATAGTACGAAGAACAAGTGATTAGTGAGGCGCAGGAAAAAATGGAGCAGAACGATATGCGGAGGTTTTATGAGTCTGTCAATGGCGTGCGGAGAAAGACAGCGCCATCTCCCGACATGGCTGCCAGGTGGAAGCAACACTTTGAGACTTTGTTGAATGGAGGAAGTGACGGTGCATCGGTGAACAGAATAAATATTAGCGACGATGGACAAGCTGTGGAGTCACCTACACTAGATGAGGTTAAAAAAGCTGACAAAGAGCTTGAAAACAATAAGGCTGGGGAAGGGACCGACTCAGCTGAACTTCTGAAACATGGCAGTGAGCAGCTTTATGATTCTGCACCATATTATGTAAACTGGAAGACGAATGCCTGCTGGCTGGTTCAGACCAGCCTCATTGCCCTCTCTTTAGAAAGGAGCTGAACTGATCGCCAGTACCGCGGAATAACCCTCTTTAATTCGGCGTACAAGGTATATGTCCCGTATTCTGTTCAACAGATTGAGACCAGTACATTCAAAGTTAATTGCCTATAGATGCGGGTATTAAGCCACCCGGGTAGAGAATTAATTACTATGTCTGAAACTTGATTATGCATATGTACAAACATGTGATAGATTTAGTTCGGAAAAAGGCATTGGAGGGTAACCGCTTACTTCAGTGGGGGTTTGATCCACGACTGAACTTCGCTAACATGACAGTGTGCAGCTTTCCCTGCTAAACTGAAGGACCTCCGTCGTCCACCGCAGCTTAGCGGGTACCAATGAAACCAAAATTCCCAGCACCAAATTACCAACCGATCTCTCGCAATACATTTTCAAATTCACTCTCTCAAATGTATTTTTGTACCACATCATATCAGCAAATGGAAGATGATATTTAGAAATGGCCTGCGGCTGGTTGACGGGTTCATTTGCCCTCTCTTTAATGAAGTAGGGCACAGACTGAGAGTGTGCCAATTTACTGAGGAATAACCCTTCCACACTCGGCGTACAAAATCCTTACTCGAGATCAATACGTATTCTGTTCAATGCCTATACCATGAGACCGCTTGAAGAGTCCTTCGTCGACGAATACTCAAGCAGGTTTTTCGTGAGGACTGATCAACGACGGATCAAATGTTTACCCTGAGACAAACTTTTGATAAATTCCGGGAGTACAACTTGCAGACACATCATCTGTTTATTGATTTCAAGGCGGCGTACGATTCAGTAAAACGAAAATGAATTATGGCAAATTTATGTTTGAACATGGTTTTCCGGCGAAACTGATACGGCTGATTCGTATAACGTTGGACGGATCGAAATCATGTAAGGTGGGTTATGGATGAAATATCGACGTCATTTAGTTACCTTAGATGGATTAAAGCAGGGTGATGCACCTCGAACCTAGCATTGTTCAATATATAGCGCTCGAGGGAGCGGCATTAGGAGAGCTGGTGTGCAAAAGAAGCGGTACCATTATCACAAAATCGTGCATATGCTCCTGGATTTGCGGACGATATCGATATTATCGGAATTGATCGCCGTGCCGTGGAAGAGGCTTTTGCGCCTTTTAAAGAGGGAGACAGCGAGGATTGGACTCACGATCAATACCAGCAAAACGAAGGATACGGGTCGCTGGCAATCAACGTGGGTTCATTAGTGGTGGTAGCGAAATGGTGCTGGATGGTGAAAAATTTGAAGTGGTAGAAGAATTTGTGTATCTTGGAACATTAGTGACGTGCGATAATGAGATTACCCGCGAGGTGAAAAGGCGTATTGCAGCTGCAAATAGGGCTTATTACGGACTTCGTAACCAGCTTAAGTCCCGTAGTCTGCAAACGAAAACAAAACTTGCGCTGTATACTACTCTGATTCTTCGATTGGCTTTATACGGCCATGAGACATGGACGTTAAAGGAGGCTGATCGGAGAGCTCTCGGAGTGTTTGAGCGTAAGGTGCTGCGGACAATACTCGGCGGTAAACAGGAGAACGGTATCTGGCGGCGTCGCATGAATCACGAATTGTACCAGGTGTATAAAGGGCTGGATATTATTAAGCTTATACAACACGGCAGACTACGGTGGGCTGGTCACGTTGTTCGTATGCCGGAAGAACGTCAAGCGAAGATAATATTTAGTAGAGAACCTGGAAGAGGCCGCAAGCTTTGTGGAAGGCCGCGTACACGATGGCTTTCTGCAGCTGAAGAGGACCTGAAGACGCTCAACGTTCAGGGCGACTGGAAGCGATTGGCTCAGGATCGAGTCCAGTGGAGAAGGATACTCCATTCGGCGTAGGTTCATCGAAGAGCTGTAGCCCATCAAGTATCAAGTAAGACAAGTCTTATTTTCCATGTAAGGAAAGCCTGTCAATTGTGCATTCTTTTTATTAGTTCTTCTTCTTCTTCAATGGCTCTTCATTCCAACTGGAACTTCGCCTGCATTTCAACTTTTTATAAGCGTTTCCTCAGCACATTCCTTGAAAGAGGGATCATATATTTAATTGCTTTAAAACGGAGAAATGCTTGTATTGAAAGAATGACTTCTGCCTGCAAATGCATCTCTCATATCTCCCATTACCTTAAACGCTAAATCGAAAGAAGGAGTCATATGCCGGAAAAATTCATCCTGCAAAAAGGATCACATTATCGCTTGCCTTAAATCGAGTAAATGCCAGAACTAAAAGAAGGAGTCATATCATCTCTTGCCTTCTGCCGGGAATTTAAACCCGTTGGGGGGATCATGTCTTCACTTGCCTAAATCGAGTTTTTGGCCCTGGACCGGTTCACCTCGAGAAATGAAAAATAATAATTCATAATTCATGTGAATGAACACAAGTTTGCCCTTCATCTTGTACTGTTTCAATGCAGTATAGGACTAAGTATTCTTATTCCGTAAAATCCCGTTTCAAAGCCTAAACCATGAGTCCTGAAGGGTAGAAGGAGATTATGCAGCACGTTCCCATGCACACAATGCAGAGAGCCGGAGGCAACGTCAGCAGACTACAAGGGCAACAAGGTTGAACTTGTTTATTGGTCGCTGTAGTAAAAGCATTGGATTAAGGATGAAGCGTGATCTTGGAATCGATGGTTGAGTGGTTGAGTAAAAGTGAGCGAGTAAGAGTAAGTGTGTAAGAGTTAATGTGTTGGTGAGAGTGAGTAAAAGTAAGTGAATAATAGAAAATGAATAAGTGAGAAAAAGTGAGTGAGTAAATAAGAGTAAGCGAGTGAGTAGGAATGAGTGCATGAGTAACGGTTAGTGACTGAGTAAATAAGAGTGAGCGAGTGAGTAAGAATGAGTGCATGATAATAAGATAGAATGTAGTAAGATAGAATGAGCAAGTAACAGTGAGTGAGCGAGTAAAAGTGAGTGAGTGGTATGATTGAGCGAATGAACAAGAGTGAATGAGTAAGTAAGAGCGAGTGAGTGAGGGAGTAAGAGCAAGTGAGAAAGTGAGTAACAGGAAGTTTTTTTTTCTTCAACAGACATCCTGGGTTGTCTAGGAAGTGCGGGGTTAAGGACCACCTCCAACAGCAAACGAGGGAGGCAGGACTACATCCCCGACCCGTCAAACCGTTTCCATTGCCGCCAAGCCCATCGTCCCCTCGGTACAACCAGAAAGTAATGCTTCAAAGGGGGGCCAGTGCACAACGCACCCTCGAGGTTATCTGCGTGTCCTTGCAGCATCGAACTTCGTGACTCGCTTTTTTAGAAGAACACCATGGTATCGTGCCAGCGCATTACCGGCTTGCCAGGTGGCCTCACCACGCCCTATGTCCTCGGAAGGTGGGAAGGGTCGACTTCGCGCCTACTTCCCTCTGCACGACTGGTATCAAGAATGATGATGCCGCGTGCACCCCAAATTGACCATTCTGCGATAGGGTCTATTCGCCAGCACACAGAGGGACTTGCCGACGCGGTGCCTACGCCTGCCCCAGCCTTGACGAGGACTTCTTTCCGTCCTCGGGTTCGGAACCCGGCCGGTTGACCGACGCCGCGAAAGCGACGATACCATGTTGTTCTTCGCGCGGCCACTTGTTCGATAAAAGGATCGAGTTCGACCACAGAGCATGACCACCGGTATGACCCATGAAGCCGACTCCGATCCCTTGGACCACCTCTTATTTGCGCCTGAACTAGCCATCCTTGAGTCGCGCACCACCTTCTGTGTAGTTCCGAGACGATTTGGGCGATAGCCGATAAAACGGCGTTCCAGCCAACTTCATCTTTACACATCCTCCGAACTAGGTTGTCCGGGGTAGTGTCCAGGCCACATGTGGCAAGCATGTGGTCACGCATTGCGCGAAAATGTGAGCACACGAACAACACGTGTTCCGTCATTTCCTCTAAACCTGCGCACACCAAACACTAGGGCGAGGCCGAGCAAGCCAGCTGCGTTACCTGCACTGTGATTTTGCAGCACACTTAAACGCCGGGCACATCGAACCCCCCATGGGGTGCTTGCTGTTCACAGCTTTGCTGGAACAAATCAAACAATTGGGAGGGTTCGTGCAGCATTGTGCCTTATGTCCCTAAAATCCGCAACGTCGGCAGAGATTGCTTCTGTCAGGGCCTTTGCAGTCCCATTGCTGGTGCCCCGGTTCCAGGCACTTGAAGCAAACTTCGGGTTGCTCGTATATTTCCACAGGGCATACCGACCATCCCACCTTGACGCTCCCTAACTTGACTACCTTGGAGGCGTCCGCTGCAGGTAGCCGAACCAATGCTACCTGTGTCCCTGCCGGACCTTTCCGTAGCCGAACGGCTGCGGTGGGCGTCTCCACTTCACACTGTCGCCGCAGTGCCGTGACGAGCTCTTCGAATTCGGTGATCTCGTCCAGGTCTTTAACCCTTAGATTCACCTCCGTCGTGAGTGCACTCACCTTGACCGTCTCGCCTAGGCGGCGCCCTTTTGCGAGACGCCCCGCTTTAGCTCGAGGATCATCTCGCCCATTCGGGTACGTCTTATTCGACGTACGTCAGCGCCGAGTTCTCCGAGCTTGACGTCACTCCACATCGCCTTCAAGATGTCCGAGTACTTAGCCTCGTCCGCCGTGATGACTAGGGCATCGCTTTATTTTCGGCCCTTGACGTCTTCGGTTTCCTCTTGTTCTTGACCAGGATCCAGGAGGCGTCACCTCCCTCTATTTCCCTGGTCTGGTGCGGCTGAGAGCTCTCAGCCTGCCGTAACCCCTTACCACCGTCTTTCCTGGGTGGACGGACCTTTCCAGGTCCTTCCTCCCCCGGTTTTGGAGGTACCTGGCCGGGGTAGCTTCCCAGCCCCACTACCCTTGTTCGGGGTAGTAATCCTCCGCGTTTTGGAGCGGCCCCCAGGGAGCTCATCCCCTGGAGACTGTCTCCCCCGTTTTTGTGTCTGCTCCGTTGGAGTAGTCACCCCCGACGTACCCGCAAATACTTGAGTCTCAGTCTGGGTAGACTTTGGCACCACCGTCTTCGCTGGCACGCCCTCGGTCGATTCGACCTTGCCCAAATCCGCGAATTCTTGGGCCTCAGTCTGGGTAGACCTCGACTCCATGAATTTCACGGGTTCACACTTGGCCGTCATGACCGCCGTTTCCAGCTTGGCGTCCAACATCGACTTTCGAAGTTTCTGCAAGCTCCTCTTGAGGTCCTTACTGATATTATGCTTCGATGACGCAAAGTCGATGATGGCGTCTGCTGTTCCTGTCCGCCACCTCGAAGGCCGAAAGCCCGTCGCGTTTGCGGTTCATCGCCTCCACCAAGCCATGGGCCGTCAATAACCTCTACCGGCGTTTTTTTAGTCGAGAGGAAGGTTAAGTGACCCACGCTGGCGCTGCGCACTGAGCTGCCGACTATTGCCTCTGGCCTCCTAGGCGGAGACCTGAACAACCCACCTCTTGTGAAGGGGTTGTCGCCTACACTACTACCACTAATTGAAGAATTGACTTGGTTTTCCATTTTGGTCCCACGAGTTGCTCGGGAAAAGAGGTCCAACACGCCAGAGCCCGCATGACGCGGTAAGGGACAATTACTGTGGAGGGGGCCCAGGTACCCCACAGGCTCCGTTAAAGGCTTAGCTTATTATTTCACCCCCCTGGCCATGCATCCCCTCGGCACGGGTCGCTTGACGCCTTGGGATTAGGGGTTAGGGACGATGGTCCCGGTCTAACTCGCAGTGGCCATGGGGAGGGGTCGTCAAGCCCTTGGACAAAGTCCCTGCTGCCCGAGACTTTTTAGTGACTGACCCGATAAAAGTGACCAAGTCACCAAAAAGTGACCCGCTACCAGGCCTGCAGTTATCGAAGAATAAACAAGTTGTGCGACCTCTTCTTGGTATATGTTTGCATTCCAAGTAGTTCTTGTTATTGTTACTGATTCCAGGTAGCCTACGAACTCCATACAGTTAGGGTCTGCGGATCAATCTGCTTCAAGGCTCCCCCAGACCTAAGCGATTTCATCGCCACGACGACGACATCTAGTCGCCGCGATTTTATCGTTGGGTCGCTGCAGGCAATGTTCTTTTTGCGCTTCCATCGCTGTAGCCAAGCGATAGAATCGCGTCGCGTATGTTTGGGGAACTTTAATGGAGAGAGTTATTGAAGAATTAACAAATTCTGTGACCTCTTCTTGATATATGTTTGCATTCTAAGTGGATCTTGTTGTTCCAGGTAGTCTACGAACTCCATACAGTCAAGGTCTGCGGATCAACCTCAGTAATGGAGTTATTCATTGAATAATAAACAAGGTGTGCGTTCTCTTCTTGATATATGTTTGCATTTCAAGTAGTTCCTGGTGTCAAGCCGAATGATCTCTGGTTACGCGTGTAAATCTAAAGATCTTATTCCAGGGTTTTCTTGGATGACCAATGACCATGAACATATGCAATGAACACATGTACCACAAAGGGCATGTACCACTAGTACCGCTTTCGAAACAAGCAGAAAAATCCGCGTGTATACCAAACGCTTTATTCCAGGGATTTCATGGACGCACCCTAGCTATCCCAAAACACAGGTCCAAGCTCTAGGAGGTTCTCGATAAACTTTAAATACTTGAAAATGATGATAAACTGCTTATTGTGCGTCATCATGGATCTGCAGCACTTATGAATACGCCGGAAATGCTTTCAGATGAGCTGGTAGATCTGAGGTCCTAACTCCATGAGGTTCTTGGACGAAATGTTCTTCGACGAAATGTTATTCAATCGAATAGGTCAGTTGACCAAATGTGCCATTTGGTCAAATAGGTCATTTGAAAAGTGAGAAATGAGGTGTGAAAAGTGAGGCGTCTCACTTCTCACTACTTATTTGCCACTTCTCACTGGAAAAGTGAGTAGTGTGAAGTTAGTAGTGAGACGTCACACTACTCACTTCGTGCTTCTCACTTTCTTGCAGTGATAAATAACGAGTGAGAAGTGAGTCGCCTCACTTTTCACACCTCATTTCTCACTTTTCAAGTGACCTATTCGGCCAAATGACCTATTCAACCGGATGACCCGTTCGGCCAAATGACTTTCGACCTAATGGGTTCCGGCCAAACAACCCTTCCCAAGTGTTCCTCGTAGTGCTGCGAGGTCGCACAACTTGTTTATTCTTTGATATCTACCTCCATTACGGAGGTTGATCTTCAGACCTTCACTGTATGGAGTTCGTAAACTACCTGGAACCCTTGACAACAACAATATCTACTTGAAATGCAAACATATACCAAGAAAAGGTTGCACAACTTGTCTATTCTTTGATATCCACCTTTCCTTTCGACACGTTCGTTCCGTCACGTACCCGACGTACACAGCAAAAAATGTTTAAATTTCAACGACGTGTAAATAAGCTCAGTCGTAAAAACACATTAATATATATTTTTTAATTTGCTTTTAATTTGATTGAAATTTCCATTAAAATCGATGCACATATTTAGAGCATCAAAAGAGATGTAAAATTAAACGAACTCTCATTCATTTTTCAATTGCTGTAAAAATATGTCAATATGAATTTATTTTTCCATCAACAAAACTTTAATTTCAAGCGATAGTGTAAATTTAAACCTGCATTAGTTAAGTGTCAAAACAACATGGTGGCAGCGTGCGTTGCGTTTAGTTTCTCTGGAAAGTAGAGATTTTTTGTCCCAAATAACCCATTCAAGCTAAGGATAAACGATGTTGAACAACTACGTTAATGATAAGCATAAATTGCATGATTGTTCAGTTCATTTTATGAAAGTCATGATTTTCTTATTTACAGCTAATAGTTTTGCTCCAGCTGCTTTCGATTTCGGCTATAGGGAGAGGAGTAATTGCAGCTCAACCAAATGTGCATAGCAGTGGAAAGAATTACGGTACCATGTTATACATTATACCGTAAATCGCGATAGAAGGCGATAAGGGGCGATAGAAGGGCGATTAAAAAATATATTTAATTTTACATGCATTGATTTCATCAAACGTGTGAAATTTAACGATCTTGATTGAATTTTAAATTCATGTAAATTTAACATCGAACCTAATTTTAGATGTTTTTTGATGCTCCAAATATGTGCATCAAAATAAACGTAAGTTTACACAAACATTCTGACTCTGTAGCTCTCCACTGCATCGTTAATGGCTACTTTAACTGCATTTCAGCAGTCCTCAAGAGGGGCCCCATCGAACTCGCCTGCTTCAAGATGTTGCACGTATGCAGTGGTGTGGTAACATCAGGTTGCTTTAGTCGCTCTAGGTCGTACCACGGCGTTCGTCGGTACCAAACATTATTAATGGCGGATAGTGCAATTTAACCATCACCAGATTATGATCAGAGTCGATTTTAGCGCCACGATATGTCCTGACGTCGATAATGTCGGAGAAGTTCCGTCCATCAATCAGAACGTGGTCGATTTGTGATTCTGTCTGCAGTGGTGATCTCCAGGTGTACCGATACGAGAGGCTGTGTTGGAAGTAAGTGCTTTAAGGTTAGTCGCAGGCCGTTTTCTATTGCCATTCGATGGGCGCTGAACTTCCTAAAGTTGGTCTAAATTCCTCCTCTTGTCCAACCTGAGCGTTTAAATCTCCTATGATGTTTTAGACGTCGTAGTTTGGGACGCTGTCGTACTCCCGTACGAGCTGCGCATAGAATGCGTCCTTATCATCGTCGTGTGTTCGCTTTCCGCTGGACGATGATCAGCTGCACCTAACAGAAGCTGTTGTAAACCGCTTGATGATATTCAGTCTTGTTGATATTCAGTCAAAAGAATAACAGTGGCTCTCTTAATTAATTCTTATAGGATGCGTGATGAATTTTTGCAGTCATTGAGCATTAATCTTTTACTGTAATTTAGCAAATTCAAACCAGTTAGTCGAATATCAAGTGTTGCCAGATATATCTGAATATTGTTTTGCAAAGTGTCAATATTAAAACAGAATCAATAGTGTGAGTAATGCAAATGTGATGAGCACTTATTGAATTATTAACTTCGTCTAATCAACCATCTATTAAATCAAGTTGATTGCGTCAATTTATCTTGTTCGCCGTAATTTGCATCCACATTCTCAGTTGCTCTGTAACGCATTCATTCACTCTTTTGTACTACGATTGCTCTTGTCCCCCACTATAATTTATCCCCCATGGAACATCAAAAGAAGTGCATAAATTCATCCGATAGAATAGTGAAGGAGATCCTTTCATCTCCTGTGAGACAACTACCATCCAACCAACGAACACCATTGAAGTTATGTCGAGGACCTATTTGTCAACCTATGCGTCCCCGAGTTCATGGTTCATCATTGCTCACTGTAATTGGAACCATTGTACTATGGAAGCAAGGGTGCCACGTGTTCTATTTTTCTAAACACAGTTGGTACACAGCCAGTTTATCAATAGAACTGCGAAAAAGTGGTGGTTCAGATGGTGTGATCGCCACAGGGGACGAACCGAATACGAGACACGCGCGCTTCTCTTCTTCTATACGTTCAGGTGTTTTTCGGCAGGTACCGGCAGCAAAACAGCGTCATCCCAACCAACTCAGTCATTCTCGGCGATTGATGAATGTTTATTTTATTCAGCTCCAAGTTTTTTTTTGGTGTTCTTTTTTTGGCTTTGGAGCTGGGGCAATATCTTTCTGCTTCGAAGCTAACCAGCGTAGTAACTGGAACCATACCGGCAGCAAATCGAGACACATTGAATGCATACATGGAGTGGACCTCATAGGCAAAGAAATGCTGAAATCGAACCTGGTGATGTTGCCACGGTTAAAAACTTTTTACCACGTGGTACGTATGCATATTCTCTGGATCTGTTGTTCGAGAATGGATAGCCGATACGACCCGATATCAATGGCGTGTACCTATAGATTTTTTCCTAGATGGTGCAATGCTTCAAAATGTTCATACAAAACGTCTTGTTTAACTCATTTGAAGCAACATTATTCGGAATAAACAAAGAGTCTCAACACACAACCACACAAAAAATATGTTCAAACATGGGACACTATATTTGCGTTAAGAAACATCACACAAAGCAATAAGAAACAATCAACCTTCAATTTGCAATCAAATACTTTGTTTTCGAGTAAATGATTTACTCAGGAGCAGTAAGCTTATAAAATATGGCCTTCTCTAGAATTCAATTGTATGAAATTGTTCGCTTCATTGAAAATCCTAGGAAATCTTTTTCAGATTTTCGGAAATCATTGAATGTACGCAAGGGAGGCTACATCCCCTGGGGACAGCATTTCTCGCTTTCTACACCAATGCTTCCCATCGACCTGGTGGTGATGATGGTGCTGATGATGCTGATGCGTTTCACCATTGTGGCAGGTTGTGGGCCATCCGAGAATCCGCTGATGACACACAAACAGGTATGCAAATTTCAGTTGTGTAAAATTGAATGAATAAATTACAATTGATATATTTTTTTTTATCTGGATTCTGAGCTGAGCGGTTGCTGTCCTGATCGCTAGGTTCGTCGTGCGGTGCTGGTTTGCTGTTGGTGGCTTTGCAATCGACGTGGGATAACGAGAACCGCCGGAGAGGTGAACCGTCATCGGGTGTAATTTCATTGAAAAATAAAATTTGATTATTCTTGTATTTATGAATATTTGATGGCGTTTTTCCAGCAGAGGAATGTATTGTTTACTTTTCTTTTTTTTACATAGAAGCTGTGACGAATGCGTTCTTTATCGAAGAGCAATTGGTAAAGCAGATCGCAGGTCGAACGTATGGAAGGGCTATGTGCTGTCAGCTGAAATGTTTGGATATTCCGTGTCAGTTCTTCCATCAATTGTGCAAACAAAAATGCCACGGATGTGTTTGCGACGCTACTGGCGGCAAATTGACCTTTGACAAATTGGATTGTGAATTGCGTACGAGTAATACGCAAATTGGATAAATGTTCGATCGGTTAAAAATACTCTCTTCTATAGGCCAAAGGGAGTACTGATTGGGTTTCTGAATTAAGCATGTTAGATTTATGTCCCGTGGTTACGATGAACTGAGAGGAGAGCGGAAAGAGGTTATGCAACACTGTTATTTAAGATATTTTATTTCTAAAAAGAAGATAGTTAATATTGTTATACTGGAATCCTTTTTTATTTCTGCCCATTTTCCATTTTATTTTAAATTAAGCACCCTCCAGTTCCCTACGGTTTTTTTTTCTATAGGTGCAGATGCCTTTAAAACACTACAAACATCAACAATACACTACGTCGAAACAAACATCAACAATACACCACTCTTATATGACAAAATTCAAAAACAATTTTTCGAGACGTATACATACCATACCACGAAAAAGCTTTCGACCGTCTCAATCACGAGAATATGTGGGGCGCCCTGAGACGCAAGGGAGTTCCTGAGAAAATCATCGGCCTCATCGAAGCACAGTACGAGGCCTTTTCGTGTAGAGTGCTGCACAATGGGGTCCTGTCCGACCCTATCCGGCTCGTAGCTGGCGTGAGGCAAGGATGTATCCTATCACCGTTACTGTTCCTCATTGTAATCGATGAGATTCTGGTAGGTGCGATTGACCGTGAACCAAACCGCGGGCTGTTATGGCAGCCTATAACCATGGAGCATCTAAACGACTTCGAATTGGCTGATGACGTTGCACTCCTCGCTCAACGGCGCTCTGATATGCAGAGTAAGCTCAACGACCTTGCCGAGCGCTCCTCTTCGGCAGGTTTAGTCATCAACGTCAACAAAACCAAATCGTTGGATGTAAACACGGCGACCCCTTCCAGTTTCACAGTAGTCGGGCAACCAGTGGAGAATGTTGAAAGCTTCCAATATCTTGGTAGCCAAATGGCGTCGGACGGCGGTACCAAGATCGACATAGGCGCACCGGATCAAGAAAGCAAGGGCTGCCTTTGCGGAGTTTAAGAAATATTTGGAAAAACAGGCAGATAAGTGAACGCACCAAAATTCGAATTTTCAACTCTAACGTGAAATCTGTGCTGTTATACGCTAGCGAAACATGGTGTATCAGTGGAGAACACTCAACGGCTGCAGGTGTTCATTAACAGATGCCTGCGGTATATAATTCGGGCCTGGTGGCCTCACAACTGGATCTCAAACAATGAGCTCCATCGTCGTTGTCACCAGAGGCCGATAGCAACAGAAATTCGGGATCGGAAGTGGGGCTGGGTCGGCCCACACTCTACGTAGGGGCGGAAACGAAATCTGTAAACAAGCATTAGACTGGAACCCAGCGGGACATCGCAGCAGAGGCAGACCCAGAGGCTCATGGCGTAAGGCAAGCCTCAATAAAGAAATAAAAGAAGTCGACCGAAATCTAACCTGGCAACAGGTTAAAGCGATAGCCGGGCAACGCTCAGGATGGAGATCTTTCAAGTCGGCCCTTTGCACCACCGGAGGTGTACAGGATCCGTAAGTAAGTAAGTATACATACCACTTTATTTTCAAGTGTTTTGCTCCCGGAAACAAATGTAAAAACCAATTTTACGACAATTCCCCGAAAACCAAATCTCCGAATGCAATTTCTCCGAATGTAACATTTCCCCGAATGTAACAATTCCCCGAATGATTCCCTCTTCTATTTGAATACGGTACAATTTCCCCGAATGTAACAATTCCTTGAATGCAATTTTCCAGAATGTAACAATTTCCCGAATGTAACAAATCCCCTAAAATAAAGTATTTTTTGCAAACACATAATTGTCTTCGACTATAAGCGCTCGAACAGAGCAGGTTTGTTCCAGAGTGTCTCTTAGAATAAAGTGTTTTCCCATTCATTTTTTTCCTATATAGTCGAACAAAGGCTGAATTTCTTTGGTGGAGTAGAATCGCGAACAGAAATTCCGATTGAAAGCATCATGGTAAAAATTTCTGAAATCAAACTCCTGTCCTATGTAAGGTCTATCCCTTCTTAAGAAGTTATTGTAATAGTGGATATGAATCCTTAAAAAAAATAATGCGTATGCGCGGAATAAGGCAATGGTGAATGTGATCCTTTCTTTAAAAATAAAAGCAAGGAATAACGCAATGGATTAATTTGATCTATACTTTGGAAGTAGGTATTTCTCCGGAATAATGAAAAAGTGAGTGTTATTCCTTCTTTATAAATTTGTATCTACCTGCTATAAGGAAACGGTAGATGCGATCTATTCATTAGAGTTAGGCGTTAGCTCGAAATAAGATAAAGTAGAATGAAATTACCTTTTTAGAAGTAAGAGTTTGCCTGCAATAAGATGATAATAAATGTAGTCTCTTCTTTTGATGTAGGCGAGTTTGGCCGGAATAGATATAATTTATGAGATCGCATCTAGCAATAAATATCAATTATATAAACCGAAGAAAAATTATCGAATTCATCGATCATTTAAAGAAGGCCTTATACTGCGTAGACGCGATCATTTAAGGAAGACATTATCTCCTTCCTTCGCTTTACTCTAGGCAAACGTGTTCAACTGAAGAAGGGTCCATCTACTCTTTTTGTTTTATATTAGGCAAACCTGTTCATTTTAAGAAGGCATTATAACTCGTCTTCCCCTAATACCGGGCGAAGCGATTAAGTATTAAAAAAAACATCATACCTTTCCTTCGCCTTATACCGGAAAATGCATTAATTTTCTTCCTTTATCTCTATCCTCCTTCCTTATTTTTCCATTCTTTCTTCCTACATCTCACTTCGTATTTCGCCCTTTCTCGCTCCTCGCATCATTCTTACTTCTTACATCTCACTTTTCACTTCTCACTTCTCATTACTCACTTCTCATTTCTCACGTCTCACTTTCCACTATTCACTTCTCATTACTCACTTCTCATTTTTCACGTCTCACTTTCCACTATTCACTTCTCATTTCTCACTTCTTACTTCTCACTCTGCCTAATGACGGTTCGGCATAATGGTCTTCGGTTCAATGACTCAGCATCTTAGTTTTTTTTTACCATTTTTAAGCGAATTGTCACGCGACCCTCACTTTTGTTGCAGCTTAAAATTATGTCAAAAGTCAATTATGTCGATACAAAAATTTAAAATCTATTTTGTCTCCCCCCCTCGGATTTTTTTGCCAAAAAATAATATTTTGAGGGGGCAACAAAATAAAATTCGGATAATTTTGAGGATTTTCAAAACATTCTTTAACAAATCCGAGGAGTTTTTTTATTTTGTTTTCATTTTAATATTTATTTTTTATTACCCCCCCCCTCCCCCTCCTTGACCTTTCGGAGACCAGTAGGACAAAAAGTTAATTAAATATTTGTAACGGCCTTATACGACTTTATGTTAAACGACGCAGATTTCTTTTTCAGTTTTAGTTATTATTATTTTTAGGGAATTGTTACATTCGGGGAAAAGTTACGTTTGGGGAATTGTTATTCGAGGAAATTTCATTCGGGGAAATTGCAATCGGGTAATTGGTTTTCGGGGAATTGTCGTACAATCTACTGTATCTGTTGTACTTATTCATCGTGGTAATGCTAATAGAACACAGAATTGAAAAGTAGGACAAGTTCGAGATGAAAAGTAGAGCAATTGAAGAAGAAGAAATCAAAGCTGTGAGAGAAGGCAATGCTTTCTTTGAGTCAACGCATCTGGCTGGTATAAGGCGAAGTGAGGAGATAAAGCTTTATTAAAATGAAGACGTTTGCTCGGTATGATGAACCATCAGCGCGGTGTAATGCAAAGGAACAAGATAATGCCTTCTTTGTATGATGGTATCTGCCCGGTATAAGACAATTCGAAGAGATAATGCCTTTTAAGGATAAACCTCCCGGAATCCAAAACTAAATACACTCTCGTTTTCGAGGGCACCCCATTCAAAACGGAAGCCACGCACAACTGCCATTTTTATTATTCCCGCATTGCTGCGTCGCCGCATGCGTGGAATAATAAAAATAACTGAATGAGGTGTCCTTGAGAACGCGAGTGTATTCAGTTTTGGATTCCGAGAGGCTTGCACTTAAATAATCGTGTTTGCCCGGTACAGAGCGAATTAAAGAGATAATGCCTTCTTCAAATGAATGCATTTGCCCTGTATAAGACAAAGAGATTAAATAGTCTCTTCCTTAACTGAACTCGTTTCATTGGTGTTGAACCTAATTTTAGATTAAAAAGCACACTAGTAAAGAATAAAAAAATAGCTCCTTTGACCGGAATGATGCAAATGGAGGAAATAATGCCTTCTTTAAATGATTTTGTCCAGGTAAAAAAAAATAAAAAAAATAAAAATCTGTCTGTTATAATGCAAAGAGAGCCGATAACCAATTATATGCCTTAAAACAGTCGGTATTTTACACTACATTTATTTAAGATAATGTCAATTTGTTTAACGGAACATTCTGCAAAACGGCATTCCACCAAAAGTCATTCTGAAAGGCTATAAACCATTAAATGTCATACCACGATTCATTCAATGTAATTGTTAAATAGTTAAAAGTACCTTTGAAAAAAGCACGCTTGTCGTTTACAAGAGCGATGAGACTCCATAAGCAATCTAGGACCATGGAAGGTTAAGAAGGGCTAATTGGCCTACATCAAAATAAGAGATCACATTCATGCTTATTGTGGACCTGCTTCCCAAAAGGGTAACTCATTTGCCGTTGCCTTATTTCGAGCAAACGCCTGCTTCTGAAAAAGAAACCACATCTACCACTTCTCTACTTCGTCAAAATGTCTTCTTTTAAAGAATGGATCACATCCCACATTTCCTTATTCCGGGAAGATATATTTTATTAAAGAAAGAATAACTATAATAAAATAAATTCACTGTTTCATTATTCTGAGAAACAACCCAAGAAGAAACACAACACAACTATTGCATCATTTTGGCAGATGCATATTTTTTTAAGAAGGAATTATCTTTGCCTCATTCAGGTCATTATTTTTGTTCAAAAGGATTCACATCCACCCTTGCCTTATAGTTCTTTAGAGGGGTATTACTGTTTGCTATTTTCAAAGAATGCAACCGTTTTTAGACTATTTAAAAAAAAGTTGATTTCGAAACACTGTACTCTGGTATCTTTATAATTTACTAACACATCTGGCGCTGTAGTCATTCAATTCCGTTCATTAGTGACATTCAGAAATAGTACAATCAGAAATTTCGAAAGGCATTCCGAAAATAATTTGGATTTTCGAGGACTTCCTGCAGTATTAGTCCTGAAATATTTTCCGAAGGATTTTCCATAGGTGTTTCCTAAGATTTTTTCCAAAATTATTCCTAAGTGAATTTCCAAAGGAATTTCTAAAAGAATTCTTAAAAGAATTTCCGACATTCTTAAATTTCTGCAAGAATTTCTTTGGACATTCCTCCAAGAATTCCTTTCAATTTCCTTGGGATTTCTGAGGATTCTCCGGAAATTACTTTGAAAATATTTTTTTTTCATAATATTCCTTCGAAAATTCTGAAAAGAAATATTAAGAACAAACCAAAAAATCATCAGGAAATTCATTTCAATTAATACTCCTGAAGGAGTTTCCAAAAGAATTTCTGTAGGCTTCTCAGGAGAAATTTTTGAAGAAATTTCTGGAGGAATTTCCAAATGTACTTCAGAGGGAATTTCCAAATGAATTCTTGAAGAAATTTCCAAAGCTCAACCTGAATAGATTTTGATCAATGAATTTCTGAAGGAATTTTTGAAGGAATCCACAAAAGATTTTCCAATGGAATTTCCTAACAAATACCTATTGAAATTTTCATTTCAATTTCCAGATTTCTACAGGAATTCCTTGTTTCTCATAAAAGAATTTCTTCAAAAATCATACCCATTAATTAATCTAGAAATACCTTCAAAAATTATTTGAGTGGTTCAATCGGAAATTTCTTCGAAAGTTTGTCTAAGAATTCTTTTAGAAACGCCTCCGGAATTTTCCCTCAGGAATTGCTTTAGCAATACTTTCAGAGATTCTTCCAGGCATTCCATCAGAAATTCTATACCATCGGCCCACCGGAATGTCTTCCAGGAATTTTCGAACGAATTTCTAGATAATCTTCCGAAGAAACTCCTGATCATAGTTATGGCAACACTGTTGTTTCATGTAGTGCTTGTTGTTATAATGGAGATTGTATTTCGTAGGGATTCTATAATGAGAGATATGCGAAATCTATCTGACGACCAAAAGAATGAATCGACCAAATTGCATGAAAATCAGTCATGAAAGGATGTTGTGCATTGTTTTAAAATTAATATTTCTAAATTATTTTAATAGATATGTGCAGAGAACAATAACTGGACAATAAATTAATCATATTCCTTGAACACAGCAACTAGCATAAATACAATAATAAACACAATAATAATAAACACAATAATAAAGCAGATATTGCAAACTTTCATGTCCTGCCATGGAATAAAAATCGGTGGATTTTTTGCAGCGTGCCTTTCATTCTTCACGTTTCTATAGAGAATGAGAAGAGCAGATATGTAAACATCGCGTGACACCTCTCACTGACATTGAGAAATTTCAGTACTGCTTTTAATCACTCACTCTCTCTTATTCACTCACTCACTCATTCACTCACTTTCTCACTTTCTCACTCTTACCCATTCGCTCATTCTTACCACCAGAGCTTAAAATATTCATCTTCATGAAGCAACTTCGGTCCGAATTTTGACAAACATCGCATGAATATTCAAAACATAGAATGACATAGTCAAACGACTACTCCACGAACTCATTCATTCGACTGTCACTGAGTGTGTTTACTCTGTGCAGAAAAAAACATAATTAGCATTGTTTATGTTGATGTTTACCGTTGAAAGTGCCTCGTGAATGAAAATCGTATTCAGTCCTGTGTGATAAATCACTTTACTCATTTAAAACGTGTTCAGATTTCAGATAATTTATCAATTTGTAAAGTGTGCATAAATATTCAATGACTAATATTCAACTGAATATTGACTGTCCAGAGCCGACTATGAATGTGTCGGAAGTGAACTGACAAATGAAGAAATATGGACTTCACCAAAAATTTTCGATTATTTTACACTCTGCTTACCACTTACTTACTCTTACTCGCTCACTCACTCACTTTTACTCATGCACTCATTCTTACTCAGTTACTCACTCACTTCCACTTACTCACTCACTCACTCACTTTTACTCACATGTTCATTCTTACTTACTCACTCGCTCTTACTCATTCATTCACTGTTACATTCACTCACTCTCACTCACTGACTCTTACTTACTCACTCTTACTCACTTACTCACTCTGACTCACTCACTCACTCATTTACTCTTACTCATTCATTCTTACTCATTCGCTTACTCACAAGTCGGCAGATCGGCGCGCAGCGCCAGCGTGGGTTACTTAACCTTTTCCCCGGCTACGCCTACGAGACTCCTATCCAAGCTTGAGGTTAACGCGACGGATGAATGCACTCTGGAATCACTCATCACGGAGTGCCAACGTCTGCAAAACCTCAAGCACGACACGGCCATGGTGGAACACAAGAAATCCGGTGAGTACAATCTGTGCAGTCAAGCAGAACAAGCCTCCACCGATGACACCGAGTTCCAAAGAGAAGAAGAAGACGAAGCCTGTAGGTCCAAAAACACCCTGCTGGCAGTGTGGCGGAATGCACTACGTCCGGGACTGCACCTACACGAAGCACGTTTGTCGGGACTGCAACCGGCGGCACTCAAGAAAAAGAAGCACGTGAACGGAATTTTCTCCATCAACCAGGTCAGCTGCACTTCTAGACGGAAGTTCCTTACGGTGGATATCAACGGGTCTCAAGTCACTCTGCAGTTGGACACCGCGTCCAACATCACCATCGTTTCGAAGAAGCAGTGGAAGAAGAACCTGGGCTCGCCAACGCTGACTCCCACAACACGGACTGCCCGGCCTGCGTCGGGTGACGCTTTTCATCTACTTGGTGAACTCCGATACCCAATCAAACTCGGAGATGTCACCAAAACCGCAATTCTTTACGTGACCAATAACACCATCAACCTGATCGGGCTGGACTGGATCGAGCTGTTCAAGCTGTGGGACACCCCGCTATCTGCAATCTGCAACCAAGTCCACGTTGCCGATGGTCAAGTCAATCAAATCCAAGTGTACAAAGCTGCGTATCCCGAAGTGTTCAAGAACGGCCTCGGACACTGCAAGAAGATGAAGGTCCGACTCTATCTCAAGCCCCATGCCAAACCCGTTTTCAAGCCGAAGCGCCCAGTTCCTTTCATGTCCATGGAGAAGATCGTTGCGGAGCTGGACCGACTTCAATCGCTGGGCATCATCACGCCTGTCGATTTTTCGCAGTGGGCGGCTCAGATCGTCGTAGTGAAGAAGCCCGGAGGAAAAGTACGAATCTGTGCCGATTACTCAACTGGACTGAACGCTGCCCTGGAGCCCAACCATTACCCGCTACCGGTCCCTGATGACATCTTTACCAAGCTCAATGGGTGCTGGTATTTCAGCGTCATCGACCTGAGTGACGCCTATCTTCAAGTGGAAGTTGACGACGACTCGAAGCAGCTGCTCACAATCAACACGCATCGAGGTCTCTTCCGCTTCAACCGGCTCGCACCAGGAGTAAAATCCGCTCTCGGGGCCTTCCAGCAGTTGATGAACAGCATGGTTGCCGATCTCGATGGAGTGGACACGCTTCTGGACGACATCTTCGTGGCCGTTTCAACGCCTTCAAGCCTACGGTTTCGATCAGAGGGAAGAAAAGTGCAACATTCTGCAGCCGGAGGTAAAGTATTAGGCGCACATCGTAGACGAGAACGGTCTCCGTCTAGACCCATCCAAGGTGGAAGCCATTGTCAAGATGCCACCGCCCAAAGATGTCACAACTCTACGCTCGTTCCCTGGTGCGGTGAATTTCTACGCGAAGTTTGTCCCGGAGATGCATCAACTGCGGCGGCCACTCGACGCGCTGCTGAAGAAGGATGCCAAATTCGTTTGGAACAGCGAGTGCCAGAAATCGTTCAGGCGCTTCAAGGAAGTACTCCAGTCGGATTTGCTTCTGACACACTACGATCCATTACTAGACATCATAGTTGCTGCCGACGCCTCGCAGTCCGGAATCGGTGCCTGCCTTCTACACAGGTTCCCCGATGGCTCACTCAAAGCTGTTGCACACGCTTCCCGCTTACTCACCCTCGTGGAGGCAAATTACGGACAGATCGAGAAGGAAGGTCTTGCACTGGTGTTTGCAGTAACGAAATTTCATCGGATGCTGCTCGGACGCAAGTTCACCCTCCAGACGGATCATCAGCCACTCCTGCGGATATTCGGACAGAAGAAGGGTATTCCGGTTCACACGGCCAACCGCCTTCAACGTTGGGCCCTGACGCTTCTGTGCTACAACTTCGACATCGAGTACGTGTCCACCACGCAGTTTGGATATGCCGACGTACTGTCCCGCCTCATCAACGGTTACGTCAAACCAGAGGAGGACTTCATCATCGCATCGATTCAACTGGAAGACGACATTGAGATTCCATACGTTCAAATCGGTGTGCGGTGCTACTCTCCAGTGCCCGGTTCTCCAACAAGTGATCCAGTACAACCAGCGTGGATGGCCCTCCAAAATCGATGACATCGCTAACCCTGAAGTTCGCCCTTTCTTCGCTCATCGTGACGCTCTATCGGTAGTGAAGGGGTGCGTCATGATGTCCAACCGTTTGGGATTCCGGACAGTTTTCGGCAGCGGATTCTCAAGCAACTCCACCGAGGACATCCAGGAATGGAGCGGATGAAAGCTATCGCACGTAGTCACGTATACTGGCCGAGGATCGATGACCCCATTGCTGATTTTGTTAAGAGATGTGAAAGCTGTGTCACACATTCGAAGACACCGTCTAAGGTTCCGCTACAGTCGTGGCCACTCGCTCAATCTCCCTGGGAGCGTATCCACATCGACTTCGCCGGCCCAATCAACGGTCTGCACTTCCTCATAGTGGTGGACGCCTTCATCAAGTGGCCGGCATCGTTTGATCCCCGACAACATCAGCAGTGACCGAGTTCCTCGACGAGCTGTTTGCCCGTTTTGGCGTTCCCAACGTCATATTTTTTTTAAATTTTTTTATTAAAGTGATTTTTTCGAAATTATAAGAAGTTCATCACTTTCCCTACGTCATAGTCTCCGACAATGGAACGCAATGGACACCTTCAAGAGGTCGTTGGTTTGTGGTTTCGAAAAGGCGACATGGTCTGCGCCAAGGTCTACCGCAGCAACACCAAGTGGCAGTGGGCATCGGGCGTAATCATCGAGATCATCGGACGGGTCAACCACAACGTGCTACTGGACGATTGGCATGGACGGAAGAAGCTCATCAGATCGCACTCCAACCAGCTCAAGCATCGTTCCAGTGAAGCAACAACCAGCGCAGCAGATTTCACACCACTGGGTATCCTGGTGGACATGTTTGGAATTCAATCTCCTGGACCAGCAGTACAGCCCGCTCAACAAGGTCAAGCCGAGCAGGAATCACTTCCTGTTCCATCAACCTCCAACGTCCGATCCCAGGTCCAGCCACGAACCGAGGTGCAAGTAGTGTCAGCGGTTTCCAACCAAGGAGTCGAAGCAGGTTTTAGTCAACTCGATGACGTTCCCGAACGCGGTCGCATCTACACCGACTAATCAGAACCGGAGCATGAAGAAGATAACCATCCACCTATAGATCCCGTTTCAGAACCACCATCGGTCCGGCCACAGAGAGTGATCCGGATGCCGTCCAGATTCGAGCCGTACCTGTTCTGGAAATAAGAATAGGAATGTTAGCCACGAACATAGTAGTCAATGATTACCACCAGTCGTGACGCTAGCGACTAGTTCAGCCATACACGTAAAAAAATAACCTTATATGTTATGGCAGAAAACCATTCGAAAATACTTATACTCTTCATTATGCCACCTAATGAATGATCCCATATGAAAAAGCTGATAACATTCATAAGTTAATGAAAAGTATAAGTTTCGGAATGTATGTGACTAATGCGATGTATAAGTTTTTCCTTATACCTATCATTAAGCGCCTGCTTTGTCAAAAAAGTATTAGAAATATTATTAATAAATAACATTAAATATTTTTTCGTGTAGCAACTTGATAATCAACAAATGTGAAAATTGATTACTTTGTACCCAACCATCCTAGAATAAAGTCGTATTTAAAGTACAACAAAGTGATGTTAGAGTATACTTTTATAAAATGATTGTATTAAACATTGAACTCCTACGTTCAAATGATTTGAAGCAATTTTCTTTAATTCGATGATAAGATGCTTTAACAAAACATACACAAAGCGCGTTAGACCTGCTAGCTTTGATGTGAAGTTCGAAGTCTAACTGAAGTTGTTTGTACACTACTTCTGGGAGCGCAGACAACAAAGTGTAATGCATTTCCCTCGTAATGCAAATCCTGCCATGCCTTTCCAACCGTGTAATGGATGCTTCAAACATGATCCTAAAACCACACAAAAGCATACTGCGAGAAAGAAAAAAAAACATCCAAATGCATCAGACGGAACGAATGATTATGCTCGTTTCTGGTCATGATGTTCCTGCCCTTTCAAGATTCAGAAGACCAAGTACCACCCAAAAAAACGAAACGGATTCGTCAATAATCGTTCTGTCTGTTGCACGCACCACAAAGCTTTCTTTGCTTTGTGGGTACGTCATTTGGAATTTAGTGGATCCGGTCCTCTCGGCTAGCTGATACGATGACAATATGCAACACAGAGGGAAGAACCTGAGCGGAAAAAATATCGATTCCTTTTTTTTTCCCCAAGAAGAATGTGTACTCACCGAGTGTTGTAGTAGTTGGATTTGTAGTACGGTGGATGCGAATCGAAGACGTAGTTCAGTATGGGGCCGGTGCTTTTCAGCAGCTTCCGGTGCTCATCGACCGGTTTCACCACCATCGCCGGTGTGGTCGGATTAAGGTTCATCGAGTTGATCGTTCGATGTCGTTGCAGCTGGGGCGGGGGAGTTTTTTCGGCCGGCTGCGGTTGATGCTGGGGCAGCGGGGCTGGCAGCCCCACCTCGTGGTTGTGCACCACTTCGGCGTCGTCCGGCAGCCGCGGAGGAGAGCTGGTCTGCTGGCTGCCAGTGGATGCGGCAGACGGTGTCGCTTCTGTTACGGGGCCATGTGGCCTCAGACTTCGTTGTGTTGATGGATTTGTGTTCATTTCCAAATCCGTTGTGTGCAATGGATTATCGCTGTCGCTCAGCGTCGGTGACACGGGTGACCCTGTTGGGAAAAAAAGACGAGAAAGTGAGCCGTTTGGTGTGTTGTTCCGAGCTGGTTAGGATAATGCACATTACGGGAATAATGCGAGGATTAAGTGTGTCTGACGGGAATGTAGTGTAGGTTTAAGAGCAATGATGATTTTTTCCTTTGCAGAATAAATGAACCTTTTCTCTCAAATATCCCCATTCACATTCTTTTCTGCAACCTATAAATTAGTCCTGATCAAGGGTCTGATCATAGTCATTCCATTTTCGTCATTCGGAGAAAGGGAAATTAACAGGGGCATAGTCATTATTACTTTGAATAACAGAGCGCTTCTTCAAATTGCGTACCATCCATGCTGATAGTCGTGCAAAAAGATGGCGACTCTTACATTCAATATACCGTTGCTATTCTGGTTTAGGTGATAGCGTTCTTTTGCTTTTTTTTTTGCCAATTTTCAGGTTTGGGCCACGTTTCCCACAATAATGTTTTTACAAGGTTAATTAATTAGGGTATTCCACTAACAGTTGTCTTCTTCAACTATTTCTCTCTATTCCTCAACAAGCCAGCTTTCATCCGATTTTCTTGTGGTGACGGAGCTATCGAACATCATCAGCATCAAATATAATATACATACATTTCAATCCAACATAAATCGCGTTCATTAGTGGGACAACACTGTTGTGTCTATTGAAATTCCGAAATAAGTATCCCTGAATTTCAAGAAATAAATAATTGATCACGTTGTTCAAACGGTTGATCGGCAAGCCTAGGAGGAAAATTCCGCTTAATTTTAATCATGTTATCACGCGGGATTACACCATATGAAACTTCAATCGCAAACAGAGTCAATGCTAATGGATGTTGACTCTTGAATCTCGTTAATTATGAAAATGTTCCTCCACTGTTTCGCAGCAGAGTGTAGTGCTTCCCGCTTGAAGGGTAATAGCGTTGAATCCGCATTGAATAATCAGATTGCGAACGGTAATGAGTGCAAACGAGATGACGAACCGTGAAGCCGAGATTGGAGTGGCGTGCTCGGGAAAGCTGAATCTCATTAAAGAATTGAGCTAGTGTTCGGTCACAAAGAGGATACAACAAGTAGAGGGGACCAAAAAATAAGCAGCAAGAGTATTTTCAAATTTAGGAGCACTCTGTTGGATAGATTTGTTTCACTAGGCAAACATAACTCTTCTTTCAGAAATGACTTTTCATTTCCGAGAGCCAAGACAGTGTTCCTCGCGAAGAGCGCTGTTCCTCCCATTAAAGCTGCTCTATTGCGTTTGTTCGAGACAAACAAGGTGGAACAAATCGACATGACAGCTTCACTTATTAATAAGGTTTGAATTGACCTTGAGACTTGTATTCGTCGCTTTAATAAAAGTCAGTAATTATAAAGCTCACTTGTCAAAGGACGAATTTGTACCATCCCATTTAATTCCACCACTTGATTATACCTTGACAGATACGTATTTCGACCTCAACAGTAAGATCGTCTTCAGTGTCTCGTACTTGTACGCACACAGCAGAAAAATCTTCGATTTAATGTCACAGTAAGATTGTTCTGCTGTAGATTTTGATGTTTTGATCGTTAATGATACAAATGATATAAACATGGGTTAACATAATCGGCAATTTCACAAGAACAAAACAAGATATCGATTTGTTCTCAAGGCTTGTTTGGGTATGGTCTGAGTAGCTGTAACACATCTTCTTCTTCTTCAATGGCTCGATATTCCAACTGGAACTTGCGCGCGTTCAGTGTTCTATTGGCATTTCGACAGTTATTACAATGATCTAACTCGATATTTCACCTTACTCGATGAAATTTAAAGTCCTTTGAATTTAGCATACTGCGTTCCCTCCGTAAGTCGATATCTCCCTTACTCGATATTCTCCATGTCGAAGTAATTTTCCAATGCATTTTCACCTCGCTAACTCGATGTTGTCAGAAACAGTTACATGCACGACAAAGTTAGAAGTTGGATGTGAAAAGTGATAAGCGAGAAGTGAGAAGTGAGAAATAAGAAGTTAGAGGTGAGAAATGAGAAGTAAGAAGTGAGAAGTCAGAAGTGAGAAGTGAAAAATGAGTAGTGAGTAGTGTGAAGTAAGAAGTGGAAGTAAGTAATGGGAAGTGAGAAATGAGAGTGAGAAGTAAGAATTTAGAAATTCGAAGTGCGAAGTGAGTAGTGAGAAGTGAAAAATAAGAAGTAAAAAGTGAGAAATTCGAAGCGAAAAGTGAGTACAGTCCATGCGTACTCCATGAGTAGATATTGAAGAGACCATCGACTTATGGAGATATCGACATAAGGAATAGCAAATCTTTGGAAAGCTGTTTGAAGGGACCATCACAGTAATCCAGAGAATATGTTTTAATATGGCTTAATATATCGATATCGAGTTGTTGGGAATAGTCACATCAAAATACTTTTTGATAGCAGATTCTGTAATTAAGCTGTAATTAATTAATTTTTTATTCAATTACAGAATTAATTCATATCCAAAATTTACATTCTAGTATTATAATTTAGCGGACCTCAGAAAAATATATAAAGCTCTTTTAGTAGAATGTATTCAACCGTCTAAGACGAATTAAGTACTCTCCATTTAATTCCACCAATTAATTTTCGATATCTTTGCAGATACATATTTCGACCACAACTGTGTGGTCGTCTTCAGTTTCTCGTACTTGACTCGACTTTAGCGGACCTTTTTTCCCAACATATTTTTCACTATAATATTCTTCAATTTTTCCGTGTTGCCAGTTTCACCAATCAACCAATGAACTTTCTTAACACCCCCGAACGTGACACTGGTAACCAGCCAAATAGTTTGTTGTTCAATTCTCATGGAATAACTCCTACAACAGCCACCGATCACTTGTCGTATTCGCTGTAGTGATGTGCGTATTGTTTGCCAATAGTATTTGATATACAGGTTTCCTCGCACTAATACCTCCTGGGTCGAAAATAACAAACAGACCGTATAATTCGCATTGCCATACAAGCCATTTGCATTCATTCATCGTGATGTACGAAAGTAGTTTTGATGCTTGTTTTCCCGTATTTTTGGAAAGGAAAGGTTCAAGATTAGTGATTTGTTGGAGAGTATTAAAGTGTTTGTGATCATCAATTGGTTTAATCTCGCAACTAGTGATGTTCTTCCGATCATTTATCCTAACCCTGGACGATCTCGTTGTTGTGATTTGTTTATGCATAGAGGCATAAGCTGAAGAACCAGCGGTCGATGTTGTTTAAATTTCCCGCAGAAGTTGATGATAAACATACTGTGTTTTTCCGTGATTCGCTTGTTTTGATTCGATTCCAGCACCACTATACGCGATATTAGCACTATTCTTTGAGGCAAAATTTGCACGCGCGTAAGATAGTGAATGAAGGACCACCTTTGATTTGGTAAGTTCAGTTTCTTCTATTGACAGATTTGTAAGAACCGTATTTGAACTTACTGTCCCGTTGCATTCAGTTGTATCACCACATTGCGTAATATTTTTTTGTCGTTCTGCAGCAAAATCTGACTGGATCTTTTCTGCAGCTTTCTTAAATTCCGCTTCTATTTCCAAAAGGCTTTGTTGATAGTCGTGTTCTATCTGCTTCTCTCTATCCTCGTACTCCATTTTCCATAACTTTAGCCGCTCCATAGCGCGCCTTTCTATCACATTAGATAGAATCTTTGAAAATTGTTGGGAATAGTCCCATCAAAATACTTTTTGATAGCAGATTCTTTTTGATCAGCTTCAAAGCTGTAATTAATTAATTTTTTATTCAATTAAGGTACACCAGGGCAAGTTGAAATGCGGGATAAGTTGAAAAGGAAGCTGTAATTTGGATCGGAAATGACCCAATGCCCTGATTATTTTTTACAACAAACTACTCCCCTGAACGCACCTTATGCCTGCCATTCCCGGAAGATTGCAGCTACAAAAACGCAATCCCTGCCTTATTTATTTTTTGCCCTTGGGAAAATTTTAACCAACTTTTTGACGTGCCAATGAAACAGGTCTCAAAACAATGTTCGGAAGAGTTTTTTCATCAAATTTTCACGGTAGGTAATCATTCAATGTTGAATAAGCATAATGATTATGAGAAATCGATGAAAGACCCGTTTAAATTTTTGTATTTTGGTTGTTTGATATTGCTCTGCATGTTCAACTCATCGGGGCAAATAGAAATGTGTGGTGCGGGGCAAGTTGAAACAACGATTCAAAACGTCTCCCTCGCAATTATTTTTTTTCTAAAATTCAGATACTTGATAGAAAGCTTTTAGGGCACTGAAATGGAAAGTAGGCTTTGAAATTAAAACAACAAAAATCAAAAACAAGTCGCCACCCACCAAACGCGGAGTTTCTGCCGCCATTGTTCTACGGGTAGAGCATAATTGCACCAGAAGTAACTGTGTTTTAATTGCTAATTGCGAATCATTACATAAGATAAGCGGACTACAAATCGAAGGGATCGCTTTTCAAGGTGCGTATTGAACTATTTACAATGGTAGTTTGTTTGATCAGTCTGCTTCAATTTAAATATTTAGTTTAAAACTACCTTTACGGATTATGATCGGTGGACGGATTTCGATTCAGGAGTAGTTGATTTAATTCATAATTTTCTCATGTTTTCCGTAGTTTTATGTGTAGATGTGAAACACTACAGCCTACAGCCTACTGAAAGTAGAAGCCTTCATGTTCTCTTGTCAATGACAAACGTTTCATTTGCATTCGATTTCTATAGTCTAGTCTAGAGTACGGATTTCGATGTCCCACGGTATATATTGATATGAGACAATTGAATGGACCATATTTAAGTTTATTTTTTGAATAAAAGAATATCAATATCTCGAATGTGACTTTTATGCGAGTAAATATCAAGATGAGGCAACACAATTAGGGACTTTGTTTTAAAATTAGAACAAAGCCTATTATGTTATCAGTTTTTCTTAAACAGGAGACAATTTTAAGCTAGTTTATAGAAAGAAAATCAAAATCATAAAAAATACATGGGACTCTTATGCGAATTTAGTCACCTTTACAACCTCGTGCATCTTGAGTCTCACTGAGTACATATATTGTGAATTTAATACGGAAAACATAGTTTATCTCTGTATGTAGCGCAGTGTTTCAACTTGCCCCGATACGCGGGGCAAGTTGAAACGATGCACATAAAAAAGTAATTTCAATATACAAAATATTTATAAAAAAGTTTGGTGAGGTTGCTTATTTTTTATGTACTAGCGAACTAGCAAATACCGCAAACGGATTCAAAATTTATTAAAAAGCGATTTTTTATAGCACTTCAAAGTTCAACTTTGAAAAAACCGTTTCAACTTGCCCCGGTGTACCTTACAATATTAATTCATATCCAAAACTTACGTTCTAGTATTATAACTTAGCGGACCTTTTTTCCCAACATATTTTTCACTATAATATTCTTCAACTTTTCCGTGTTGCCAGTTTCACCAATCAACCAATAAATTTTCTTAACACGAGTCAAAGATCATCGACTCATAAAGGTTTGAGAAGTGGAAAGTAAGAAAATTTGTAAGTAAGAAATGATATGCGAAGTGAGAAGTAAGAAATGCATAATGAGAAGTGAGAAATGAGTTATTCGAAGTAAGAAGTCAGAAGTGAGTAGTGAGAAGTAAGAAACGAGAAGCGAAAAGTTAGAAATGAGAAATATGAAGTGTGAAGTAGCAGTGAGAAGTGAGAAGTTAGAAGTGAAAAGTGAGAAATGAGATATAAGAAGTCAGAAGTGAGATATAAGAAGTTATAAGCGAGAAGTGAAAAGTGAAAAATGAGAAGAGAGATGTAAGAAGTGGGAAGTGAGAAATGAAAAGTGAGAAGTGACACATGCGAAGTTAGAAATGATAAATGAATAGTGAGAAAAGGAATTCTTTCTCTTTCCTTCTTTCTTTTTTCTCCTTCCTTCTTCTTTCTGTCTTATATCTCTCCACTAACTTCTCACTACTCAACATCTCACTTCTTACTTTCCAATTATCGCCTCTCACTTCTCACTTCTTGCTTCTGTTTATATAACTATTCACATCCTATTTCTCACTTCGTAAAAACCACATTGTAGCAGTCAGGAAAATTGTGAATAAATTTGTAAATAGCTTTGGTGTATAAGGTAGATTGTAAGAATTGTCATCTTTCAATTGCCAATAAAATATACATAATTGTCCCTTAACGTAGGCAAACGGGTACTAACGAATTAGCCATCCTCTCCAAGGTCGAGGCCATTTGTTTTTCGGATAAGGTGGGAGAGGGAAAGCAGCACAACTTTCGTGTCGTACCAATAAGGTCACGATCATACACGAAGGGAGTCGAGAAATGTCGTATTTCCGGTTGTGTCCGAGCCCACCTTCCACAATCTGAGGATTCACAGACTGTTTCGTCCGTGACTAATCGATAAGTTGGAAGTATCCGCGTTGGTTCGTTAATGTTTCGTTGATCTTAAGTATGTATTTTCAAAGTGACGTTAGGTGTAATTGATTGATCAAATAATTTGTTCGTTTCATATACAATAGTGAGCTAAAGTGTGCGTTGTAAATTGTGTGTGGTATTAGCAGAAGATTTTCTGATAGCAAAGTAAATTAATGTGCTCTTAATGTGCTGTGTAGTGCTTGTGCTTATGTTGCTTGTCTAGACAGATTGGCTTCTATTTCCCACCCGCAGCAATTTCATCGTGCCCCAACGCGATAATTCCTCCCCGACGGGCGAACCTTCCATGCATTCGCCAAGCAGCCGGAAGGGGACCGATTCGTCACCGCATCGGCCCGGGAAGGCCAGGGGATCTCCACGTGGACGAGATCCACCAGCCGAGATCCAACCGCCGGCTAGCAACCGCCATCGCGATCATGTCTAGTCAGCCTCATTAAGAAGCGATCACCGACTGCCAACAAGCCGGAGCGTTGACCCCACCGGCAGGTCACCGACAGGGTCACTAAAGCCCAAATAAACCGGTAAGTCAAACCTATTTTGATTGGAGTGCGGCGTCCGAGGAGGGCGCCTCGGAGGAACGTTTTTTGTGCCAGTCTTAGATGTGCTAATGTGCTACTAAAGACTAAAGCCAAACCATCTTTCGCGAGTCGCAAAACCCACCGACTATCGCTTGGGTCCGCCATCACGGGCCCGTGAAAATGCGTGCGTGAGCCCGTTTTTACCGCCTCCCAAAATTCCCGTCGGATATCAGGAGCGCAGACCGATGAGCAGCAAAACTGCAGAGAATAGTGACGTCACAGTTAGAAAGCACACAGAGCACAAGAGAGACGATAGAGAGTTAGGGAAACCAAAACCGCACACAAGCTAGGGAGTAGACAGGGTTGGTTCGCTCTGAGGAGTATTCAAGAGAAGGTGTAAAAACTTCTCTTTCCTCGATCTGTTATCCGAGTGTATTGTGCAGAAATACACTTTATCTTTGTATAAAGGAGCGTGCGTAGCACCCACTCTTCGTCGCAAAAGTCCACAACACAGAAAAAAGTAATGAAAAATAAACAGCGCGTAAAACTTGACATGCGAAAATTTACGCTATTCTACGCTGAAATTGTTCTCTTGCTAACAAGATTGCTTATAACTTGTATGCAATATTGACGATTCACGTCGAATATTGTATACATTTAGGCTATATCCCGTATTGGATTACGCTAATGATGGTGTTCCATTTATGTGCATGATTTTTAGCGTAAATTTCAGTTGATTTTTCTATCTGTGAAGTGTAAAGAGTACAGGAAAATTATAATTTGCTGTTAACCAAAATGCATACATTTAGGCTATATTCTAAATCTTCCATGTAAATACGCTGTTGTGAGCGCCTAAACATACACCTTTTTATACACAATATCAAAACACACGCGTCCGAAAATATTCTCACTTTTTATCGATCATGTTTCTCTTGGCTTCAATCACACGTATGTGTAAACGCTCTCGAGTGTGAATCAAGACACTTCTCTTTATTTGTAAAATCTCTACACATTTCAAGACGAAGTGTGAGAAATGACCAACCCTGGGAGTAGATAGCCATGAACGAACACAAATCCCCAATATTTATGTGTCCCTGGTAGTATTATGACAATAAATGTTCCATTCGTAAGTCCCAAACAGAATGTTTCTTCGTCGTATCCCTAGCAATGTAGTTAATTAGTTGTGTTTAACGTCACAGCGTGATATTGTTTGTTGATTTCGAGTCCCGTCCTCTTTGAAAGTTTGACTGTGGTGTGTTATGTTGCTTCCCTGGCTGTAAGATATGGATGGAAGATAGGGTTGACCCGATTTGACACTTTTCGTTGTTGCTGGCTGAACCGATCCATAAATCCTTATCGGGAAAATTCAAATGGACCGGCCTTGAAAGAGTCTCATCCGGGCAAATTAACTTGGGTGGTGGTCTCCCTTGTGGAGTGGCGCTTAAGCCACGTGCTTTTATGTACGGATCGCTCCGTGTCGGCTACAACATCTCACTTCTCATTTCTCAATTTACACTACTCACATGTTACTGCACACATCGTACAACTCAATATTCACTTCCGTTTTTTAGTACTCTCTTTTCATTACTCTGTACTCATTTCTATTATCTCATTTCTCACTTCTCTGTTCACGCTGTTCACTTTAGGAGTAATTTCTGGAGCAGCTCCCGGATAAATTCCTGGTGGAGTTTTCGGATGAATTTCGGAAAGATTTCTGCAGGATTTTTTGGAAAGACTTCCGCAGGAGAACTTCCATAGGAATTGCTATAGGATTTTCAGGAGGATTTTTTTATAGGATTTAAGAAGGAATTCCTGTAGAAACTTTACCATTATCCAGGTAACCATTTGCACTATATTTCGCCTTTTAGGCTATATAGGGCTATTACAGAGCCAGTATGAAGCATGTTAGCTCTGTGATAGCGTTATAGTCGCTTATTTAAATGCTTACGGTTACCTGGGTAATTCCGTAGGGATTTTCTGGAAGAATTCCTGAAGGATTTTCTTGATGAATTCTTGGGTATTGTTGCAGAAATTGCATTCATAGTTCATGAAGGAACTACCGGAGAAATTTCTGGACGAACTTAAGGAGGAGCTCCTGCAGGATATCCTGAGAAATCCCTGAAATTTCCGGACAAATTCCATGAGGAATTTCAAAATGAAGTCCAGAACATAGAGGAATAATCATAGAAAACCCTGGAAGAATGTTCAAAGATGAGGAGTTTCAGGGAGAATTTATTCAGAGTGTGTAGCAAGCTTCCTCTGGATTTTCTACTGAGTCTTTAATTCCACCGGATTTTTTGTGGGATTTCTTTGAAATTTACACGATAGTTTGTATTGAATTTTCAAATTCCATTCTCTTGAAATTTCACGAGAAATATCTCATCATTTTCCTTTCCTTATTTCACTCGAAAAATTATTTTAAATTTTCATTGAAAATTCTTTTTGAAATCCACGAGAAAGGGAAATGCATAAAAGTTCAGATGAATTCAGAAGGAATCTGGAAAAATCTGGTTATAGCCCAACGGTTGAATAGATTAAATCAAGTCATAGAAGCGTTCAGCCTATTTTTGTCGTTCGAAATAATTTAGATAGGTCATTACGTTTCGATTTGATGATCTAGATGCCTTTCTACAGACGCGTTGAAAACGCCACCGCCACTAAGGAAAATTTAAACGAATGCTATTGCGCTGTTCACACTAAATAGAACAATACAGTTTGAAAGTGTGACGGTTCCAAACTGTGATCAAAAGTGTGACGGTGTCAATTACAATGGATCTTGACATCGATAAATGTCAGACGAAAGTAAACGGTGTGAGAACCACGTGCTTTTGTTTTGAACATTTTATTCTGACATTTTCGCATTTTGCAACTTCTTGCATTTTGCATGGCCAAGGTTGCCAGTTGTGCATTTCGGCAACTGTGCACACGCAATAAAAAGTATGATTATCATGATTATCGAAGTGCATCAATAATCCATGTTTCAAGGCAAACTGCAATACCATCGGAATTTTTGAACCAACGCACAGCTCAAAATTAGGGCGTTTGAGGCAGTTATCAACCGGCTAGTGTAAATATTTTTTTTGACGTAGGCCTACGTCTGTGTTTTCTATATTGGGGTACACTTTACGATTGCGAAAATCGGAGACCGTCACGAAAATATGATAGACTTTAAACTTCAATATCTCAGCCGTTTCTCGATGGATTTTCTATTTTTTTGGACCGTTCAATCAAGGATGAGTCAATGCTTCTTTGTATTCATATGAAAATAGTAATATTCAACTATATATTATCGATGATTGATAAAAAGTTTAGAAATAGGTAAAATAACCAATCACGTACATGCATCACTAGCACAGACATCAAAAATCAATCACTTGTGGGTTTGGATCAATCCTCAGTTTGAACAAGATTTTACGCAGAGCGGACGCATCAAAGCGATCGCAGCGGAGCGGACACAGCAGAGGCGCTAATACCATTTTCAAAGAAAATCCATCGCATTGGTGGTGGTGCTCGATGTGTTGCTGCAGATCATTCAACCTCAACGAACCAGCATTTCATATGAAGAAAGGGTTGACCATAAAAATAGCACTGTGGCGATCCCGCACCGCCAGTGCCGATGCTGAAAATTTATTACAAATTGTGGTGCCTGTTAGTTGGAAAGGAGCATTGGGAAAAGAAAATTTGTTCTTCTCAGGACCAACATTTTATGAAAAAAAAGAGTTAATTACGAAAATGGACTGTTTCGGTTGCATCGGTTTTGGCGTGATAGCTTGGTTGCTGTTAGTGATTCCATCCCTCCGACGCGCTATCAAATTCGCTATTTACGATTGAGTTTTGCACTTTGAAGAAAGTTTATTTCGGATAGTCGGATCAACCTTCATTTGTATAAAATGGTGGCTTTTGTATAAAATCAATGAAGACGCCACCGTAGTGGAAACTTTCTACAGCAATTACCCATCGGTGAACGTCGCTCGGACAAACAGATACCAAGAGATAATGTTTGGTAATATGAAGAAACTTCGTCTTGAGTCAAATTTCTGTTGTCATTCCTCGCAACAATACGCATTTTGGATAAACAACATCTCATAACCAAATTCAGAATCTTGCGAGAAAGTTTCATAGGATTCTTTGAATTTGTCATTCTCCGAACGGTCCTTTGTCTGCGGAATCCTGATCGAAATGGCTCGCGCGCGCCGAAAAGCAGTTTTCTTATATCTAATGAAGTAATTCCATTAGCCCCGCCCCTTCATTAATCGTTATGAGTGCACATTATATTCACACCCATATTATCACAAATGGGCGGGGCTAACGGGCTTAATTTATTAAATACAAGAAAGCTGCTGTTCGGCGCGCGCGAGCCATTTAAGATCCGGATTCCACAGAAAGCGGTTCGATATTCGATGCAGCGGAGCGGACACAGCAGCACGAAGTGGGTGGCAGTGTGGCAATGCTGAAAATTTATTTCAAATTTTTGAGGCTTAGCGAAAAATCATCAAGTGGCGGTCGGACAGTTGCAAGTTGCAACGCAAGGTGGCGACAAGCGATTGCATGCAGTTAGTTATTGGAAAGACGCATTGGGAAAAGAAAATTGGTTCTTCTCAGGACCAGCATTTTATAGAAAGAAAGAGTAATTGTGAAAATGGAATGTTTCGGCGGCATCGTGTTTAGCGTGATAGCTTGCTTGCTGTTAGAGATGGGCGAACGCTCACGAGCCGTTCGTTTGAACCGGTTCGTAAGAAAAAGCGTTCAAACCACGGCTCTTTAAATTTGAGCCGCGGCTCTCAAATGAACCGTGGCTCAAATAAAAAACACTGTGTCACTCGATCAGCCGCCTAATTTTGACATTTACTGTTTGTTTGTTTGTTTGCTACTCTTTTACATACTCCTTAGCATTTTCTGGCCTTGAAATAAACGAGCTGATAGCGCATAGCGATAATTGACCTTTCCCGTCAAAAAATGTACATCGTTTTATTGTCTCAGTCAATTCTTTGACTCTTTTAAGGCCAACTTACCTAACAAACCATTTTTTTCAAGTCTTTAGTTATTTTAAAAATCGAAAACAAAAACTGAAAAAATGCTGCACGAGTGAACTGATTTGATATTGGTTTAAAATGCTAGGCCAAGTTTAAAAACCAGCACTTCTTTGATTTTTTATTTCCTATTTAAAAATAGTTAAAGGCGTAAAAAAATATAGGTTTTTCGATTGAACGAATATTTTTTTTAACGGGAAAAGTCACCTCTAAAACAGGTACAATTACTAAAACAGGAAATCGAAGAATAAACAGCTACTTCATTGTTGTTTTAATACACCTGCTTGGTATGTTGAATTTCTTGAAATTGGTTTCTTGTTAATGATATTCAATATATTAGCTGAATACGCAAGATATAAGGCTTTTGTGTGTATTTTCTTTATTTGAAAGAAATATCAACATCAGTAATTTGGCCGTTCTAATCTCAACACTTTTTAATTTAAACTCCATTAATCTTTAAATCGTTTAAATTAAAATGTTGCGTGGAGAACGAAATAAAACAAAACAGCAATAAAGTCCTCTAGTAGACATCCCGAGCAGCACCAGTTAGACAAAAGTGGTTGCAGCAACTTGATTGGGACTGAATCTGGTCACATATAAGTTGCAGTGGCACATGCGGAACATGTGTGCTGCTAGGGATGAGTTATAAATCAAGAAGTTACTAGAAGTTCAAATTAAAAATGAACTCCGATAATTTGAAAGATGTATCGCTCAATCCGCCGGGGGTTCACAGTTTATTTGAATGAACTAACGAGCCGTTCAAATGAGTCAGCTCATTTAAGTGAACGCTTGGTTCAGAGCGGCTCACCTGAATGAACCGTTTTGCCCATCCCTAGTTGCTGTTAGTGATTTCATCCGTTCAAATTAACTGCATCATCTCCCTCCGCCGCGCTATCAAAATTGCTAGTTACGATTGAGTTTTGCACTTTGAAGAAAGTTCATATCGGATTGTCGGATCAATCTTCTTTTGTATAAAGACCTTTTAGGAGGACACCATCCTCAAAAATGGCCGAAATAAAGAAGAAGTAAGCAGAATCAGAAGTGGCGTGAAACCAAACGCAAATATATTTATTTGCAACGTCGAGTGGTATCAGCGGCCAATGAGTCATGTTAATTCCACGGTTAGAGACTCAAAATCCATCCATCTGGGAACAACTATTCGACTTCTTGATTCAGTTGGCCTCCGAGCAGTGTGCTCAATAAAACGACACAAATTATTATGGCAAAAACCATCAATTTCAAATAGCTACGTAGTCCTACGTCACCTTTGCGTACAACCCGATTGGGCTGCACCTTTGAGTTTTTGTTTAGGATTTTAAGCCCGACACAAAGACTATTATACCTTTTGTAATAGTTATATAATTTGCATAAAGAAGTCGCAGATTTTATGAATAAGTAATAAACTTGTATTTTCTATTCGCTGGCTTATTGATTGTCTTCAAGTATCTTCAAATAAGATGATAAGTCTTCAAATATTTTGAAAATGTGTTCACGAAATAAATGTCTTCACAGAGATTCAAATACCTTCAAGTTGTATCAAGACATGTCTTGAAATTCGGCATCGCTGGTTGAATGTCAGATGAATCGTAAATAAACAAATATAACAAACAAATAGGGTAAATGATGTATTTTGTACGCCTGAATATATTTTGGATGTTAAATATCTTGGCTGTGGATATACCCAGCACATGTGTCGAAATGGACAAATTGATAAGAAATTTGCGAAAAAGAATCCTCGTGTCCTGGAGGGACTCGAACCCTCAACCTCCTACTCTCTAAATAGGCGCAATAACCCCCACACAACAAGACCACTCAAAGGTCCCGTTTGCGGAAAATCCATCAGAATCCGAGTACCAACCTCCACCGTGGTTAGCTCTTTTTTTGCAAATTGAATATCTTTCGGATGCTTGATTTGTCCAATCTCCACATGTGCTTTACTGTTGTATATCCATAGTAATCAGAAAAGGGGATCAAGTCTCCCCAGTCTTCCCTATAGTATTGCCATGCACCCTACATCTTACTGCTATACCCAACCAGCGACTGTTAGATTTTCTAACAATTATGTATAGGAACCTACCATAGAAGTATAAGAACTGAAATTGTTGGATTTTTATGTAAAAAAATGCTTTCAAACAAAAATTGTTAATTGATTGTATAAGAATCTAGCATTTTCGCATATGCCCAGATATTATACAGATTTTGGTAGGATCTTATACAGAATTGTTAGAAAATTTAACAATAACCAATTGGGTGTACGTTAATAAGGCCTCACTGCTGGCTTATAATTCCGTTACTTCCCACTGTAACTAGTTACGATATAATTCGATAGCACGAAACAACTTCAGCATGCTCGACGGTGTTGCTGCGAGCAAATTCAATATGACAAAAAATCCCCTAAGAGCCATCTCTTATGATGGCTCTTCCTCAAGAAAGTTAAGAACAAAACAACAGTGACGAGGCAAATTCTCAACAATCCGCTCCCTTCAGCGCAACCGTTCCGTAACTAATGGGCTCGTTATCCGCGGAGACACTGATTTGGAGAAATGAGCGGCAATTCGTCGGGGACTCTTCTGAATAATTCATCATATCTTCCCATTTCACCATGCCATCAGTAGGGGAAGGGGCGGGGCAATTTGCCCTAGCTAAGCAAACACTGCTTTATTGTCTTATTTGTAACGCTGTTCATGGGTATTTTTATATTATGCATCAGTTAACCAAGATAGCTAGTTAATGCCATTCAAAAATTGTCAAAAATCTCAATCATATTGATAATATTCACATTTCAAAAAAGTGGTGATATTCTGTTGCCGGAAAACTCATGAGGCAAAACGCCTTTTAGCTGGCAGCTCCTAGGGAACAAAGTACCACGCGTCGGCGAATCAGCATTCTAGTATGGATAGTCCGTGGAGACGCAAGTACTTTGTAGGTTATTGCCACTAGGGCGTTTTGCCTCGCCAAAATGTTAGATGTTTCTTCAAAATGTGGAAATTTTCGGTTTTCCGACCTTCCCATGCACTATTTTGAAACTTTCTTCGCCTATCCTACATAATTTTAGATCTAGTTTTGTTACGGACATCTTAATGACGGTAAATATGAGGGAAACCACAAAAGGCGTTTTGCATCGGGGGGGCGTTTTGGGGCCTCTTCCCCTAGTGCACATTTTTCTTTCCATGCCCTAATTTAGAACTTTCCCACTATGACTGACTATTGTGAATACTATGGCAGGGCACTCGTCAGCAACCCCTTCCACCGCGCGACCATTAAGGGCCACTAGGAAGCGAATGCCACTGATCGAACTCATTTTTCGCTGACAGGCAAATTTTTCCAACAACTTTTCACTCGTGCAAAGTCATCGACGAGCAACCGCAGCTCACAATCCTATTTTATCGTTTATTTTCCGCAGCATAGTTAGATCAGAGGTTCTCAAATGACTTTAATGTAATGTAAACTTCTGTTGACTTGACAGTTTAATGTTTTCAAACACTTCTAGTTCCATAACGATGACCTGCATAAGAGATAGTTACACTAGCTATACACTACCATAAGCACCCGGGTGATAGGTCCAATCTCTGCTACTCGGTTTTTTCGACCAGGCCTGCCCTTTTAACGAAGTACATTTGGACTCCAACGGAGTTCGACTGTTTCGATATCGTGGTCCTTGCTAGATGGAACAATTGAGAACCCTTCCATACCAGCGAATGACATTGAGAATTGAAGTATTTAGCTCGCGCCGAACACCCATTTGGATCGAATCCAATTCGGTTCAGCGCGGAGATAAAAATTGCCCAGAAATGGAGCCAGAAAATGCATCGAGATATTATTCTCTACGAATAAATGCAATGCAATGGCAGGATAGTGTTGAACTTTAGTTTTATTCGCGCCAAATCGACGAAGCCACTGACTGACTGCGCGCTGGTACAGAGCGATGATGGTGGTGCAAATATGCGAATGGGCAAGCGATTCAACGTTGGCGATGTGGGTTCTGGATGTTGCCGCCAAGCAATTCCGGAAGTGCTATCATAATTATAATTTATGAATGAAATGCTCGTTCGCACCGAATGCATGCTGGACCGATTTGTTTGCTCTAGTTTCAGCGCGGTACTTTGTGTGTGAGAGGGCAGTATGAAGTCCGATAGGACTTCAGCACCCGATGAGAGCAGTAGCAGCACTGTGCTATTTGTACCAAAATTGATCTCATGGACATAAATGATACTGGACGGAATGTTACAGTTTCAGAACCGTTGGCGGTTCTTTAAAAGACAGGCGCCTTATTTCTAGTTATGTTTAAAGCCTGTCCACGTTAAATTTCGGACACTTAAATAATGTCCAATTGATTTTTCGCCTTTTATCAGTTCGAAAGAAAGCTAAAACATACTGAAAGCAGCACCTCAAGCGGAGATATTCAGCTGTCATGTGAATTTATCGTCTCAGTGGTTTGTGAAAATTTTCAAAAATCGCATAGTAAGATGGGTGTCCGAAATTTAACGTGGACAGACTTTATAATCATATGTATTGAGTACTTTCCTCGTCTACATAAGTAAAATATTTCTTGATAATAAATAAAAGATTTGTAGAGCTGTGTGGATATTGCTGAGTTGCAATGCAAAGCAGAAGAGTTATTTATAGTAGGTACCAAGAATCCTTGAGCAGCCGAATTTTTTATCGATATTTTTTGGGATTTTGTGACATTATAAAAGTGATATTTGTAAATTATTTCAAATTCTGGTGTTGTGTTCTCAACAATTTATGAAAACTCACTTTGATTTATTAAACATAATGGAGGGCAGTTGGTTCGAATAATAATTCAGGAATTTCCAGAGAAAAAATCCTAACAAAACTACAATCCAACAATATCGGTGGCAAGGCTCCCCTGGGAACGCTTTGTGCTTCGTTATACAGCTATGAGTGCAGAAAAGACTAACCATTCCTCCTTTGCCACGATACCCACTCTTGCAAGGCCGAGTGTGTTGATTTATTGTCGGATTGAGTAGAGGCAAATATTTACACACCCTCGCAAGAATATGCATTCTGGATCCGCAAAGCTGCAATTTTTCATTTGTTTGTACGTTTGTTTACATTGCACAGTGGGAACAAAAACTTTTTTTGCTTTATCTGTTCGGATACAATGAGCGGATTTTGCCTTTTTTTGTTGCCCCGGGTGTTGCTCCGGTCGGAATGGAACTCATTTTAAAAAGCTGAAGTAGATACATACCCACAATTCGTTTTTTTATATTTGTTGCTTTGAAGAGGGACCGACATAAGCTTACGGCAAATGTTGTATAATCCCGTGGGAAATTGAAATTACATGCGCAGCGTAAAATTTTCACCTGTGGAAGTTGTTGATTGGAATCCTCTCTATTTCAATTTTTTAAATATTTTTTTTATAACTGAAGCCAATTTTTTAACTATTATAATTGTATTGATGTGAAATTATAATTAATCAACGTGTTTACTCATAAAAGACAAGCTTCTGCAATTACGACAAATTTCTGCATTGAAAAGAAGACAATATTCTTCAATTATTTCATCCATCTTGTAGCGAATTTTTATCTGCGTATTTTTCTCTTCATCCGTCTTCTAGCGTGACTGTTTCCGTCTAGTGCAAACAGTCACGGCAATAAAATGGTAATGGACATCGTTCATCCATCCCGCGTCGTAAACAATGTGAATCATATTTTCTCAGCACTGGATGGAGCCTTCTCGGAAAAAAAAAAATGAAAAATGGAAAATGGAATAAAGTTGCTGGTGGGCGTGCAACTGCCCGGGCTACCATCATGACAATCAATTTTATTCATTTTATTGCCAGTAATGCAATTCAAAGAGTTTTGCGCAATAAAAGTTTTATATTTGCACTCTTTTCAAGTGAACCGGTTGCATTAATCAGCTATTCGCATTCGATTAAATGTCAAACAGCTAACACCATCTGCAACACGTGCGAAGTTGTAAAACATGGAAGGACAAATTCCAAATTCAATCCCATCTCGACCCCCACGAACAACCTGGGGTACAAATTGGCATAAACTATTTAATTTAGCAAATGTTGCCGCAAACAATGTCCCCTACTCTGGGGTTACCTGGGGGATACCATTCCGGAGCAACAGCTGCATTTCGACGACAGCCCGCCCGTTGGAGGCAGCTACTCGCCAGCAGTGAATTGGATTGTTGAAATTGTTTGCAACAAACTTGTCAAATTAAAATCACAAGCTTTCATGTGGCCAAAGGAAAGGGGGGGCGGGGAAAGGGGCCTTCAACTGGCTGCACCGCAAACAGGCTTGCATATCGCGTGATTCACTTGAACCAGAGCTGGTAGGCAGGTATGCGAGAGTTTGCGTAACGGCAGTGCCCTGGTTGTTGGCTGCACCAGACAGCACTGTTCCAAAGTATTTCAATAACAATAAGCGAATGGTATGCGAAACTGGAGCCAGAGTGGCAGTCAACCTCAAAAGTTTTCCGGTGGAAATTTCTGGTGACAGTTGTTGGTTTTTCAATTAGAGTATACTTTGTGAAGATGTGCATTTTTGGGTTTAATTACAATACCTGAGCTATGCTATTCCGCCGTTGATCAAATACAACTGCGTTTCAGTTTATTTATTTTTTTATTTTTTACAGAGAAGCTCGGGAGACGTGATCTCAGATTACCTACTTTTTCTTGTTGTGCACTTTTCTCTCGAAATATTTTCTGTGTTGTAGTAACCAGTTCTTGGAATTTCAATCTGCTTGTGGTTGAACGATTTCCGGCTTCTCGGTTGCATATACCCGATCACCCGGTATTAGGTGTTTGAAGTAGTCGGTACCGGTAAGACCGGTAAAATACCGGTATTTGTAAGAATTTCAGGAAAAAATGAAAAACAATATTTATTGATAAACTTCAAATGAAACTTAAGCAGACATAACATCTCCCAATCCGTATCGGATTTCATTGTCAATGTTGCCATCTGCTGAAATTCCCTCGCTGGTTCAACCGAAGTTGGACGAATGGCTCCAAGAGCGTCGAAAATCTGAAGGTATTAAGCTTCAGATTCATAGTAGGAGAAATCTAGCCGTAGTTTTCTTCAATTTTTTTCAACATTCTCCTCATGAGTTGTTCTTTAACCGATAACCCAGAATAATAATCCATAGAGGCATCTTCATCGAAGTCGTCAAGTGTGGTAGTTGTCTCAGCTTCGACGATCGCATCAGGAATGATTAGACGCTTCAAAATCTCATCCGTTTGCTTAACCAAAGTAGCTCTGGATGTCTCTCTGATCTCTCTTGGACTCGTTCTTTGAGAGCATCGAATAAGATGGCGACAATTTCTGTGCCTTGGAATGGAAGCGCCAAGCGGGCTTTGATCCTACTATTCTTCGCATTCCAAAGTTTTACGTTGTCTTACAGTCATGAACATTCCCGTTTATAAATCGCAGATATTTGTTAGAAGTCTATTCGTCATAGCTGGCGCTGATTTTTTGTAGTTTTTTTTAAGTTCATCGAAGTCAGCTCGGAATCCCATCACAACGAAATTGTGATAGGGGGAATGACGGCTTTAGCAGGTTTTGTTCTATTATTGGAAGGGTTTTTTTTATGACTGACTATGTTCAAATTTGGCCTAAACATTCTTTGCATATCAAACAATATTATGGCCAAATTTCATAAAATTTGGTCGACAAAAACCCCCCTGACAATAATAGAACAAAACCTGCCAAACCCGTCTTTCCCCCTATATACGTTTTAACTTTTTGCCTGATTCCGTCGTAAATTTTTGGAATCCTACTGAAACCCCCAGCGACTATTCCCAAGCGAATGTCCTCAGATTGGGCCAGAGTCCTATACGATATTACGTCCTTAGAATCAATTTGGGCTAAAGCAGTTTCAAGAGGAGAGACCGTCGATGGAAAATATTGCGTGATTGTGGAAGCCCTTTTTGGAATTGTGGTTAAAGTTGATGTAAATGTAAACAATGCTTAATGAAGATTTGTTTTTGCTGTAGCGTAACGTCGTTAATGATGCTTACTTGTGCAAAGGTTCATTCAGGGGCGCATTCAATTGTTTTAAGTGCTTGTTGCACGGTGAGTTGATATCTATATGAAACTATTAATGTTTTTATACTTTCAACAAAATTTGAAATACCGAAAATACCGGTATTTTTCCGTTTCTAACACCGGTATGGTTGGAAACCGGACCGGACCGAGAATCAAACTCGCCATCCCCGGATAGGCAATCCTACGCCTTTGCTCGCAAGGCTACTGAAGACCCTTAGCTTTCTGCAGTAATTCATTATAGTATCCATGCGGGAATTACTGGGAACTCTGCGGACATTTTCTAGAACATTCGTCCAGGAGTTCCCATAAATCACCACCGAGTGTTCTCCTAGCAATACGTCCACATAGAATTTCGGAGGCATTACATCAGGAATTCCCAGAGTTATTTCTACTAGAATTTTGAGATGAATCCCCACAAGAGTTCTCAGCTAATTTCCTCAGAAATTCTCCAAAAATTGTCGTGGGAATTCCTGTACATTTTTTTATACAAATTTCCGCAGGAATACTCGGAAAAATATCCGCTGGTGTTAAGGTTCCCCCAAACACACGCGACGCGACTATCGCGACGCGATTCTATCGCTTGGCGACTGCGATTCTGTCTCCGTAGGCATGGAAGCGTAAATTGCCTGCAACGACCCGACGATAGGACGAGCTGTCGCCGTCCCGGCGATGAAATCGCTTAGGTCTGGGGGAGCCTTTAATTTCAAACTTTCATAAATTTTTGTTTTGTTTTGATGGGCTACAGCTCTTTGATGAACCTACGCCGAATGGAGTATCCTTCTCCACTGGACTCGATCCTGGGCCAATCGCTTCCAGTCGCCCTGAACATTGAGCGCCCTCAGGTACTCTTCAACTGCAAAAAGCCATCGTGTACGCGGCCTTCCACGAAGCCTGCGGCCTCTTCCGGGTTCTCTACTAAATATGATCTTCGCTTGACGTTCTTCCGGCATACGAACAACAAGACCAGCCCACCATAGTCTGCCGTGTTGTATAAGCTTAATAATATCCAGCCCTTTATACACCTGGTACAATTCGTGATCCATGCGACGCCGCCAGATACCGTTCTCCTGTTTACCGCCGAGTATTGTCCGCAGCACCTTACGCTCAAACACTCCGAAAGCTCTCCGATCAGCCTCCTTTAACGTCCATGTCTCATGGCCGTATAAAGCCACCGGAAGAATCAGAGTGGTAGAGTAGTATACAGCGCGAGTTTTGTTTTCGTTTGCCCGTAATAAGCCCTATTTGTAGCTACAATACGCCTTTTCACCTCGCGGGTAACATCATTATCGCACGTCACTAATGTTCCAAGATACACAAATTCTTCCTTCACTTTAAATTTTTCACCATCCAGCACCATTTCGCAACCACCACCACTAATGAACCCATGGTCATTGCCAGCGGCCATGTACTTCGTTTTGCTGGTATTGATTGTCGCTGTCTCCCTCTTAGAAGTAGCCTATTCCACGGCACGGCGATCAATCCCGATAATATCGATATCGTCCGAAAATCCCAGGAGTATATGCGATCTTGTGATAATGGTACCGCTTCTTCACACACCAGCTCTCCTAATCGCTCCCGCGAGCGCCCTATTGAACAGTAGATTCGAGAGTGCATCACCCTGCTTTAATCCATCTAAGGTAACAAATGACGTCGATATTTCATCCGCAACCCTTACAGTTGATTTCGATCCGTCCAACGTTATACGAATCAGCCGTATCAGTTTCGCCGGAAAACCATGTTCAAGCATAATTTGCCATAATTCATTCCGTTTCACTGAATCGTACGCCGCCTTGAAATCAATAAACAGATGATGTGTCTGCAAGTTGTACTCCCGGAATTTATCAAGGATTTGTCTAAGGGTAAACATTTGATCCGTCGTTGATCAGCCCTCACGAAAACCTGCTTGGTATTCACCGACGAAGGACTCTTCAAGCGGGCTCAATCTGGTGAACAGAATACGGGACATAATTCTGTACGCCGAAGTAAGAAGGGTTATCCGCGATAATTGGCACACTCCAGGCTGTGCCCTTTCTTCAATAGAGGGCAAATGAGGCCGTTAAACCAGCTAGCAGGCATTTCCTCGTTTTCCCATATTTTCGACATAATATGGTGCAGAACTTCATAAAGCTGCTCACTGCCGTGTTTGAGAAGTTCAGCCGGGAGCTGGTCCTTCCCCGCAGCCTTATTGTTTTCCTGCTCTTTAACAGCTTTTTAACCTCATCTAGTGTAGGTGACTCCACAGCTTGTCCATCGTCGCTAATATTTATTCTGTTCACCGATGCACCGTCACTTCCTCCATCCAACAAAGTCTCGAAGTGTTGCTTCCACCTGGCAGCCACTTCAGTTTTATCTGTCAGCAAATTCCCTTGTTGGTTGTTGCATATGACGGGAGATGGCGCTGTCTTTCTCCGCACGCCATTGACAGACTCATAAAACCTCCGCATATCGTTCTGCTCCATTTTTTCCTGCGCCTCACTAATAACTTTTTCTCCCACAGTTCGTTGATGTTGTCGCTAACGTTGATTGCACTTATCCGTTCGTCGAGCTTCTGGCGGTACTCAGCCGATACTCCTTCCGCCGACAATCGCTGTTGTAACGCATCGTTCGTTGAGATCTTTCGTTCGATACAGTTGACAACCGTGATCGAATTTTACTGACAACGAGGTAGTGATCAGAATCAATGTTCGGACCTTTGAATGTCCGCACATCGATAACATCCGAAAAATGGCGCCCGTCCACCAGAACATGATCTATCTGGTTGCAAGTTTCACGATGCGAGTGTCTGCAGGTGTGCTTTCGGATATTCTTTCGTGCAAAATAGGTGCTACTGATGGCCATCCCGCTGCAGCTGGCAGCAGCGAAATTAACTAGCCTTAGGCCGTTGTCACTGGAGTAAAGGCTCTCCCTATCAATTATGGGTAGGACAAAGTCCTCTCTACCGACCTGAGCGTTAGCGTCTCCGATAACAATTTTCACGTCATGCTTTGGGCACTCTCCATAGGCTTTGTCAAGAGATTCATAAAACGTGTCCTTCACGTCGTAGGATTTATCGTTTGTCGGTGCGTAAACGTTGATTAGACTGTAATTGAATAATTTGCCCCGTATCCTCAACACACAGATTCGTTCGCTAATGGGTTTCCACCTCATCACTCGCTTCATCTGCTTGCCTACGAAACCGCCGCTGCTGTGATAGATGTAATATTTGAATTAAGCATATGCGGTATTTCGAAAAATTTCGTTTTAGGGCATTCGAAACGAAATTCCGGGGAATTTCGCGGAATTTTAGTATGGCGAAATCTGGTTTTCTGATTTCGTTTCGTATTAACGTATTAACGAAATTAAACGGCATTTCGCGGAATTTCGAAATAAATTTTTAATATTTCAAATTTTCATATCGTAAAAAAATTTGGCTGCGCCGCTGAATAAAGCCATTTAAACTCTATTTAAAATTTTATAAGGTACATCGGGGAAAGTTTAAACACTGCGCTATATACAGACATTAGCCAATTTTGCCGTATCAAAAAAAAAAAGTACTCAGTGAAACTCAAGATGCACAAGCTTGGTATGGTGACTGTACTGCCAGGAAACTCATAAGAGTCCCATGTAAATGTTGATGTAAACTTCTGATGATTTTGAATATCTTCCAGACGTTAGCTTAAAATTGTCTCCTGTTAAGGTCACTCCTCACGGAATCCAAGTTCCAAAGTACTCGCGTTTTCGGGGGCACACCACTCGATACGGAAGCGACGCAGCAAAGCTAAATCAACAAAAATGACAGTTGTGCGCCGCCTCCGTATCGAGTGGTGTGCCCCAGCACTTTGAAACTAATTCCGTCAGGATAAAGAAAAAGTGATAAAATAGTAGGCTTTGTTCTAGAATTTTGAAAATCAAATCCTTCTTGTATTGTCCATCTTGATATTTACTCGGATTACTTTTCAGGATGGTTAATTATTTGGTTCGCTTGAATTGTGCGCTTGATCAATTCGTGTGTGGCTTCTTCGTACATTCACATTAATTAACCAGCATATTTCTCACAAACCCCTCGATTGAAGAAATAGTGGAGTAGCGGAGGTGAACTAGCCTTGGGCTAAAAACCTCTTTAATAAAGATTTTAATAATAATAAATAGTGGAGTAGGGAAGTGAAAGGTGGAGTTAACAAAATGGTTACATACTGTACTGTTTTATTTTTTTGGAAGCCAGTGCTCACTACGAGGACAAGTAGATTAAGAATCTCAAAACAAGACCATGCAGTTTGAACATGACCCCTTTTAATTCTATTCTGTAGTGGAAATTGCAGGTAGGTTGCATTCATGACGGGATGGGCGAAAATTTATTAAATTTATTTTCAGAAGCTTGGACCTTTTCATAAATTTATATTATCCGAATGTATTTACGGACCAATGTGAATTCTGTAAAAAAAAATTCTTTTAAATTGCGAGTATGACGTTTTGAACCGTTGTTTCAACTTGCCCCGCACCACGCATTTCTATTTGCCCCGATGGGTTGAAACGACACAAATACGAAAATTTACCGGGTCTTTCATCGATTTTTTATAATCATTATGCTTATTCAACACTAGCAGACCCGACAAACTTCGTTTCGCCTAAAATTGATTTATTTTCTGAATAATTCTTGAGTTATGGAGAAATTGATGTTTCATATGTATGGGGGCCCCCTTTCCAAAGGAGGGAGGGATCTCGAACCATCTTAGGAACCTTCCCCGGCCCCAAAAACCTCTGCATACAAATTTTAACGCCGATCCGTTTTGTAGTTTCGAAATCTATAAGGTTCAGACAGACAGAAATTCATTTTTATGTATATGGATAAACGTAAATGTCTGCGTTCTAGTTTGATGGCATAAAATTAGTTTACATCTAATAGCTAAAGGCTTATACATTGTTCTCAAGGTCTGAAAAGATTTATAACTGTTGATTTTAAGCATTATATTCATTTTTTATTCCATCTAGCAGTTATATTTTTTCAAGTGAAATCTTTTGTGCTTGTAACTTTCGCTTCTCTTACATACTTAAATAATGGATATTTCTATCGAGTTTAGATAGTTTCTATCGAGGAAGATAAACATCGATTTTTGAAACATATTGTATGGAAGGTTCTGTACCAAATTAATTTGGCTACACTGGCGACCACCTCATCAGAGCTACCGACTGAATAGTAACAAGGCAGACACGATTGAATTGTCACATCATGGTAAAACACAGCAAGTAGTTTATTGGAAATCAGCAAATAACCGTATTTTGTACGGAAGTCTGTTCTTTATTATGCTGAGCTGCAGAAATAAAAACTGATTGTGTATTTTTAATATTGCGATATTTCCAATGGTTTGAATTTCCAGGCTTTACAGATTCATCATGGAATGGAGAACGTTTTCCGGGGCGCCAGGCAATGTGAGGCAAGTAGGCTGAACCCGGAACTGTCCCGCATAATCCGGGACGTTTGTAACCTAATGCCTACATGCAGATAGCGTAATGGTGTTGTTAGAGAAAAAGCATCTCACAGCTATTCTGCCGTAATCTGAAAAAGTGACGTATACGCCATTTTCCAAAAATGGTGTTAACGAGTACTACTCATCGAGCTCTTTAACAGAAAAATATGTTGTAAAATGGCTGTTACGTCACGTTTCCAGATTACGGCAGTATTATTGTCCGACTCCCATCAGCGCACCATAGAATTTTTCTAATCGTTCTCACAAAAAGTGAGTGAGAGGTGAAGTGATTAAACGAAAAAGGTTTTCGTCTAGCAGTCACGTTTTTCGTTTCGATGAAAAATGCCCCTCACCATAACCAAAAAAAAAATGCTCGCTTAATATTTCCATCAGACTTCAGTAAAAATTTAGAAAAAGTCGAGTTTACACACTTAGTTTTTATTTCTGCAGCTCGGTCAAAATCCGCATAGCCGTGCGCCAGCAAAAAATAAATAACTGATATTCCGGCAAAAATGATGTTTGATTTTCGGCAAATTATTTGCTGATTTCCAGCAATTTTGACAGAAATCTAGGCAAAAGACATGTTTGCTGGGGCACGGCTGTGCGAATCTCGGTAAAAGTTGACCATTTTGCTGACATTCCGGTAAAAAAAATTAAGTGTGTACTACTGCAACCAACAGCTGTTTGGAAAGTTTCACAGATTCAATAAATCTTCATGAATTTGGTTGGAAATTTGCCTGGAGACTTTAATCAAGAGGTCGATTGAAATGGAAGGGTGGCACTTTGAATCTGTAATACTTTTCAAAATGATGAACAGATCCAATAAATATGAAATCTGTTGATTGCAGTTAAAAAATCGGCATTTTAAATTTTTACTGAGGTCTGTTGGAAATATTATGCGTAGAATATTTTTACGTTGCTTATGAAATTAATTAAAGGGGCATACTTTTGAAAATGGTGAACAGGTCCAAAACTGATCTGTTGCTTATGTTCTTTTGTAAAATTAAGCTAGATTCTACCTCCCTAGCAGCACAATTGATTTAGCATTGATTTAGTGAAATAACTCATATATGACCAAATTTAGTCGTATATGAGTATAATAGACTGATTTACAACATGTGTGTTGCTCGGGCTATGGCATTTGGGTAACAATATTCAGTAACAATTTCTTTAACAATATTAAACAAAATTAATTTTCTTTTATTCGTATTCTTTTTATTAGTTTTTTGCATTATGTATATAGAGCAAAAAAAAAACTATTCAATAAAAATTCCGCGGAATTTTTTTTAAATTTCGTTTCGTTTCGAAAAATTTCGAATCAAATGGACCTCAATTTCGTTTCGTTTCGAAGTATCGGAAGTAAATCTGAATTTCGTTTCGTTTCGTTTCGAACCAACAATAGCATTTCAAATTTCGTTTCGTTTCGTTTCGTCAGGAAAAAATGTGTTATCGCATACCCTTAATTTGAATGCACTGTTGGTCGTGGGCTCCACGGATCTGAATTCACGTTCTCCAGATCTACGCCATCGGACTTCTTGAATAGCGGCCACGTTAACTCCAACCTTCTGCAGTTCACGAGCCAGAAGGCTCAGTCGTCCAGGTTCATTTAGGGTCCTGACATTCCAGGTGCCGAGTTTCCAATCATAGTCCTTATTTTGTTGCCGGGTCGGTTGCCAAAAATAACGTTATCTTTTTCTTCTATCTCCATTTTTCGTACTATTTGAGAGGCTTCAGTAAGCTACCTTACCGGGGTCGCGTTACCCACATCGCGCTGGTGGGGCTGCCACTTAGGTATAGCTAACGCATACAGCATTTCGTTAATCAGCCGCTGCGTACCAGGCAGACGCTGTTTGAGCCGCAGATCCTGGTGAACAGACGCTCGATGCGTACCTTCTCACTCTAGCTGATGTCAGAAGGATAACAGTGCCCAGGCTGCACTACCAGCTAAGTACACAACCCTTACCTGGCGGTCTTTTGTCATCGGACGACCCGTGGAAGCGTGATATTGGAACTTGTGAGGACCATCAGAGCTGTGTTGGGCGCTCCTTCCTTGATGTCAACCCACCATTTTGCACCATTTTTGAATGAGATATCATACATAAATTTCAGTGAATTCCAGAATAAACTTCAAGATAATATATTTTGCCTTCCAAACAACTTTGTAACATACGAGAGTTTGTAACCTGCTTTCTTTGCTTGGTGGCTGTAGGCATCATTGCTTTCGCGTATTGAGCAGCTGATTGCGCTTGCAGCCTTGCCATCCAACAAAGAAGTCTGAGTCAAATTCATAGTCCATGTCAGAGTACTACACTATTTCCAACACAAACAACAGCACATCAATTAATTGTATTGATCGTTATCCATCGTCGATCTATCGCGCCGCATGCCTCTTTGCATGCCCCGCTGGGCGCAAGCTGCTTCTTTTCCAATTTGAATACGAACGACCCGAAATCAGGGGGGGGGGGGGGTAAGCCTGTCATCCACGAACAAATCAAGCCTACCTTAGATGTATTATCCGGGCCTCGCCACTTGGCAAGTTTAACATTTTTCGAACTGGAATCTTGTAGGATATTGGTTAACCTGCACTACTGCTAACTAACGAAAAAATTGTGGGATTGTTTATTTACATTTGCTTCGTACTACATGCAGAGGAGGCGCGATGCACCGCATATTACCCCCCTGCCCGAAATCGACACCACTCACCGCCTTCCGAATATGAGGAGTAATGGTATAAATGCGAACTAATCAACTCTCATCAGATAAATGTCTCTATCCACCACGAAGCTCCCGTTAAGATGGTTATACAACAAAGCCACAAATCGGCCATCTTGGAAACCACGTGCCTTTTCTTGTAATTTTTCAAGAACACGAATTGAGAAAACCATAATGCCCATGGGGATGAAACATCCGTAGATCATTTGCTTACTTGTGCTGAACAATCGACTTTAATTTCAGCTTTTTACGAAAACTATTACGCTAGATTTGAACTTTTGATAATATGAGTAGAAAACCGTGTGGTGAATTTGAAATTCACCACATGGCTTGATTGTATAATCACCTTAAGGTGATCTATGATCTACGGATGTTTCATCCCCATGGGCATTATGGTTTTCTCAATTCGTGTTCTTGAAAAATCTGAAAAAGGCACGTGGTTTCAAGATAACCGATTCTATAACTCATCTTAATAAACACTCAACCACGATCGCCACAACCAAGACCCAAAAGCAGTGTGCGATTGCAGAGAAAGGTCGGTTATCGGTTTTACTTCAATCGGTAAGCAGTAAGCAGTACTGAAGTATCGAAGTATACAGTGCAGTGAGAATAACACCGACGATTAGTGCATATGGTGTCCTGCCTGTGGTAATTATCACGGCTGTAACAGAAAACAAGTGGAAAATTATAAAGAAATATCTTCTTCCATAGAGTGTGCGCTAATCGAATTAGTGATGGAAGAAGTAACACTGCCGGGAAGGATGGATCGGCAGAAGTGAGGTGAGGTCGATAAGATTTCACAAATGATTTGTTATCTGAAACCTATTCCCAAAGTGTAGTGATGAGATGGAGATGTATGATGTTTTTCGATATTGGCTATCGGCCTTTTCCAAATATATTATATTAACAATATGGTTCACTTCGAGCTTTTCCATACAATGAAATGGCGAACCATTTGCCGGTGATAACAACACCATCTAACGAGCGAAGAGGAATCTAAATGTGTTTTCTTCTTGTTTATTCTAGCAAATCTTCCTTCTAATTTACAGTGACAGTCATGCTGTGGAAAAGTTGTCATACGACAGTGCAGGGATGTCCATACTTTTCTGACTAAATCGATCATCAAAAGATCGATTTTTTTATTTCACACGTATTTCGATGATATTGAGATAAAATATTTGTGATCCGACTGCTTCAACAGAAGCTGTTCGGCATACAAGAAAGGAAAGCAACGTTTAGTAAACCACCAGAAATTTGCATGGCCAAACACGCGGTTGATCTCAACAGTTCGTACTTTTCTTGAAAAAAGTATTTGATGTTAGTTAAGCAGGAAGGAATTTGCAACTTCACATACCAAGTATGTTTTGATAAATTTGTTTGAATTTTAAAATATTAATATATCGTAATATTGATTCCAGAACAAATATTTCTAGTGCCTTTCATTTAAATGCATCAATATTCTTTTTGAGTTAGAATTTCAGTTTTATATCTATGGGTTTGTATCCATGCTTTCACCGAAGGCAAAATTAATAAAAATTAGTCGAGCTCTCTGTATCCTCTGCAGTGATTTGACCGATTTGCAATATTGTTCGCGATTAATTTGTCACAGGCCTAGCAGCTTCCTAATAATCAACTAGTGATATTTACCGGTCCGAAATACGTCGGCATTTCAAATTCACAGCTTGTTTTCTATCCAAAGATCCAAAAGCCGAAATCTGAAGTTATAATAGTTGTAGAGTGCTGCAATTAAAGTTGATTATTCAGTATAAGTAAGTTAAAAAGCTGTCATTATTTCATTGTTATGTGCTTTATGGTCCCTCAGCTTGTGCTCTTGAAAAAGTACAGGTTTCCAAGATAGCCTATTTTGGCTTTGTTGTATAATCACATTGGACAGTGTCGGAAGGGCGGGGTCTTACGGCAGTTCTTCAAATTACATCCCCAACCCCACAGACCAAACTTTGTTTGAATAAAAAACAATCTAAAGTACAATTTCCTATCCTATGCCAATTTCCTATGCCAATTTCCTATCTTATGCGAAGCAAAATGAATACTCATGTTCAAATTGCGTAAACATTTGCAAAAGCGCAGTCCCAACCAGATTGCATTTGTTATAAAATACTTCTTATAGATTTCCTCTAAATGCCTTTCATATATGATAAAAATACATTTCAATTTGATACTATTCCTTGAAAATTGAGTTAATATGACCAATAATAATGTGGTATCCTACAAAGATGTATATCAACATCAATTTGATTCATTCACGTATTCCTCCAGAAGTACTTTAAGTATTTTAGTGCTACGTTCGTAAATGTTTCAACCGTGTGATCAATTTGGTTGACTGCAAACTGAATAGCTAGTTTGCAGTCTACCTAATTCCGAATTTTAGCGCATTTTGGATCTAGCCTCGTTAGTTTCATGAACCCGTCTTTAAAATTACTCGAAATTTTCATTTAGGTTTTACTGTCCCACTGTCAAATTTCAGCTGGATTACTGCCACATTCTATATAAATTTGAGTGCGATTGTGTTGGTATTTTCACGGCTACTGTATTTTCTCGTGTTCATATCCTACCATGATTCAATCAGAAAAACAATCCTTGAAATGTGAGTTAAAGAATATTTCAAATAATTTTGTGGATAAACAAATGAATAAATAGATTCAAAATCAACCGTCTAAGACGAATTAAGTACTCGACTAAGTCGAGTCAAGTACGAGACACTGCAGACGACCACACAGTTGTGGTCGAAATACGTATCTGCAAAGATAACGAAAATTAACTGGTGGAATTAAGTACTTAATTCGTCTTAGACGGTTGAATACATTCCCCTAAAAGAGCTTTATATATTTTTTTCTGAGATTCAAAATGTTTCGTAATCAGGCCTTGGAATATTTGTTCAAAAACAAAAGAATGCTTCGTTTTTAGCCCGCAGTGAGGTTTTAATTTCGGTGCACCGATTGATGTGCGCTCGACGATCTGCTGCTGGCTGCACGAAAAAGGGAAGAGGCAAATACAAAGTATTCGTTTTATACATTGAAAGTGGGGAGCTTTGAACGAGGCATCTTCACAAGTCGGGTAGTGCAGAGGAGGCATCGTTCAGTAGAGCAGTGTGAAATGAGGATGGTTCCTTCGTTTATCGGCAGTGTTTCAGATGCGAGTGAGTGTTGTGTGAATACAAAACCGTATTAGCGAGAAAGAGAGAGAATGTATCATATACCTCTCTTTCACACATTCATTCCAACTGAAATGCGCAACTCAGTATAAGTGAGGCAAGAGAGTTAAATATTCTCTGCACGGGTGTTTGATTTCACTCTTCAGCTGTTTCGTACAGCAGTGCTCTATGGAGCGAGAAAGCATTCTTCACCAAGCACCTTGAAACTGTTCTCTCATGAAGCTACCTTCCTCGGAAGTATATCTGGTGCTGAAGCATCGGTCCTCATCTTCATTGCTTCATTCATCCAAGCCCTGTTCGTAATTGTAAATTTATTGAGTATTTTCAGACCGTGGGATCATTGTTTCTCAATAAAAAGTAATATTATATACAACATATATACAACAAAAAAAAAAATTAATTAGCTTGTTACTAATTTAACCAAAATGTTCACCGGGAGTTCATAAACGGACATGTTATTCGACTGTCTTGATAACAGAAGTCAGAAGTTTGAAAATTTTGTTTTAGACACGTGAAATGTCAGCAAGCTCGTAATCTGAACTAAATGCTCGCAAAATCCATATATATATAAATAGTAAAAATGCATGAACTCCTGTACGAAAGTGTATAAAAGTGTCTTTTTCAAATTGATACTTCCCAAAAGCATAACCTTGTTTTTTTTTTGTCTCGATTTGTCGATTCTTTGACTAATTTATTGTAAAATTTCCCAAATAATCACATTATTTGATGCCTCCAAATATTTTTAAAATTGGAAAATAAAAAATAAAAAAATAAAACGAGCTGCAGAATTAGCCCAATGTAGGATGAAATGAAAACCGACAAACAGTAAAAAAGTGTGAGAACTGAGAGCGAGTATAAAGCGAAATGTGAATGAAGAATATTAACTTTAACAGCAACCTCTTAGCTTGCTAAATGTTTCGCCGTGTGTCATTTTCGATATGGTGCACCGGCGGTAAAACACGAGGATCAACGTGCAAGATCAAATTTATTATACAAATCAGCAAAAACATGTCTAAGCGGGCTTGGTAGTCATATGGCTACTGCTTCTGCCTCATACGCAGGAGGTCGTGGGTTCAATCCCAGGTCCGTTCCATTCTCCTACTTTGTATCTTTCTCTTTATTTCTCATGTTCTAGCAATGGCTAGAACAGGAAATGGACTTCCATACCGTTTCCATTACTATTCCTATACCTTCAACTTGAGTATTCTAACAGTAATCTGCTAGAATTGGAAATAAACTAAAGAGCTCGTTTCCTACATCCAATTAGAAATTCCATCAGTTACCTTCTCCTATCTATCATATTGGCAGCTCGTTAACCAAGACGGACCTCTGCCTCTCCACCAACCTAACCCAGAAATTCCAACAAATTCCGCATGAACTCGTGGCAAGTGCAGAGGTATATTCGGCTTGCAGTGGGCGAGTGATTGCATCATCATTTCCTCCCCCTTCCCTACATTGACTTGCATTCTGACGTCTCGAGCAGCACACTTGTCGTAGATGAGTGCATGTGACTCATATAGCACCGGATCGAGTCATATATAAGTTGCTGCAACCAAATCGGCCAGAATTGTGCTGCTAGGGGTGGCAGGCGCCAGTATGACTTAACAAATGAGATCACCAGTACTTGTACATTGAAGATGTGTGCTAGTCCCAAGCAAACATCTGTTGGTTCCCTGTGCAAGAACAGCTGATCTGGTCATAATGGAGTAGAAACTACGAGCAGTCAATCAAGCTCAAGCTCAAGCTCAAGCTCAAATCAGCAAAAACATGTCTACTACAATTTTGCTTAACATCTGATTTTCCGTTGGCATTCGATTAACTTTTATCGATTATTTGCACAAAAAACATCAGGTATCCCTATTTTTTGTGATAACATTTTGAAGTGTGTGTGTGTTTAACGATCCTCATATTTTAGGTATTTTCGTTTCAGCGTTTATTGATCCTTTTGGGCACGGATGGCGCCACATGCGGGGTCGCCAAAATTTCGTGAGAGTGAATCATATTGTTAACCCTTTATAAGGCAGACGAATCTAAACAATAAATTAACAAAAACAACAATAGGACACAATGTTGACATGGTATTAAACTCAAATGTATGTTTGTTATACATTAAACAGTTCAGAAACATTGAAAAATTGGTGGCAATATAGTTGCCACTGCCCGCCAAGCGGTAAAACATTGGTGGCAATATAGTTGCCACTGCCCGCGAAGCAGGACAACGATTAGTGGCAATATAGTTGCCACTGCCCGCGAAGCAGGAAAACAAACAACAACAAAAATATAAAAGATTTTTAAAAATTTGGTTTTACGTAGAACCAGTCAAATCAAGGTACGTTACATTTTTTGGTGAAGAGTCCTAGTCAGAAAACGCATTATAAGTGAAAAAAATTTTTTCGCGTTTTTTCTCCCAAGGGGGGACCCTTGGGAAAAAAAAACACAATTTCGTCAAAAATCCAAAAACCAAATATACAGAAAGGCAAAGCTTTTTTCACGCTAATCACGTAGTGATCTAACACAGGAGATTCAAAATAATTGATACCAACGGGAAAAAATATATCTTTGTCGTATTTTTAACGAATTATAACTGAAAATCCTTCTTCCACTCGAAACTTACGATCTGTTCGTAAAAAAACTGTTCTCAAATTGACATTTCAATTTTTATGGCTCAAATTCATCTGGGGTGTTACTAGGAAGCAAATAAAGTCACTACATGTGAAATAATAAGTAGAGCTCTTATTAATAAATAGAAAAACATATTATTTGTTGGTGGCAATATAGTTGCCACTGCCTTATAAAGGGTTAATATAGTATATTTGCCTTTTCTTTAAACCAGCAACATTCGAGGTGGTGCTTCCTTCTTGCGGGCTGGTGATGTCGAGGTGTGTGTGTTCGATATGGGCGTGCTAAGCAGCGGGGTGGCCAGCATGGTGCTGGTAGACTATGACCCCTTCTGTCCGGACAGCATGTGTCGTTCTGAGGACGCTGAGGGATACATACCCACACGATCTTCCCTCCCACAGTTGGTTTAGTAGGGTAGTATAAAAAGTAAGTTGTTGCCGCAGGTCAAGTTGGGGATCGGAGGACCAAGACCTGTGTGCCTGTTTCTACTTGTTGTGTTTTGTTCACGTGTCTCATGCGCCCCCTTGGACTGGGGTCCGAGGGGATGATGACAAGTCCTCAATATCTCTTAGATGTTAATTAATACAAATCCGTCCAGCCCGTTGTTGGGGCATAGAGCGTGATGTCTCGATAATAAACAAGGTGTGCTCGCTTGAGTGTAGATATACAACAATAAAGGACATGTGAAGATTGGACAAATCAAGCATCCGAAAGATATTTAATTTGCAAAAAAGAGTTAACGGCGGTGGAGATTGGTAGTCGGATTCTGATGGCTTTTCCGCAAACGTGACCTTTAAGTGGTCTTGTTGTGTAGGGGTTATGACGCCTATCTAGAGAGTATGAGGTTGAGGGCTCGAGTCCCTCCAAGACACGTGGATTCGTGGAATTTCATATCATATGGATATGTACATCCAAGATATTTAACAAAAAAAATCTCATATGTTGTTAAAACTAGCCCCACTAAAGCCGCCAAGTGTTTAAATTTCAAACTGCATTTATTTCAACCGCTATGTGATTTTCCACTCTAAAACCCAACCATTTCCAGCGGTCTTCCAGACGCACTTTATGATTTTCCAAACCAGTTTTCCAGCGAACTTTCAAACACGCTTTGTGATTTTTCAATCTACAACCAGTTTTTCAGCGGTCGTCCAGACGCATTTTGTGATTTTCCACACCACAAACCATTCTCCAGCGGTCTTCCAGGCACGCTTTTTTGTCTTTATTTGAGAAGTTTTCAAGCCTAGGCTGGCTCACCTTTGACACGCTTTATGATTATTCAAACCAAAATCATTTTCCAGCGGTCTTCCAGACGCACTTCGTAGCAATACGAACCACTTTGCTTTGTGATTTCTTATAAAACAATCAAATATTTTATTTTTCGCACAATAACCACTTGACTTCAACTCACCTCTTGAAATCAGCGTCAGGATTCAAATAACCTGTCAGGATCGCCAAAATGTGTAGCCCCAAATGGTCAGAGCGAAATGCGATGACAGCAACTCTCCGTGGGTGCGTGTGCACGCCACGGAGGTCTGACTAGAAGAGGCCGAGCCATGACTTGCTGCTCATCGATTGACACGCCGAGATGTTAATTCGCTTTGACGCAGCCGCGCTGTTGCAATCTACTAGTGGTGACGGACGTGTGCGTGAAATTACTGTTTTTAAACATGGTGAAGCATAGGAAGTATATTTGAAAATGCGTTTAAAATGTTAATAACAGTGATATGTTGTAAAAGGCTCCTTATCAACACATGTTTTTTAAATCAAAATAATTCAACTTTTATGTTACCTATATAAAAGTAAATAAAATTTCTAACCCAAAAAATTGAACTATTTTCGGCTAAAACGTGTTTTAACGCTTTAATAAGCATTTTAAAGTTGACTTCCTATATCCCTTGCCGGGTGAAACAAAAAAACATCACCCAGCCCTCATTTTGTTTTCTCGCTTTCGTCAAGGCCAATACACCCCCCAGTGAAACAATGAAGGGTATGCGATAAGACACTTTTTCCTGACGAAACGAAACGAAACGAAATTTTAAAGGTCTGTGTTGATTCGAATAGGGGCCCTCCTTAGCCGTGTGGTAAGACGCGCGGCTACAAAGCAAGACCATGCTGAGGGTGGCTGGGTTCGATTCCCGGTGCCGATCTAGGCAATTTTCGGATTGGAAATTGCCTCGACTTCCCTGGGCTTAAAAGTATCATCGTGTTAGCCTCATGATATACAAATGCAAAAATGGCTTAGAAACCTCGCAGTTAATAACTATGGAAGTGCTTAATGAACACTAAGCTGCGAGGCAGCTCTGTCCCAGTGTGGGGATGTAATGCCAATAAGAAGAAGAAGAGTGTTGATTCGAAACGAAACGAAACGAAATAAATATTTACTTTCGAGTCTTCGAAACGATACGAAATCAACGTCCATTCAATTCGAAATTTTTCGAAACGAAACGAAATTTTTTTTCCGCGGAGTTTTTGTACACAATTCTGATTTCATTTTCTCAAAGTCAAATAACTGCTTTACGGCGATCTAAAAAAAAATCTATTCACTTTTATACTTTTATACTCTGACATGTTCAGATAGTTCTCATTGGCTCATAATAATTTGGAAAAAGCCCATGATATATTCAAATGAAATATTTCAGACATATCTCGAAACCAAAACGAGTGTTCGGAACATAAGTCTGTTCGGTATTTGAATCAAATTTAAAATATAATAATTTCCCACAAAATTCGGGAAACTAAAGTGTACATCTCGGGAAACGGGAATCCCGGGAAATCGTTTCTCGAAATGGAAGCTCTAAGCGGTGCTTAGTCATGCGCTGAAACCTGGTTTGAGGCATTAGAGGTAAAGTAGATGGCCTTTAATAAAAAAGCGCTAAAAAAATACTTCACAAGGGGCTTTGTGAGACACAACTTTGCCTCTTTGACAAAGTTGTCTTGATCTGATTCATGTCTGATTACATTTAAACTCTGGGCCTGACATCTTAAATATTGAGTCGGATCACTTTTGGAAAAAAAGTGGGACAGAATAGTTAAAAATATTTTTCGTTTTGGACATTTCTAACAAAACACCGATGACGTTTTATATAAGAAAACTAAATACGTTGTCGACTCAGAATGGGATTATGTAGTAGTAATTACGTATTTTTTATAACGTTAAGTTTTGAAAACAGCTTTACGATTTTGTTCAGCGGTGCAGCCAAAAATTTTGATAATACACGACTGCACGAGACAGTATGGTTGAGGTCTAAATTTGTTTCGAAATTCCGCGGAATTCCGTTAAATTTCGTTATAAGCTAGTTTTTTCTAGCGAAATTTTTGTAATTTTACGAAACGAAATCAAGAAATCAGATTTCGTCATGCTCAAATTCCGCGAAATTCCGCGGAATTTCGTTTCGAACCACCTGAAACGAAATTTTTCGAAATACCGCATATGCTTAGAAACAATTATAAGGCCTTTGTTGATTTTCAAACAAAATGGTCATGTTTGAGGACCAACATCTCATTTGTAGCGATTAGATTGAGGACATATTTGGCATTTCAGCCTAAAACGACTTAAATTTTCAATTAATGATAATTTTTGGTAAGGTATGTTTACTCAAAAAGTTTCAGATGGAAATAATTATAAAGCTACTCCACTTGTGTGGATCGCCGTGGTTTGCTTTCGTCAAATTCGTTTCACCTTGCTCTCTGCAAGTCATGTTTTAAATTATGTCAATTGTGGACAAAGTTTTGTTGTTGAATGACCGAAAAGCCTCAACAGAATGCATTGCCACCAGCCACTGCTGTAATGGAATCATAATGCGGTTCTTTGATAATTATCAAATTGAACCAAACTGTGAATGGCAATTAAAATAGCCCGCCGCAATTTCAATTATATCCACCAGTGTGCTGTGGTTCTGCTAATTCTTGTTATTGGTACGATAATAACACATTACTTGTGGACTTCGCCGCGGTGGCTGCAGGCTACCAACGAGAAATCGGTACGACAGTTATTACAACGCTGTGGTTTAACGCGCTGAACCCAAACCCCTAATTGATATGTTGAAAATTGGCCGACCTAATTTTCACCCCCAAATTCACACCCATTAATCAGAGACCATTTCCACGGCAATGGGCCGTGCCAAGCTAGTGCGTGACGGAAACGGCAGGACGGGAAAATTAGCCCCATTCGTATTCGCATCCAGACTCCGGCAGTCTCTCTCTCTGTCTCTTTCTAGCAGTTTCTATCGTCACAGGTTAGGGCTGGGAGTAATGCAATTTGCGAACCGGAATATGTTAACAACTTTACAACGTTTCCTATCCGCATCGAGTCGGGTTCGGATGATCATCACTTTGGCCTGTTGCCTGTTGCAGTAGCAGGAGGCACGCACGCAAAAATTCCGATCACGTGCGCAGCGCCACGCAGTGGCGGGCTGCAGACCGGAGATGTACATAATTCAAAAGGCTTTTCTAATTAAAACCAGTCGTTGTTGACTCAATGAAAGACTATGTTGGTCATGCATCTTATAGGTACTTATTGTGACACGGACTGTGATCAATAAATCCAAAACCGTTGTTATGAATTTTCCATCCGTCTCTCGGCCACTGTTCGCCATTTCGCATCAGTAGACCCACACGGCCACACATGAAGCAGAGAGTTTTCGCACCCATAGCATCAACCAACAACACGTGATGAATGAGTTTCTGTGAGGAGGAATGCAAAGGAATGTTGCTCCTGTTTTTGATCTCTGGTGTTGACGGTTTTACCTCCCTACAACAAAAGCACAATCATGCGCCACACTTTGTTCGTTGTATGGTGGGAACGATCTACAACTTGTTCTTTGAGCCTTTTGTTTTCGCAAAGTAGGACCGCAACCAAGGACCAGGGACAGCGTGAGCAAAAGTTTACGGCTTCTAGACCCATAAAATTTCCCGGATAGCTATCAAACGTGAAATGTGTTCGATTTCGGTTGGCACTTTTGTGTATTCTGACGTAGCGAATTCGTCGAAAAAGTTTGGATGGCATTGAATCTGTTCTCAGTTCATTCTCAACATAATGAAATAAACAAAGTTAAACTTTATTTTTGGAATAAACACCATAGTATTGTCGAAAAATCGTTTCTCTCGGTTATTCGAATTTATATAAACGTTTGATTTGATAGCCCTGACATTCGTATAATTCTTTTAGATATTTTTAAAACCAATATATCGACAATTATTTGTAGAGCTTTATTCGACTAATACACTCCGGACCAGAACGCAAACCATCTACCATCTACCTGTATGGCAGACTATGTGAATGTAAGAAGAATTTGTCTAAGTTGTGGTGTGTAGATAGATATTCTGAAACATGAATCTTCCAATCTTCTTTTCTGCAAATAAGATTTGTATCGCTCTGCTGAATAACCTAAAAAAAATCACAATTCAACAATTCAAAATAACATTTTTCTTACCTTCTAATGTAGAATTCCGTTGCTTTACATTATAACCCATCCTCTTTCCTACAAGCTCGTCTCCTCCAAGGGAGTTTCTACTGCTTCCACCATCCAACTCCATTTTCCGCCTTGCATCCACACTGTCCTTCCCACTTTCACTATCCCCGCTCGTCACTCCCCCCGCATTCGGATCATCCGCACTCAGATACACACCCCCATCCTGTTTCATCATCATATCTCGCAACCGACGATCCAAAACCCCTTCCTCCAGCTCAATCGGCATAACGTCAGCAGCAGCTGCAGCAGCACCAGCGTCCACCGGTTCTGTGAACAATTTTGAGGACGGTGTCTCTGCGGCCGGAGGTGATTGATGCGTGGCAGTGCAACAGTGCATTATCATTAGTGCAACAACTATCATGCAGCAGCAGTAGCAGCAGCATTGATGCATCATCATGGCGAGCAACATCGAACCGGCGTCGAAGGCGTCGCTTATTCCACATGAAGCTCTCGGCCGCGGGTTCCGGTTTCGTCTGCACTCGTCTGCTTGCCGGTGGGGTGGTCCGAAGAGTCGAAATCGAGTTTGTGTTTCGCTGATGATCTTGACGTATGACGGTGATGGTTTCGATGGATTGTTGGTATTTCCGCAGCCGTGGGTTGAACCGGTGAAGTCTGCGGTTTGCCGGAGACTATGCGGGACGTGCCATTTGAGGGTTGAGTTGTTAAATTTAGGATGTTGGGCAATTCTCGGGAAAGCCGGTTAGAGATTATGAACAGTTTGGTGTGCTGGATGGGTGGGATTCAATTACGACCGCTTCTGTGCATTGTGTGGGCCATGGAGGATTCTGAAATGAGTAAAAAGGGTAAAAATTAGAAAATCAAATGATGTATGTAGGTTGCTTTTAAAAATTAAGACCATTAACCGACTTTATTTATCTGACGACCTTCAGTTTATAATGCAAATAATGGTGTTTCTAAATCATAAACCGATGTTGAATAAATGATTCGGATAAAATGGTGCATCCCACCTTTCCAAAAATATCAAAGCTATCAAGAAACATCATTTCCCACATTTCCCAAAACAATTATTGCAATTGACGGAAGTCGCAACGTCAATCACCTTAAAAGCTTCCTACGCGCTTTGTCTCGACCCATCAACATCTTTCCGGAGCCGAGATTCACCACGACGACAAACAACAATGCAAAATATTTTTCTCGCTTGGAAGCACATTAATTCCCGCGACGGACCAATCACTCACAGCATTCAGGAGCCGGCAGACGAGCTATATGTTTCTTCTTGAATCAACTTCGTTTGGGTGACATCGTTCATTAGAAGTTTGGTTCGACATGAAACACGGAGAGCACACAAGGGACTTCCTCCTGATTTTGGTCGACGACAAACAGGCCTGCGCTCATTCAAGCTTGAATAATACATTTTCACGGGATAGCACGTTTTTCGTAACGAACGAAGAAGACAGATTTTGTTCGTTATTCGTTCATATTGTGGATTCCCTAATCGAATAAATCATAAGACCATGGAAACAATTTCCGTCAGTATCATGGTAAATTTATTAAAATAATACATAGTTTGACATATCATTTGTATAAGTATAAATAAACAAAATTAACTCAATCTGACGAGATGGTTCTTCTCTATTTTGATATGTATAAGAGAAAATGTCACTGAGCTTTGTATTTATTTTCATGCTTAAAACAAGTCCATGAAAATCAGCCTAAATTGTAAAATGTTATTGGCCAAGCTTGTAATACAACCTACCCTTTCAAAGCATGAAAAATTAAACTAATAATGTGGAAGAATCCGAAACAAGCTGTTTCTATTGCGAAAGCATTACGATAACGCTTATCTAGATAAAAATTAAGTACACATAATTACAACGGAGCTTGATTATGGCCCGGGATGTAATCATCCGGAAGAGAACATTTGAAAATTTCCTCAGCGGAAACCAAAAATATTAACTGCTGCCCAAATGACGGCGACGGTCTGTATTACACTCGTTGGTGCTGGTCAAATGGTGGGAAAAAGTTTTCATGATTTCCCTCTTCCTAGCATCTACCACCAATCCCCCCCCCCCGCACCCGGTCACCAACCCAACTATTACATTTTATATCAACCCATAAACGCGATCATTTCCCAGTGTGAAACTCAGTTCTTGAAGTTTTCCGTTTATTTTATTGCAACTGCAGTCCCGTTTAGCGAAACTGTTCAACTTGCAGTCGTAATGTGCTGTCGTAGGGCAGTGATGCCAACCGTGAAGGGTTTCCGTGATGAATATTTGGTTAACCGAGGATGGAACAAATAGTACTCTGTGAGAAGGGCAAAACGCATTTTCATGTCTGAGAACCCTTGCACAAATCGTGGATGGAGTTGCAGAAATAAACATATCCACGGTCATTGCAGATTCACCAGCTTCAATTCAACGGATCCGATTTTCTCCACGCAGCTTACCAGGTCCTTACAAGCGTTTTTATTTTATAATTGTTCTATCATCTGCCTAATCGCTGCTGCGCTCGGAATCGAAACAGCTTACACAGATGAAGGAGATAATAAAATAACAAAAAATTTAGAAACTAGCTGACCCAATTTTCTGACATTTTTTTTGCGTACACAACTTACATATCTATATGGAAAACAAGAATGAGTCAAAATTATTAACGGGCTTGGTGGTCATATGGCTACCACTTCTGCCTCATATGCAGGAGGTCGTGGGTTCAATCTCAGCCCCGTTCAATTCTTGCTACTTTGTTTCTTTCCATATATCTCTCGTGTTCTAGCAATCGATAGGACTGAAAATGGGCTTCCATACTGTTTCTACCTAACTTTCAGACATAACTTGAAATTCGAAATGAGCGAAAAAGCACGTTTGGCATCCAATTGGATATAACCACTTTTTCAATTACTATCACATAGGCAATCCGTTAACCATAACAAACCTCTGCCATTGAACCCAACCCCCAGATTCCAATAATATTCCTCTGCGAGTGCAGAGGTGATCATGGCTTGCAGTGGACGCGTGATTGCCTAATCAATTCTTCCCATTCCCATAAAAAAATACTAGAGCCCTCGGACTGCGAACATTGAGTGCACGGAGTAGCGACTACGAAGTGCAGGGTCATCAAGCTCAAGCTCAAAACAAAAATGCTTCAGAATGATTTTTTGTTTACAGTTTTATCATACTATTTTTCCAATTTATTAAGTAAAAAAAAACAAAACTGGCAAAAATCAATTTTTAATTTTTTTTTGAATTTTAAAAACTTAAAAATTTCTTGCAAATTGTACGAAAAACCATCTCATCGAAAAGTTTGAGTTTTGATTTTCAAAGTATTTTCGTTCATTACAACATTTTACCTCGCAAATAGTAGAAGGAATCGAATATGAATTAGCAAAAATAGGGCTGTTTTTTTTTGTAGAGAGATGAAGGCAAATCTGCAAACAGACACTTGAAATTATCAGTCAGGGAGTGGGGTTGACAGAAGGCCTGCCCACTAAACCTACCCAAATAACAGAAGGTTACTTGAGTTACCCTCTCTACTAATACCCTGAACCCTCCCGAGATTACCTTCCAGTATTACTTAAGGGGGATAGGCAGTACCAAATGTACTCCTCCCAAAATGACAAGTTTCGCGGCGCCTCGCTGCGATGTTTTATTTACTTCTCAGCCCTTCGGCTCCCTTTTTTGTGCCAGTAAGCACATAAAAGCCTTGAGCCCTTCAACTTTTCCTCGTGCTAAAATTCAGCACCATCTCCTGTTTGAGCCAGTTAGCTCTCAACGTGGTCGCACTCTACCCAGATAGTCCCCGACGGCGTTCGTGGAAGGCTATTTCGATAACAACACTACTATTACACCAGATCAGTAAGTCCTATGCACTTTCTCACGTCAACGGTTTACCGATCGAGTGCCGAAGTCGGTGCAAAGATTCCGAGTGGAGCATAGCGTCCGGTTCAATGGTGCCTCGACGACCCGAAACCGGTCCTTCAACGCCTCGCGATCTACTCGGCCTAGTCCCCGGCGGTGGATCTGGACTACACCGACGATCTCCTCCAGATCCGTTCTCCCTTGTCTATGAGCCATTCAGCATGATATAGGTCTAATCATAGTCTTTTCACTACATTCTCGTGTCATTCACCACCAATTTTTACGTTGAGCCATTTAGCTCCCAGTTCGGTCGCGAATTACTCAGATCATCCGCGGCGGCGGATCTATCCTACACCGACAGGGGGTTCATCTTCCGTGGAAGGGTGTTGCGTAGCCTGAACTACTCTTAACATCTAATTTGTCTTCTCCAATCTTCAGCCCTTTCTCACTTCAGCGAGTGACCGGTCGAGTGCCGAAGTCTGTCCAGAGATTCCGGGTAGGGCAAAACGTCCGGTTCAATGGCACCCCGACCACTGGCGAAGACAGAGGTGGGGCACCACACGATGCAATCACACCTTTGTTTTCAACGGCTATTCTATTCTTCAGCCTTTATTTTACACGACATTCTGCCAAGTCTTCGAAATTTCTTTCACCTTTTCATCAAGGTTTCAAGAGAATACCTATTCGAGCAAGATGGCTCCTCCGAAAAATTTCGGGCTCTGAAATTGCCATTTTGTCATACAATTGGCTTTCGAACCTTTACATGAAAGAACTGAATGATCCCATAGGGTCCATTAAGGCAGAAAATGGCTGAAAAATATGAACAAAAACATAGGCAGTCCCTTACACAGCCCACATCCTTCAAACCAAACACCGGAGAACAGCGCACCAAAGTTTAGGACTACGCAACTTCCCCAGGAAACCAACCTGCGATGCTAACAGGAATGCGGTTCATGCTCCAGCAAGGGAGCAGCACCACGACCTACCCGGAAGTGTTTTCTTCGCTTTAGGCAGACCCCAGTAACACCCGTGATTGTCTGTGAAAAGTGTCATTCCCTATTTTATTTTTCATTTTATCTTTTATCGTTTATTTCATCTAGTTTTACAATTGGACGAGACCAGTGGCATTCTAGCTAAAATTCCGCTTGAGCTTCTAGCTAAAATTCCGCTTTTTCAAATTATTTCAACAACACTAGCACATCTGCTGGTATAAATTGCGTAATTGAAACTATCAAACGTGAGGTGGTGATGCTGTGTATTTATATCAATATGATTTTGCATATACAGCAGTGACAACTGTTGTTGATTGGCGTAAGTTATGAATGTTACTTTTGTACACTCTAGGTGGAGAGCAGTCATGAAGAAATTTGTAGTAAACCGCTTGAGTTTAGTATGGAGCTGTAATCAGATCTCATTTATTGTTTAAAGTTACAAGATGCAATAAGGGTATATGCCGATGTTGAGCCTAATTAAAAATAAAAAGGAACGCCTTATACAGATTTAAAAAAACCGTCAAGTTTGGAATGAGGCGGTGGTTCTACCTTCCTTTGTCCGAATTATCTCACTCAAGCTGCCATTTGGTCATCGACTCTATTCTCACTGTGTTCCTCACACCTCTAATGTCCCTTTTTTGGTAGCACTCAATATTCTCAGTCAGCATCATGCCGACGAGGATCATCGTGGCGATCACACATACTGCCTCCAATGATATAGTCCTATAGGCGCTAGCGACTCCCATAGCCATGATACACGGTTTTTTTGCTTTGCCGGGATACGCTTCGTTTTGAGCGCATTACCCCAGGCGGGGACAATGTACCTCAGGATTGACGATGATATGCTCACCAAAAGCCGCCTTCTACTACTCCTCGGACCACTAACATTTGGCATAAGTCGGGCTAACGCCATGGTCGCCTTCGTATTATTCGCGCAGGCATAGTCAACGTGGCTATTCAAATTTAATCGATCGTCTATCATCACCCCCAGGTGTTTCAGTGAGCGCCTAATTACGTGCCCTCCGACAGAAATGCTCGCCCTCTGTGCGGCTTTCCAGTTACTCACTCGTTAGATTCCCACTCGTTATCGACAAGACAACGTCATCGGCAAATCTAACGATCACGACTCCTTTGGGTAGCTTCAGTGTTAGTATTCCATTGTACATCGCATTCCAAAGAATGGGTCCGAGTATAGAACCTTGTGGCACTCCTGTCGTGACTCTGATCGACCTTTGCCCGATGTTTGTTCCGTAAGTCAGGATACGATTCTCGAAATAGCACTTCAAAATCCTGCATAAGTACACCGGAACACGCAATAAGACCCGCCTGTTTATGCTACCATTATCAATAGGATATTGGATCCAAAAACAAACCAAAATCCAGCGCGCATTTAGTTTTGAAATCATATAAAAAATATATATTAAACCAAACTCACCAATTCACTTCACTCTTCACTCAGTTATTCTGAGCAATTAGTTAATTATCCATGTATTTCTGATATTGTCACATAGCCACACATATTTCACCAAAGGCATCCCCGTATACAAACTACACAAACGATTTCGCTAGGCTAGGCACGTCCCTATTTTTCATCAGTAAAATCTCGCTTAACTTTTCAAACGGACCTAAGTAACATTTTTTTCATTAATTAATTTGAATACTGCAATCAATAGCTTTCATGCTGTTCTGTTGATTGCGCTATTCAAATTAATTCATGAAAAAAATGTTACTTAGGTCCTTTTGAAAAGTTAAGCGAGAAATGTTCAGTTCACTGAACTGAACCTGAATTGAACCTGAGTTGCGTGCTCTTGCCTACGCAATACAGTCGGGTCTGAGCTTGACGACAGACTGGCAAATAGCCCACAAAACCTCACTTGATCAGTACAATTGCTGATGGAGAATGTGTGTAGCCGCCAGACATTCTAAATATTCACGCTCCTCTAATGTGAACGTATACTATACACATGTGGAAAGGTTAGATTTGACTATGCTTCTAATTTGGGAGTCTCGGGCTCATTCAGTAACTGCTAAGTTGTGAAAAGGCCGACGGAGGTCCTTCGTAGCTTATTTGGTCAATTCACCAGTCTAGCGTACTGAGGATCGTGGGTTCGAGTCCTATCGAAGGGAAAGTGGGTACCTCCAATACATTTTTAAAATCAAAATCTTCCTCATAAGGGAACGTCCACAAATTACATAACGCGGTGAGGGGGCCCGTTTTGAGTGAAATGTGACGATCCATACAAAATTTTCAGAAGCTTCATACAAAAAGTGTGACATAGGGGGGGGGGGGGGGGGGAAAAGTCCAATTTTTGCGTTACGTAATTAATGGATCTTCCCTAATGGACATATTCACATCTGAGTTTTCAGATCATTGTAAAGTAAAATGTTGTTTTTCATAACATGAAACCGGAATATTTGTTGAAATATGGTATACACAATTCAAAGCTCAGGACCATTAACCGTTTATGTTCTATTCTTTCCAATTTCCAAACACCGAATGTGAATAGAGGCATTAGTTGCGCCAGAAAGCTATAATCAAACTGTTAAACTGGACCGTAGACTGTTGGATTTTTTTTCCTTTTCTGCAAATAGATGATGTATGGATTTATTTCTTTTATTGATTGCTATATGCTGTTAATTTTATAAATAAACAAAAACATAACGGAATAATAAGTAATAAACATATGAATATAATAATGATATAATAATTTTCCCCTCCCCTCCTCGGATATGTTATCTTGATGCGATGAGTGGGCTTACGCCATTATCACTGACATGGCAACCAAAGGCATATCCTGTCGTGGTAGTATTACATTTTGATTATTTTTGCTTGGTGCCGCGTCACATATCTGGCATCGACATACTGATTTAAAGTATGAGCATGTGATTTAACTGACATCGTATATTGGAGCCTTGAATGGTAGTGCAGTCAGGCACAGGCCTTTTTCATCAGTGATAATGATGTGAGTTTTCTTCTTTTCAGCAAAACTTTTTTGATGCGTTCCCTGTGACGATGAGCCAGAGCAGCACCTAAAAATTAGCTAGATAGGTTGATTAAAAATGTATTCACTGGATTCACTGAGCAGAAGTTTAATCAAAACTAAGAACGTGGTGTTATGTTCCAATTAAAAGAAACATAACAAAAGATACATAGGCGTAGCCAAGATTTCGAGAGGGGGGGGGGGGGTCAACTTTTTTAGGTGTTCTAAATTGTTATTTTAGCAGTAGTTTTATAAAAACAAATGAATATTAGTGCTCGGCACTATTTCCTTCTAAATTCCAAAAACTTTGAAACCAAGTCCACAACCAACAGTTAAAAAATCCTGCATTCTGCATTCCTGCAATTTTTGAAAACTAGAACCATACATCTGAATTTCTAAACAAATCCTCTCTGAAATAATAATAAATTATTATAATAACCTATTATAAAATAGGCAGAAAAAACAATATACAAGCTTTCTCCAAGAATTCCTTCGATAATCGCTCCAGACACTCTATCGGGTATCTTATTAGGGATTCTTTAGGAATGCCTCCAGTAACTTTTTCGGCAATGTCTTCAGGAATTCCACCACAAATTTCCCCAGTAATTGATCCGAAAAGTCAATCTTTATTTACTCCGAGAAATCCACCACGAACTCCTTCATAAGTTCTTCAGGAATGTCTTCAGATAATTCTTTCCTGCTGTTTCTCATAAAAATTTCTGAAAAACTGCACCGTGGAGTTCCTAAGAATATTTAGAATTGCCAGTAAACATTCCTGAGAGTTTCTTCGAAATCTTCGAATTTCTTGTGTAAATTCCATAAAATTTTCCGTGAATGTTTCGAATAATTTCTTGTGAAAATTTCAAAGAATTTCTCCAGGAATTCCACCAATTCCATCCAATTTTCACATAAGTTATACCGGAAATGAAATTATCAATAGAATTTTCGTAGAAATGTCTAGAATCATTCCCTAAGAGATCCTGAAAAAAATCTTGTGGAAACTTCAAGATTTCCACCGGGAGATCCTCCTGGAGTTTCTCCGAAAATTTCTCCGAGAATTCTCCCAGGAGTTCCACCTGGAGTTCTTCCAGGAATTCCTCCAGGATTTCCTTCGAGAATTATTCCGGTAGTTCTATCGGCAGTTCATACGGGGGTTCCTATGAAAATTTTCCCGGGAATTTCTCCAGAATTTCCTCCGGGAATTCATTAAGGCTTTTTTTTCTGGAATTCATTTCTTCAGGAATTTATATAGAAATTCCTCCAGAAGCTCGTCCCAACATTTTTTCTGAGATCTTCACAGGTAATTCTCCGGGAAGACCTCTGATAATGATGATAATTTAGCTACATACCCCTACAAAGGTTTCAGCTTCCCGGAGACGAGCCAGCCTCGGGCTGAAAGTCTCCTTAATAAAGACACAAAAAAAAAAGAAAAAAGGTTTCAGCTAGACGAGATTTATCTATAAGATGAATTCTTCAAGATTTTTTTTCGATAATTCTTCTGGTTGTTCTACTGGCAGTTTCTCCGGGGGTTCATCTGAAAATTCTCCCTGGAGCTTCTTCACAAATTCCTGCGGGTTACTTCAAGGATTTCTCCGGGAGTTCCTCCGGGAATTCCACCGGCATTTCCTCAGGGTGTTCCTCTGCAAATTCATCCGAGAGTTCCATCAGTAGCTCTTCCAGGAAATCATTCACGCTTTTCTCAGGAAATCATTAAAGCTTTCTTCAGAAATTTAGCTGGAAATACCTCGCGAAGTTCTTCCGATAGTTTCCCTGCGAGTTCCTCCGGGAGGTCCTCTAGGAATTCTTCTAAGAGTTCCTCCTGAAAATCCTACGGGAGTTCTTACAGGAGTTTCTCAGACAGTTCCTTCGGCAATTCTTACGGGAGATCCACCGGCAGTATCTACTAGAATTCTTCCAGGAGTTTCATTTCCTCTGAAAAGGAACTCTCGGAGGAACTTCCGGAGGAATTTCTTGGGGAAATTTCATTTTCAGAAGAATTCTCGGAGGAACTGTTGGGTGAACTTCTGAAGGAATTTCTCGAAGAACTGAAGGAAGAATTTCGAAAACTCGAAAACTCCGGGATGAACTCCTGGAAGAATTCTTAAAGAACCTACCAGTGCAATTCCCGTGGATTTCCCGGAGGAACTCCCAGAGAAATTCTCAGAGGAACTTCTAGAGGAATTTGTAGATAAATTCCTAAAAAAATACAGGAACACCGTCTTCGACCAAGGGTCGTACAGACTGAATACTTAACACTTAGTATGAGACAACGGACTAGGACACATGACATCCAGTGGACCAGTGGAGAATTTTTCGATCACAAATAGTTTTCTCCTTGCCGGGGCGGGTATCGAACCCACACTCCGTTGCACATGCGTTTAGACGATTGACGTCGCTAACCGCACGGCCACGAAACCCACTAGGAAGCCTAAATGAATTCCTGAAAGAATGAATTTTCAGGAGAACGGAATATCAGGAGTTGAATTTCTGGAGGAGCTTCCGAAATCTCATTTCCCGTGAAATTTCTGCCGAATGTTCTCCTGGAATTCCCTGTGAAGTACTTGGAAGGATTTCCGGAGGAACTCTGGAAAAACTCTTGGAGGAGCTCCCGGAGGAACTCCCACATGGAAGTCCTGAAATAATTAATGCAGAAGTTCCTGAAAAAAAATCCGGAGAAAAATCTGAAGGAATTCCAGGAAAAATACCAGGAGGAATTAAAGGAGAAATTCTCAGATGGAATCTTGAAAGTATTCCCAGATAAATTTCTGATGAAATTACCGGATGAATTCCTAGGGGTTTGGTCTGAAGAAATTCCTGGAAGAACTCTTGGAAAATATCTGGGAGTAAATTCCGAGTGTAGTCTGGAAAGAATTCCAGGACAATTTCGTGGAAAAATTCCCGGAGAAATTCCTGAAGGAATTCTTGGAGAACTACCTGAAGGAAATCCTGGAAAAATACCTGGAAGAATTTCCGGGGAAATACTTGGATGAATTCTTGGAGAATTTTTATTTTATTTATTACCAGACTAAGGGCTGAATGGCCTGTACATGTACATAAAAGTCTTCTTCATTCAGCGCCTTCTTGTTCCCATCGGGTCGTTGTCGAGAACCATTTTCACCGGATTATTGTCCGACATTCTGGCTACGTGCCCGGCCCACCGCAGTCTTCCGATTTTCGCGGTGTGAACGATGGATGGTTCTCCCAACAGCTGATGCAACTCGTGGTTCATTCGCCTCCTCCACGTACCGTCCGCCATCTGCAACCCACTCCCAGTGCGCGTTGGTCCTCCACGAGCATCGTCCAGGTCTCGTGTCCGTAGAGAACTACGCAGTCTTGCAGTCTGATATAGGCTTCCTCCATCCTCTCATAGTTACGTGCCATTATATCAATGTCATCGGCGAAACCAAATAACTAGACGGACTTCGCACCACTCATGTCAATCGAATTCTTGGAGAAATTTCTAAAGAAATTTCTAGAGGAATTCTTGAAAGGTATTCTGAAGTAATTGCGAAAAGCATTCCAGAATGAAATCCTAGAGGATTATTGAATTTATGGAGGTTTTCCCGGAAAAAATCCTGGAAGTTGTCGAAAAATTGAAGGAAGAGTTCGTGATAGAATTCCCGGAGAAGTTCCTAGAAGAATTTCCGAAGGAGTTTCTTATAATTCACAAGTAAAATTATAGAGCGAAATCGGAGGATTTCCGTCATAAATTTCTGAAGAAACTTCTGGATGTATTATGGGAGGAACTCTCGAATGCATTCCTGAAGGAAATGCCGGAGATATTTCTGGAAGAATAGCCGAAGAAATGTCTAGAAGTAAAACTTGGAGAGAAGAAAAGAAATTTTCTTGGAATTTCCCCAAGAATCTCCTAAAAAAATATTGAGAGGTTTCTAAACAAGTTTTAGGTGAAATTACAATTACAGGAGAAGGATAACTGTGGAAGTGCTTAATGAACACTAAGCTGCGAGGCGGCTCTGTCCCAGTGTTGGGATGTAATGCCAATAAGAAGAAGAAGAAGAAGAAGAAGAAGAAGAACAGTGTCTTAAGGTGATTATGCAACAAAGCCGCAAATCGGCCATCTTGGAAACCACGTGGATTTTAAAGTAATTTTGGAACGTACACGTACCCCCATATATTTTGTTGATGGTTGGCGCTTCAATCGTTCGTGTGTGATTTTGTTGGTCGAAAAAAAAAATGATTGTTCGTGTCGCTATTGGTAAAACTTGATGGATGTTTGAATATACGAAAGGTGGAGTCAATGTTAGTCAAACTGCTTGACCGTGTGTACGTTACTTTCACAATGCTCACTCCGCCACCGACAACTCAAACCAAAATCAAACCGTTTAAATTTTTTCCAACCAAGCCCCCAACTGTCAAATGGTTGTTCGAACAACTTCACACGCGTTCAAACATAGCAGCAACAAAAGCGTTTTATTGGGGGCGGAGTCAATGTACGTCAAACTGCTTGACTGGTGTGTACGCTTCATAACGAGCATTTAAAGTGAAACAATGGTAGACCATTTGCTTACTACTGACTTTAATTTCAGCGGTACGTAAGCTATTTCGTTAGATTTGGGCTTTTGAAAACGGGAGTAGAAAAACGTTTGGTGAATTTAAAATTCACCACGGGATTAATTGTATAATCACCTTAATGAACGACATGATTCTTGTACGGCTGGAGAACTGTTTCAAAATTTATTAACTTATCATTTTCATGAACCGGGGATTGAATATTTTCGTATATTTGATAAAAAAAATACTTCCGATTCAGTTTGTACGATGAAACATTGGGCAACATGTTCCATGTTAGTCGAAAAAACTGACGCAAAACGCAATTTCTTCTATTGTTAAGGGTATGCGATAAGACATTTTTTCCTAACGAAACGAAACGAAACGAAATTTAAAATGTTTGTGTTGATTCGAAAAGAGACGAAACGAAATATTTATTTACTTTCGAGACTTCGAAGCGATACGAAATCAACGTCCATTTAATTCGAAATTTTTCGAAACGAAACGAAATATTGATTTTTTTCAGCGGAATTTTTATTACATTATGTACATTATGTACGCAATTCTGAATTCATTTTCTAAAGGTCAAATAACTGCTTTTCGACCAATAGAATTATAGTCACAGAAGAAGAAGTCTGTGATAAATCACCGTTTTCCCGTTTACCATTGACGATAAGGCAATACCCCAGCATATGTGCCACTTTCAAAGGAATTCATCGTGGAGTGGGTTCTCCCGAATTTGATCAATTTTATATCAGTTCACTTTTATATCAGTAAGTATGTATATAAAAAATTAGGAATTATGGGATTCATTTTGTATTCTAATTCAAATTCTATTTAAAACCTTATTTTATTTAAGACCAATGTGATTATGCTGAAGCATACTTCATATTCATTTATCGGCGTGGTTTTATGGCATTGAGCTAAATCAAAACCAGAATATACGAAGAAATTATATGCAGATAGAGAAATGTTATTAACATACATTTGCTCACTAGACGAAGGTGCAGAGGCCTTTCCAAAATGCACAAAAATATGTCTTTCAGATTGTGTTTCAGAAATGCGATCGCAAAGTTTGTACGACTGCAGTTTGCCAGGTATGAAAAAATATTTTTTCCTTTGTAAAAGCATGTAAAAAAAGATTATAATTTCCATCAAAATTCAACCTTTTTCAAGGATGCTCGGAGACCGGAGACTTATGGACAACCAACTCGACGAACCACCATACCTTTCTAGGCTTTGGGACAGTTCGTCGAATGACATTTCGTCGAATGACGTTTAGTCGAATGACATTTAGTCGAAAATACATTTGGTCGAAGGGACATTTAGTCGAATGGACATTTAGTCGAATGGACATTTAGTCGAAAGGAGATTTAGTCGAGTGTTTAGCCGGTAAAAGATAATTAGTTATATAGATAATTCGTCAATAGTTTTTTGGTTAAATTTGAATAAATAATCCACAAGATACATTGATAAACTGATTAGAGGAATTTAGTGGATGTGAGGAAGTTCAATCAGCAGCGGAAGAAACGAATACGGATGCCAATGAGGATTTCTCACCTGAGCTAACAGAAACTTCAGGAGACCCTGGTGGATTATAGAAAAATTTAAAACCTACAGAAATAGCAAAATATTAATAATTTAATTCCGACCAAATAGTCATATGACCTAATCTATTCGACATCATGTCTAACGACGAAACATCATTCGACTGAATTTTTTTGACCAGGTGGGATAGATTTATCGTAGTCGGTTAGAGGGGTTCGCCAAAGTCGATTTCCAGTCGGGAATATTCTCGGAATATTCACCGTTTTCGTATTATTTATTATTTTTATGAACCCATCAATCTTTGGACAATATTGGAGCAATAATTACGTGACTTTTATAAAAACCACAATAAATCATTCATTTTTTAACTGTTATTGACTAAAGTTCTTTTTTTTAATAGCCATTCGACGGAATGTCATTAGACTAAATGTACCAAGATTTTAACTCGAAAATCTGTTTGGAACAAACGTTATTCGACCAAATGTACGAAGATTCTTAATTCTAAAATCTGATTTCGACTAAATGTCCATTCGTCCAAATGTCCATTCGACGTAGTGTCCTGTCGACCAAAATGTCCTGCATCTCTAGTGGATTAAAATATCATTTTCGACTGAATGTCCCTTCGACCAAACGTCCATTCGACGTAATGTCCTTTCGACCAAATGTCATTCGACCAAATGCCATTCGACGAAATGTCTTTCGACGAAATGGTATAGATTCCCTTTCTATTGTATTAGGTTAGTTGTGGAAAAATGCTGAACTACAAATATTTCACTGTTCAAAGGGGCGAGAACAAAAACACGAAGAAACAAAAAATTACGTATTTTTAAATATTTTAAAACAAATATGGAATTTTGAAATTTTATTTTATGTAGGTACTCGACATCAACACATACATTAAGGATTTTATCACTGACCAATATCAAAAACTTTTCCAATTCTGAACAGTTGAATTTTCCCGTCATTTTTTTTTATTCGCTCAATCGGTTCTTTATTTTATTTGAGGTCAACTTCCCCAATGAACCTATATTTTTGACGCCTTTAAGTATTTTTTAAATTTAAAACAGAAATAAAAAAGTGCTGTTTTTAAAGATTAGCCTAACATTTGCTCGATTTTGAACAAAAATCGAGTGTATTTTTCAAGGCGGTTCGCACCTGCAGCACTTTTTTAGCATGTAATTTAATTTTTTTAAATAGTTAAAGGCTTAAAAATATGACTTCTTTGGGAAAATTAGGCTTATTTTTTAATCAGAATTAAAAAGCCAAAGAATCGATTGAGACATTAAAACGAAAGCAATTTTTGACGGGAATCGTCAATTGAAAATATAAAAAAATAGTCAGAGTACCCTGTCTGGGTATTGGAGAGATAAGAAAAAAAAAATTAAAAGACAAATGCGAACAGAGTGGAATTATTAATTTCTCATGCTAAAACCCTTTTTCATGAATATAAGTCAGGAAAAATCTGCGGATAAGAATAACAAGAATCTAAACAAGCAAAGAATATGAACAAAATATAATTTTAATTATTTCCATCAATATGGTTGGCGCATACGAATAAATGCCAAATCCAATCAATTAACAGTCCTTTTTGATCGAAATTGATTCAAATGATACTACATGTTGCCTTACACCTTACACCTTACACAAATCTTTTCCGTTTATTTTGTTCTCATGTGCTTCCAAAAAGGCGCAATTTCGTCGTGGAAAGTAAAATAAATCCTGGTGAAATTTGCAGACAAGCTCCTGATTTGTAAACTAGCCTGATCTGTAAAGTACGTGAGAACTGAAATCCAATCAAATTTTCCCTCGTTGAAACTACCTTAGGTTCGATTTTGTTCAGTTGATTTATAATTCATAATTGATTACAGTCCGACTGGGGTGTTTATTGATATATTTTGGCTTTTTCAGTCTAATATATTCAAACGGGTTTATATTCGCATTGCCCGACGTTTCGCCCCGTTTATTCGGGGAAAAGCTGTCTGCCGTTCTTCATACACTTAGCAACTATAAACATATATGCTAGGATAAGAGCTTCTGGTATTTGAACACATAATTTGATTGTCATTGACATTTTTTTAACATTAAATGGGACACTGTTTAACAGACTGAAAAAGCCAAAATATATCAATAATTTATAATTATTTTTAATAATTATTTTTAATTAGACAATAATAATCGTCGTTTTTTTCATAGTGGATGATTTCGATATATTCAGAATTATTCAGATAGGTTTCAAAACCTTGATTCATGTCTCGAATCAAACGACTGGAAAATATATGGTAAAACAGATTTAAAAAAGAAGAATTGCCTACTTCGAAAGAAAAAAAATGAAAATGAACCTAATCTGGAAATTAGAATGTTTGTCCCGCTGATGAATTTGCCAAATTTTAATGCCTTCTGAATTAGCAGAAGAAAAACATTGAAATGAAACTTTTTTAAAAAATCTCTTTTTGTCACCTGTTGTCATTAACTTACCTATCTGTCTTTAGATTCCTGTCTGAAATATTGAATTTGTTTGAATAATGTTTTAGAGCTCTTTGGAAAAATCAATGAAGAAACGGGACAATTGAGGTTTTTATAGATTACGATAAAAAGGTCTAAAAAACGGGACGGGTGAAGAAGTTGGCCTTTAATAAAAAAAAATACTTTACAAGGGCCTCAGGAATCCGCGCCATGACCTCTTTGACAAAGTTGTACTGATCTGATTCATATTTACAGTCTGAGCCTGACATCTCAAATATTAGGTCGGACCACTTTAGGAAAAAAATGAGATGGAATAGTTAAAGATATTTTTCGTTTTCTGGTGGACATTTCTAATGAAATACTGAAGACGTTTTAAAGAAGAAAACTAAATACATATTTGTCGATTCAGAATGGGATTAATTAGCAGGCGTTAACAGAAACATTTGTATAACATTAAGCTTTGAAAACAGCTTTATGATTTTGTTTAGCGGCGCAGCCAAAATTTTTGATAATACTCTACCGTACGAGACAGTTTAAGTCTAAATTTGTTTCGAAATTCCGCGGTATTCCGTTAGGTTTCGTTTAAAGCTAGTTTTTTCTAGCGATTTTTTGTAACTTTACGAAACGAAACGAAATCAATAAATCAAATATCGCCATGCTCATATTCCTCGGAATTTCGTTTCGGACCACCTGAAAAGAAATTTTTCAAAATACCGCATATGCTTATCTATTGTTTATGTTTTCTATGAGAGTATGAAAGACCTAAATGTAAATATCGCGTGACTTTTCCCAATGAAAATAAAAATCTCTGTACTGACTGTAATGTCTTCACAGCAGCAATCAGACCATACCCGTGTCATTGAGCGAAAGTATATAAATAAACACATTAAATCACCAACTAAAACGAAAGATTTGCTCATGGGCATATGGATCCACATTGATCCAGCCGACGGATTTGTTTAACATTAATAGAGAAGTTCTCTCGCTGGCCAGAGGTTAATTTCCATCGAGAATGAAGCAACAGCTTAAGTGAACGGATGAATCGAGAGAAGGATCGACAGTTCAAAGCCGCATTCATGTGCCACTACAATAACAAGTGGACAGAATCATTGCCGATTGTTCTCCTTGGATTGAGATCATCTCTACGAGAAGAGCGGCAAGCTTCATTAACGGAAGCTACATGTATGGAACGAGGCTTCATTTACTGGGGAATTATTCTTCGCCAAGGTTTCCTAACACCCGTCTTGGTTATGGCCGATGGAACATCAAGTCGATCATGGCGAAATTTCGGCTGACTCTCATTAGTAATCACTTGAAACACCATTCGTACATTACATCAAATAATGGTCGCCATCTGCTCACACGTCAGATAATTAGGATTTTCCGCTTTCAGTTACATGAAAATCCTGATTATAAGCAAGCTTCTATCAGAGTTAATATAATTCAACCACCATTAACACCACCATATGAAGAGCCCTACAAAGTATTACGACGCGAAGAAGTGTTTATCGTCGAGATCAAAGGAAAGAAGTGTTATTTCCGTCGTCCTTCCTCGTCAAAGTACCACACATACTCCCAGCCGTTATCTTGAAAGTTTAGAAAGGTTAGGTTAGGCTAAAAATATCCAGCCTGAAACGCTGAAGCCTCGCAAAAAGTTTGGCATAAGCAGTCGAACTTCTCGTGAACATTTTGGAAATTTCACGCAAAACATCAGGGAATCCATCGTGAAAATTGAGAAAACTTCCCGTTCTCCACCGGAAATTCTTCCAAATGTTCATAGTATACTTTCTTAAATTATCACGGTAATTTTTTTCGGAGTTTCAATTCAAAATTCTACAGGATTAAATTTCTGAGGGAAGTTCTTCTGAAATCATTTCCGAGGAAAAATCGGCACAATTAGTGTAAGTTGCACGAAATTCGTCAATTCCATGTTCTAACGAACTGCCATGGGAAATTTCTCTGATTTATCGAACACATTTTATCTCGCTTTGTGCAAAAGTTGGAAAATAAAAAAAGTCCTGGCATCCCTTAGCGTCCTAGCAGCCGTTGCTGCGGGGGGACCGCTTCAAAATTCTGTAGGTACACGAGCACACTTCCGCAGCAATGGGACCAGCAGCAGCAGCAGAAGAATTTGACATTTTTAACAAGCCGGGCCACTGCAACTTGGGACAGAAGAAGAACCACTTCCGGAATCGATACGTCTCAAAAGTTGCCCTACAACCATCGCCTCCTCGGTGGAATCGGATATCCCATTCGCATATACGTGTGTAGATATTTAGGAACATTGATGTGTATGCAGGAGGAAAACTGCATTCGTTCGCGCCAGATTGTACATTGCAATCACGTTTGGCCATATGACGAAAATTTCGCTTCCAACAGAACCTGGGGTCGTTTGGTTGGCTGGCTGAAGTCGTTGTCGTAGTCCCTGCAATCGTCGTCGTCGAACGTGACCCAAACGGAAGCACGGACTAATGCAGTGTTGCTGCCACCACCACACCGGGTGGTTCTGTTTCTGTTCAGCTGCAATTGGGTTGTTTCAGTTGAAAAATTGAACAAATTTGTGCCGAGCTTGTGGTTTTGCCGTTCGAGGGGAAAAGCAGCTTTTGAATTAGTTGTTCAGCAGTCTGCTGGCTCGAGTTCCATCGGGTTCGTGAACGGGAAGATATGTTTCGTGCCACTCAATAGCACTGATTGAAGCTCGTAAATTTTGTGGTTAGTGGGAAATTTGATTTGTTCGGAATATTATTACCATGGCTGCTCGTATCGGGAAAGGAGATTTAATATAGTTAATCGCTGTAGTTTGTCTAATTCCTATGTTATTCACAGTTGCTACTATCAATCATATGCGTAAATACCCATATAAATAATAATACTCAGAAATAAGGATTGTGGACGATTGTTTTATAATATTCTATCAGTAAGCAAGCAAACCGGTACGATTAAGGTTTAACCGGTTGAAGTCGATTATATTCATCCGAATTTCCAGAGGAAATTCATCGGAATGTCCAGAGATAATTCATCCGAATTTCCAGAGGAAATTCATCCGAATTTCCAGAGGAAATTCATCCGAATTTCCAGAGGAAATTCATCCGAATTGCCAGAGGAAATTCATCCGAATTGCCAGAGGAAATTCATCCGAATTGCCAGAGGAAATTCATCCGAATTTCCAGAGGAAATTCATCCGAATTTCCAGAGGAAATTCATCCGAATTTCCAGAGGAAATTCATCCGAATTTCCAGAGGAAATTCATCCGACTTTCCAGAGGAAATTCATCCGAATTTCCAGAGGAAATTCATCCGAATTTCCAGAGGAAATTCATCCGAATTTCCAGAGGAAATTCATCCGAATTTCCAGAGGAAATTCATCCGAATTTCCGAAGGAAATTCATCCGAATTGCCAGAGAAAATTCATCCGAATTGCCAGAGAAAATTCATCCGAATTTCCAGAGGAAATTCATCCAAATTTCCAGAGGAAATTCATCCGAATTTCCAGAGGAAATTCATCCGAATTTCCAGAGAAAATTCATCCGAATTTCCAGAGGAAATTCATCCGAATTTCCAGAGGAAATTCATCCGAATTTCCAGAGAAAATTCATCCGAATTTACAGAGGAAATTCATCCGATTTCCAGAGGAAATTCATCCGATTTCCAGAGGAAATTCATCCGATTTCCAGAGGAAATTCATCCGATTTCCAGAGGAAATTCATCCGACTTCCAGAGGAAATTCATCCGATTTCCAGAGGAAATTCATCCGACTTCCAGAGGAAATTCATCCGATTTCCAGAGGAAATTCATCCGATTTCCAGAGGAAATTCATCCGATTTCCAGAGGAAATTCATCCGATTTCCAGAGGAAATTCATCCGATTTCCAGAGGAAATTCATCCGATTTCCAGAGGAAATTCATCCGATTTCCAGAGGAAATTCATCCGATTTCCAGAGGAAATTCATCCGATTTCCAGAGGAAATTCATCCGAATTTCCAGAGGAAATTCATCCGATTTCCAGAGGAAATTCATCCGATTTCCAGAGGAAATTCATCCGATTTCCAGAGGAAATTCATCCGACTTCCAGAGGAAATTCATCCGACTTCCAGAGGAAATTCATCCGATTTCCAGAGGAAATTCATCCGATTTCCAGAGGAAATTCATCCGACTTCCAGAGGAAATTCATCCGATTTCCAGAGGAAATTCATCCGATTTCCAGAGGAAATTCATCCGATTTCCAGAGGAAATTCATCCGATTTCCAGAGGAAATTCATCCGATTTCCAGAGGAAATTCATCCGATTTCCAGAGGAAATTCATCCGATTTCCAGAGGAAATTCATCCGATTTCCAGAGGAAATTCATCCGATTTCCAGAGGAAATTCATCCGATTTCCAGAGGAAATTCATCCGATTCATTTCCAGAGGAAATTCATCCGATTCATTTCCAGAGGAAATTCATCCGATTCATTTCCAGAGGAAATTCATCCGATTCATTTCCAGAGGAAATTCATCCGATTCATTTCCAGAGGAAATTCATCCGATTTCCGGAGGAAATTGATCCGATTCCTTTCCAGGGGAAATTCATTCGATTCATTTCCAGCGGAAATTCATCCGATTTATTTCCAGAGGAAATTCATCCGAAATTCATTTCCAGAGGAAATTCATCCGAATTTCCAGAGGAAATTCATCCGAATTTCCAGAGGAAATTCATCCGAATTTCCAGAGGAAATTCATCCGAATTTCCAGATGAAATTCATCCGAATTTCCAGAGGAAATTCATCCGAATTTCCAGAGGAAATTCATCCGAATTTCCAGAGGAAATTCATCCGAATTTCCAGAGGAAATTCATCCGAATTTCCAGAGGAAATTCATCCGAATTTCCAGAGGAAATTCATCCGAATTTCCAGTGAAAATTCATCCGAATTTCCAGTGAAAATTCATCCGAATTTCCAGAGGAAATTCATTCGAATTTCCAGAGGAAATTCATCCGAATATCTTGGGGAATTTATTTCGAATTTGCAAAGGAATAATTCAAATCTTCAGAGGAAATTCATGGAAATTTCCAGAGGAAGTTCATCCGAATTTCCAGAGGAATTTTTTTTTTCGAATTTCCAGTTTTTCAGTACTTCATCTGTTTAGTCAGTCCTACAGTGTTCAGTCTTTCCTTTTTTATTATTTTCGAAACTTCTTTCAGCCTGCAATCTTGCAATATTTCAATCTTCTACTTTCTCCCAGTCTCAGTGTTTTCTTTCTAAGTTCTTTTGAAAAAATCAATCTTCCTATCTCTCAGTGTTTAAGTCTTTCAGTCTTTAAAATCTTTCAGTATTCTAATCCTTCAGTCTATCAATCTATCAGAGTTTCAGTCTTTCATCCTTTCAGTCTTTCATTCTTTCAGTCTTCCAATCCTTCAGCCTTCCAGCCCTCCCAGTCTTGCAGTCTTTCAGTTTTTCAGCCATTCAATGAGTAATTTGAATAACAACAAGTGTAACTGTTTAGTTTTGGTCCTTGCTATATATTCAGCGATAGAAAAACTTTCTGTTGCTGCAGTAAGGTTTTTTTTACACACCCTTTTAATTTTATGTAAACGGTAATAAATCTTGCTCATTCTTTTTGTACAATGCATTTCAATTGCAATAATGGAATCCATTAGAGTGAATAATAGTTGAAAACTTAATGAAAACATACTCATAGCCCACACAAAAGGAAGTACGTAAATTAACAAAATATGTTTGGCTGTGCATTTTTATTTAACCTCAAATTGAGATAAAAATAAGGGTTGCTGATTGACACTAGCTTTCCTATTACTATCAATGTGGCTTAACAGCCGTGAATATATCCTTATTTTCAATTTCAATCCTGCTTTTTTTCTACTTTCCTTACGTCAAAGAAATGATGACGCCGATGCTTAATTCAAAATTCAAATGGGCAATCGATCACTTTGAGCGTTATTCTCGTGAATGATGAACAATTGAATAAGATAAGGAAATGCTAGTACAGTTGTAGAGAAGTTGAATAGGTCACATCGCTTTCCATGGTGAATCACTAACTATGTTACTGATAAGAAAATTCCAACGAATTTGAGCTAAAACTGAAGGTTTGGAAGATTGAAAGAATGAAACTTTGATAGATATAAAGACTGAAGGATTGGAAAACTGAAAAATTTTAAATTGAAAGACGTAAAAACTGAGAGATTGGAAGATTGAATATTTTTTTCAAAAGAACACAAGAAGAAGAAAACTGAAAAACTTGAAGACTATGAGAAACTAGAAGATTAAAATATTGCTGGACTGCAGAAAGGTTGAAAATTTGACTGACACTGAAAGAGTTTTTGAAAAGAATAAAAAAGGAGAGACTCAAAAACTGTAAGACTGAAAGACTGAACGGCTGAAGGACTAGATTGGAAGACTGGAAAATTTGACTCAGCATAAACAATGACAGACTGGAAGACTAAAAGACAGAAAGGCTGAACGACTGAACGACGGAAAGACTGAATGATTGAGAGACTGGAAGAATGAGAGAGTGAGTGATTGGATGGAAGTCTGAAAATCCGAAAGACTGAAAAACTGAAACACTTAAGACTGAAAGACTAAAAGACTATTAACTATATGACTAAAAGTATGAAAGATTGAATGACTGTTAGATTGGAAGCGGAAAGAAACTGAAAGATAAAAAGACTGAAAGATTAAAAAAATAAATAAAAAAAGTACTGAAAAACTCAAGGAAAACTAAACGACTTAAAATCTGAAAGATTGGATGATGATGATGATGATGATGATGATACTACCATCTATTGTAGCAAGGCACCTGCCGATAGCACTGGCCATATCTGACGAACGATTTGATCATGATTGTACTATTGTATGTATTTCATCAAACTCCTGTATGAAGGGCCAAAATGGGTGGGGTGGTTCCATAAGCAAAGACGCTTATGCGAATCCACGGATGAATAGAGAATCTCCTTCCAGAAGAAAGTTCGTACATACAATAATATAATCTAGCCCTCGTTTCCCAGATTGGCCCAATAGATGGGACGATTTAAAATCTGAAAGATTGGAAGACTGAAAATCTGAAAGATTGAGGGACTGAAATTCTTAAAGATTGAAAGACTGAGAGACTGAGAAACTGAGAGTCTGAAGGACTTGAGAACTGCAGGGCTGAAAACTGAAATATCGAAAGACTAAAAGACTGAGAGATTGAGAGCCATCCATAACATGAATCCCCATCAAAGGAATTCTTTCTTCTTGGTCATCACGCAAATTGTTGATTCAATCCAAAACCCCTTTCTCTGTTCCCTACCGAACACAACGGAACGAAATCACAAAATATCTACACGCTGTCACCCTACTGTTAAAATACTGCATCTAAGAAATTCGCTGGCATAAAAATAAGTTAGAAAAACTTTCAGCTAATAGCTGGTTAATAGTAGCCAAAGAAAATTTAAGGCAGCGAAATTGATTTGCTGTCGTTCACATGCGCTAGCTACTTCGATCCTCTCACCAGAAGAAAAAATATGATTATTTCCATTATAAAAATAGAAACGTGACAAAATTGAGTATGTTTTCCACGTACAATAAACACTTACTAAGAAGGGGTCATTTATATAAAAAAAACTTGCATGCATTGCATGTTTTCTATATGGAAATTTTTCTATTTTATTATTATATTTCATTAATGTTGTATTGTTGTTTTGAAATTCCTTTCAAAAATTCCATTTTTCAATTGCAATATTAACGTTTAAAATATCTTTTAGTTTTTTTTTTAATTTCTTGGATATTTTATATCATCTAGAAAATTTTATTATTTATTGATTGATTTTACCTTGATTTCTACATTGGCTATTTCCTTATTTTACGGATGGTCATTAAAAACGGGAATTTCAATACTTCAATACGTTTCTATGAGAACAGAATATTTCCATATGTGAATGAATCCTTAGAATATTCAGAAAATTCAAAACAGGAAGTACTACGGAGCACATTGTTCAATTCTTTTAAGCGATCAAATATTGTTGGAAAAGTACATTATTTGAAACGTGAAAATGTTTCGAAAACTTCTAAAGGATTTTTGGTCGACTGAGCTCGGTTGTATACAAAGGTGATTGGAAGGCCAAAGACACGAAGCAATTTGTCAATAGGAATCAAAGCGCCATCCGGAAACGGCAGCCGTGCAGTGGCCATGTGATACCTGCAAGATTAAACTACGACGCACGGAGAACCACGGACCATATGCTATTATTCAATAAACTAAGTTTAAAAACTAAGACCAACTGTTTATATAACGTATATCAGATTGAACTGTACTGCTTTGTAGTTCTCTTCCCGAGCTATTCCTTTCGTTCCCGCTTTTTAGTTGCCAACCGTTCTTTTGGTATTCTAATTTCCTTGCCCTGAAAATAAGGTCTGTACCTATAGGATCACGTAAAACTGAATGAATAAAATTACAAATTACAATTATTTAAATGGATTTCCTTTTCACCTTCATGAACACGGAGATGTGTGGAGGCGCATGGTACATCGTAGCTTAATTTCGGAAGGTGTTCTGCCTTTTATTTTGTGTTTGACACAGGTCACAGTAGTAGTTCAGATACCAGTCAGAACAAGTTGCATTATTCCTGGTGATTACGTTTTTTATTTTCAGTTTTCGGTTCGTAGAATTAGGGATAAGGGCTATTTTGGAAGCACCCCCTCAAACGCAATACAATATAATGACTTGGTTTTAGGAAGTTAGTTAAGTAAGTTATGGATCCTGTACACCTCCGGTGGTGCAAAGGGCCGACTTGAAAGATCTCCATCCTGAGCGTTGCCCGGCTATCGCTTTAACCTGTTTCCAGGTTAGATCTCGGTCGACTTCATTTATTTCTTTATGAAGGCTACGCCGCCATGAGCCTCTGGGTCTGCCTCTGCTGCGATGTCCGGCTGGGTTCCAGTCTAATGCTTGTTTACAGATGTCTTTTGCGCCCCTACGTAGAGTGTGGTCGACCCACTTCCGATCCCGAATTTCTGTTGCTATCGGCCTTCTGGTGACAACGACGATGGAGCTCGTTGTTTGAGATCCAGTTGTAAGGCCACCAGGCCCGAATTATATACCGCAGGCATCTGTTAATGAACACCTGCAGCCGTTGAGTGTTCTCCACTGATGCACACCATGTTTCGCTAGCGTATAACAGCACAGATTTCACGTTAGAGTTGAAAATTCGTATTTTGGTGCGTTCACTTATCTGCCTGTTTTTCCAGATATTTCTTAAACTCGCAAAGGCAGCCCTTGCTTTCTTGATCCGTGCTCCTATGTCGATCTTGGTACCGCCGTCTGACGCCATTTGGCTACCAAAATATTGGAAGCGTTAAACATTCTCTACTGGTTGCCCAGCTACTGTGATACTGGAAGGAGTCACCGTGTTTACATCCAACGATTTGGTTTTGTTGACGTTGATGACTAAACCTGCCGAGGAGGAGCGATCGGCAAGGTCGTTGAGCTTACTCTGCATATCAGAGCGCCGTTGCGCGAGTAGTGCAACGTCATCCGCCAATTCGAAGCCGTTTAGGTGCTCCATGGTTATAGGCTGCCATAACAGCCCGCGGTTTGGTTCACGGTCAATCGCATCTACCAGAATCTCGTCGATTGCGATGAGGAACGGTATCGGTGATAGAATACATCCTTGCCTCACATCAGCTACGATCCGGATAGGGTCGGACAGGACACCATTGTGCAGCACTCTAACTCTACACGAAAAGGCCTCGTACTGTGCTTCGATGAGGCCGATGATTTTCTCAGGAACCCCCTTGCGACTCAGGGCGCCCCACATATTCTCGTGATTGAGACGGTTGAAAGCTTTTTCGTAGTCAATGAATACCAAGTAAAGGGACTCTTGGAATTCGTTGACCTGCTCCAGAATGATGCGGAGCGTGACAATATGGTCCACACAAGATCTTCCGGCACGGAATCCGTTTTGCTGCCGCCGGAGAGTCGCATCGATCTTCTCCTGAATCCGGGCTAGGATAATTTGGCACAGAACTTTGAGAACGGTACATAGCAACATAATGCCCTCGCCAGTTATCGCATACAGTCAGGTCACCCTTTTTGGGCACCTTCACTAAGATACCTTGCATCCAGTCGACCGGGAAAGTTGCGGTGTCCCAGATATTTCGAAATAAACGATGCAGTAGTTGAGCGGATGTCATGGGGTCAGCTTTGAGCATCTCGGCTGATATGCGGTCGACCCCTGGGGCTTTATTCGATTTCATGCTTTAGATGGCTATTTGAATCTCTAGCAGTGATGGAGCTTCGGTATTGACGCGTGTTATACGTCGGATCCTAGACAGATCATGCCGAGGTGATGATGGCCTGGCTGGCACTTGAAAAAGCTGTTCGAAGTGCTAGAACCAGCGTTTCAGCTGGTCAGTTGGGTCGGTCAATAAACTGATCATTCGCGTCTTTCACAGGCATCGTTGCATTCATCTTTGCTCTGCTTAAGCGTCGTGAGGTATCGTAGAGGAGGCGAAAGTCCCCGGTTGCGGCGGCTCTCTTCTTCGTCGGCCAGAGAGTCTGCCCACGCTCGCTTGTCCCGTCGACATGAGCGTTTTACTTCCTTCTCCAGAACCTTCAGAGACTAACCTCTGGTTTTTGAACGCTCTATCGCAGCTTTGGTTTCTCTTCGCTCCTCTACCTTTCTTCAGGTCTCTTGTTTTCTCTGGGTGCGCAGTTCGCCCAGATTATTATCGCTGGTGGCGATGAACGTCTCCCATGCTGCCACCTTCCGGAATATCTGCAGCATGCGTCTCCAGTTCTGTAACGGAGGACCGTTTCACCATGGCATCTTCCAGTCGGCGTGTGTTGAACCGTCGTCCAACTCTTTCCACCTGCCGACCTGCCGTATTTCGCCGATGAGGAGGTGATGATCAGACGCGATATCGGCACTACGTTTATTCCGTACATCAAGAAGGCTCCGTATCCATTTTCAGCTGATGCAGATGTGGTCGACTTGATTTTCTGTAAAGCCGTCACGGGAGACCCATGTGACCTTGTGAACCGGTCGATGAGGGAAGAGCGATCCCCCGATCACCATGTCGTTATTACCACAAAATTCTGCGAACAGCTCTCCGTTTTCGCTCATTTCTCCGAGACCATGGCGTCCCATAATGCGCTCATGGTTCGAGTTGTCGGATCCGATCGTCGCATTGAAGTCGCCCAAACAGATCTTGATATCACCCTTCGGAATTCTATCTACGACGGCATTGAGTTGACTGTAGAAGTTCTCTTTGTCTTGCAGATCGGCAGCATCGGTTGGCGCATAACATTGGATTATGGTAAGGTTTCGGACCCGTGTTCTAAATCTGGCAACGATTATCCTTTCACTTATAGGTTCCCACTTCATAAGTGCAGAGTGTGCCTGAGCGCTTAGTAGGAAGCAAACTCCGCGATGCAGGGGAGCGCGTGTTCACCTCGCAAACCAGAGTATAGCAGAACTTGTCCCGACGGCGTTCTGTGTTCTCCAAAGTTTGGCCAACGGACTTCACTCAGTCCCAGGATCTCAAGCTTCATGCGGCGTGCTTCATTGGCAAGTTGTGCTAATTTATCCTGCTGGGCTAGGGTTAAAACGTTCCTTGTTCCTATTCATGTCCGTTGTTTCGCGCTAAGAGTCGTCGCCGTAAAATCAGTCCGTATTCTTTCATTATCGGATTCTCGAACAAATTGATGTTTCGGGAACAGTAGGTTGTTGGCCCAAGGTTCCCTATCCACCGGGATGGGGCTGCCATCTTAGGTATAGCTTCCGGGGAATAGCATTTCATACTCAGCCGCTGGATGCCAGAACAGACGCTGTTGGAGCCGCATCTCCTTGATCGATCAGTCGGGTCAAATTTGTTTAAAGTCCCACCCAAAACCAGGACTTTGAGCGCTTCGAGCGGCACACGGTCGCTTTGGTAGGGTCTGCTTGGGGACACATGCAGCTTTTTATAGAAGATCAACAGAGCCCACTGTCGAACCCCACCACATCCTAGGCAGACCCCACAGGACGCACCCTCTCACTCTAGCTGATGTCAGAAGGACAACAGTGCCCAGGCTGCACTACCAGCTAAGTACGCAACCCTTAGCTGGCGGTCAATTGTCATCGGAAGACCCGTGGAAGCGTGAGTATTGGAACTTGTGAGAACCAGAGCTATGTTAGGTGCCCCTTCCCGGATGTCAACTCACCATTTCGTAGCCCTTTTAGGAAGTACATGGTTGGTATCTGTAGACTCGTAGTGATGTACAAAAAACTGGTGTCCCTTGAAAACTGTTTTTTTTTCGAGCAAAGTGACCATTTAAGGTCACTCCTGACGGAATCTCATTAGTGCTCGTGTTTAGCATTGATATGGAAGCAACGCACAACTGTCATTTTTATTTGTTTACGCATGCTGCGACGCAGCAAAACTAAATCAACAAAAATAACAGTTGTGCGTTGCTTCCGTATCGAGTGGTGTGTCCCCGAAAACGCGAGCACTTTGAAACTTGGATTCCGTCAGGAGTGACCTCAACCTACAACATTACAGTTGAAGAGATGAGAATTTGAATCCTACTTTAAAACAGATAAATTCCAAATATGGAGTTTAATTAACTAAACCACTTTTCCGAAGGCACTAAGCCTCTTTAAACAACTTTTTATGGGCAATAAATTTTCAATCAAGAATGTCCAGATCAGAAAACATCGTGAAACAGTGGGACATTTCCGGCTTTTATACTTTATTGCCTGTGATTTAAAATCTTTTTTCACCTAACCGTCATCATTTCAGGCCTAATTTGGTCACCAATACCGTATATCTTCTTCTATTTACATAAAAATGAATTTCTGTCTGTCTGAACCTTATAGACTCGGAAACTACTGAACCGATCGGCGGGAAAATTTGTGTACAGAGGTTTTTGTGCCCGGGGAAGGTTCTTAAGATGGTTCGAGACCCCTCCCCGCTTTGGAAAGGGGGGCTCCCATACAAATGAAACATTAATTTCTTCATAACTCGAGAAAAAGTTAAGCAAATGGAACCAAATCTGGCATGTAGAGATTTTGGGAGGGAAGATATGCTTCTGTGGTGATTCTAAACCCCTCCTCCTTCTGGAGAGGGGGGCTTCCATACAAATGGAACATAAATTTCTGCATAATTCGAGAACTAATCAAAAAATAAATCAATTTTAGGCGAAACGAAGTTCGTCGGGTCTGCTAGTACGATATAAATAAGAGAATACCGCAAAAGAGTGTTTCCTTGATGATAGCGAGGTGAAGCTTTATGATGCATTTTTCTCGAATAGCTTTACAATGTTTTCCCGTCGATTTTTGTTATTACATATAAAAAGCGACTGTAAAACATCATTGAGGCTGGAATCATTACAGCAATAAAGGCTGGTTCGAGAACTCCAACCATCAGTCATTGCAAAATTTATTACAGCTGATAACGATGCAAGCGACGTCATAACCACAATCGTCTAAAACCATTCCAACCAGAGAAATCCGTGTTCCATTTATCCAGCCGAAAAACATTTTTAGAGCGACATATCCATCCCCTATGGATACTGCTGCTATTGGTGCTTGCAACCATGTTTACTTTGCCTCCGTTCGGTGTTGAATTAATGACGATTGGCGGTATACAATGCCGTTCCGGATTCCCTCATGGTAGTAACACTTTAACTGCTGGTAGGACTGGCGTTCAATCTCTACCAACGAGAATGGTCAGTCATTTATTTCCAATCCACCGCAAAAAGCCTGTTATCGTTCGCCGCAGCAGAAGCAAGGAAACCGCGAGGATACACCTCCTGATTCGGCATAACTCATCCACACCGGCCAGAACGGACAAAGTTCGTTTGTTGTTTTTGGCACTGGGACCATTTATTCTTCGCGGTTGTGGCACACAGGCAGGTGAATAGAGCCGCTACCTGCCTTCGGGCCCAATTGGTTGAATGGTGTTTGGTCTGCTGAAAATATGTTTCCATTCGCAACCGTGTCGCCGCCACCGCCACCGACGGACGACGTCGACCGGTTCGATTTTGCGAGGCCATTCATCTGCATCGGAAAATAACGTCGGTAGAGCCCGAAGTTGCTGGCGCCGCGGCCGTTTCTGTTTGTGTGGTCAACGAAGTGAATAATTTGAGAAATTACTTGCAACAGTGCTCTGCCGCCTCCGCGGCCAGTGATGCGGGGCGGAGGATGCTCCAACGTCGTTATTTCGGTACCATGCCTATCGTCAACATCATACAAAAAGGACGAGGATTGTCTATGGAAACTTTTCCGTTGGATGGGACGGACATAGTTCCAGAAAACAGAGTGTGTCAAAATGATTCAATTGAATCAATTCAATGACTTCAAATTCTGGAGAACTAACCACTTCGCTATTCGCTATCTCAGGACTTCACAAACGTAGCGCGGACTAGTGTTTTAAAGTGTGCTTACTGGAAGAAAGTCGGATCAAAAAACTTTCAAGCATATTACATTTTTGTTGAGGTTATTTAATAAGCAAATCACTTTGCGTGGAATTGCTACTTTTTTCAGAGCTCTTGCGGAAGGCCAGATATAAAACCAAGTTATCACGAAGAATTTTAAAATCAATACCCAATATATGTTATAGGAAATCAGTGAATCTTATTCATTGGTCTCATCTTCTCGACATGCTGTGACCGCTCCACTCCTATGGATGTGTCCACTAAAGTGTTTAAACTTCATGATTAATAATAGTTCATGAACAAGGGAAAGTCAAGCAGTCGGAGATTTGTCCATTCTTATGGAAAGCTTCCTGTTTTTCTAACAATTGTTCTATTTATTATTTGGCACATCCTGTAACACCTAGCTACAACGCCATCGACCAGGCAGCGTATGAACAACATCGTACTGATTGGGGCGGGTCACGCCAACCGAGGAGATGGGCACTCATCCCCATACTTCGGCGAAGAGATTGTTGGGAAAATATTTACTTGGTGTTTTCTCGCTTCGATGGCATTCCATCCAACTCATATATTCATGGACGGCGAGCGATAGCAAATAGGTTTCATATTTTGGTTATCCAAGCGAGAAAATGTGCGAGTAAATTGTTTAGAAAAAGCTGGGCGAGTTTCGGATTGTTGGGGAATATCGCAACGTTATCCGTTTCGGAATTTTCGATCAATGATAAGCGGTGGATATTGTTGCTTAGTTGTGATTTTATTTGGAGTAGTATAGTTGATAGCGGTTTTTTGAAAATTGTTCTGGAAGAGTTGTGAATATGATGATGGTGAACCGAGTAGAAAACCCAAAACAAAAATAATTCTCATTGACTTTAAAGTAATTTAGAATTTAAAACATTGTTCTAGAATGTACAAGGTACAAGGCTGGTACAAGGTACAAGGCTGAAAAGCAACAATGAGGCATTCATATTCAAAGACTAACATTGAAATGCAACACCATGAAGTATACATTTTTAGTAACGTCATATCGAGCAGAGCAAAAACGTCTGCATTTTCCCAACCCAACACAACTCACATAAAGAACTTTGTCACGGAATTATCTCCAACACTTTTCATAGCTCTCGACACTATGAATCCCGAACTCAACCAGCCAGTTCAACCGGACGTGAAGTACCGCATTCAGTCAGAAGTATTTTTAATTGCACAACTATTTCTTTGTTACTGCCCGACTGCCGCAATTTCTCACTCCATACAGAGCCACATACGAAATGGCTGTCTGCCACACGTGTGTACACTAAAACAAGAGGAAAAACGAATAGATTTGGCTGCACTCCGAAACCAGTGGGAAATTTTTACCGCAGTGTGTTCGGTTGAGCACTTTTTTTATACGAAATAGATAGCTGCAATAGAGTGTCCCAAAATTGTTTTCATACTCATTTCAATCCAATATAACGTTGAATCGATACTCTAAAACCAGAAAAAGTTCCAAAAGAAAGAAACTAATCCAATCCAAATCCAATCCAATCCAATCCAAATCCAAATCCAATCCAAATCCAATCCAAATCCAATCCAAATCCAATCCAAATCCAATCCAAATCCAATCCAAATCCAATCCAAATCCAATCCAAACCAATCCAAACCAATCCAAACCAACCAAACCAACCAAACCAACACAAACCAATCCAAACCAATCCAAACCAACCAAACCAATCCAAACCAATCCAAACCAATCCAAACCAATCCAAACCAATCCAAACCAATCCGAATCCAATCCAAACCAATCCAAACCAATCCAAACCAATCCAAACCAACCAAACCAATCCAAACCAATCCAAACCAACCGAACCAACCAAACCAATCCAATCCAAACCAATCCAAACCAAGTCCAACCAAACCAATCCGAATCCAATCAAAACCAATCCAAACCAAACCAATCCAAACCAATCCAAACCAATCCAAACCAATCCAAACCAATCCAAACCAATCCAAACCAATCCAAACCAATCCAAACCAATCCAAACCAATCCAAACCAATCCAAACCAATCCAAACCAATCCAAACCAATCCAAACCAATCCAAACCAATCCAAACCAATCCAAACCAATCCAAACCGATCCCAAACCAATCCAAACCAATCCAAACCAACCAAACCAATCCAAACCAATCCAAACCAATCCAAACCAACCAAACCAATCCAAACCAATCCAAACCAATCCAAACCAATCCAAACCAACCAAACCAATCCAAACCAATCCAAACCAATCCAAACCAACCAAACCAATCCAAACCAATCCAAACCAATCCAAACCAATCCAAACCAACCAAACCAATCCAAACCAACCAAACCAATCCAAACCAATCCAAACCAATCCAAACCAATCCAAACCAATCCAAACCAACCAAACCAACCAAACCAACCAAACCAATCCAAACCAATCCAAACCAACCAAACCAATCCAAACCAATCCAAACCAATCCAAACCAATCCAAACCAATCCAAACCAATCCAAACCAATCCAACCAATCCAAACCAATCCAAACCAATCCAAACCAACCAAACCAACCAAACCAATCCAAACCAATCCAAACCAATCCAACCGAACCAATCCAAACCAAACCAACCAAACCAATCCAAACCAATCCAAACCAATCCAAACCAATCCAAACCAATCCAAACCAATCCAAACCAATCCAAACCAACCGAACCAATCCAAACCAATCCAAACCAACCAAACCAACCAAACCAACACAAACCAATCCAAACCAATCCAAACCAACCAAACCAATCCAAACCAATCCAAACCAACCAAACCAATCCAAACCAATCCAAACCAATCCGAACCAATCCAACCAACCAAACCAACCAAACCAACCAAACCAACACAAACCAATCCAAACCAATCCAAACCAACCAAACCAATCCAAACCAATCCAAACCAATCCAAACCAATCCAAACCAATCCAAACCAATCCAAACCAATCCAAACCAATCCAAACCAATCCAAACCAATCCGAACCAATCCAAACCAATCCAAACCAATCCAAACCAACCAAACCAATCCAAACCAAACCAATCCGAACCAACCAAACCAATCCAAACCAATCCAAACCAATCCAAACCAATCCAAACCAACCAAACCAAGTCCAACCAAACCAATCCGAACCAATCAAAACCAATCCAAACCAAACCAATCCAAACCAATCCAAACCAATCCAAACCAATCCAAACCAATCCAAACCAATCCAAACCAATCCAAACCAATCCAAACCAATCCAAACCAATCCACATCCAATCCAAACCAATCCAAACCAATCCAAACCAATCCAAACCAATCCAAACCAATCCAAACCAATCCAAACCAATCCAAACCAATCCAAACCAACCAAACCAATCCAAACCAATCCAAACCAATCCAAACCAATCCAAACCAATCCAAACCAATCCAAACCAACCAAACCAATCCAAACCAATCCAAACCAATCCAAACCAATCCAAACCAATCCAAACCAATCCAAACCAACCAAACCAATCCAAACCAATCCAAACCAATCCAAACCAATCCAAACCAATCCAAACCAATCCAAACCAATCCAAACCAATCCAAACCAATCCAAACCAATCCAAACCAATCCAAACCAATCCAAACCAATCCAAACCAATCCAAACCAATCCAAACCAATCCAAACCAATCCAAACCAATCCAAACCAACCAAACCAATCCAAACCAACCAAACCAATCCAAACCAATCCAAACCAACCAAACCAATCCAAACCAATCCAAACCAATCCAAACCAATCCAAACCAATCCAAACCAATCCAAACCAATCCAAACCAATCCAAACCAATCCAACCAAACCAATCCAAACCAATCCAAACCAATCCAAACCAATCCAAACCAATCCAAACCAATCCAAACCAATCCAAACCAACCAAACCAATCCAAACCAACCAAACCAATCCAAACCAATCCAAACCAATCCAAACCAATCCAAACCAACCAAACCAATCCAAACCAATCCAAACCAATCCAAACCAACCAAACCAACCAAACCAATCCAAACCAATCCAAACCAATCCAAACCAATCCAAACCAATCCAAACCAATCCAAACCAACCAAACCAATCCAAACCAATCCAAACCAATCCAAACCAATCCAACCAATCCAAACCAAACCAAACCAATCCAAACCAATCCAAACCAATCCAAACCAATCCAAACCAATCCAAATCTAATCCAAACCAATCCAAACCAATCCAAACCAATCCAAACCAATCCAAACCAACCAAACCAAACCAATCCAAACCAAACCAAACCAATCCAAACCAATCCAAACCAATCCAAACCAATCCAAACCAATCCAAACCAATCCAAACCAATCCAAACCAATCCAAACCAATCCAAACCAACCAAACCAATCCAAACCAATCCAAACCAATCCAAACCAATCCAAACCAATCCAAACCAATCCAAACCAAACCAAACCAATCCAATCCAATCCAAATCCAATCCAAATCCAATCCAAATCCAATCCAAATCCAATCCAAATCCAATCCAAATCCAATCCAAATCCAATCCAAATCCAATCCAAATCTAATCCAAATCTAATCCAAATCCAATCCAAATCCAATCCAAATCCAATCCAAATCCAAATCCAATCCAAATCCAATCCAAATCCAATCCAAATCCAATCCAATACCATTCATGGAAGCAACGACCACGTCATTGTCGTAGCCAAGCAAATCCGTTCTCCAACTTGCTTTTTTTTGTTGAAAATAAGCGTTGGACACTTGCAATCAAATGGCGTGTTCACGCCTCAAGAAACGAACACTGAATGATCTTCATTTATTTTCTTTGTCCCCTTCTAACAATCTAGAATTCCCTGTCAGCCTACTGAGATTCAATTTCAAATTTCTTCTTATTAGCTTCTTAGTATGCTGGCGTTTCAAATGCCTTCTGCGATAGAAATTCAAATTCGTTATCATTTTATTTTATTTAAATTCTATTTTATTTATCAATAATGTAACCAAAAACTGCTAATGCTTTTGTCAGGCTCACTTTATTCCCCACAGAATCCAAATCCAAATCCAATCTAAATCTAAATTCAATTCTCCCCAATGCCAATTTCGTTCTACGATTTTTTCTACTTGTTAATAACATTGTGAACGTTTGGACCACTCTAATGAAAAAGTAGAACAACATTGCGATACACTTCAAAAACAAGTGTTGTTCTTTCGGGTATCAAGTCACAAAAAACTTAAGTCCCCCTCATTCTGGGGTAAGGTAGATAGGAACAGAGCGAAGTGTGTGCCGTTTCCACACTGTCACTTTACGGAGAATGAATGTTGTTGCTCCAAATGTTTGAAGAACATTCTCCCTTCCAGTGTTGTTGGGTGATGCCAAGCAAGCAAGGGCAGGACACTCCGGGTGTGAAATTTCAGTAGAACAAGTGCCAAACCGAGTGTACCACTTGCCGTGAAATGCCCTTGTGAGTGGTCATTGCAACGTTCGACCCTTCTATAACGTCTAAATATTGGTGCTTCTGTGTTTTGCTCAGAGAACGCCGCAGCAGCGTGTGTCGATTCTGGAGAAGGGTGTGAAACATGTGTCCCGTCTCGTCGGATCCGAGTTCTGTCGCAATAAAAAGCAACATTTTCACACTTTTATCGGCAAAATTTATGTCTTCGGGGGAGATCTTTGTCTCTGGATCTTTTACCATTCGCCTCCGGTTTAAATTGGTTGGTAACAACTTTCGACCGCATAAATTGCGTTCGTGTGGGTCGCGAATCGAAGTTTCCGAATTCTGCGAGAATGAGAACTTTTGTTGATTGGGGTTGTCATGCGACATCACCCGACTGGCCATCGATTCGATATGTTCTTATATCAAACAGCCATTTATCCACCGTTTGCCGTTGTTCGAGTGAGTATTTTTCAGTTTGGTGGACTTTAGAGATGTCTACTTCCCACCGCAGTTTCGTAGGTACTTCTCCATATCATAGGCCAGGTTGGGGTTATGATCTATGGCCATAACTTTCTTCTATTCAAGCAAGCCACAAATGACATCGTACAATACCGGAGGGAATCCATTCGACAACACCGGGAAATAACGAGGAACGAATTCACAAAATACTTTCACTGAATGGGAGTGACACGTTTCGAATGAGCTAAAATGATTTATGTATAGAATATTTTGGGGTGAGGTGATACTTTCAGGAATTCGGAATTTAGCATTTTGCTAGAATGGTTTCAATGGAAAATGGCACCTGGAAAAGGAGTAAGGCATGAGATGCTGTCGAGACAAACCGGATGTCAGAAGACAGTTTAATATTTTGACCGCGCTTTCGATTCTTGTTGATATCACCCAGCTGGTGGTTTTCTAAAATTATTTGTTAGGGGTCCCGTTTAATGCAACGGAGGCCCAGTAGCGCAGTTGTTGGAAGTAAGAAATGTAATATTAACTAAATAAAAATAAGAAAAATAGCTCAAACATTATCTCCATTGAGCTTTGATGGAAAACTGCCCCAAGGTGATTATCATCATCGCAGACAATTTGCCGATGGTCTGCTTCCATACTTACAGTAGATGTTGGTAACAGAAGCACCGAAACGTAAACCGAGTGAGCTATAAAAAATTTTAAGAACCGTTATCATACCTAGCTGTTCGTTGTTCCTGTGTTGGAAAACGGTTTTCCTCCTGCGCCAGATATGAGCAACCGTGGTGGTAAGGACATCGGAATTAATGGCACTTTTTTGATTGTTTCACGCGATGAAAATTCAACCGAAGCGTGCGCCGGCTCCGCTATCGCGTGAGTGTCCGCAATGGGTTTTTAAGTATACAGGCGAAGTGAGAAAGTAGTGAAAAGTGCCATTATGCTTAGCAGGAGCGTGATACGTGAGATTAGTTCAATGTTCGCCGTTACGGCAGTTTGTGGTTAGTTCGGGGAAGTGGCTCTGTGTCTATTATAAAGGACAAAAGAGTGTTGCATGAGCTGCAGTTAAGGTAATTACCATGCAATGGTGTGCCTTCTCATTGATTCAAATGTATGAGCGATTATTATGAGTGTTATAAGGCGGAGCAATTGTCGATTGATTACAGCCATGTGCTGTTCCACTGAAATTGTTTCTGAATCTAAAAATACTTACGAATGAGTTAACGTACAACAAATCGGAAAAGATATTTTAAGCTCAAAGCAAATCAGCAGCCTGATGCTTGATATTGAAGCATTGAACCCTTCATTTTAAACATTATAATGAAGAATTTCCTTTCAAAAAATGTGTCGTCATCTTCTCATATCCGGAGCAAAAATGTATCCTGCGCAGAATTTGACATCAATCCATCGCTTGTCATTTTCCGTCTCCCCCACCATGTTCGGATGCTTAAATTTGACCTTTAACCACCAATATAACATCCCCTTGAAGTTCACTTGACTGTACCCAATCTGTCCGCTTTCTGAAGCCTGAACCGAAAGGTGTACCCATCCAATTTCCGCCGTTATTACACCGCAGTTGTAGCAAAAGCTCGACCGATCCGGATTCAATCCCATCATGCCTTTTTCGTTTTCCTCCGGCATCAACGGCGACGGATTTCCGATTGGGCGACCGGCGGGATTCCAACGGGGAATGTCTGACCAAATCGATGAGCGAGCAGACGTTTAAGGGCGACATGTTCTGCAATGATATCCCTCATGGAGCTACCGCTTCAGGATTTGCTCGGTGTATATGTCTGATGCTCTATCCGTTTCACAGAGTTGAAATGCTGCATGAATCTTTTTTGCTGCAAGTAACCAAGTGCTATAGTTTCGAGTTTCGACTTCTTACGTTGACTATATACAAGACGAGTTACCTTTGTAAGGTATCAGGTTGACAAACAGTTGGATGCGATACATCGTTGAATTCCAACCAGCTTGTCCTTAACTGGAAGGAGATGGCGCTGCTGCTTGGGGATACGTCGATGGCAAAAAATGGAGCAGGATTCAATTTTGATGATTTATTATCTTTTTTTTTGTCAACGGGAAACACATGCTTATGTATTTTTGACGGTTGGGTCTTCGGATAGGTTCTTCTGTTTCCCTCTCAAAACGCCCCCGTAGATGTTTTTGGTATCGCATAAACAGCCAAAACTCGTAAACTCCCTGTAAAGTTAATACCAAAATTGAATCTGGTCAAAAATAAGTCCCCGTAATACAAATCTTCGTGGAACTCAATTGATCCTTTTGCTGAGAGAAAGTTCCTTCTTTTGCCCCTCGAAAGTATTTATGTTTGAAGTAATCCCGGACGTATTCCAGAACTCGAACAGAAACTCTCCATTTCACAAGTTGGTTGATAATCCTACTAGAAATCTTATCGAAGGCCTTACTGTTATACAAAGCGCTGTGCTTTTTCTTCCATACAGATTCGTAAATGTGTCCAGGTTGGCCAGATAAGGCACATTGACGTGACATGCACTCTAGATGCCTGTATGAATCAAACATCTCCAGCAGTCTTCAGCTTACTGTTCCGGTTGGATCCTCAAACATTTTTTTTTCTAGGCGAAACTATGGTACTCAGAGCTTCTTTCCCAATCAACGCTCGCACATTTAGCCAGATAATAATAACGGACATTTTTGGAATTGGATTGATTCTTACTATTCTTTTGCGGTTTTTCACCGCTCCCGACTTGTCCGGATGATCATCGGATGCTTCTTTACTTATCATAACATTTTTCTTCTACATTGCTTATTCTACTTCACTTTAGGAGACCACCATTGCTCTGATATCTTATCAATTGAAGCACCATCCTAAAAGTGCTAAAAGAATGGGGTATGTTAAAAATTGAGGATAAAATTAATCATGCTGGATTTAGCTACATAATAAAAATCAGCGTATTGAGAATATTAGAATAGGAATCTAGCATTTAGGCATATGTCCAGTTCTTATACAGCTTTTAGTAGGTTCTCATACAGAACTGTTAAATTATCTTATTAAAGAATGGCATTTACTACAGTTAATAATAATAGAGCGATAAACATTTCGCTCTATTATTACAAACATTTCACATTTCGCAATTTATTAGGACAAAACCACTCTTCGGAAATGTAATAGAGAGAATTTGAAAAAAATAATATTGCAAGTCTTTTGATACGAAAATCATTTTTAAGTTTACTTTTCTGCCATTTCAACGTTTATTTCGATCGAGTTTATTGCGCATGCATGAAATGATGGATGGGAAGACAGACCTCTCTCTTTTCACTGCCTCTTCTAACTCTTCACAGTGAATAGTAAGAAATAAGAAGTCACATCTCTTCTCACGTCTGACTTTTCATATATTTTTTTCACTCAGAAATGAGAAGACGTTTCACTTTCCTTTTCTCACTTCTTATTTCACACTCATTTTTACTTACTTCTTACTGTGAGAAGTGAGAAATGAGTAGTAAGAAATGATGAGTGAGAAAGGGCACGTGAGAAATAAGAAGTGAGAAGTAAGAATCTCACTGTGGAAAGATAGGAGTGCGAAGTGAAAAGTGAGACGTGCCACTTCTCACTTCGCCATACTCACTTCTTACAGAGGAAAGTGAGAAATTAGGAGTGAGCGGTGAGAAGTTAGACGTCTAAATTTTTACTTCTTACTAACTTCTTAATTATCATTTCTCACTGTTTATTTCTCACTTAACATTTTCTCAATCTCACTTTTCGCCATGAGAAGTAAGAAATGAGAAACAATGAGCGAAAAGCAAGGCGTTTTACTTCTCACTTCACTCTTTTCACTTTTCTCAGTGAAAACTGAGAAGTGAGAAATTTCTCATGAGAGTTCTCACTCATGATCTCTCACATTACACTTCTCATATCTCATTTTATACGCTTTCACTGTAAGAAGTATGAAATGATGAGTGAGAAGTAAGAAGTGACCGCATTTCTCACTTTTCACAATGGTTCTTTTTCCCTAACGACCATTCAGGTCTGAAGGAGTGATTTTCAGCTAAAAAAGCACGTTATAGCTCTCTTTGAGAGAGAACATCGCACGATTTCGCCCGCTAAAACAAAGCTGAAGAAATGTTGCCAAAATTATTTAATTATTGTTCAGTTTACAATCGCTTGAGATTTTGAAGTAAACAAAGAACAAATGGGACTGGCAACAATGGGGAAAAAACTTATCACTCGTGCAGCTGATCGGCGGGAGAAAAACAGCAGCATCGATCAGTCACGGATCGGGGAGGTCAAAATAAATAAACACCAGCTGATTCAGGAATATGGAAACATTTTCTGGAACTTTTTGATAATAGCATAAGATTTATTGTACGAAGGTTGAAAATAAACAGTATTTGAGTGATGAACGTGGTGCTAATGATGAAGAAAATGAAATACAAAAGACAAATAGGACAAATTAGACAAATAAGACAAATAAGACAAATAAGACAAATAAGACAAATAAGACAAATAAGACAAATAAGACAAATAAGACAAATAAGACAAATAAGACAAATAATCGGGAGATTCCTTCAGGAATTTCTCTGGGTATTCGTGTGAGAATTCCTTCGGAAATTCCTCTAGAAGTCCCATATTCCTCTAAATATTTTACGATTGTTCCATCAGGAGTTCTACCGGATATCCCTCCAGGACTTCCTTCGAATATTCTCCAGGAATTCACCCGGATTTTTCAGCAGGAATTCCTCCAGAGATTCGTCCGAATATTCGTCCAAGATATCCTTCTGGTATTACTTCAGGAGTTCTTCGAGATATTCTTCCACGAATTCGTCCAGATATTCCTCCAGGAATTCCTCTGAATATTCTTCCAAATATTCCTTCCCTTCTGATATTTCTCTATGATTTCCTCCGGATATGCCTCCAGGAATTCCTCAGGATATACCTCCATGAACTCATGCGGAAACTCCTCCAGAAAATCCACCAAACATTCCTCCAGGAGTGCCTCCGTATGTTCCTCCAGATGATCCTACGAATATTCACCCAAAAGCTCCTCCAGATTTTCCTCTAGGAACTCCACAATTCGTCTAGAAGTTCCTCCAGGAGTGCCTCTTTATATTACTCCAGATATTCCTCCAGTAATTCTTCCACATATTGCTACAGGAATTCCTCCGAATATTCATTCAGGAATTCGTTCGAATTCCAACGAATATTCCTCCAAGTATTCCTTCGGATATTTTTTCAGGATTTCGTCCGAATACTCATCCTAGAATTCCTGGATATTCCTCCAGGGATTCCTAAGGATTTTTCTCATGGAATTCGTCAGGATATTTTTCCAATGGATTTTGTTTCAGTAACTCGTCCGCATGTTCCTCAAAGAATTCCTCCGAATATAGTAATTCATTAGGATGTTCCTCCAGGAGTACCTTTTGATATTCGCTTATAAATTCCTTTGGATATTCCTCCAGAAACTCTTCCGGATATTTCCTAGGATATTCCCCCGGATATTCCTCCAGGAATTCTTCTGGAATAATTCCTGGAGGAGTATCCGAAGGAATATCCGGGGAATTCCTGGAGAAACATCCGGTGGAATACCAAGAACATTTTTGAAGGAACATCCAGAGGAATAACCAGAGAAATTTCTGAACGAATACCCAAAGGAATTCCTGCGAGAATATTAGGAGGAATTCCTGGAGGAATATCTTCACGAATCATGGTGGAAAATACGGACGAACTACTGGAGGAGTACCTATCTAAAGGAATTCTTGGACGAATATCCGGACGAATTCCTGGAGGAATCTTCAAAGTAATATTTGGAAAAGTATTCGGTGAAACTCCTGTAGGAAAATCCAGTGAAATTACTGAAGGAATATCCGGAAGAATTGCTGGAGAAATATCCGAAAAGATATCTGTAGGAATATCCGAAGAAATAACTGGAGGAATATCCGGAGGCACCCCTAGTGGAATATCCGGAAGAATACCTGGAGTAATATCCGGAGGAACTCCTGGGGGAACAATCGGAGGAATTCATGGATGAATATTTGAAGGAACTTCTGGACTGCCCACGATTTCAAAGTTGACGTAACAACCATAGCACTTTCGGATGTAATTCGAATAATTTAGGGACAAACATTGCAAATTTAAAACATTTCAACCCGTAAACACTTAAATGAGAGTCGGAATAAGCAACGTATCGATATTGCAGCGGTTGAATATTTCTTATGCGCGCGTAATTAATTCAATTCGCAGAAATCTCATATGGTTGATACGTAAACTATGAAATCATGGGCAGTGAAGAAATATCTGGAGGAATTCCGTGAGGAATATCTTATTTGACGTATTTATCTTATTTATTTGTATTTTAATTTAGATACATATTTGGTAAATTCATATTTGAAAATGTGAATGCACTATTTTCATGTGTCACGCTTAGTGTTGTGCTGAATCATTATCAGACGATAATGATTGCAATTTTCATGTGAAAACTTTTCACGTGAAAACAGTAGGCGAGTTGTCGCCGGTGACAACTTCTCAAATTATGTACTCAAACGATAATAAACACAGAATTTTCATTCAAACATTAATCTTTACTATGATCAGCTAATTGTCAACAGTCCCGTAATATCTTCGATTTGGGGTTATTGTTTCATGGTAGTAAGGAAAAAGTGTTCAAAATGTAACGGTAAGTGCTTCAAATCAAGATACGATTTTCAAACGATTCTTAATCGCTGGCGAGTTTTTATCACTTGATAATTTAAAAGTAAGATCGCGGGTGAGTTTGATCATCCTCGATTTTTTGAAAATTTGATTTTTCCCAACTCACGCTAAATACATAATGGAAGCAACGAGATTCTTTTCTGCCGTGCGCCACGGGGAAATATGCTTTTGGCTGCTTTCTCAAAATGGTAATTTTTGAATGGAATTTGAAAAACTTAATTGAAGTAAAAAGGCTTTTCGTCAAAATTTTATTGGGTTGCATAAACGTTTTATTACACCAAAAAGATCATTAGAAAATTTGAAACTTTATGTCAGTTGGATTTTGCAAAATTCAGTTCCTTTTTGCCTCAAATCATTGGAGAGAGGAACTACTGAGAATAAAAAATTTCAGTTGTACAACTGTGCAGTATTTAGAGCCTAATTAAAATTTACGAAATAGTAGGTAAACGAAATTTTCTAGGAACATTCCTCGATAAATTTCAAATAGATTGTCAGCTGGGATAAGGGAAAATCCTCCCCAATCCCAAGTTATACACATTTGAGTTCGAAAACAGCGCTCTACTTCGAAAGAGCTTTCCTTAGACCTTAAGGACAAACGACGTTTTTGGCCAAATAACTTGTTTGGTCAAACGACATTTTCGGCCAAATGACTCGTTCTGCTAAACGATCGTTTCAGTCAAATGACCTACACAGATAAAAATATGCAAATAAACTTAACATTCAATAGATCTTGCTGTTCTTTTAAATTGGAATAAATTTAAACCGTGCTTGCATGTGAAATGCAGTCAATATTAACCTTTACTGTACCGACCTATTTTTTCAGTAACTTTTTTTCCTTCAATCTACTCTAACTTGGTCAAATATCCACGGATTTTCATGCTTCTGGTATTGTTGGATCCAGAAATTCATATAGTTTTCTGGAGACGGTCCGCAAAATGGTTCCGAAGATATTCCGGATTCCGTTGGGGTAACCGATTTTTTTGGCAAGGAAAAAAATCGTTTTCTCAGTAATTTAATGATTGTAAAATATAAATTCATCGACAGATGTTAAAATACGTAAATCAGAATGACCTCATAGATTCCCTATGATTATTAGACCACTTTGGAAGTACCTGGTGCCTGATACCCTGAGGGAAGTGGCCACTTCCCAACCCAATCGAAACAAGGCCTTGTGACGTTTCAAACTTCACGATTTCGCAATATCAGTGCATTCCTGGTCATTCCAGGCATTATATTTCTGTCTCTGTCCTTTTGGCCATGTCCCCGGATCAGGTGCCCTGAGGGAAGTGGACACTTATCGATTCGAATCAAACAACGTCATGCGACGTATCAAACTTCATGATTTTACAAAACCAGTTCACTGCTGGCAATTTCGTATATTTTATGTCTGTGTCCATCTGACCATGTCCCCGGATCAGGTGCCCTGGGGGAAGTGGCCACTTATCGATCCGAATCAAACAACGCCATTCGACGTATCAAACTGCATGATTTTACAATAACAGTTCCTTGCTGACAATTCCGCGTATTTTCTGTCTGTGTCCATCTGGCCATGTCCTCGGATCAGGTGCCTTGGGGGAAGTGGCCACTTATCGATCCAAATCAAACAGTGTCATTCGACGTATCAATCTTCGTGAATTTTTGAATCCAAATCACTGCTGACAATTTTGTAGAATATTTTTTATATGTGTCCGATTGTACATGTTCCGGTTTAGGTTACCTGGGCCACTTATTGATCCAAATCAAACAATTCCATGCGACACATCAAACTTCATAATTGTGTAATTGTTGCTGGCAATTTGGTATATTTTCCATCAGTTGTTGTGATCCGGACTAGTTGCCCAGGGGAAAGTAATCACTTGGGCAGTTCAAACTCGAAAATGTTCGATAATCCCAGGTCCCATATCTGTATTAGCATCTTTTTGACATTCATGGAGCCCTGGCAAATATTCAAGGAATTTTACAATCCCAATTTCAATCACAAAAATAAAATTAAAAATAAAATCCCAGTTCAAACTTCTAGTACCTGTATAAACTAAACTAAAACAAATTGAAATGCATCTTTAGAACTGGTGCCCCCCGGAATTGGGGCTTACTGAAAGAAATTTATCATGGGTTTTAGCCCCCCGAATCAGTTCATTATCGTAACAGCTACCGAAAAAACGTCTCTCATGGTATGCTACCTATCGAGAGTCTATACAGACATGATCAGAGAGATTGTCTCATTCTCCTTTAAATTCGAGCCCTGAAATTTACACATCATTGAATTTCCAAAATTATTTGATGTGTATATCACCATGCTTCTACCCAAGCTGTTTCTAGGTGGACGTTAGGCAAAATAACAGCGATATCAACAATGCTGTTCTTACAACTTGCCCTCCGCTAGAATATCAATTTTAGTTCGCTTCATACTGGTCGCTCGCTTGCGACACCTTTTCATACTGTCAATAAATCAATATTTGTCATTTAATGAACGATGATCAAACAACTTTCCGACGAAATTTCAGGAAATTAACGGAATAAAAAGAAATAAAACATATCAGATTTCAACATGTTCAAATTCCGAGGAATATCGTATCGAAAGAATTGAAACGATTTTGTCCTCAACATCACGAACATCCGTAGTTACAGCAGTGTGAATGTATAATCCGACCACTACCTCGTTGCAGTATGAATGCGCCTAAAGGCTTCGACGTTGTGCAACACGCATCGCAGTCGAACGCCGTAGTTGAACATTGGGCAACTACTAGACGGCAGATTAGCCCAAGACTACGCGTAGCAGCGAAAAGTGATACTTCCAACGGTAGAGCGGCAGCTTCTCTTGAAGATGGCTGGCGAGATATTTGTTCTGTTAATTGGGAGCATCGCACACTATGGCACGAGGCTGATGGCTTATTTACTAACTGTTGATCACATGGCCTCGGCTGAGTATTCAGGTTTCAGTCTTGTGTACTTTCTTCTTTGGCCTTTAGTAGCAGAGGTGCATTACCGACCATGACATAAGTAAATAAATCATGTAGTTCCTTTCTTTTAGCTTACCATTTGTTCAAGGAGTTGAATGAAAATATAATTCTTCCGTGGAATTACCTGAAAATAAAATAAAGCGAAATTAGTGAGCTGTATTAGTCTTTCGTAAAAATTCTAAATAAAATTTAAAATTATAAAATTCAAAAGACGTGAAAATTCAATCCGGATATCGTGAGTTTGAAATCTTGTTTTCTCGAGGATCTTCCATGTGAGAAAAAATCTTGACCAACTAGGGCTAGCTTTTAATCAAATAAATACACACAAGAAAATATTTAAAAGTAATAACTGTTGACATATTCATAAAATGAATTATATTCAATAACAATAATGAGTTATGTGAAGCACCTGTTCTTACCCGTGAGCCTATTACTATGCATTAGCATTGGCATTCAGCAATTCACACAGATTCGTAGGTGGTACAAGCCTGAGAGTGGAATCACTTTCATCCGTTACCACAGATATTGATTTGGGACTAATCATTATCTCTTAGGTGGAAGCAATGCACTCTCCAATAGTCTTGGTCTGTCCTGGCCACGTCCTTGCGAATGCTGAGGAAGGAGAAGGATGGATAGTTGCACACCTACTAGCATGAGCATGAGCATGATGACCGTGCATTTCGTAGTTGCTACTCCGTGATTGACCAGAACCATCGCAATTGCACATGGAAACAATGGATGGAAGCATGGGATTTGCTCTCCAACCTCAATGTGCACAGTCCGAGAGCTCTAGTATTTTTGGATGGTCAATAACGGCGCTGGCCACGTCCTCACGGTCATCGGGGATGGGAGGGAATTGATGATGCAGTCACTCGCTCACTGCAAGCCGAGAACACCTCTGCACTCGCCACGAGTTCCTGCGGAATTTTATTGGAATATTGGGTCAGGTTGTATGGCAGAGGTTCGTCTTGGTTAACGGGTTGCCAATGTGTAGTAATGGAAGGGTGGTGTATATTCTAATTCTAATTCAAATTCTAACAGTTAGCTGCTAGAGCTAGTCAAGTTTGTAGGTATAGGGATAGAAGATGGAAACGGTATGTAAGCCCATTTCCAGTTCTAGCGATTGCTAGAATATGAGAAATATATGAAAGGATACAAAGTAGGAGGAATGGAACGGGCCTGGGATTGAATCCACGACCTCCTGCGTATGAGGCAGAAGCGGTAGTCATATGACAACCAAGCCCGTTGAGTTGCACACCTACTTAAGAAAGATGCAAAGAACTAAAGCTGTTGAAAGATGACATAAACCAATCTTTATCTTCTAAATACCTTGGGGTCTGGTTTGATTCTAAGTGTACCTGGAAGACCCATATTGATTATTTGTTAGAGAAATGCCGAAAAAGGATCCATTTTCTCCGTTCTATCTCCGGAACATGGTGGGGCGCTCACCCGGAAGACCTCATCAAACTATATAAAACGACTATTCTCTCTGTTTTAGAGTATGGCTCTTTCTGCTTCCTCTCAGCAGCTGAGTGCCACCTAATCAAATTGGAACGAATTCAATATCGTTGTTTGCGTATTGCCCTTGGCTGTATGCATTCAACGCATAACATGAGCCTGGAGGTGCTTGCTGGAGTCACTCCTTTAAAGCACCGTTACTGGGAGCTCTCACTTAGAATACTGATCAAATGTGGAACAAGTAACACACTTGTATTAGAAAACTTCGATAATATGCTTGAACTGGCTCATCATTCAAGATACCTGCGAGTCTATCTCAACTACATATCGACAGATCTCTGTCTTCCATGTTATAATCCACCTCGAGTTCACTTCGTCAACAACAGTTCCTCAATTGAATACGATCTGTCCATGAAACACGCTATTCAAGGAATACCAGATCATCTTCGACAAATATCTATCCCTTCCATTTTTTCTGAAAAATATGAACATGTCAATTGCAATAACAGATATTTCACTGATGGTTCTCGCATTAACGGATCCACTGGCTTCGGTGTTTTCAACGTAAATTCAACCACCTTCCGAAAACTTCAAGAACCGTGTTCGGTTTATGTTGCTGAGCTGGCAGCAATTAATTTCGCTTTGGGGATAATTTCCGATCAGCCTGTAGACCATTATTTCATCTTCTCGGATAGTCTTAGTTCTATCGAGGCACTCCGGTCGATGAAACCTGTTAAGCACGCATCTTACTTTCTTACAACTGTAAGAGAGCAGATGCGTGATTTGGTCGAAAGATCATTTAAGATTACCTTTGTATGGGTCCCATCCCATTGCCTAATCTATGGCAATGAGAAGGCGGACTCGCTAGCAAAGGTGGGCGCACAGGAAGGTGAAGTTTATGATAGACAAATCTCGAACAACGAGTTTTCCCATTAGTCCGTCAGAGTACTCTTCAAAATTGGCAAATGATTTGGTCACACAATGAACTTGGACGGTGGCTCTTTTCCATAGTTCCTAAAGTTTCTGCGCGAGCGTGGTTCAGAGGTGAGGACTTAAGCCGAGGCTTCATTCGCACGATGTCGAGACTTATGTCCAATCACTATTCACTAAACGCACACCTCTATAGAATAAACCTGGTTGATAGCAACCTATGTAGGTGTGGAGCCGGTTACGATGACATCGATCACGTAGTTTGGTATTGCTCGGAAAACGACGCCTCCAGAGAGCAACTATTGGATACCCTTGTGGCCTGAGGTAAACAACCCTACAGGGAAGTAAGAGGTGTTTTGGGGGATCGCGATGTGGTTTATATGCAGGCCATCTATGCCTTTCTTTGCTCGTCTGACATAAAAGCCTAATTCCCCTATTTTTTTCTTTATCGTTTTTGTCTTATTGTTCTGTGTAATACGAAGCTATGGCCATCCGGAAGATGCTCCCTGACGAACCACAACTCGAGCCCGACGCTACGCCATACCGTTATTGACGTCAAATACCCGGATGAGCAGCTGAAATACCTCAAACCTAAATCCCAACCTAGTCCGTCCTGAAATTACGCAATCTAACCTTGAGTCGCCACGAGTATCTTGGTCTATACCCTTTCCCCTTACTAACTGTTGATAATAAGATGATATCGATTGTAAATATCATAAAGTTTCGGCTCCGTTAAGTGTTATACACGCCTGAGCCTGTCAAATAAACACAATAGATAAAAAAAAAAAAAAAGATGCAGAGAACTCTACGACCTCTAATAGGTGTCACGGGAGGTTTTGGAATTGTTAGTGTGGGGAGGTTTTAGCAGTAGGAAACGTTTTGGTAGAACGTGAAATACAGAAAGATTATTCAGAATAAGCTGATCGGCCTGGCCGAACGCTCCTCTATGGTGAATCTCACCATCAGCATCAATAAAATTAAATCATTGGATGTCAACACGAACAACCCCTCCAATCTTACGGTTACCGGGAAAGCAGTGAAAACCTTTAATATTTTGACATCCAGTTAGCGTCGGACGGTGGAACCAAGATCAACATAGCAGCACGGATCAAGAAGACTAGGGCTGCTTTTGTGAGTTTACGAAACATATGCAGATCCAATAAATCCTCAATAAATGAATAAAGGAAGTCGGCGGGAATCTGACCGGACCCAGGTCAAGGCTGAAGCAAGCAAACGACCCAGGATGAGCTCTAAGGGTGCTCAGGACACATAAGTGTATGAGTTTGTTTCTTATCGTTTTGCTCAGAAGTTTCTATCCTTGACCTCACCGTGATGTTGGCAGGAATACTTACTGTCCTGCGTACAGACCAATTTTCAGGTGAGACTTTACACAAAAGCAATATTCATTTAGGTATTAGAAGAACTCCAAATTGCGCATAATAGATTCGACATCACCTTGTTGTATTGTCATGTTGATTTGAATAAAATGACCGGATTTAATGTCCTATTCTGATAACGCACCAAAACAAATAGAATAGATCATCAACTAATCGCTTGTTTTTGTGCTAAACCGAAATACCCGAATTCAAACTCGTCCCTGTTTCTGTTTGCCGTACTTCCCGTAAACATCTAGGTATTCAATGAGCGGTCCGTCGAGGTGGAAATTTAAACAGCACTGTGAAATAAACCGAAGCTAATGTTTCGCCCTATCATTCAGTGCGGATAAGCCCCGGTACGGATGTGTGCGTGTAAAATTTTCAACATGTTTTTATGAGCTTCCACTTTGCGGTTTCTAAACGCTCTGGTAAAACCATTTCATTAATGTTTCCTCATGGTTGAACTGGCTGGGATCTGGTCTGGCAGGCAGTCAGGCAGTCAGGCAGGCCTCACTCCGAGAGTTAGTAATTAACGCTCGTTAATAATGTGCTTTTTGTGTACCATTCACCGGAAAGTAGAGGGAAAGAACAATCAAATTATTCGCCTCGATAATGAGGCTTTGACCCCCAGGAATGGCAAACTGGAGCAAAAAGTTACCAGCAATTTGGGTTACGGGTGAAAATGCAAAACAACATACCTTCCGCTCTGTGGTGATTTCAATTTATCCCAAGCATTTTTTTTATCTCGTTTAGCTTCGTGAGGAGAAGAGAACGGTTGTGCCATGAGGTTTTACGGTAATTGATGGGCAAACTAATTAGCATTATCGTTTGCAAGAAATGATTCTGTGGAACTGTAAGTAATTACAATTGTGAGATGGTTCAATAACTTCTGTTATCCTGGTTGAAAAAGCCGAATGATACATCTTGGTTTCCATGGAAAACAAGAAGCACAATCCGTAGGACCGGAATCGGAATGGCACAGAACAATGCTTGGCAATCTTTCACGTAATTATAAGTTATTTACGACCCTCCAGTTCGTTGTTGTTTGTTCCAAAAGTTTGTGAAAATATAATTTACATGGCATGGAACCTACCCAACGATGCACATATATGAAATTTGTATATGCTCATCGTTTCAGCTATTCTTTTGAACAGAAATGACAGATGTTATAGAAGAATTTTCTATTTAGTTAAGGCTTATGGCAATTTAAAAGTTTCACGTCATCTTAAAAAAAAACCTTACATTTCAAAACTTTCGAAATAATTGGAATCATAATAAAAGCTACTAAATCCTTGTAATTCTCACGTTTATAGATTGAACATTTGTTTAAGGGAGGTGTGAACACGCGTATATTTTCCATTTCTCTTTAAAGGCAAGCTGTGAGTCTTTAACTTTTTCACATGTCTTCCTCAGCCCGAGTAGCATACCTGAAAAAAAGAAGTTCCTGAGGCTTATATGAGACAAAACGTTTGTATTCATAAAGATATTTCAGTATGTCTGGCATCTCTGCGTGCAATTCCAATTACCAGCGGAGCTTCAGGGCTTTTCATGCCACTTCGTCAGTTAAAATGATTAGAACAGACATTTAGATGCTTGAATTTTGCATCCAGCAGATCAAGCCCATCGGTTATGGTTTGGTGTGGAGAGCTGTGGTCTAATAATAATCTTCGCTCCGGTGCACTGCACATAAATCAACAGTTGGATAAATAAAATCTAAACGGAAATAGAAATAAAATCAAAAATTGCTCCGAAGACTATACGGATAGGACAGGCTGTCATTTAAGAAAATATAGCGATTAAATGTTTTCTCTTTCACTGCAATCTAGTTCACAATTGGTCAAATCCCATAAGATCAACTTAATTGGTGCATATAACACCATCTCCCCCATTCATTGCTAATGCTCTTCGGTAGGTTTGTTGTTTCAGGTTCATACTTCCGTGCTTCGAGACACATTTGTGCCTTTAAAGTAGGTGCTTATTATACTAACGATCTCTTAGCGGGTTTTCGGGGGAAAGCCGACATTTATGTACCTACTAAAGATGTAAAGCCAAATGGTGTGTGAGCGGGTTGGGAGCACAGTTTCGTAAGTCAAACTTATGTAAGGTATTTACATTCTGCCGCGGGAAGTATAGGCTTGAAATTCAAGGAAAAGCTCTCATGTGTGTAAGCATCAAGGAAGCATGCTACGGGATGTTTAATCCGCAGCTTGAGCAGCAACGTTTGTAGAACGGGATGTTTGCAAGCAGTTGAATATTCATAACAACAAATTTGCAAAGGCTTACCATTTTTCCATGGATATTCATACGGAATGGATAATCGCGTGTTTAATAATTGTACATTGAAACATAAGTTTCCTTAGCAGTAATATGTACATATGTGTCCATTACGATGGTACTGATAACTGTAGAAAGCATTGAAAATTACTACTTTGTTTTGTCTTTAATAAATCAATGTCTAAGGTTGAATTTTCTACATTGTTTAGTTACAAATTAAACTTAATATAGATGTGCGATACGAAGTATCATCCACCACACTGTATACTCTACTTCATGGTTGGTCCATGACCCATCAAATGCAACTCAATAAGCTTTTGGATTGTTCCAAGCTGACGACAAGAATCATCAAGCATCAGAGATTTCGTTTTTAATTATTTTTTTTTAATCTCTCATTTATTTGGAAGGCTCATTGGCGTGAAGCGTTACGGAGCCAGAATCGTGTTATTAAATACAGTTTATTATGATTCTTATACACTAATGTTAGTTTTGGGGAACCGTAAGACTCGCGGTTTGGTCGAGGTTAGGGAATACAATAATATTGAAAAAAAGGAAGGAAATTAATTACATATGATGTTGATATTCACATAGTTAATATCATTGGCGATGTTTCACATCTGTAACGAGATAAACATTTTTTGGAAGACAGCAGCGAGAGGGATTTAACGGTTGATAAAAAGAGACATTCCTAAAGGACTACGACAACGAAAGATGTGGGTGGACGACGATTACAGTCTAACATCAGCCACTTTCAGAATATGGTGGACAAGGGACATGTATTCGAGATCAAGACCCGCCAACACTTCCCTAATAGGCCTCGGCTGCTTTCCTCGGACCCGCAGATATTCAGTTAGCGCAGATCTGGGGCCACGATGCTGCTCGCACGCCTACACGACATGGTCAATGTCTTGGTAATCTGCACCGCAAATACAGAGATTGCCTTCTGAGAGTCCCACTCGAAAAAGATGTGCATTTAAAGAGTAGTGATTGGACATTAGACGACACATGGTTCGAATGAAATCTCATCCCAAATTCAATTTTTTGAACCATCTACCCATCAACCATCTACCCATCTCCCCATTTGTCCATTTTTGTTGCCAGCTGATCAAGGTTTCCTGACGAACTAATGAGAAAAATTCATCGAATGTGATTTGTCGATCATAAATATCACCTTCCATAGCGCCCACCTTAGCCAAAGAGTCCGCTTTCTCATTGCCTGGAATCGTGCAATGAGAAGGGACGCAAGCCATGGTGATTGTGTAATATTTTTTTTTTAAATATTTGATTAAATTACACAAAGAGAACACTAAATTCTAAAGCATAGTCGAACCGTGTTGACTTACTGTAGTTTTTAGAATATTTTCGCATTTTTGTGTATTTAAAATCTATTCTTTTATGTTTTTACTTGTCCCAAAAAGATTAATAGCATCCATATTGATGCAGCTAGGAAAGCTAAAGCCATTTTTGTGTTTAGCACAAGACACAATTCTCTGTGAATGAAATGGAATAATGAAGTCAAACTAGGAAATATTTAATAATATGGGACTCGTGTATTCAATTGGTGCATTATGTATTAGTATTGGACAACTGAATATACCAACATAATTTACATCCAAAGAAAATGTTGGGAGCTGCCACAGTCAACTTTGAAAATAATAATAGCAAAAACAATCAATTAACTTTAACCATTTCAGGACCTTTTTTGAGGGTTTCCGCTCGATCCTTCCGAAACTAGTATAGAAAGAACTAAAAAGTTGTAGAAATATGTTTTTCGGATGCCCTTAAACTGTTCTGGAGCACATATCCTCGAATGCATTAGAAAATATGTCTGTAAACAAAAAATATCTATGCGGTCATGAAACATAAAATTATCGAGTTTTGAACTAACGTAACCTATTTCAGGGTCTCCAAAACGGCCTGGGGCTCAGAACATACGATTTACCCGATCAACCAAGTCCTGAACGATGTATTCGTGCAACGCTGAACATCCCAACATCCCCGTTAGAATTTCAGTCATTATGCTTACTAGTTACTGCAGACCTTTTAGGTTCTCCAAAACGCTCGGGATTTCAAAACAATGCGATCTAGCCGATCAACCAAGTCCTGAACAATGTATTCGAGTATCGCTAAACATCCCAGGAGGTCCATTGAGCCGATACGATTTAACTCAACACTTTTACAAACTACTACCGGCCTTTGTGATTCTTTGAACCAGCCTGGGGTTCAGAACGTGCGATCTACCAGATTATCCAAGTCCTGGACGTTATATCCGTTTAGCGCTAAGCACAGCGCACAGCAGGTTCATGAGCCGATACGATTTAATTCATTATTTTCACAAGCTACAATAGGCTCTCTATGATTCGATGTGATGCCATACTAAAAAGCGAATGATGCTATACTTAAAATATTTTCTCGGTTACTCGGATCACGTGATCTAGCCTATGAGCCAACTTAAGAATGTTATATGATATGATATTCCGATAGGTCCACTGAGTTGATATGACTTCAATCATTTTCAATACAAGCTACTACAGACCTTTTAGGTTCACCAAAACGTCCTGAAAACCGTAACGATTGAACTACTTGATCATCCAAGTCCGTGAGCGCAGTACTTCTGAGCCCCGCAAAAAGAACAAATCTTGAAAAGGTTCTAAAACCCACAAAGCCTTAACGTACGATTCACGCTTTCATAAAATCACTAAACAAAATCATAACTTCTGCATTTCTCAACCGATTGTGACAATCCACCCCTCAAAACAATCGGATAGATCTTCAGTTTTTGGAAATTGGATAATATTTTAGACTGGCCACTTGGTTCCGGAAATATTCCGGGTTGTACTGGGGTAGGTTTTTTGGCACCAGTGCACTATGGTCCAGGATTCAGATTTACGCGGAAAGATGCATTTTACGCCAAAACTATATTTTTTAGAAAAAACTGTTGTTCTACAAAATTGTTCGAAAGAGTAAGGCCATCATTATGGTTCTACCAAAAAATAGGGTGGCCCATCATATAAAAAAAATTAGAATTTTTTTTTTTATTTCTCAGAATACTGACATGTTATGTTCTACAATGTTGTAGCGTAGCTTATTCCAATCAATTTTGCTAAAAAAACTTTTTCTGTAGCTCTTAAGTTGGCTGATTTAGATCAATTTTACCTAATTGGATTAGGGTGTACCTCAAAAAAACTGTATTTTTGATCTACTTTTTTTGTTTTACATTTCTCGAAAAAGTCGTCTTCAGGTGACTTTTAGAGCTCAAAAAAAAATGCATCTTTTGATGGGTGAATATGCTCAATATCTTTTTCCGATCAAGAGTTATAATCGTTTTTCTGTCAAAATTACATTTTTTTCATAAGTTGATTTCTCCGGTTAAGGCAGACCAAAAAAATTAATTTACACAGCACTTGAAAGAGAAATTAATATTCTGTATTATGTCAAAAAATTGGGGATATGTTATTTTTTTATTTCAAGTTTTATCAATTTTACTAAAATCATGTTTTTTCAAATAAATTGATATAACTCGACAACGGAAGAAGATACAGACGATATTATTATAGCAAAACACGCGTTTTAAAAAACCTCAAAAGTTTTCAGAAGGTGACATTCGTGAAAAATAAAAAATGAAATGAGCAGATTATAAATATTCTTTTTTGAGGGACACCCTAATCCCGGTAAGTAAAATTACTCTAAACAAGTGAGCTTAAGAGCTACATAAAAAGTTTATATAGCAAAGTTGATGGGGAAAAGCTGCGCTACAACTTTGTAGAACATTTTATGTCAATTTTCCGCAAAATAAAAAAAATAAAATTTCACATTTTTATATAATGGCCCACCCTTTTTTTCAGTAACTCTATAATAAGGGCCCAAGTATCCAGAACAACTTTGTAGAACAAATTTTGTTTCTTAAAAGTATGCTTCAGACCGAAAATGCATCTTTTATCGTAAATCTTGCAATACGATGATAATGATAAAATTTATAAAAAGTGTTTAAGCTGTAGATTTTTTATTTTCAATTTCTCACGAATGTCATCTTCTGAAGACTTTTGGGGCTTTTCAAAACGCGTGTTTTGCTATAATAATATCGTCTGTATCTTCTTCCGTTGTCGAGTTATATCAATTTATTTGAAAAAACATGATTTTAGTAAAATTGATAAAACTTGAGATAAAAAAATAACATATCCCCAATTTTTTGACATAATACAGAATATTAATTTCTCTTTCAAGTGCTGTGTAAATTTATTTTTTTGGTCTGCCTTAACCGGAGAAATCAACTTATGAAAAAATGTAATTTTGACAGAAAAACGATTATAACTTTTGATCGGAAAAGATATTGAGCATATTCACCCATCAAAAGATGCATTTTTTTGAGCTCTAAAAGTCACCTGAAGACGACTTTTTCGAGAAATGTAAAACAAAAAAAGTAGATCAAAAATACAGTTTTTTGAGGTACACCCTAATCCAATTAGGTAAAATTGATCTAAATCAGCCAACTTAAGAGCTACAGAAAAAGTTTTTTTAGCAAATTTGATTGGAATAAGCTACGCTACAACATTGTAGAACATAACATGTCAGTATTCTGAGAAATAAAAAAAATATTTTCTATTTTTTTTTATATGATGGGCCACCCTATTTTTTGGTAGAACCATAATGATGGCCTTACTCTTTCGAACAATTTTGTAGAACAACAGTTTTTTCTAAAAAATATAGTTTTGGCGTAAAATGCATCTTTCCGCGTAAATCTGAATCCTGGACCATAGTGCAGTGGGAACACTTTTTTACCACTCTATAAGACAACGTGCGACATGTCAAGCTTCATTATTTTGGAAAATAAGATCAATTGAGACCATCCTGATAGTTTATGGACAACTTGGACACGTTCCGGTATCTTCCGCAATAGTGCACCCGAAGAAAAAGGCCAATTTTGATCATCTATGAGGCCTCGCTAGCGACATCTCAAACTTCATGATTTTGAAAAACAAGACCAATGGAGCTCATTTTGAGGGTTTGTGGACAACATGAACATGTTCCGGAATCATCCGGAATGGTGCCTCGGGGGAAAATGGCTTTTTTCATCATTTATAAAGCCTCGTTTGCGAGATGTCAAATTTCATGATTTAACATAGCAATATTTATGGAGCTAATTTTGATGGTTTTTGGATAAGTTGGACATGTTCCGAGATCTTCCAAAACAGTGCCTCCCTTCGGGTAAATGGCCAGTTTCGATCATTTGTACTGTTGTACTGTTGTACTGTTTATAAACGACCTATGTAGTCGGCTAAAATCGGGCCAGTTACTGTATGCTGACGACCTAAAAATATTTAAAGTAATCTCATCGCATCTCGATTGTTGTGCGCTTCAAGCCGATATAGACGAACTCCAACTGTGGTGTTCGGAAAATGGAATGGCTCTCAACATAAGCAAATGCAAAGCTATATCGTTTTCTCCTTGAAATACACGTATCGAAAATGGGTATACGATAGGTTCCACTCAAATAGAACGTGTAGATTTGATCCGCGATTTGGGGGTGACCATTGATACCAAGCTTCGTTTTAATGAGCACATCAGCATGACTACCGCGAAAGCATTTGCTGCATTGGGTTTCATTCGTCGAAAAACAAAGGACTTCACGGACATCTATGCACTCAAAGCACTATACTGTTCAACGGTGCGAAGTATCTTGGAGTATGCAGTATGTGTGTGGTCCCCATACCACGTGACACAATCTATCAGGATTGAAAAGGTTCAACGATGTTTCATCAGATACGCCCTCCGTTGGCTTCCCTGGAATGATCCTGTAAACCTCCCGGACTATTCCAGCCGCTGCAAACTTATAGGGCTGGAGACACTTGCGCTTCGTCGGACTAATCTGCAAAGGCTGTTTGTTTTTGATATTTTAAAAAATGTCGTGCAGTGTCCATATTTATTGCAAAACGTTACGTTTTACGCTCCTTCTCGGCATCTGCGTGAAAGTGATCTTATTATGATTCAGCGTCACAGGACGTCATGTGGTTTTAACAACCCTCTGGAAAACTGTTTTCGGTCGTTTAATAGTGCAAGTGCTGTTTTTGATTTTAATGTGTCTTAACTAGTTTTTAAGAATAGAATAAGAAATATTAGATAAGAAGCAGTCTGAGGAGTTTTATAATTCAAGACGAAGAAATAAATAAATTTACGAAGCCTTACTTGGGATATCTCAATCTTCATGGTTTTGCAAAAGAAGATCAATGGAGCCCATTTTGAGGGAACAAGTTGGACATGTTCTGTTATCTTCCGGAATGGTCAAACTTAAATGGAATTAATTTTGAGGGCTTCTGGACAGGTTGGACATGTTCTGAAATCGAGAGACTGATGCACCGGGGGGAAATAGCCATTTTTGATCAGTAATAGAGCCTTGCATACATTGTCAGTTTTTGGACATATTTGACATGTTTCCAAGGGTTAGGATCATTTAGCCGAATGTCGTTTGGCCGAAAGGACCATTTAATAAGGGAAAAAGGAGGAGGAAGAAGGAAGAAAGAATAAGGAAAAAAGGAAGATGAAAGATAGAAAAAGGAAGAACGAAGAAAGAAGAAGGAAGAATGAAGGAGTAAGAAGATATGATTAAAGAGGAAAAGGAAAAGGAAGAATGAACAAGGAAGACGGAAGAAGGAAGAAGAAAGGAGCAAGAAGGAAGATGGACGAAAGAAAAAAGAAGAAGAGAGAAAGAAGAAAGAAGAAGGAAGCAAGAAGAAGAAAAAAAGGAATAAGAGAAAAGGAAGGAAGAAAGAAGGAAGGAAGAAAAAATAATACGAAAGAGAAGGAAGCAGGAAGCAGGAAGAAGGAAAAAGGAAAAAGAAGGAAGGAAGGAAGAAGGGAACAGGGAGAAGGAGGGAGGAATAAAGAAGAAGCGAGAAGGAAGAAGGAAGAAGGAAGAAGGAAGAAGGAAGAAGGAAGAAAGGAGGAGGAAGAAGGAAGATTGAAGAAGAAAAAAGGAAGAACGAAGAAGGAAAAAGGAAGAAAGGAGAAGAAAGAAAGAAGAAGGAAGAAGGAAGAAGGAAAAAGGAAGAAGGAAGAAGGAGGAAGGAAGAATAAGGAAAGAGGAAGACAAGAAGAAGTAAGAAGTAAGGAGGAAGGTAATTAAAGAAGAAGTAAGAAGTAAAGAGAAAGAAAGAAGAAGGAAAAGAAAAAAAGTAGAAAGAAGACAATAAGGAATAATTCCACAATTTTCACTTCTCACTTTTCGCTTTCCAATTTTCACTTCTCACTTCACTATTACTCACTTTTTTACCAACAATCTAAGGATTTTTTCAACAATTCGGCCAAATGACCCGTTCGGCCAAACGGCATTCGGCCATATGGCGTTCGGCCAAACGATATTCGGCCAAATGGCCCAACACCGTTTCGAAATATTCTGGATTACTGGTCCTCCGGAGAAAATACCTGTTTTTTTTATCATTTTCAAACCTCAGCCTGCACAAGAGGCTTCCGGGCCTCTTAAAAGGAGGCTTCCGGGTCTCTTGAAAGGAGGCTTCCGTGCCTCTTGAAAGGAGGCTTCCGGGCCACTTGAAAGGAGGCTTCCGGGCCACTTGAAAGGAGGCTTCCGGGCCTCTTGAAAGGAGGCTTCCGGGCCTCTTGAAAGGAGGCTTCCGGGCCTCTTGAAAGGAGGCTTCCGGGCCTCTTGAAAGGAGGCTTCCGGGCCTCTTGAAAGGAGGCCTGGCCTCTTGAAAGGAGGCTTCTGGCCTCTTGAAAGGAGGCCTGGCCTCTTAAAAGGAGGCTTCCGGGCCTCTTGAAAGGAGGCTTCCGGGCCTCTTGAAAGGAGGATTCCGGGCCTCTTGAAAGGAGGATTCCGGGCCTCTTGAAAAGAGGCCTCCGAGCCTCTTGAAAGGAGGCTTCCGAGCCTCTTGAATAGAGGTTTCCGGGCCTCTTGAAAGGAGGTTTCCGGGCCTCTTGAAAGGAGGCTTCCGTGCCTCTTATAAGGAGGCTTCCGGGTCTCTTGAAAGGAGGCTTCCGGGCCTCTTGAAAGGAGGTTTCCGGGCCTCTTGAAAGGAGGTTTCCGGGCCTCTAGAAAGGAGGCTTCCGGGCCTCTTGAAAGGAGGTGTCCGGGTCTCTTGAAAGGAGGCCTCCGGGCCTCTTGAAATGAGGCTTCTTGATCTTTTGAAAGGAGGCTTCCGGGCTTCTTGAAAAAAGGCTTCCGTGCCTCTTGAAAGGAGGCTTCCAGGCTTCTTGAAAAAAGGCTTCCGTGCCTCTTGAAAGGAGGCTTCCGTGCCTCTTATAAGGAGGCATCCGGCCTCTTGACAGGAGGCTTCTGAGCCTCTTGAATAAAGGTTTCTCTGGCCTCTTGAAAGGAGGCTTCCGTGCCTCTTATAAGGAGGTTCCGGCCTCTTGAAAGGAGGCTTCTGGGCCTCTTGAAAGGAGGCCTGGGCCTCTTGAAAGGAGGCTTCTGGCCTCTTTAAAAGGAGGCTTCGGGCCTCTTGAAAGGAGGATTCCGGCCTCTTGAAAGGAGGATTCCGGGCCTCTTGAAAAGAGGCCTCCGAGCCTCTTGAAAGGAGGCTTCCGAGCCTCTTGAATAGAGGTTTCCGGGCCTCTTGAAAGGAGGTTTCCGGGCCTCTTGAAAGGAGGCTTCCGTGCCTCTTATAAGGAGGCTTCCGGGTCTCTTGAAAGGAGGCTTCCGGGCCTCTTGAAAGGAGGTTTCCGGGCCTCTTGAAAGGAGGTTTCCGGGCCTCTAGAAAGGAGGCTTCCGGGCCTCTTGAAAGGAGGTTTCCGGGTCTCTTGAAAGGAGGCTTCCGGGCTTCTTGAAAGGAGGTTTCCGGGTCTTTTGAAAGGAGGCTTCCGGGCCTCTTGAAAAAAAGGCTTCCGTGCCTCTTGAAAGGAGGCTTCCAGGCTTCTTGAAAAAAGGCTTCCGTGCCTCTTGAAAGGAGGCTTCCGTGCCTCTTATAAGGAGGCATCCGGGCCTCTTGACAGGAGGCTTCCGAGCCTCTTGAATAAAGGTTTCCGGGCCTCTTGAAAGGAGGCTTCCGTGCCTCTTATAAGGAGGTTCCGGGCCTCTTGAAAGGAGGCTTCCGGGCCTCTTGAAAGGAGGCCTGGGCCTCTTGAAAGGAGGCTTCTGGGCCTCTTGAAAGGAGGCTTCTGGCCTCTTGAAAGGAGGCCTGGGCCTCTTGAAAGGAGGCCTGGGCCTCTTGAAAGGAGGCTTCGGGCCTCTTGAAAGGAGGCTTCTGGCCTCTTGAAAGGAGGCTTCCGGGCCTCTTGAAAGGAGGCTTCCTGGCCTCTTGAAAGGAGGCTTCCGGGCCTCTTGAAAGGAGGCTTCTGGCCTCTTGAAAGGAGGCTTCCGGGCCTCTTGAAAGGAGGCTTCTGGCCTCTTGAAAGGAGGCTTCTGGCCTCTTGAAAGGAGGCTTCCGAGCCTCTTGAAAGGAGGCTTCCGGGCCTCTTGAAAGGAGGTTTCCGGGCCTCTTGAAAGGAAGCTTCCGGGCCTCTTGAAAGGAGGCTTCCGGGTCTCTTGAAAGAAGGCTTCCGGGCCTCTTGAAAGGAGGCATCTGGGCCTCTTGAAAGGAGGCTTCCGGGCCTCTTGAAAGAAGGTTTCCGGGCCTCTTGAAAGGAAGCTTCCGGGCCTCTTGAAAGGAGGCTTCCGGGCCTCTTGACAGGAGGCTTCCGAGCCTCTTGAAAGGAGGTTTCCGGGCCTCTTGAAAGGAGGTTTCCGAGCCTCTTGAAAGGAGGCTTCCGGGTCTCTTGAAATAAGGCTTCCGTGAAAGGAGACTTCCGGGCCTCTTGAAAGGAGGCTGCCTTGCCTCTTGAAAGGAGGCTGCCTTGCCTCTTGAAAGGAGGCTTCCGGGCCTCTTGAAAGGAGGCTTCCGGGCCTCTTGAAAGGAGGCTTCCGGGCCTCTTGAAAGGAGGCTTCCGTGCCTCTTGAAGGGAGGCTTCCGTGCCTCTTGAAGGGAGGCTTCCGGGCCTCTTGAAAGGAGGCTTCCTGGCCTATTGAAAGGAGGCTTCCGGGCCTCTTGAAAGGAGGCCTGGGCCTCTTGAAAGGAGGCCTGGGCCTCTTGAAAGGAGGCCTGGGCCTCTTGAAAGGAGGCTTCCGGGCCTCTTGAAAGGAGGCTTCCGGGCCTCTTGAAAGGAGGCTTCCGGGCCTATTGAAAGGAGGCTTCCGGGTCTCTTGAAAGGAGGCTTCCGGGCCTATGGAAAGGAGGCTTCCGGGCCTATGGAAAGGAGGCTTCCGTGCCTCTTGAAAGGAGGCTTCCGGGCCTATTGAAAGGAGGCTTCCGGGCCTATTGAAAGGAGGCTTCCGGGCCTCTTGAAAGGAGGCTTCCGGGCTTCTTGAAAGGAGGCTTCCTGGCCTCTGGAAAGGAGGCTTCCGGGCCTCTTGAAAGGAGGGTTCCGGGCCTCTTGAAAGGAGGGTTCCGGGCCTCTTGGAAGGAGGGTTCCGGGCCTCTTGAAAGGAGGCTTCCGGGCCTCTTGAAAGGAGACTTCCGGGCCTCTTGAAAAGAGGCTTCCGGGCCTCTTGAAAGGAGGCTTCCGGGCCTCTTGAAAGGAGGCTTCCGGGCCTCTTGAAAGGAGGCTTCCGGGCCTCTTGAAAGGAGGCTTCCGGGCCTCTTGAAAGGAGGCTTCCGGCCTCTTGAAAGGAGGCTTCTGGGCCTCTTGAAAGGAGGCTTCTGGGCCTCTTGAAAGGAGGCCTGGCCTCTTGAAAGGAGGCTTTCGGGCCTCTTGAAAGGAGGCTTCGGGGCCTTTTGAAAGGAGGCTTCGGGGCCTTTTGAAAGGAGGCTTCCGGGCCTCTTGAAAGGAGGCTTCCGGGCCTCTTGAAAGGAGACTTCCGGGCCTCTTGAAAGGAGGCTGCCTTGCCTCTTGAAAGGAGGCTGCCTTGCCTCTTGAAAGGAGGCTGCCTTGCCTCTTGAAAGGAGGCTGCCTTTCTCTTGAAAGGAGGCTTCCGGGCCTCTTGAAAGGAGGCTTCCGGGCCTCTTGAAAGGAGGCTTTCGGGCCTCTTGAAAGGAGGTTTCCGGGCCTCTTGAAAGGAGGTTTCCGGGCCTCTTGAAAGGAGGCTTCCGGGCCTCTTGAAAGGAGGCTTCCGGGCCTCTTGAAAGGAGGCTTCCGGGCCTCTTGAAAGGAGGGTTCCGGGCCTCTTGAAAGGAGGCTTCCGGGCCTCTTGAAAGGAGGGTTCCGGGCCTCTTGAAAGGAGGCTGCCTTGCCTCTTGAAAGGAGGCTGCCTTGCCTCTTGAAAGGAGGCTGCCTTGCCTCTTGAAAGGAGGCTGCCTTTCCTCTTGAAAGGAGGCTTCCGGGCCTCTTGAAAGGAGGCTTCCGGGCCTCTTGAAAGGAGGCTTCCGGGCCTCTTGAAAGGAGGGTTCCGGGCCTCTTGAAAGGAGGTTTCTGGCCTCTTGAAAGGAGGCCTGGGCCTCTTGAAAGGAGGCTTCCGGGCCTCTTGAAAGGAGGCTTCCGGGCCTCTTGAAAGGAGGGTTCCGGGCCTCTTGAAAGGAGGGTTCCGGGCCTCTTGAAAGGAGGCTTCCGGGCCTCTTGAAAGAAGGCTTCCGGGCCTCTTGAAGGGGGGCTTCCGGGCCTCTTGAAAGGAGGCTTCCGGGCCTCTTGGAAGGAGGCTTCCGGGCCTCTTAAAAGGAGGCTTCCGGGCCTCTTGAAAGGAGGCTTCCGGGCCTCTTGAGAGGAGGCTTCCGGGCCTCTTGAAAGGAGGCTTCCGGGCCTCTTGAAAGGAGGCTTCCGAGTATCTTGACTTGAAAGGAGGCTTCCGAACCTCTTAACTTCTAAGGAGGCTTCCGAGCCTATTGACTTCAAAGGAGGCTTACGACCTGCATGGAAAGAGGTTTTCGTTATGCGTTACGCATAGAAAAAAAACGTTAAATTAAGGTTTCCGCAGAGATGCATCTGAACACGAGAACGCGTGTTCATGTTCAAAACGTTTTGCACACTGCACACTGTTCAAGAGCACTGACCTAACTTAGCAACTTGTATCCTAGGAAAACAAATTCAAGCGACGGCATGCTACACATTTTTCGACTAGTAATGGAACACGTGGGCATCTACCGGATAGAAATCAAGCATGCTCGTACGTTTTTGCATAGTTCCAAATCAAAGGAATCTTAGTTGCCATGATCGTTTTGCTTGCGTACCAACCCAGTGCACACTGAACAGTGTTCAGAGTTCAAAACTTTGAACGCCAAGGCACGCTCTTGGCTCATGTTCTGTTCAGGATGCATCTCTGGGTTTCCGAATCTTTAAATAAAAGATTTTAGTTCAGAAGCATATTCTTATTATATTATTCAATTTTTTGTTTTGATCAGGTAGATTGCACTTGAAATTTCTTTTCTGATCTTTTGTTCAACAGCCCTTAAGCAGGATTTAATAGGCTTACAAAGTTTTGAAATAAAAAAATACAATTATTGGAATTCTAATACATCCGCCATTATGCAATGTTGTCCAAGGAACCCCCTATAGTTAGCCAAGGTACCCCCAGGGGTACATGTACCCCAGGTTGAGAACCGCTGTTTTAAGGGATTGATTGTCACAATCAGTTGGGAAATGTAGAAATTATGATTTTTTTTTAGTGATTATATGAAAACGTGAATCGTACGTTCAGGGTTTGAGTTTTTTTTTAAAGATTCAAATACGTTTAAATGAACAAACAAGGATGTTAACGATCATTCAGTAATTTGCATTCGATCATTTGTCAATAACACATTCCAGAAGCAGAATTTCAAAATATGTGGTATGGTGGACTTCTAGTGTGAAGGTTTTTCTATAACTCTGCCTAATGGTTCGTTGTTTGAATTCCACTAGTAACGGAGTTACTAAATGATAACAAAATACCAAAAATTTAGTTTGAGTTACTGGAACTATCGCTCTAACTCCGTTAATAGTTGAATTCTAATAACGAACCATTAGGCAAAATTGTAGAAAAACCTTCGCACTAGAAGTCCACCATACCACATATTTTGAAATTCTGCTTCTGGAATGTGTTATTGACATATTACTAAATGATCGAACGCAAATTACTGAATGATCGTTAAAAAAAGAATTGCGATTCGGACAGGTTAAAGTTAGGCAGGTATTGATAACAGTAGTAACAGATCAAACCAAACATTTATTTTCAATTATTTTGGTGACGGAATGCAAAGATATGCGTGCTTACATATTCGTGTTCGTTTCCTATTTGCGGTCCGAAATTGCCTTCTGACTACCACTGACTACATTTTACCACTTTTACCACTACCACTGAAACATTTTATTTTTATTGTTTGCTTCTACCCTGATTTATTTACTGGATATTTCCATTTCACCCTCAACCGAATTTGTGACAGCAACTCGGATCAATTTTTTATCCGGAGTAATATTACCATCCCTATGAGGTTTTTTTTTCCTGTCAGAGCATAGAAAATCTTACCTATATTTTGCAAAAGACCGGAATATCAATACAAGGATTCTGTTCGCATGATCTCTCATCCGTTGATTCCAATGTTATTGAAAGAAACTATTTTCGCACGACCACGTTTCACCACAACCCATCAATAATTTCCCAACCTCAAAACTAATTCCTTATTCATAATCCATTGAAGTGATTCTCCACATCGCCCACTAGTTTTTGCTACCGAAAGCAACGTGTTTCCCATCGGATGTCGATGATAAATAAGGAATTGCCAAGCACAGACCTAACCAAGAAACACGTACCCAATCACAATGGTATCCTTTTTTCTCCGTTCATACAGCACTAGTGCCCCCACTCACAATATCTAATAGTTGGGCCTCCTATTTACCATGGCAAATCCTCTGAAAACAAGAACCGGCACGCCGACGATGCTTTTTGTTTCCGTATAAGGGATTCAGCCTTTTCCTGCCGGATAGGGATCTTGCCTAACGATTCAACACCTCTTGCTTCCGAGATGACACGTGCGCCCTGGAGTTTGACCGTGCCACCAACAACGTTACTTTGGGCCTGGGACCACAACCAGGGCCAGAGCTTCTGTCGGGCGCTGTCGATAGATGACGGTAACGAATGATGATGGATTGATGATCCCACTCGGGCGGGTAAAGCCTTTATAATTGAAGCACCTATGAGAGTGGTGGTTAAATGGTTCAGCAGAGACAACACGAAGGCGGCCACGAAGCAGTACAAGTGGCGTTGTTTGCACTTTGGGGTTATTCTGAGAGGAAAGTTCTATATTTAGTTGGAAAGTTGTGCCTCGTGCTTTCGAACACGAACACAACAATGGATGTTTTGGAAAGTAGAAAAGTTGACCATGCAATATGTGACAGAATTGGTAATTATGGTGGACATTGAAGGGAAACAACTGCATTGGCGCGGTGTCTGCAAGGAAAGTTTTCTTCTAGGAATCAGAGAATATTTTTCTCTAACTTTTGATAGACAAGAAAAACTTCTTAAAGAACTGTAGCCAAAGTTATTGATATAATGTGCACCAAGGCTAAAACAAACAAAAAATCAGACTGGCTAATTTGTTCTAAATCTATACTGTGGTGAGCATCATTCTAGATTGGTAGTTACATATTCATACCAGAAAAATGATAACATTATCGTGCAGTTTGCCTTCATCCTATCAGTTTTCTCTTAAGAACAACTTCACTATATTTATTTTTCCATATGACGTCCTATCCTGCTCAGATCATTTAATTCTTTCAGTGTCAACCACTGGCGCTATATCCGTAACTGTCAGAAGCTAACCAAATATAATGTTCTCTACCATTGCCATCATCATCATCATCTTGGTGCCTGTCACTCTAAAAATTCAGTCCACAATCCACTTTCTGGCAGACACAGAAAAATAAAACAAAATAACCGTCATGATGTTCCGGATTACTTCCCGCCCGTGTCCGATGCCGTTCCGCCGCGTCCAGCCCCAAGAAAAGCAACAGCAGTAAGCCAACCAACCGATGCGGAAACATTCTGCGACCCCACATTTCGCTCGAATCCTTCTTGGTGGCGGGATGACACGGACACGGTGGCTGATGCCAAGAAAAATTCCTCGTAAACCTTTCGTGCGAAGCACAATCCGACCTCAAGGCAATGCAAAGAACAGCGAACGGCAAACCCAACGTCGGTCCAAGTAGTGGCTCATCCGCACTTTGGTCCACTGATGAAAGTATAAAGTAGAGTGGTGCATACAAATTTATTAGAGTTTCCACTTTTCACTCTCCTGCGCTTGAATGATGACATTTGCTATTTTAATAGATTCAACAATCATACATAGGAGCTTTTACAATTCATGCATTAAAGCACAAAAACAAGGCCAATGTGTACTTCGTGTATTGCCAGAGACAAACTGCCATGCATCGTGTTTGATCTGATCCTATTAAGCGTTTTGTAAGGAATAACAACTAAGGACCTTAACATTCCGAACGGTTTTTACCCTGCAAGGGTCATCCGTAAAGATCCCTTTTCGCCCCACCATTTCCTACATGTGTAGCTCCAAGAACAATCGCTACTACGAAGCGAACCAACCAGCCAACCACGTCACTTGCACATCAACAGTTCAGTTCATGCTCAGTTATAGTGGCAAATCCGACCCTCGAGACCTGCTTGCCATGCAAACGGAGCGGAGCGGAATTCATCGCCGTGAGCGACTCCTCCGGCCGCTGACCTGGCAGTTATTTCCAGATTAAAAACGGTCGTCTTTTGCGCTGTCAATTATGTCCTACTTTTGCCATAAATATTGTCACAGAGAAAGTAGCCCAAGACGGGCGCACCGCATCCAGTGAGAGAGAAGTGGGGTCGCATACATGGGCTGGGAAATAAAAGAAAAAAGCCTTTTAGTTTTCTTGCTTAGCTCGCAGCCATCGTTGTTGGCCGGTTGATGGTTGCACGAAATGCCCCCCAGCTAAGCAGTTCTCGACCGTTTTGGAAGAAATTTCTCGACTGGGATGGGTGGAAGCCCAGTAGTTGGGGAGCGTGGAAACTAGAGGTCGATTTTGAAAATAAATTGTCATAGCTAGTGCCAAAAAGATATAACGTAAGCATCCGAGCAAACTATAACAAAGTGTCTGTTACAATTTCGAAGCCCCCATTGGAGCCATGCAAATTGTCACGAATGTTGCGTTGCGACATGGTCGTTATCATTGCCATTTTTATTTAGCTAGTGCGTGTCATACCAATTCCCTCAACATTGTTTCGCGAGCAGCTACAATAGTAGGTCGTCGGTGATGTGAAGCAGAACTGTATTAAGGTGGAGAATTTACGATTCGCAAAGCTCCATGGTCGCAAAAACTAAGCGGGCAATACTTCAGAAGCGATTCGCACATGGAATGATGAGGGCGCAACAACGACGATGACGACGGCGGGCGGCGCGGCGGTAGGAAAAAGTATTAAATCGTAGCAAATCCTCGCATAAAGTACATTTCCCATAAAGTGGTGGCGGAATAGGCACTGAACGGCGATATTGTTCTATTTAAAGTAGCTCATGGAATTTCAAATGGAATGCTGATTTATTCCGCTGAGTGCATTTGGTCGTGAACGCATTATACTGAATGTGGCGTCTTATCAAACAGTACTAAATTAGAATTACTAAATTAGTGGAAAGAACATGCATAAGTAAAGGATTCTTGGCTCTAATGTTCATCTTGTTGAATAAGAAGAACTGATTGCGAATAAAAAACACTTCTCATAAAACCGTTTTTCTGTAAAGTCTCTGAATTGTATCGCCATGCTCATCAATGCTTCATAATTTCCAGTCCAATGCTGATTATGCAGAAAATCAACAACCAAGGTGGGAAGGACCGTTTGGCCGAAAGTCATTCGGGAGAATGCCATTTGGCAGAAGATCACTAGCTCAAAAGTTATTCAACCGAATATACCATTTAGCCGAATTGATAGTTATACCGAAAGTCATTTGGCCGCATAGGTCATTTGGGCGAATAGGTCACCTGGTCAAAAACTTCATTTGACCGAAAATGCCGTTTAACCGACTAGAACTTTTGGTAAGGGTATGCGATAACACACTTTTTCCTAACGAAACGAAACGAAACGAAATTTATAATGTCTATGTTGATTCGAAACGAAACGAAACGAAATATAGATTTACTTTCGAGTCTTCGAAACGATACGAAATCAGGGTCCATTTAATTCGAAATTTTTCGAAACGAAACGAAATTTTTTTTTCCGCGGAATTTTTATTAAATTGCTTTTATATTATGTACGGAATTTCGATTTCACTTTTCAAAGTCAAATAAATGTTTTGCGATAAATAGAGTTATAATAAGAGAAGCAGTAGTCTGTGATAAATCGCCTCATTCCCGTTTATATACCATTGCCAATAAGGCAATACCCCAGCATTTGTGCCGCTTTGAAGGCAATACATCGTGGAGCGTGTGCTCCCGAATCTGATCAATCAGTTCAGTTTTATATTAGTAAGTATATAAAAATATAGAAATTGTTTGATTTTTCGTTTCAAATTTCGTTAAAAACCTAATTTCACCTGAATTTTCTTTAATTTTTGGTGATTTTTTTCGTAGGGTTAACTCATAGTTTCATTGACGCTAAAGGTCGTAATCGAGTAAAAACCAACCGTGTATAAAAAGAACTGGGTGTATTCTACTCTGGATGAAAAAAAAGTTATTCACTTGCTTCGGACTTCAAAAGGGCTCTTGGAATCCACGACACGACTTTCCATCTTTGAAAAAGTTGTAGTGAACTGATTCATATCTGGTTATATTTACACAAATAGGATAGAATAGTTAAAGATACTTTTCGTTTTTTGTTGAATATTTCTAACAAAATACTGAGGATGCTTTATAGGAGAAAACTAAATACGTATTTGTCGACTCGGGCTATGTAGTAAGCATCTCAAATAGTTATACAAGCAAAGGCATAGGATTGTCAATCCGGAGATGGCGAGCTCGATTCTCGGTCTGGTCAAAGATGTCTTGCCACACAAGAAACATTCGTTACGTTCTGGAGCCCTGGTCAAACGAGTAGTTCAAACTGGAGGGTAGATGATGGCTACACTCACAGCGACCACCTGGCGGTTCGCTACAGTATCTACTATACAACCAGCATTCAGCGGACGGAAGAAGGGGCGAGGCCTAGCCCTTGTATGTGGAAGACATCGTACTTCGACAACGAGGTGTTTAAAAAGCGCACCGCCGCGAGCACAATACTCTCGGTTTGAGCGGCGAGCAGCTGGTAACAGTACTCTCGCGTGCATACGATGCCACTATGCCTAGGAAAGTCCACTCTAGGAATGGGAGGCCACCGGCTTACTGGTGGACTCAAGCAATTGCGAACCTGCGCCGCGCCTACCTACGGACAAGGAGGCGGATGCAGCGAGCACGGGTGGCGTTAGTGGCTGCTAGAGCCGCTCTGAAGACTGAGAGTAGTCTCTTAATGTAGGTAAGGCGCCAGGACCGGATGGTATTCTGAACCTGGCCATCAAAGCGGCCATTGCTGAGGCTCCCGAGATGTTCAGATTTGTCTTGCAGAGATTCCTGGACGAGGGAGTCTTCCCTGCAGCATGGAAAAGGCAGAGCTTGGTCCTATTGCCAAAAGGGGAAAAACCACCGGGGGATCCATTGGCATATAGACCAATATGCGTGGCATATAGACCAAGAGGAGTGGATGAGTTCCAGGAAGTTAGAACTGGCTCACCACAAGACTAAGGTGGTTGTTGTAACAACCGAAAGTCGGAGCAACGAGCGGTGATAAGGGCAAACAACTGCGCGGTCACCTCTGAACGCTCCATCAAACTCTTGGGGATAATTATCGACGATAAGCTCACCTTTGGTAGCCACGTTAATTACGCCTGCAAGCGTGCCTCCACAGCTATTGTGGTATTGTCTCAGATGATGTCCAATAGCTCTGCGGTTTATGCCAGCAAGCGCAAGCTTCTGGTTAGTGTCGCTCTGTCCATACTGAAAAATGGAGGCCAGCTTGGGGCACGGCTCTGCGAATTAACTGCTACAGAACGAAGTTAGAAAGTACGTATAGGCTCATGTGCCTAAGATATGCGAGCGCGTATCGTACCGTGTCGCACGATGCACTTTGCGTCATCACCGGTATGATGCCTATTGACATCGTTATCGATGAAGACATAGAGTGTTTATAAATGCGCGGCACGAGAGGCATCCGTAGAACTGCCTGGTTGGCCTCAATGGTCAAATGGCAGCGTGCGTGGGACAGTTCCACTAAGGGTAGTTGGACAACCTAGTCCGGAGGATGTGTAAAGATGAAGTTGGCTGGAACGCCGTTTTATCGGCTATTGTCCAAATCGTCTCGGAGCTACACAGGAGGTGGCGCGTGGACTCGAGGAATGGCTAGTTCAGGCGCAAATAAGAGGTGTTCTAAGGGCTCGGAGTCGGCTTGATGAGTCATACCGGCCCTGTGGTCGAACTCGATCCTTTTATCGAACAAGTGGCCGCGCGAAGAACAAGTGGCCGCGGGTTCCGAGCCCGAAGACGGAAAGGGGTCCTCGTCAAGGCTAGGGCAGGCGTAGGCACCACGTCGGCAAGTCCCTCTGTGTGCTGGCGAATAGGCCATATCGCAGAAAGGTCAATTTGGGGTGCACGCGGCATCATCATTCTTGATACCAGTCGTGCAGAGAGAAGCAGGCGCGAAGTCGACCCTGCCCACCTTCCGAGGACATAGGGCGTGGTAAGGCCACCTGGAAAGCCGGAAATGCGCTTGCACGATAACATGGTCTTCTTCTAAAAAAGCGAGTCACGATGTTTGGTGCTGCAAGTACATGCAGCCAACCTCGAGGATGCGTTGTCCACTGGCCCCCCTTTGAAGCATTATTTTCTGGTTGTACCGAAGGGACGATGGGCTTGGCGGCAATGGAAACGGTTTAGCGGGTCGTTTGCTGATGGTCCCTTACCTCGCACTCCCTGGACGTCCAACCCAGGATGTATGTTGAGCAGATTCCCCCTCCATTGCTTAGGAAGAAAAAAAACAAGACACCTACTCATGCAATGGTGGACAGAGAAAAGTTTTCAATTAATAACTGAGGAAGTACTAATAGAATACTAAGTTGAAAAGCAGATCAAGTTCCAATTGGGATGTAGAACCATTGAAGAAGAAGAAGTGAGCGTTAATAGAAAAAATGTATAACAAAAGTTTTGAAAATAGTTTTATGGTTTAGTTCAGCGGCGCAGCCAAAATTTTTGGTAATATAAAGTATGGTTTAAGTTTAAATTTGTTTCGAAATTCCGCGAAATTCCGTTAAATTTCGTTAGAAGCTGGTTTTTTCTAGCGAAATTTTTGTAATTTTACGAAACGAAACGAAATGAAGAAAACAGATTTCGCCATGCTCAAATTCCGCGAAATTCCGCGGAATTTCGTTTCGAACCACCTGAAACGAAATTTTTCGAAATACCGCATATGCTTAACTTTTGGCCGAAAACGTAATTTTGGCGAATAAGGGAACTGCCACGTTTTCCATCTCACTGAGCATATATTCATCTCATCGCGAAACAAAGAAATACGGCACTATTTTGAAAGAAGAGGAATAGAAATGAGGCACAGAGAGAAGTAAGAAATAAGTAATAAGGGAAATGACGTAATTCCGGTTGTGTCCGAGCCCACCTTCCTTAATCTGAGGATTCACAGACTCAGTAATTTCATCCGTGACTGCTCGACAAGTTGGAAGTGCCCGCGTTGGTCTATTTACCTTCTTCAGATATTAGGAAAAACTTACGAATACGATGTTAGGGTCATATTGACCCAGAAATGTAAATGCTTATAAACATAAATTATAACCGAATTACTAAGTTTATATACCGTTCGAAAGATAAACTCATTCATCAGTTTTGTGGCTATGCGGTGATATGCTGGTTCTGGAGACAATGACCACCGGGAAACGACTTCCACGGAAACCTTGTCGGTCATATAAGGGGAGCATAAAAATCGCTCCATATGTGCCTTTCGATTGCTAATTCTTCATAGATTCTCTCAAAACGGTAATGTATGGTCCATGAGAGGACTTCCAACGAAAGTAGCCACTCCTGGTGCATGGAAGGTGCTCCGGGGAACCCGCAGGACGGGACATTTTCGTTTTAGCACCAAAATATGCCGTGCGTCTTTCGTCATCATTTTCCAAAAAAATAGATGATTATGCGCTTGAAATCAATAATTGACCACATTGACCACTCTTGGAACCTATGAGCCCTAGTAACATTTTGGTTTTATACTGGTTTTATGACACTCTTGTAGTGTAAATTATGCTCTTCAAGAGCGTTATAAAACCTTAAATGTTACTTGGGAGGTGCCCTCGGGGAACCCGTAAAAGGGGACATTTCCGTTTAACCACCAGAATATGCCGTGCGGTGGCTCTTTTGTCATTATTTTCCACCAAACAGATGGTTATGCGCTTGAAATCGATAAGTGATCACATTGGCCACGCTTGGAACCTATGAGGGGTTCACAGGGAATCCGTAGAATGAGACACTTCCGTTTTAACACCGAAATATGCCGTGCGGTGGCTTTTTTGTCATGTCATGATACAAAATAGATGATTATGCGCTCGAAATCGATAAGTGACCACATTGGCCACTCTTGGAACCAATGCGATGTCTTCGGGGAATCCGTAGAAGGTGACATTTCTGTTTTTATACCGAAATGACCACATTTTCCATTTTGGAATCTATGAAGTACCACATTGGCCACTTTTGAATCCCATGAGGTACCTCCGGGGAACCTATGCAAGGAGATACTGTGAACTCTCCCTTACTCGATATTGGAGGGACCATCGAGTTAGGGAGGTATCGAGATAGAGAACACATTTATATTTGGCCGTGTGCCGCTTTGCCGAACAGTTGAAATTTGTTTCCTTATTAAGTGAAGTGAAAAGTAAGATGTAAAAAGTGAATAGCTAACAGCGAGAACTGATTAATGAGCAATGAGATGTTCTAAAAGAGAATAGAGTGAGAAGTTAGTACTGAGAAACGGAAGTGAGTATTGAGTAGTGAGATGTGTGCAGTAACATGTGAATAGTGGAAGGTGAGAAATGAGAAGTGAGAAGTAGGATGTGAGTAGTAAGAAAAATAGAAGCAAGGGGTGAGGAGTGAGAGATGGTAATTGGAAAGTGAGAAGCAAGAAGTTGAGTAGCGAGAAGTGAGTGATGAGATATAAGACAGAAGTGAGAAGGGAGACAGAAAAAGGAAGAAAAAAAGATAGAAGGAAGGAGAAACAATTCCGTTCCTCACTCTTCATTCCTCGGTTCTCACTTATTACTCCCTTCTCCCAACTCACTTCTCACTCCTCATTTCTTACTTCTCACTACTTACTTCTTATTCTCTCTTCGCACATCTTCTTCTTACCTCTCTTTTTCCACTACTCTATTCTCATTTCGCCCTTCTCCCTTCTAACTAAGGGTATGCGATAACACACTTTTTCCTAACGAAACGAAACGAAGCGAAATTTAAAATGTCTATGTTGATTCGGATCGAAACGAAACGAAATAAAGATTTCTTTCGAGACTTCGAAACGATACGAAATCAAGGTTCATTTAATTCGAAATTTTTCGAAACGAAACGAAATTTAAATTTTTTTTCCGCGGAATTTTTATAAAATTGGTTTTACATTATGTACGCAATTCTGATTTCACTTTTTCGAAGTCGAATAACTGTTTTGCGACCAAAAGAGTTACAATAACATACAATAATAAAGAGTAACAATACCCCAGCATTTGTGCCGCTTTCAAAGGAATTCATCGTGGAGCGTGTGCTCCCGAATCTGATCAATTTTATATCAGTGTTACATCAGTAGGTATATAAAAATAAAGAAATTGTTGGATTTTTCATATAAGGATTAAAATTTCGTTTAAAACCTTAGTTCACTTAAGAATTATGTAATAAGTAATGATCACTTAAGTAAATATTGTCTTGTCAGCGTGGACTAAGTACTTACTTAGTCAAAATAAGAAAATGAATGCTTAGATTTATTTTTTATTTACTCAATTATGCATCCACATCTGCCAGGCATATACGCAGATAGAGAATTGATATTACTAGACCAACATTTGAAAAGAGCGTATCAGCCAAAATGTATTCCTTCTTATTCTTCGTCTACATATACTGTATATATAGCATACATTTGCTCACTAGAAGAATCCTGTGCACCTTTCTAAAATGCACGAAGATATGTATTTCCGATTGAAATTCACAGACCCATAGTCTTATATACAATCAGCTCAACAAACTGAGCTATTGTCTGTGTGTCCTTGGCATATGAGAACAGCTGTTATGGCCAGTATGAGCTGAAAGCAATCCTAAGTAAAGTACTTTCAACAATTTCAATGATCTTTCAACCTGTTCGGTTTTTTTTGCAAATTCCACACGAAGATCTAGAAATGCCCACAAATGTGCCTTACATATTGTGCAAATAGTAAAAAAAAAAAAAAAAACAGATAAATCCACCTAGCGGTGATGATGCCTTTCTCGTGCGGAAAAAAATAATATTTTGGGCGAAATTTTGGGCATTACTTCTGAGCCCATTGTCCGATCCGGCCAATTTTCAATAGGAATTAATGAGACAAGATTCCGCGTCGAATGCAACCTGTTGCGAGGAAATCGGTTTAGGGTAAGTACAATAAAAGTGAGCTAGACTTTTTGCTCTTTTGGTGCGCACACACACACACACATACACACACAGACATCCCCTCAATTCGTCGAGCTGAGTCGATTGGTATATAACACTTTGGGTCTCCGGGCCTTCTATAAAAAGTTTGTTTTTGGAGCGAACATATAGCCTTTACGTATACTTTGTATACGAGAAAGGCAAAAAGAGGAAAATTAGTTTAACACTCATTGTTATAAGATACCGAGGAATGCTCTGCATCTCCGTGAGCGCTACGGGAAAGGAATCGTTGGTTAGTTTAGAAGGTAATTCGTGTGAAACCCCTTGGTAAGCGACAAAATATTTATTACAAACGAAGTTATTTTGAAAACAAGAAGACGAAAACTATGTTTCAAATCAATCCAACGCAAGATCAATGTGCTTCGTTTAATAATCTTCTACAACACGATCGATTCCGCACTAAATAATTTTGTGGTCTTCGATGCAGACATAAGTTTTATCACTTCACAATCTCCCACACTAGCTGGCGTGATCAGCATCAACACGATCGATTGCACACTGGTTAAACAAATTTCTGCTAAGCGAGTTAGATTTTTTTTCACTTCGCGTTCTTCTGGACTAGCTGCCGTCCCATGACCAGCATCCACACGATCGTTTCCGCATTCACATAGAAAACTACATTAGAATTTGCCGACTAAGAATGGGGTTATGTAGTAAGCGTTCATAGGAATATTGTATAACCCACAGTTTTGAAAAAAAACTTTACGGTTTTGTTCAGCGGCGCAGCCAAAAATTTTGATAATATAAAGTATGGTTTAAGTTTAAATTTGTTTCGAAATTTCGCGGAATTCCGTTAAATTTCGTTAGAAGCTAGTTTTTTCTAGCGAAATTTTTGTAATTTTACGAAACGAAACGAAATCAAGAAATCAGATTTCGCCATGCCCAAATTCCGCGAAATTCCGCGGAATTTCGTTTCGAACCACCTGAAACGAAATTTTTCGAAATACCGCATATGCTTACTTCTAACTTCTAACTATCGATTTTTCACTTCTCACTTCGCACATGTCATTTCTAATTTAGCACATCTCACTACTCATTTCTCACCTATTACTTTTCACTTCCAGCTTTTAAATTTCCACTTATTACTTTTCCCTTCTTACTTTTAACTTCCTACTACTCACTTCGATCTTCTCACTTCTAACCTCTCATTTCTTACTTCTCATTTCTCACTTCCTTAGTTCCTACTAATCTCCTCTCATTTTTCACTTTCAACTTCTCACATCGAATTTCTTACTTCCCACTTTTACCTTTTCTCTTCTCACTATTCATTTTTCACTTCGCACTTCTCACCTCTAGCTTCTTTTAACTCACTTCTGACTGACTCATATCTCACTTGTTACATTTCAGTTCTAATTTTTCCTTTCTCCCTTCATACTATTTTATGCAAGAGGCCCCAAAACGTCCCATTTAATATTAGTTTATGCAACTCATTTGAGTGTTATAATTGTTATTAAACCAAAAGGGTGGTTGGTGGTATTGAAAAGTAGGCGGTTTTATTACCTTCTCACAAACATTAAAACCTGCCATTCTTCTTCATTGGCATTACATCCCCACTGGGACATTGCCGCCTCGCAACTTGGTGTTCATTAAACACTTCCACAGTTATTGACTGCGAGGTTTCAAAGCCAATGTACCATTTCTGCATTTGTATATCATGAGGCTAACACGATGAGACTTTTATGCCCAGGGAGGTCGAGACAATATTCAATCCGAAAATTGCCTAGACCGGCACCGGGAATCGAGCCCAGCCATCCTCAGCATGGTCTTGCTTTATATCATCTAACCACATGGCTAAGGAGGGCCCCAGGTATTATGTTCTGAAACTGCAAAAATAATGGTGTAACAAAAATTTGAAAACGAACTTCCCTCTTCCACTCTTCCGGTGTATATTTCATACATTTAAATTTTCTATTTTTGCCAATTACATGAACACATTTTCTTGTGTCGCAAGTACAAAGGTACATTATGCTGGGCTAAGAATGTTTCTAACCCGAAAACATCCTAGGCCGGACCGAGAATCGAGCTCGCCAACTCCCGATTGGCAACTCCACACCTTTGCCTGCAATGCTAACAGAACACAAGAAAACGTACCGTTTCAAAAAAAAGTTTACCGCTTAAAACATAGTTTCCTTTCTATTATGCGCTCCTAGCAAACGCAAAGGAAATCGCATTTTTCCTTCCCGTCATCATAATATCGCGCCTTGGTGATCCCCATCATCATTATCATCATAACCACCACCGCGTAACAGTTTCACAGTTTTATTTTTCGACCACTTTCAATGGCTTCGGTGTCGGGCAAGAAGCGATGGGGTGCCGCTTTTTTTCTCCCCTATCCCCACACTTGTTATAAACTTAACTCACAATAACTTTGATATCTAGGATTCAGTGCTGGGGCTTAAACAGAATAGGGTTCTAAAGTTTTTCCCTTTTGTTTTGGTTTTACCATTGAAAAAAATAATATTCAGAGGAGCACAATCAGGTTGTACGTAAAAATGACGTAGGACTACGTAACTGCGTGTCATGAATTTTATTAGTAGTAGCAGAACGGACCCTGTGTTGCCTGGGGGCTGGCAGTAAGTGTAATGAAATATAATTTGGTTGCATCGCGGCACTCATGATCGATTTCAATATGATTGTATTGGACTTACAAATTCTCAATTCTAAGCGACTGAAATTTTTTCAAAAGATTCCGACTTTGGGTTTGTTAGAGTTAGTGATTGGAAATGCGCATAATTATTATTAGTTTTTTTAGTAAACACCGGAAATTTTACTTTTTGCGCTATTTTTTTTAATTGGTCCAATTTACGATTCAATAATTTAGGTTCGTTAACAACGTTTACAACAATCAAATATCTGAGTATTCTAAGAAAATTTCACTTCCTACTCATAGATGGCTGCCGAAGCTACCACGGCGAATAACTTTTCATTAAACACTTCCACAGTTATTGACTGCGAGGTTTCAAAGCCAATGTACCATTTCTGCATTTGTATATCATGAGGCTAACACGATGAGACTTTTATGCCCAGGGAGGTCTCGACGACGAAGTCGAGTCAAGTACAAGACACTGAAGACGACCACACAGTTGTGGTCGAAATACGTATCTGCAAAGATAACGAAAATTAACTAGTGGAATTAAATGGACAGTACTTAATTCGTCTTAGACGGTTTATTTTCATGATTTTTTACAGTGTGTAGCATACAATATATCGAAACTTATTTAATCTAACCACATATCAACCAACAAAAATGTTGAAAAAATTACCATTGTCAGAAGCAAACCGTGTTCGATGTACGTATTTGGAACGTGTTTAAGGTGATTATACAATCAAGCCATGTGGTGAATTTCAAATTCACCACACGGTTTTCTACTCCTATTATCAAAAGTTCAAATCTAGCGTAATAATTATAGTACAATGCTGAAATTAAAGTCGATTGTTTAGCATAAGTTAGCAAACGATCTACGGATGTATCATCCCCATGGGCGTTGGGGTTTTCCCAATTCGTGATCTTGAAAAATCACTAGGAAAAGCACGTGGTTTCCAAAATGGCCGATTTGTGGCTTTGTTGAATAACCACCTTAAATATGAGTGCATGTTGGCTCTTGTTTCGGACGGCAGAACGACCGCGCGATTTGCCGAAATTTTGTGTTTTGTTTTGTTTTTCCCTTAGGACGGTTCGTAAGTAAATTGATGAATATATTTTATTACTTTTACAGCATATACTGTTATTGACAAACGCTCTATATTGTCGAATAGAGCTCCCTATTATTTACCTTTCCCACTAACACAAATTTTCCTTCCCGAGATATCTATGAAGGTAGTATGGGTTCCCTGCATCTTCACTAGTAGATGTTGAACTAACATTCCTTCCCTTCCTTCCGTGATTGTAAGGACGTGGCCAGGTATACAACTGCTACTGTATAGGAAAAGGTACTAATCCCAAGTACCAATTTGCGACAATATACAGTAGATTGCTCAATTCAAGCTCTGTCTGGTAAGGGGGCGGGTGTCGCGGGAGAGGGTTCTCTTCGTCGACTTCCCCTCATTTGAATGAAGGTGACAGGCAGGGAGTTTCTTCGCAGTTTATCACCTCAGAATGCAAGTTCGCATTGTTTTCTTTCGTTCTGAAGTGATAAACCAGAGAGAGATCTGCTGCTTGTCACTTTTGTTTAAGGGAGGGGGAGTCGACGGGGAGAGTCTTCTCTTGCGACATTCGCCCTTATTCCGGATGGAGCTTGAATTGAGCATTGTATAGCCACCCACGATTTGTACAATCACATATGCTATGCTATGCTTTGTTGTATAACCACCTTAAATATGTGCAAGACGACATAACCGACGGCATAACCGGTGGCGATCTTTGTCGAAACCCAATCTAGGCTTCTTTGAAACACTTGAAAACTTTCAGAAAAAGCAAAATATTACCGACGGAGAAATATTTTCTATTCTACGAAACAAAGTCTCAAAGAAACAGAAAAGAACACGCGCTCAAAAGGTCTAGTGCAAAACTTTAAAAATAATCCAAACATCCAAGATAATTTGCGAGGAGTAGCATAACAACAGGAAAACTTTTGATTTGAATGGTTATTTTTAATTTTAATAGTTTTTTCTCCCATCATTAAGTCGTGTTAGATGTTTGAGTTCCTAATAAGTATAAAAAATTAAATAATCAAACATTCATGGAGAGTAAAATCTATTGCTTATTTTCCTCGGTACAAGTCTAAAAATCAATGACGCTTACTATGTCTGAAACTTGATTATGCATATGTACAACATGTGATAGATTTAGTTCGGAAAAGGTATTGGAGGGTAACCGCCCCTTCGGTGGGGTTTGATCCCACGACCCCAGTTCGCATGACAGGTGCTTTCCCTACTAAGCTACGAAGGACCTCCGTCGTCCACACGCTTAAAATCAATAACACAGAGATGTGTTTGCATCACACAAAACGGACCTAATGTGGAACATCCCCTAGATGAGCGACAGTTACACAGGCACAAAAATGCCTCGTACGGTCGTGATAACGGTCCTTTTCAACATGTAAACGTTTGTACAGATTCCTTGTTTCATGAGGAACCAAATACTGTTGAAAATATTGAAATCCAAGCTTCAATAAAACCACACGAGCTATTTTTGTGGCTGTGTAACTATCGCTCATCAAGGGGATGTTCCGCAATAGGTCCGTTTTGTGTGATGCAAACACATCTCTGTGTTATTGATTTTAAGCGTGCACCGCAGCTTAGCGGGTACTGATGAAACCAAATTCCCAGCACCAGGTACCAGCCGATCTCTCGCAATACATTTTCAGAACTAACTCTCTCAAATGTATTTTTGTACACATCATGTCAACCAAGTAGGATGAGTATTTAGTATTGTCCGGCTCCTACACACTTGCTTCATCAGCAACGGCGCTCAATGAAGTAGGGTTGTGTGAGGTTGTGCCAGTTTGGTCGTCAGATCCCAACACGACCACACAAGCGAAGAGAGATCGCCACTCGAGATCAGTACATTCAAAGTTAATTGCCTATATGCCGGGTATTAAGCCAGGAGTGGAAATTAATTACTATGTCTGAAACTTGATTACATGCATGTACAACATGTGATAGATTTAGTTCGGAAAAGGTATTGGAGGGTAACCGCCCCTTCGGTGGGGTTTGATCCCACGACCCCAGTTCGCATGACAGGTGCTTTCCCTACTAAGCTACGAAGGACCTCCGTCGTCCACCGCAGCTTAGCGGGTACTGATGAAACCAAATTCCCAGCACCAGGTACCAGCCGATCTCTCGCGAACTAAATCTATCACATGTTGTACATATGCATAATCAAGTTTCAGACATAGTAATTAATTTCCACTCCGGGTGGCTTAATACCCGGCATATAGGCAATTAACTTTGAATGTACTACAATGACGCTTGTTTTTCTAAAATTTCACCGTGTGTCAAAGGCTATATCCAGTCGGGAAAACCTTAATTTTTATTTATTTTTTTTTTATTCTTTTAAAGAACCTATCATTCTTTGGTCACGCGTCATAGTAATCTTGCATGCAGCGACCCAGTTATAGTCGTAGGACAATGAGAATAGATAGTATTTATTTTCATTGGTCGTAGGAATAGTCGACAGCGACAGCGACACACGAGTAGTTGGAGTAATCTTCAAATAAATTCTTGTTTGAAACACCGCATTCAATCGTTTTGTTTATAATTTAAATTCGACGTAAAATCCTTTCGACCAAATGTCCTATGTAAGAATAAGAAATCCTATGCGGCACTTCACGTTCGACTAAATAACCATTTCACCAAACGTCCCTTCGACTAAGCGTCTTTTTGACCAAACCTACCTAAACTTCCTCCTGAATTCATGTATGTATCATGTGGGTTTAATCAAACTTAATTAAAATTCCACAGTCTTGTGACGGTAAGATATACACTGGATTCTGTTTTTACACGATTTACATTTTCTCAATTTTCCGCTCATCCTAAATGTTTAACACATATTAATCATCATGTGATTTTTCTTTGATTTATTCTGGATTTTTTGAAACATGTTGCGAAGATTTTGGAGGTGAATTGAAGTCACACGATCAAAAATACGAGCGAAAAAAAATCGCGTAAAAACAAAATCCTGTGTATTAGAAAATGGGAATCCGCTTCCAGCATGCATTGATGACAGATATGCAGATATCATCCGTATAACGTGGTATAACGGTTCGGTTGCCAACATTTCAATATATTGCCTAGTGAATAGCAGGCCATGACTTAGCCTCTTTGCTCGTCGAGCAGCTGTCTTATGGATTGCCTTATTATCCACTCGAAATCTCGAAATATAATGTGCATATATTTGTTACGAAGAATGCAAAACTCAAACTAAGTTTATTTTTCTTTTTTCCCCCAAATAATAACAATACTTCTCAATATAAGATCTAAAACGAACATAACCACAATCTCCAATGTTTGGCTTCAGTTTGACAACCAAATCGATTCTATCCGCACCACCCAGGTTTCGACTTGGGATGTCGAAGACGCTCTGAAAGGCGTCAGATTGAATTATTTGCTCATCGGTTTCGACTTGTGCTGTCGAAAACGCTCTGGAAGAGCGTCGGAATAAAAGATTTGGTCATTGGTTTCGACTGGTAATGTCGAAGACGCTCTGGGAAAGTGTCGGAATGAATGATGCTCTCATCGGTTCAACTTGTAGTGTCGAAGACGCACTGGAAGAGTGTCGGATAGAATGATTTGTCCACCGGTTTCGACTTGTGATGTCGAAGACGCTCTGAAGAGGGTCAGATTGAATGATTTGCTCATCGGTTTCGACTTGTAAAGTCGAAGACGCTCTGGAAGAGCGTCGGGTTGAATGGTTTGTCAATCGGTTTGGGTTTGTGATGTCGAAGGTACTCTGGAAGAGCGCTGTATTGAAAAATGTGTTGTTTCTCAACTGTTTTAACTTAAAAAGTTGAAGGCGCTCATCGGTTTGACTTAAACGAGTTAAGATGTCAAAAGGACTCGCACCGAAGCAAATGATTCATTTTCTCATCGGTTTCCACTGGTAATGTCTAAGGTACCAGATTGAATGTTTTGTTGTTCTTATTTCGGAATAAATGGTTTGTTTTTTCATCGGTTTTCTGCTTGTGTTGTCGTCGTTGGAAAGCCATCTTATTGTATTGGATATGGTCAAATTCTATTGGCTTTGGATAGCAATGCTGGATATGTTTGCAAACAAATAAAAAGAAATACAGCTGAAGGATCATGAACATGTAATAGTTCACATTTCAGAAGGTTCAGAAAAAAATCTGGATTAATGTGTTTAGTAAATATGCATTTGCGTATTTGTATGTGGATTTTGAATTGATAAATGTAATGGGTTGCAATGGCTTGGTTGCAAATATTGAAATTAATATTAGATTAGCATCAACTTTTGGTTATAAACTAGAGATTGTATTTGAAACGTGAACTTGGATAATAATATTAGTTGTGAAAATTGGATATGAATATAACAAAACAAAACAGATACAGATACAAGATACCTCACATAAATACAAACTATAGCCGAACCATTATTACAACGGTTAATGAATATAGTAATGGACAATAATCGATAATGATAATAGTACTGGACAATAATCGTACTGTAGTCTGATAACGTTGTGACCATAGTGGCTACGGTTTTCGTAGACCCAACTGTATGAGCAACGGGTTGTTAGTATAGACACTATAGATTCCATAGACGAGCGGAGGATAGGTTGAGTTATTTCGATTTAGTTTGTTTTTCCATTTTTTCGCAGTGTACCGCGCGAATTTGACGTCACAGGCTCCATTGCTTGGTTTGCATTCGTGACGTCATGCTCGTTTGGCTACACTAACTGACAGTTCGTTTGGCTACACTCGCCTTCGTCTCAGCTCTTCTATGGAACCTATAGTGTCTAATCGTAAAAAAAACATTTTCTTCATATACTTCAGGAGGATAGATTTTATCTGTATGTATTATATTGATTATGGTTCGTTAACTGTAAACCTCATTGATTAAGGTTGAGGTAATTATTTTACTATATATACATATGTATTTTCCGAAGAACTGTTATGTTACTGAAAATGTTACAAAGTTTTGAAAGAATTTGTTTTCCTTTTACTTCCACTATTTTGTTTTTACGTGTCTTCACAAATACGTATTTCGTCCACTACTTGTGGACATCTTCGTCGATAAACAACACACTGAAGATGTCCACAAGTAGTGGACGAAATTCGTATTTGTTAAGACACGTAAAAACAAAATAGTGGAAGTAAAAGGAAGATAAATTAGATTGTAAAAAAAAAACTTGAATATTTTATATGAATGTTTGATTTTGGTATTCTATTTTGAAAACATGCTAATGTTGGTTTGGGTTGCAAACTTTGTTCATAAAATAGGAGTATTGGATTTGCATTTCGGGTTCATACATTGGATTTGAGTATCGTATTAAACGTAGGACGCGAGATTTCACGCTTAACTTTTCAAAAGGACCTAAGTAACATTTTTTTCATGAATTAATTTGAATACTGCAATCGAAAGCTCTCATGTTTTTCTGTTGATTGCGCTATTCAAATTAATTCATGAAAAAATGTTACTTAGGTCTTTTTGAAAAGTTAAGCGAGAAATATTTAAATTCAAATTTGAATTAGGATGATTTTGAATATGGGAATTGAGTACGGATATTGGATACTTGATTAAAAAATTAGACTTGGCTGTAATTAAAAAAAAAGCGAGTTGTTTATGAAAATCTCAAGTCATTTTTTTTTTCTCTTTTTTGGCGAGAGGAGAAGAGGAATGTGAGGGTAAGATATATTAGAAAATGAGTAATCCACTTCCCGCGTGCATTGATGACAGATATGCAGATATCATCCGTATAACGGTTCGGTTGCCAATATTACCTAGGCCAGGCAGGCCACTTAGCCTCTTTCCTCTTCGGGCAACGAACGGAGTTGCACGCTCGATTAGACAGCACACTAGCGATCACACCAACGGATAGCTCGTTCGGCGAAATTGTGCCACACAAGTCTGTGTTGTACTAACCTAACTATCACTGAACTACTACGCTGAAAATTCACTTTCAACATTCGACTAATCTTCCATTCAACTGAACGTCATTTCGATTACATGTCTTTTCGACTAAATGTTCATTCAACCAAATGTCCATTCGACTAAATGCCTACTCGACTAAGTGTCCATTCGACCAAATGTCCCTTTGACCAGATGTCCTTTCGACCAAATGACATTCGACTGAACGTTATTCGACGAAACGTCATTCGTCGAACTGTCCCAAAGCCATACTCAAGGGCTCTAGGGATTTGTAAGGACATCTTATTCTTCTTTACATCATTCCATCCCCCACTGGAATATTGCCGCCTTGCAGCTTAGTGTTCATTATGCACTTCCACAGTTATTAACTGTGAGGTTTTTTTTAGCCAAATTACCGTTTCTGCACTCGTATATCATGAGGATAACACGATGATTCTTTTATGTCCATCGAAGTCGAGAGAATTTCCAAGCCGAAAATTGCCGGCACAGGGAATCGAACCCAGCCACACGTCTTACCGCACGGCTAAGGAGGGCCCCATGAACATGCTTAGTTGATTTCGATTGGATACCAGACGGATTTGGCCTGCTAGACCAAATGATCTGCACTCCAGAATAACTTGGAGAAGTTCTGCTCCAAACTAGTTTGAACTGCATACAATAGGCATAGGCATAAGGGACTTGTATGGACCTCATGGGTAGATTTTGCTTTGATTCCAGGCGGATTTGGCCTGGCAGACTAGTTGATCTGAGCTCCAGAACAATTTGGAGAATCTAGAACATCTCCATCAATATAATTTGAACTGCACATAATACGCAAAGGTCGATTGGATACCAGGCGTAGTTGACCTGCTAGATCAAATGATCTGAACGCCACAACAATGTGGAGCACCTAGAACATCTGCATCAAACCAATTCCATATGCAACGGTTTTAGGGGCTGGTAGGGACAAGCTTGGCTGATTTGAATTCTTGATCGCAGTATTCGACATGTTGATCAAGAACATGTACTTCCTAACATGTAATTAGGTTCATGTTCCCATAATACAAGTTCCCTACAAATGCTTGCACAGTTGTTCATTTATTTAATAAAACGGATGAGTTAATTTTGCGTAGAGGTAAAAAGGTTTAGTCATAAGATTAATCATCGCACAAATGTACCATGCGTCTCAATATGCTTTTATGCTTATATGCTGCTGAACAGTTTTTAAAATCCGTTTCTTTCACTCATGGAGACATTCATATATCATAATAACTTGGATTATAGTAGGGGAAGAGGCCCCACAAGATTTTTGACAATTTTTGAATGGCATCAACTAGCTATCTTGTTTAACTGATGCATAATGTAAAAATACCCATTAATAGCGTTACAAATAAGACAATAGAGCAGTGTTTGCTTAGCTAGGGCATATTGCCCCCCCTTCCCCTAATAACTAAGTATTTTAACTAATCTGAACATGCAAATGACTTCAACGCCGTTAAAGCGATGATCCCCTTCCTATTTTGTGACCAAATAATCTAGGAATTTTTCCATACAAATAACAAATGTCAGTAACTAATTGATTTTTGCTGTCGAGACCTACAAATGCAACAAATGAACATCGCGAATGCAAATTTACTGTCGACCAGTGTTATCAGTGATCATTTTCTGAAATTCACTTTTATGTTCCTTTGAGCATCTTGAGATTTAAATGTACCGTCAACTGGGGGGAAGATGATCATTGAGGTGAAGATGATCATTTGATGTGTCAGTCAAAAGTGCCAAATTTTTTTATGAAACGGTAGTCAACAATATTCTCCGTTCAAGTAATGTTACCGCTAGGTAGAAATCCGAGTTTTTCGATTATAATCATGAAAATGTAATTTGTGGAAGAAAAAGAGAGATAGTCATAAATGACGCTATTTTCGTTTCAAATATTGACTTCGTAGACTTCTTTACTTAGTAAATTCAACATTCATACAAATAACCTAGTGTATTTTGACTGCTAGGTCATAATGATTTTAGTAGAGCTGTCTTGATCGACTTCACCCCAGACTAGATTACTCAAAAAATGTGTGATAGTTTTATTTATTTTAATAAATGCGAATGCATTTCAGAAAACTAAAGTGATTATTGCAACGTATAGCAGTACATGTTTTGAAAATATTTGTTTCGATTTAAAACGTAAACACACATTGTTATTGCATTTGACGGTACTTAATGAATAAATCTTTCAAAAATCGTCTTTTAATACTCATTAGGGCAGTTTTGAATGGTACTTAAAAAGCGTTGCTCTTATTAATTGTAATTGATTATCATCACCACATTTGAATTTTTCAGAAGAAGAGTTATTTTTCGTTAAAATTTCATAACCCCATTCCCAGCACATACTCAAACGGATAGAAATCGTGTTGGCCCGTTGGCGTGTTCCGTCAGATCAAGAACGACCAAGTTTTATGTTTGAACCATAATTTCGTCTTGCATGACATATAATCTTTTGTAGCCGTTTTTTCTTCTCTGCTTTCTGCATTGGCTCTACTTTATTCGCGGATTAGAGCTAAGTATGTTTTGCGAGTGAAAAAGAAGCGGAGTACCTTGCTTGTTACTAACCGCAAGCGCACGGATCGGAATCGTTTTCCACTGAGTTTTTATGGGTGAGGTTCGAAGTTGTTCTCGAAAAGTATGGTGCAGAAGTGAAAAAAATATGAAATCGCATTAAAGTGCTCTCAGTGGCTTCACTCGATTTGGTTGTGGGTTGGTGTATGGAAAAGGCGCCGGGTCAGGGCAGCGAAAAGGGCCGAAGACAAATATGAATTTTATGTATGAAACCATTTCGGCAACGAGAGGTTGGCACTATCGAGCATAGCCCATAACCCTTGAGGGTCGAGAGTGGGGCTATCAAAATTGAATAAAATAGTTTCTATTTTGCAAACCGACTATGAGAGCCTTTATGTGACATGGAAATGTACAGTGGAGTACGGTTTGATGGCAGGAGAGGGGATCCGTAGCTGCCGGGCAACGAAATGATGAATGAAGTGCATTTAGAATATTCTCTAGGACATTTGAAAAGTTGTGCACCAGCAGAAGTTGCCTGTGGAACATATCGGTGCGGTTTATTAGGCATAAATAGAGTTTAGAAACGCTTTCGGAAAACAGTAGGAATTCTACTATCGCGGTTCAAAGCTTGAAGATTTCAAATTTATGCTGCCATTGACCCGAATGTTATTTCCCATGATTCACCAGTTTTTTTTTAAAGAAATTAAATCATCAATTAGCCAAGGTTGAGGTTTTCTTCAATTTCTTCAAGAACTTATCCATGAATTGAGAAGTTCTGCCACCAGCTAAACATTATTCCAGGATTTTATATCCATTAAATTCTTAATTATTTGTACATTTAAATAATCAAAAAGACCGTAACGTTAATCAGTTTCGTATCTCATTCAATTACAAATATTATATTTTTTCCCATTTCCAAGCAATTCCCAGTCGCTCCATCCACAACGTATTGCGTGATTGTTGACTGTGAGCATACATTTCCGTTTCCGAATCTCCCACCAGAGAGCTAGGAGTTGATTTATCGCATCGCTTGCAGCCGATTTGGCGGCTGGCACAAGTGGTCCGTTTGGATATTTTATTGCAACTTTCCGACTCGACTCGACAGGATTTATGCCAACCGAATACCGACGTGCAGCACCCATAGCGCGTTATTTTTTGAATCCAATCATATTTACAATCCCATTATCTCGCGTAGCTGACTGGAATAACGGAATTATTGCAGCTTCGTTCAATTTTTATGCAAATTCCCGGTGAATGGGACGCACGGTCCGCATCCCCCGTCCACCACCAGTCAACGATCAGGCAGCCAATCGATCGGCCTTGAACTTTCACCTCGTGAAACATTGATTTTAATTAACTTTAACTGGATGATGGTTCCAACTCTTTTGTGTGCGATGATGCTGGGGAAACGGATTCATAAAAAATGTCAAACTGAATCCTGAGTAACTCATCTATTGGTGTTACATCTTTCGCTATCTAATATTAGAATATAGTTTGCTGGACTATGCATTTGGGGTTCAATAATTTGTTTCGTGTATTATTACTATGGGCCAAAATGCATTTTTTCTTGTTCATTTTTGACACGAAAGTCATATTTTTCAAATAATTTTACAGCCGCTCATCTCAACAACTTCAACGGCAAAAGCAAAATGCAATTATTCCGGTCCACTTCGGCGTTGTTTTCTCGGCTTTGAATAAACGCTCGTAGTTGTGGGAATTGGTAGTGTAGTGTAGTGCCTACAGAACGAAGCAGCGAAGGTACAAAGCCGCAGCCCACCTTCGGGATTGCCCTGTGGTGGGAAATAAAACAAACAACACTACCCTCCCCGAGCAATCTACCGACTTACTCGACCTACCATCCAACCAGCTATGTCGGTCCTTGCGAAAGGATGCACTTCCGTAGCGTGGTGTGTGTGGTGAGGCATCAGGTTCAATTTCACGCGGTTGGATGGAATAAATTATTGTTGCAGCAGCTATCGCAACTTGGACGGGCCTCGAATAATGGCGGCGGAAGATATTTTTGCATACAGCTTGTCATTGTGTCACTTTGTGGAGGACAATATCAGTGAGGAAAAATGGATGATCTATTGTTTGCGTGATTGGTATTTTTTTATTTCTTTTCGTGAATTAGCGAACTTCATTTACGTGATAATTATCGTCCTATCTTCGCAAGACTGATGAGGAATCGATTAACCACCACGATCAGATGGCAGTCATTACATTATTTTAATTTTTGTTAGATATTACACCTTGCAGTATTTTAAGAATTAGTTTTTTCCACTAACTTTTAACACTAATTACACTTCCATGCAATCAACGCCGTATCGAGCGGTTGGCCCCCGCCAAGGGCACCAATCTTCAGGGGGGTGCAAAAATCGCTCTATTAGAAATACATGGAAAAAAAATGTTGGGGGCCACTGGGAAGGAGCGTCAAATATAGTTTTGGTCATAACTCACAAGTACTAATACTCACGCTTCCACGTCTTCCGATGACAACTGACCAGTGACAACCTGGTAAAGGTTGCGTATTCAGCTAGTAGTGTAGCCTAGGCACATTTGTTTTTCTGACATCAGCTAGAGAAAGGGGGTACGATCTAGGGGCTTGTCCAGGATGGGGTGAGGTTTTTAAAAAGCTGCAAGTAACCGCAAGCACTAGCCTGGTTCTGGCGTTGGGTGGGTTTAAAGAAACTTGCCCCTGCTGATCGAGCATCTGTTCACCAAGGAGGTGCGGCTCCAAAAGCGTCACTTCTGGCATCCAGCTGCTGAATATGAATTTCTACTCCCCTGAAGCTATATCTAAGAAGGCAGCCCAATACCTGTGGATAGGGACCTTAAGGCAACAATCTACTGCTCTCGAAGCTTAACAAACCGTTTAAGAAACCAACAAAGGAAAATCGAGAACCATGGACACGAATTAGAACATGGGATGTTTTACCGTTAGCTCAACAAGGTAAGCTGGCACAACTCGCCAGCGAGGCAAGGCGCATAAAGCTCGGAATCCTGGGACTAAGTGAAATCCTTGAGCCAAACTTTGGAAAACACAAACTACCGTCGGGATAGGCATTTTGACGTAGGACTTACGTCTCTCTTTACTATACCGGGTGTCATTTCAAAATTTCTAAATCGGCCGCGTTACGCTGTGTTGAAAGATTTCAAACGTTAATAGCTTTTACCCTAGTGAACAGATTTCTGCAGTTAACCCCTCAATCGACAGCTTTCAAGTATGCCTTTCATATTAATGCTTGATAATATCCGAAAACTTGTTTCAATAGGCCTAAAACTGTTTTCAAAGCAAAACATTGAATTCACGAAAACCTATAAATATGGGTACCGCATCATTCTTGCATCATTCCATTACCACGTTCTGATTGGTGCAGATGTCAACGAATGAGCTCACGCTAGGTCTGCTAAGAAGGCATAAAATAGCGCAGCGCGAATTTTTCCTCTCAATCTGACCGGAACAGGCAAAGCAATAACAGCAGCGCATCGTCGGAATTTTTGAACGGTTGCATCATCGTCTCAGCCACGCATTCGCAAACCTAAAGCCTTTTTAAGAGCAAGGCAGAATCGTCAGCATTCTCAGGTCAGCATCATCGGCATTTTCAGCCCGGCATTGTCGAGAAGCTAACAGTAAGCGCGGCACGGCGGTGTGTGACGATAGAGTGTCGACGACAACACTACTGATCAAGTTTTTTCGGTCGATGGCAGCAGCGGTTAAGCGTTTGGTATTCCTGCAGACATCGATTCATAATGTTTTAAACAATCATAAACTCCCAGTTGAACCGCTCAAGAGGAAATTTACATCTAACATTGTGAATGGATCTTTTCAGAACCACTAATATACTTACTAAAGAGTTTTTCGCAATATAATCATTTTGAAAATGTAGTACAATCAACTGGGGCCCTCCTTAGCCGTGCGGTAAGACGCGCGGCTACAAAGCAAGACCATGCTGAGGGTGGCTGGGTTCGATTCCCGGTGCTGGTCTAGGCAGTTTTCGGGTTGGAAATTGTCTCGACTTCCCTGGGCATAAAAGTATCATCGTGTTAGCTTCATGATATACGAATGCAAAAATGGTAACTTGGCTTAGAAACCTCGCAGTTAATAACTGTGGAAGTGCTTAATGAACACTAAGCTGCGAGGCGGCTCTGTCCCAGTGTGGGGATGTAATGCCAATAAGAAGAAGAAGAAGTACAATCAACTAATTAGAGAGCGTTTGCGTGACAATTTTATTAATTCGCGTTCATGGCGATGAATTGTTCCAAAATTCTGCCTTCCTCGCTCACGACAAAAGAAAATACGTTTCTTATTCTAAGATTTCAACGAAAATTTTTGAAATTTCTCCATTAGAATTCCAAAAATTGTCCCTGTTTTGAGTCTAAATATTTCAATTTAAAATTTGATTTATATATTCACATCAATAGGTAAATAGCTACTGAATTTTGTGTAACTTTCAAACGTTGGTATAAAGCTTTTGAATATTCTTGGTTAACGTGATTTTGTGTTTTAGCAAATATACTCTATTACCACTATTACCACTCTAGCTAATTTGAAGAGTTAACGTAGTAGCGTCGCGGTATAACAAAAGACAAGCAATGTAGTGAAGAGACATTGCGAGGGGTGCTTAAACGCATAATTCAGTGTGCAGCATAACATGTCGAAATAATGTGCTAGAAATCGTCACATGATCCCATTTTGGAATCTTAGTTTAAAAATGAAATGTTGAAAAATGTAATTAAAATTTTCAAAATTTGTAAAATTAGTGTAACATTTGCAATTATCGCACCCCTGGCAATCATTTTTAGGCGTTAGTCATCTTTGGTAACCCAAGATGGTGTGAATGTGCTGTCTGTTGCCCAATATATGGGTATTCTCGAAGTGGACTATGTTGTTAATATACTACACTATATACTATATATGTGACAAATCATTTTTGCTTGGTTGGTCAACGTAAAGGTAGAATCAACAAATGTTTTGCGATGTATTCATCAAAGAGGTGGAACATCGGCTTAAGTTGCAATGCTATAATGAAGAAATCATTCGCTTTATTGATCAATGTAAAGGTGTAGCCATCAGCTGATTTACAATGGTATTATTCATCGAAAAGGCGGAGCTTCGGCGGATTTCCTATGCTATAGTTCATCTTTTTTTTGGCAATTATGGCATTGAAAATACTTCGAATGTCCCATATATAATTATTTTGATAGTGAACTCTTTTATTCATTAGTTATTATTTAGAAAATAATAATTTTGAAATGTTTTGTCACTTTAATTACCCACGACTAGCAGTGAGCAAACGATGTTCAATGGTCTTATTCATCAAAGGGGCGGAGCTTCGGCTAGAGTTCTGATATAATGATAAAATCATGGCTCACACGAGTTTAGTTCCTGCTCAAATTTTATCTTGAGTGGTTGATAGAGAACCAACATCCAGCGACAGGGACAGGCCTGACAATAGTCATCGTCGCAGCAAGAAAAACTGCAGTAGCGACGAGATTTATTGTCTTCATTGCTACTCGACGCATCGTCAATGACGCGCACAACGTTAGCTTTCGTCGTGCAACCAAATCGTCATGACGACAGCGAAGAACGAAGACTTCATACCATTATTCTTCAAGCGGCAGCTGCCCTGCGAAGATTTTTATTATTTCTTTGTGAAAATGAATTTGAAGTAACGTATGAAGATGTTATAAATGCTATCGAAACATTTATGTTACCACCAAAGTTCGTACTATTTCTTTATTCTAGACGTCATTATGTTTTTAACTACTCCGTCTATAATGCGGTGCAATCGATTATGTGAAGAAGTGACGACGGAAATCGTCTTAACTTTTGGCTGCACGACTATCTTCGTGGTAGGCATGCGGCATGAACAAACCGAATAGGTGTCGCGTCGGGCAATGTTATGACGAAGACTATATTTTTTTCGCTTTCTTCATACGACGAGAATGACTATTGTCAGCCCGGACAGGGATGATGATATTGCCGTCTCTAGAAATCAAAGAATTATCTTTTTACATACTTTCACCAATGACAAAAAAAAATCAACATTAGATGAAAAATCGATTGATAGCTTTCCATTTTGATATTTTTTCTCTAGATTGGTAACGAAACGTGTAATAATGCTTATGAATAATGCTGAGCAAAATATGTGTTTTTACATGCATGGTCAAGCCAAGTCCTACGTCCACTGCCGGTTATGTCACAGACATTACCCACTGTTAGTTTTTTATTCCGGTATTCTCGGCATCGAGGAGTTAGTTTCCTGCTTAGACTTGCGCGCCACCGCACCCCACCGCTGGCGCCGGTGATTTTCTCACGTCGCCGCCGCCAACAAAGATAAATCACATCATCCTATCGGGAATACATATTTTCAGTCAAGTTCATATTGCATTTATCTTATTCCAAGTGTGCAGAAATTATTATAGGACGGCGACCTTCCCATGTTGGCAAACATAAAAATATTTTTTGCTAAAATTGCATCTCATTTCCCGAATTAAACTCAAATAAAATTCAAAGGTGACAGTATAGGATACCGAATAACGTAGCTCACACAACAAGGTTACTTTTGACAGATGTAGTATTGTGATTGTGATTTTTATGACTGATTTTTATGACTAAAAAATTCGATGGAAATTTTTTAGGAATTCCGAAAAGAATTCTTAGAGGCACTTCTGGATGAAGTCCTGGAGGAATTCCTGGAGGAACTACAGGACGAAATACTTTAGGAACTTCTAGATGAAATCTTGGGGGAGTTCCTGGACGAAATTCTGGAGGAACATCCAGACGAAATCCTGGAGGAACTTCCGAACGAAATGCTGGAGGAGCCTCCGGAGGAACTTTCGGACAAAATTCTGGAGGAACTTTAGGACGAAATACTCGAGGAACTACAGGAGGAATTCCAGGAGGAACTTCCGGAAGAATTCCTGGAGGAATTTCCGGACGAAATGCTAAAGGAACTTCTAGACGGAATCCTGGAGGAACTCCTGCACAAAACCTGGAGGAACTTCTGAACGAAATTCTAGAGGTACTTCCCGACAAAATTTTGGAAGACCTTTCATACGACATCCTGGAAGGACATCCGCACGAAACACTGCAGGAACTTCCGGAGGAATCGAAATGTTGGAGAAACTTCCGCACAAAATCCTTAAGGAACTTCTGAACGAAATCATGGAGGAAATTCCAGAAGAATTCTTGTAGGAACTTTCGGACGAATTCTTGTAGGAACTTTTGGACGAAATCCTGGAGGAACCTCCGGGGGAATTCCTGAAAGAATTTTTAGATGAAATCTTGGAGCAACTGTCGGATGAAATCCCGGAGGAGCTACCGACGCCAGGAGGACCTTTCGGGCGAAATCCTGGAGAAACTTCCAAACGAAACATAAGAGGAGCTTCTGGAGGAATTCCTGGAGGAATTTCCGGATGAAATCCTGGAGAAACTTCCGGACGAAATCTTGGAGAGCTTCTGGATAATTTTCTGGATGAACTTCCGAAGGAATTCTTTGAGGAGCTTCCGGATGACATCCTGGAGGAACTTCCGGACGAAATCCTGGAGGAACATCCGGAAGAAATCCTGGAGGAACTTCCGGACGCAATCCTGGAAGAGCTTCTGGATGATTTCCTGGATGAACTTCCGGTGGAATTCCTGGAGGATCTTCCGAATGAAATTCTGGAGAAAATTCCTGACGAAATCCTGGAGGAACTTCCGGACGAAATGTTGGAGGAGCTTCCGGAAGTTTTCGTGGATGAACCTCTGGAGGAATTCCTGGAGGAGCTTCCGGATGAAATCCTGGAGGAACTTCATGACGTAATCCTGGAGGAACTTCCGGTTGAAATACTGGAGAAATTTCCGGACGAAATCCTGGAGAAGTTTCCGGATGATTTGCTGGATGAACATCCGGAGGAATTCCTGGAAGAACTTCCGAAATATATCTTGGAGGAACTTACGGACGAAATCCTGGAGGAACTTCCAGACGAAATACTGAAGGAACCTGGACGAAATCCTGGAAAAACATCCGGACGAAATCCTGGAGGAGCTTCCGGATGATTTCGCGGATGAAGCTCTGGAGGAGCTTACGGATGAAATCTTGGAGGAACTTCTAGATTAGCGGTTTTCAACCTTCGAACTTTTCCATTAATTGAGGTACCCCATGTTTTGTTTTTTGTTGTAAATGAAAATAATCATAACTTTTAAGATATATGAAAAATGGACCAGAAATAGCCCCGTTAGTTTTCTGAAAAAATGGACCAGTAATAGTCCCCGGCTCTCAATAAACTTTTCTGAAATCATTTTGTTTGAAGCTTCCCAATTCATATTATGTTCATACATCAAGCATCTTACAGAACTTTTTTGACTATTGCAGGCTTCCGAGCGCATTGAAAGGAGGCTTCCGAGCCTCTTGAAACTAGGATTCCACGCCTCTTCCGAGACAACCTTCCGAGCCTCTTGAAGAAATGCTTCCGATGCGGTTTTCGAGCAACTTAAAAGGAGGCTTTCGAGCATCTTGTAAGGATACCACTGAGCTGCTTGAAAGAATGCTTCCAAGCCTCTTGGAAATAGAATTCCAAGCCTCTTGAAGAGATGGTTCCAAGCTAGGCTCTTCCAAGTAGGCTTTCGAACCTCTTAAAAGGAGGCTTTCGAGCCTCTTGAAATGAAGCTTTCGGGCCTTTTTAAAAGAGTCTTCCGAGCCTTTTAAAAGAAGGTTTCCAAGCCTGTTAAAATGAGGCTTTCGATACTCTTGAAAGAAAGCTTTGGAGTATTTTGAATGGACTCTTCCAAGCTTCCTGAAAGAAGAATTTCGAGCCTCTTTGAAGGATGGCTTCTGAGCCTATTGAAAAGAGACTTCCAACCCATTTAAAAGAAGCCTTCGAGCCTGTTGAAAAATGCCTTCCGAGTCCTTCAAAAATATCCTTTGGAGGCTTCTTAAATAAGCAGAAAAAAAAGAAAGTTTATAGAAAAAAGCTTAAGCCGGGCCTCTTGAAAGAAGGCTTCCAACCTTTGAAAAAATGCTTCCGAACCTCAGGAAGCCTCCTATCAAGCAAATTTGCTTGATAGGAGGCTTCCGAAAAGCATAGAAGGATGCTTTCAATTCCTTTGCAACGAAGCAACTGAACATTTTCAAGTCTCTCAAATGGAGGCTTCCGGAACTGTAGACTCTAGATTTTAATCAAGAATCATATTCTTAACATCAATCAGGTTGATTGCACCGAAGATTTTTAAAATTTGTTCGTTTGAGGTTTTGTCCTTTTGATCTATTGTCATGCAGCCCTTCATTCATTGTACTGGTTGTGGAGGACAGGATTCAATAGGAAATGATTTATTGATGTATATTATGTACAAGATAAAGTTTTGAAGTTAAAAAATACAAAATTATCAAAACATTAACATCAATAAGTTTTGTTAAAAATTGTAATTCATCCGCCATTACGAATTTTTGTCCAAGGTACCTCCTGGGACGAGATCCTGAAGGAGCTTCCGGATGAATTCCTGGAGGAACTTCCGGACGAGATTCTGGAGAAACTTCTGCACAAAATCCTGAAGATATTTCCCGAGAAATATCTGGAGGAATGTCCAAAGGAATTCCCTGATGTGCTTCGCATAGAACTCGTGGGAAAAAAACTCGTTGAGGTACTTCTGAAGAAATTCCGGAGAAGTTTTGACGCTTGAAATTAGTCAATGCCGACCCACGCTGCCGCGCCACCGCCGCTGCGCTGGCTGAAAATGATCTATCGTCGGTAAAATTTCAATCGGTCTATTCCTGCTTAGCGCCCGGGCACAGGCAGCGCTCATCAAGTGGGAACCAATTAATGAGAGAATAATCATTGCCAGATTCAGAACACAACTAAGGAACCTCACAATAATCCTACACACTTAAATCCAGAATTGCACCTCGGTAATTTGTTTTACTGATTTCAACCGGTAAAATTAATTTTCAACCGAGAGAGCGGTAAATTTTGAAGATTTTACTGATTTCCGCAATATTTCTTGCCGATGTCTCAGTAGAGTAAAATAATATACTGAGCCTCGGTAGAATAATTTACCGATCTACTCAGTTTTACGAAATTTCTCTATATCTGTCAATGAATTATACTGATCTCTCAGTAAAAATGATACGATATACTGAGTGTAAAAAAAAAAAAAAAAATACTGAGTGTACGGTAAAACATGTACAAAACACTCAGTTTCCGAACAACTTCTGTGATACTTGATTTGGTTACGGCACCTCGTTTTTTTTTCGAGCGAGAATATTTGGAGTGGAATCAGTTCTAATCACGATTTGTGCCTGGGTTCCTGGTAATAATATGCAATACAGCATACAGGTAAGTGCATTATTATACTGTTTAAATTATTTGGTGTTAGATTATTGCTATCTGAAATTTTCACTTGCACGTCGAGTAAAATCCCTGTTGCTGTCTTCGAGTTGATTGGGCCTTGTCGGAGAATAAACGACTTTGGACGGCGGAAGTGGAATCAGATAATAAAATTCCTCCTACCAAACAATATTATTTAAAATAAACTGTTAAATCTATTAATTGTTGTTGTTTTTTTTCATTATCAATAAAGGAAGACGATACGATATGGTAATTTGAATTACAGAGGTCTGTACTATTTTTACAGATTCACCAGTATTTTCATACCGAGTAATCGGTATTTACTATACCGAGTGCTCGGTAATTTTTGACATTTCACTATCTCGAATGCCGAACCGAGAACTCGGTAGTTGGAATCGATTACCGAGGTGACTACCGAGAGCTCAGCTGTTGAGAAATCGGTAATTCGTTTACCGAGCCCGGTGAAAAAAATTAAGTGTGTAGGCTATGTGCCGACTCATGATGCCGAGTTACAGGACAAAGAGAATTTCTAAAGTAAACACAACACAGACCATGAGCAATATGAGCATGTCATGGGAGGTCATGATCTTTGAGGAATGAGTGAACGGCTAGCTGTTTGCAGAATTCTGTGGCAATCAATAACGACATGGTGATTGGAGGATTGCTCTTGCCCAATCGACCAGTGCACAAAGTCACGTGTGAAGGACACACATGAACAAACTGAAAATCAAATCAACCACTTTTGCATCAGCCGAGAATGAAGACGGAGCCTTCTTTATTTACAGAATAAACGCAGCGCTGGTCTCGCGTCTGACCTTTACCTTCTAATTGGCGAGATCCAATTACGTATTGCTCGGATTCAGCGGAAGGATAAGAGACTTGGACGGCTATGCAACACTCGCCGACTAGACGATTTACTTGTGAAGAGATCGTGAAGATTGAAGACCGTGGAACTTTGGCATTGGATGTTTCGGAAGGTGGCACCGAAGAAGAGCAGTAGGCGGCCATCAATAATGCCTTTATCGAAACAAACGAGAACAACCTGGCTGAGCTGTGCACTCAGCGGACGGAGTGGATTACAGATGCAACCTGATGGAAAGTTAAGAAGCGTAGAGAAGCAAAGTTCGCTAGCGGGCAATAACCAGAGCAGCCAAGTACAAGTCCCGTCAAGCTCTAGAGAAGAAGCTAAACGCGGATGCAGACGGGACAAGCAAGCATGAGTAGATTTCCTGGCCGACGAAGGGGAGAGATACAACAATTGGTGATATTTGCCTCATTGAAATATCGTAGTGTTACGACGCTTGGGTGGAACAAGGATGAATCTGAAGATGCTGGTGAAAGACGTGACAGGTCAGTTACTCAACGACCCAGCTGATCAATTGAAGCGTTGGTTCGAGCACTTCGAACAACTTCTTCAAGTTTCGACGCCCGACCAACCATCAACATTTCCGCCAAGATGCTCCATCATTGTAGGATATTAAAACAGCCATTCGTAGCATGAAATCCAACAAGGCTCCCGGGGTCGATCGCTGTTCAGCAGAGATGCTCAAGGCTGACACCCATGCTATCTGCGCAAATGATGCATCAACTATTCTGCAATATTTTGAAAACCGCTACTTTTCCGTCCGACTAGATACAGGGCATCTTAGTGAAGGTGAAGGCATCTGACTATGTTCGACAATTGGCATTGTTCCCAAAGTACTGTACAAAGTTATCCTAAATCAGATACAGGAGAAAATAGATACGAATTTCTTAAGTCCCTCTATCTGGTATTTATTGACTACGAAAAACGAGTGAGGCAAGGATGTACATATTCTATATCCGCTACTGTTCCTCATCGTTATCGACGAAATCATGGAGGATGCGAATGTTAGCTGAACGACCTGGCCGAGCGCTCTTCTACGGCGGGTCTCACTATCAGTGTCAACAAGACCAAATCGTTGGATGTCAACACGAAAAACGCCTCCAATTTTATGGTAACCGGGCAAGCAGTGTAGAAGGTAGAAAACTTTCATCATCTTGGTAGGCAGTTAACGTCGGGCGGTGGAACCAAGATCCACAGCACTTGACAGCTCTTGCGAGTTTACGAAATACATGGAGACCCAATCAAATTAGTCAACGCACTAAATTTCGAATATTTATCTCTAACGTGACATATATGGTGAGTATCAGCCGAGATCATGCAGAAACTGCAGAAACTGCAATTTATCAAAAGACGTCTACGATTTATAATTCAGGCCTGGTGGCTTCACAACTGGATCTCGAATGCTGAGCTCCTTCGACGATGCCGTATAGAAACAGTATCAACAGAAATCAGAGAGTATAAATGGAGGTGGGTCGGCCACACGTTACGAAAGAGATGAGACGAAATCTGCAAGCAAGTGCTAAGCTGGAATCCAGCAGGACATCGCAGCAGAGGCAGACCCAGGGGCTTGTAGTGACGTAACCTCAACAAAGATATAAAGGAAGTCTACAGGAATCTGATCTGGGCCCAAGTCAAGGACAAAGCGAGCTACCGCCCAGGAAGGAGCTCTTTCACGTTGGCTCTATGTACCCTAGGGGTGCTCAGAATACATGAGTGAGTGACTGTGGGTTGGTCAAAAGCTGTATCTCGAGCAAACAACAATATTTCTCCATTTCCCCATCATGTCAAATGGATTGGTTTTAGTTTTGATTATTACTAAGGAGCTTCCACAACTGGCTTCACACAAAACAAATCTAAAAGAATCACATTTAAAAGTTATTTGGAAATCGTGAAATTATTGGTCACTATTGCGGCCACAAAATAACTTGTGGAACCATGATGATGAATAGCAGGGAGTTAAAATATTGAAGAAATGAAGCTTTTTCATGTGAACTCCTACAGTCCTACAAGGACTACATCCGTAATAATCTGATAGACCAAATACCAAAGGACTCTTTTGCTCTAATGATTGATACCAAGAAGTACTGGTATGGGTTTGTAGAGATTTGTCGTTTGTTTAATTCAATTACCAATATCCCTACATCTGCATCTAGGGATATAGGTAACTAAATATTTGTAAAGATAGATGGTCAGCATAGCATCAGTTGACTGAAGAAGCATGTTATTATTGACTATCAGTGTTTGTTGCAATTTTTCTTCTTTCTTAAAATAGTCAAATTCAATATTCTGTTTTATTGTTTTTCATGGTACTCCTGCTTCCGACGGTGAGTCCAACCATCGACCAACCCACTTCAAAGTTGAACTTTATTGACCTACACAAGCGAAGAAGTACCACCAAATTACCGACAGACTCACTTCAGAGTTGGACTTTCCGAGGTCAAAACAAAATTAAATGTCATGTGCGCCAACCAACACTTCACTTGAAAAGGTTTTAAGCGATTTCGGCTACCGATCAACTGACTCCAGATATGGGTTTTATTAATTCAAGTAAGTTCATAAGTTCTACTAAACCACCGACTAGGTTCGATAACGATTCCGAACATCGGTAAAACCACTTTAGAGCAGGATTCCATTGACCCAACTCACTTGATCCGGATAGGTTCGATGACGATTCTGACCATTGATCATGGCATTCCAAAAGGGGTAGACATTCTAACCTACTTCAACGTTAGAATTTATTGACCCAACTAGATCTAGCTGCTCGTGGGTTCTGCAAATACAATCCTTTTTATGTATAAAGGCTTCTTTAAGGGCGCTGGAATCTAACGCTACGTCTCTGCATACAATTATATCTAACCGAATCACTCTAATTTACTAATTAACACCTATCGCAACTTGCGATTCGCAAGTCGATCAGTGGTATTTAATAATATTATCTGCTGATTCGACACATCGGCATGGGTCGAAGTCCAATGGGTTGTTTCTGCTGATGTTGACGGTGATAACAGCTGCTGATGTTGACGGCGATGATGTTGACGGGTCGTTGTCACCCGAAATGTTGATGGCGCGGTATAGAAAGCTGCCTCATGTGCAACTAAATACTAAGCATATGCGGTATTTCGAAAAATTTCGTTTCAGGTAGTTCGAAACTAAATTCCGCGGAATTTTGCGGAATTTGAGCATGGCGAAATCTGATTTCTTGATTTCGTTTCGATTCGTTAAGTTGCATAAATTTCGCCATCAAAAACTAGCTTTAAACGAAATTTAACGGAATTCCGCGGAATTTCTAAACTATTTTAAACTCATATCATACTTCAAATTACTCAAAATTTCTGCTGCGCCACTGAAAAAATCATAGAGGCTGTTTGTTGCTTATATATTGACGCCTACTATTTACGTAACCCCATTCCGAGACGATAAATATCGAAGACAATGATGTTATCAATCATTTAGTAATTTGCGTTCGATTATTTATTAGTTTGTCAATAACTGATTCCAGAAGCTGAATTTCAAAATGTGTTGTATGGTGGACTTCTAGAGCGAAGGTTTTTCTAAAACTATTTATAAAGGTTCGCTGTGAGAATTCAACTAATAACGGAGTTATAGCACTAGTTACAGTAACTAAAACTAAATGATCGGAATTTTGTTATTATTTAGTCCAACTTACTGAAACTGTAGCTATAACTCCGTTACTAGTGAAATTGTAACAACGAACCGTTAGGAAGAGTTGTAGAAAAACCTTCGTACTAGAAGTCTGCCATACAACACATTTTGAAATACAGCTTTTGAAATGAATTATTGACAAACTACTAAATGATCGAAAGCAAATTACTAAATGATCGATAACATCCCTGAAAGATGCTCCATATAACTTATCTGTGATATAAAAGTCAATATTCAGCGAATCAACCAAATATACATATTACATCCTTTCTTTAAAATGTTTGAAATTTTGTCATATTGTTTGACTATTTGAAAAATATGTTTGGGTATTTCTAGATCTTTGTATGGAATTTTCCAAAGTCCAGAACGGATTGGAAGATTTGTAGAATTGCTGAAAGTAAAGACTCATGATTGCCTTCAGGTTCAGCTCATATTGTTCAGAGTAGCTGTTTCTTGCACTTAAGGAGGAACAAAGATTGCCATCAAACCAATACACAAATCCATTTTTTTAATGAGTTTTGTGATACTGCTCAGTGTTGTACTACATATAACAATTTTTCAAAGGATAAAAAGAAACAGACGATACAACGCCGGTGGTAAATCTTTCAGAAAGCACGTTTTATCGTCCAACTTTTCTTCAGCATTAATTAAAGAAGTCGACGTACTTTATAAAACATCACGGATTTAAAAAAAAATGACAAATCGTGACAAATCATATATCGCGCATAGTTTCATAAAAGCGTAACTGCATTGATCGATTTCTCTTCATTATTTTTTTGTCTTTCGTTAATAACGCAAAAGATTCAAAGCTACAACCATGATTGTTGCTTCTGAAGTAAGATGCAACCATTCTTTACCACCTCAAACTCTAAAATCTATGGCAAACTGTCTAAATTCGCTGCAATGTTAAAAAGAAAGCATCGATGAAGAGAAATCGATTAACGCAGCTACGCCCTTATGATCATAAGCGCGAGATACACAAATTTCAGATGGTTAGCCACCTCTGAAGTGGATCGGTAGATGATCGGATTCGCTATTGAACCTTGGATGGCTCGTGCTGATTGTATTGCGGATTCATTTTGCTCATCTTAATGCTTATGACCCCCCCCCCCGCTCTCGGATTTTTTTGCCCAAAAATAATATTTAGGGGGGCAACAAAAAAATTGGGTAATTTTGAGGATTTTCAAAACATTCTTTAACAAACCCAAGGAGTTTTTTTTTATTGGCTCCTCCAACCCACCCAGACTCTTTCGGAGACCAGTAGAACATAATTTAAATTAAATATTTGTAACGACCTTATTTGTCCAAAAATTTTACTTAAATTGCGTACCTACGTAAGCTATTTAACAAAAATTCCGCGGAAAAAAAAAAAAATTTCGTTTCGTTTCGAAAAATTTCGAATTAAATAGACTTTGATTTCGTATCGTTTCGTGTTCTCGAAAATAAATCTATATTTCGTTTCGCTTCGTTTCGAATCAACATAGACATTTTAAATTTCGTTTCGTTTCGTTTCGCCAAGAAAAAGTTATCGCATACCTTACTAAATACCAAATTGAGCGGAATACACATATTTTTCTTTAAATTTCCCTAAATATGAGCCTTACAAAAAGTTAACTGTTTTGTACATGAATTATCTTAATTTCCGGGGTGTGAGGCTGAAAAACTTAATGAAAGGAATTGCAGTTTCAGTACATTTCACCATACCAAACTGTCGATTAGAAACTCATCAACTGTACTTGATGCTTCTATGTACAAAAAAGCACTTGGGGTTACGATTAGCCAACCTCCAATCTTAAAAAGAACACCTTAGCTTAGAAAGAGGACGTCCATACAGGACGTCTCGCCTTAAAGATTGAGGATTTCATTATTAGTCCTTCCTAAAACATTCCAAATAATATTATAAACAAGTGGATGGGAGACACAATTAAAAAAAAGTTATGTCAGTTGTACTGAAATTATCTACCGAGAGAACTCTTCAAAAATTCTATCTCATGATTAAATATTGAAACAAATATAATTGCTTTCACCAGTGATTCCTTGTCCGGCTTACCTAACTTTGTCAGAATAACATACTTTTTATTCACATGTGAAAGAATTATCATCTCATATTCACAGATACGTGTCGAGTCGAGCGAGCACAGTAAAACAACTGCACGCCGGGGGGAGGGGCTTTCTCTCTTTTTTTTACGAGCATGTCGTTTCAACTTCAAATGGAATCATTCTACTGTAAATGAACTTTTCAACTGCAGAATGTGACATCCATTAGCAGGATTTACTGCCGCCGAGGCGAGGAGGAGCCGCCTCCGGGAAAGTATCGCCAGCCAGCGCGGTTTTAATGGATGAGTCGAACGCCAACGACAACGCGCACCACCACCGCGACCGTGCTGTGGAAACATTGTGCAGATTTGGTCCACGTGAGAATGAATGTGATACCCTGCAGATGTTGTTTTTAATTTAATTTAATGCATGAAAAATCACGTGCCTATAAAGGTTGTATAATGGTTTGAAGGTAATGTTTGTGGATAAGCGTTGGGAATTTGTTTGTCGGTGGTTGTTGTTTGCGTTAGTCGATCCATCCATTTCCGGGAACTATTTCCAGCGGGATGCTGTTAGATATGATGGTTACCGTGGTTGCCCGACTGTCGTACCATTAACGATGGAAGGTTCCAATAGCCAATGAGCTTCATGGTTCCTTCACTTCCTCTGGCAACTTAGTGAAAAACTTTGTAGAAGAAGTACCTTAGGTAACCAAAAAATAGAGGAGAGTAAATTCAAAGAGCAGCATATTTTGTCCTGAGTGTGGGACAACACTGGTTATGGGACAAAAGAGCAAAATGACAAAACTTCGAATAAACAAATTTTAAAAATCTTCAATGAAATCTACCTGGGGCCTGTAGCATAATCGAAATTTTACTAATAATATTAGTAGAGTAGCTTGTAACTTGTATTTTTCTGTTGCATAATGAATCTACAAGTATCAATTTACAAGTCTAATATTACAAGTAAAGGGCACTAATAATATTAGCAGAATTTACAAGTAACTGTTGCATAAATACAAGTGCAAATAATTAGCCTTGGCTTGTAGTTTTTTTTTACAAGTGTGAATGGTGCTGTAATTTAATTTACAAGCAGCTTTTATTTTAATATGTCAGCTGTGCAAAGTAAATATACATCGTTTTGTTGTTTCTAACGACTTAACAGAGAAAGAAACTATTATTCAAGGCGCTTTAAATTCCCATGCAGTGAAATACTATGCACTAAGAATAAATTTCTCGTTCCAGTACAAAACTGAGAATTATTAAATTTTTCAAATAACTCTGGAGAAAGCCGAAATACTTTAAGTGCTGACATCAAAGTATTCAAATGGTGGGGCGTCAACTACTCAAAAGTGGGTTGTTTTCGCTTAAAACCGTAATTTGGTCCAATAACCCAATTTTGTGTAAAATGACTCTTCTAACACGTACTTAATCCACGTAACAACATATTACCCAAAGCAGAGTTTAGTAACTTTAGTTCACCTAAAGTTGACTTTATTCAACTCGAATGTGGGTTGTTGTACTTAGCGATCTCGGGTGGGGCCATACATCTTGCCCTATTTTTGACAATCACGGAAAAGAAAGTGAAAACTACTTAAATTTTGTATAAAATTTGATGAGATTTTATAATTAGTAAGTTCATTGAACTTAAATTTTGAGATGATTTATCTGTTAAGAAATCGCCTAAATTCCATAATAATTTCAATTATTGGACTAAAAACAAAATCCAAACCCGCATAAGTCCAGCAAAACACGTAAATTGAAATCCGCTTCAAGAACACGCGTCAAACGATTCTAGCGAAATTAGATTTTTCATGGAAGATACGTTCGAGTAAAGTGTAAATCGCCCAAATTAAAACCCATGTCAATCCCAAAGTCCGCCTATAAAAACTACGTAAAAATTACTCCAGTGTATTTCTTTTTCTTTGTAAAAATGCCAATACCACGAAACCGGATTTAACCACGGAATCAATAAATTATTGAGAGAAGGATAATAATTTCGTGTTCCGTGTATACATATCCCAGTATTCTATGCACAAACTTGCAGAAAAACATAAACAAATCATTTATCGCCGCATTGACATTTAACTGTCGGACGAATTTTGACATGTAAATGAACCTGACAGACTTGTCATTTCAACTTTACTAATAATACAAGTACTAATATTATTAGTTGGCGAATCACTTTTATGCAACACAAATTACAAGTACTTGTAATTTTTTGACTTGTAACTTGTAACTTGTAGCTAATATTATTAGTCTGATTATGCTACAGGGCCCTAATCGAGATAATATCAAGCTCTATCTGGAATAAGGGCGAATGTCGCAAGAGAGGATTCACTTCGTCGACTTCCCCTCTTTTAAATAACAGTGACAAGCAGCGGATTTTTATGTGGTTTATCACCTCAGAACGTTAGAAAATAATGCAAACTTACATTCTGAGGTAATAAACTGCAAAGAAATTCCCTGCTTGTCACTTTTATTCAGGGCTCTCCTTGGCCGTGTGGTAAGATGCGCGGCTAAAAAGCAAGACCATGCTGAGGGTGACTGGGTTCGATTCCCGGTGCCAGTCTAGACAATTTCCGGGTTGGAAATTGTCTCGACTTCCCTGCGCATGAAAGTATCGTCGTGTTAGCCTCATGATATACAAATGCAGAAATGGTAACTTGGCTTAGAAACCTCGCAGTTAATAACTGGGGAAGTCCTCAATTAACACTAAGCTGCGAGGCGGCAATGTCTCAGTGGGGGATGTAAGGCCAATGAAGAAGAAGAAGAAGTCAATTATTCATATGAAGGGAAGTCGACGAAGAGAATTCTCTCTTGCGGCATTCGCCCTTTTACCAGATAGAGCTTGAAATGTTGGACGATATGTGAAGAATATGTTCTGAAAAGCTTAAAAGCCTTTTTTCAAAAATCTTGGAAGCCTCCTTTCAAGAGGCTCGGAAGCCTCCTTTCAAGAGGCTCGGAAGCCTCCTTTCAAGAGGCTCGGAAGCCTCCTTTCAAGAGGCTCGGAAGCCTCCTTCAAGAGGCTCGGAAGCCTCCTTTCAAGAGGCCCGGAAGCCTCCTTTCAAGAGGCCCGGAAGCCTCCTTCAAGAGGCTCGGAAGCCTCCTTTCAAGAGGCTCGGAAGCCTCCTTTCAAGAGGCTCGGAAGCCTCCTTTCAAGAGGCTCGGAAGCCTCCTTTCAAGAGGCTCGGAAGCCTCCTTTCAAGAGGCTCGGAAGCCTCCTTTCAAGAGGCTCGGAAGCCTCCTTCAAGAGGCTGGGAAGCCTCCTTTCATTAGGCTCAGAGGCCTCCTTTCAAGGGGCCCGGAGGCCTCCTTCCAAGAGGCCTGGAAGCCTCCTTCCAAGAGGCTCAGAAGCCTCCTTCCAAGAGGCTCGGCCTCCCTCCTCCAAGAGGCTCAGGAAGCCTCCTTCCAAGAGGCCTCAGCCCTCCAAGAGGCTCGAAGCCTCCTCCAAGAGGCTCGGAAGCCTCCTTCCAAGAGGCTCAGAAGCCTCCTTCCAAGAGGCTCAGAAGCCTCCTTCCAAGAGGCTCGGAAGCCTCCTTCCAAGAGGCTCAGAGCCTCCTTCCAAGAGGCCTGGAAGCCTCCTTCCAAGAGGCTCAAGCCTCCTCCAAGAGGCTCGGAAGCCTCCTTCCAAGAGGCCTGGAAGCCTCCTTCCAAGAGGCTCGGAAGCCTCCTTCCAAGAGGCCTGGAAGCCTCCTTCCAAGAGGCTCGGAAGCCTCCTTCCAAGAGGCCTGGAAGCCTCCTTCCAAGAGGCTCGGAAGCCTCCTTCCAAGAGGCCTGGAAGCCTCCTTCCAAGAGGCTCGAAGCCTCCTCCAAGAGGCTCGGAAGCCTCCTTCCAAGAGGCCTGGAAGCCTCCTTCCAAGAGGCTCAGAGCCCTCCAAGAGGCTCAGGAAGCCTCCTTCCAAGAGGCCTGGAAGCCTCCTTCCAAGAGGCTCAGGCCTCCTTCCAAGAGGCTCGGAAGCCTCCTTCCAAGAGGCTCGGAAGCCTCCTTCCAAGAGGCTCGGAAGCCTCCTCCAAGAGGCTCAGGAAGCCTCCTTCCAAGAGGCCTGGAAGCCTCCTCCAAGAGGCCTGGAAGCCTCCTTCCAAGAGGCCTGGAAGCCTCCTCCAAGAGGCTCAGAAGCCTCCTTCCAAGAGGCTCAGAAGCCTCCTTCCAAGAGGCTGGAAGCCTCCTCCAAGAGGCTCGGAAGCCTCCTCCAAGAGGCCTGGAAGCCTCCTTCCAAGAGGCTGGAAGCCTCCTTCCAAGAGGCTCGGAAGCCTCCTTCCAAGAGGCTCGGAAGCCTCCTTCCAAGAGGCTCGGAAGCCTCCTCCAAGAGGCTCGGAAGCCTCCTTCCAAGAGGCTCAAGCCTCCTCCAAGAGGCCTGGAAGCCTCCTTCCAAGAGGCTCTGGAAGCCTCCTTCCAAGAGGCTCGGAAGCCTCCTTCCAAGAGGCTCAGAAGCCTCCTCCAAGAGGCTCGGAAGCCTCCTTCCAAGAGGCTCGGAAGCCTCCTCCAAGAGGCCTGGAAGCCTCCTTCCAAGAGGCTCGGAAGCCTCTTTCCAAGAGGCTCGGAAGCCTCCTCCCAGAGGCTTGGAAGCCTCCTTCCAAGAGGCTTGGAAGCCTCCTTCCAAGAGGCTCGGAAGCCTCCTTCCAAGAGGCTCGGAAGCCTCCTTCCAAGAGGCTCGGAAGCCTCTTTCCAAGAGGCTCGGAAGCCTCCTTCCAAGAGGCTTGGAAGCCTCCTTCCAAGAGGCTTGGAAGCCTCCTTCCAAGAGGCCCTTCCAAGAGGCTTGGAAGCCTCCTTCCAAGAGGCTCGGAAGCCTCCTTCCAAGAGGCTCGGAAGCCTCCTTCCAAGAGGCTCGGAAGCCTCCTTCCAAGAGGCTCGGAAGCCTCCTTCCAAGAGGCTCGGAAGCCTCCTTCCAAGAGGCTCAGAAGCCTCCTTCCAAGAGGCTCGGAAGTATCATGTGGTAGACACATTCCATTAAAATTAATAACAGATGGTGACATAAAATTTGAAAACGACCTTAAATAAGAAGCTTAGCTACTTCCAACTTGTAAATGATTGCCAATTATGTGACCGATAAGATTAAAATAAATTGAACAATTCCATAATTGAATCACTAAAATTATTTTCTGCTTCACGTTTCTCGTTCAAGTTACCCTCGGATCGGCATCCTTAAACGACTTGATAAGCTGCTTTCCAAAACTCACAGAACCACCTTTATCCGTACCTGAAACGAAAGGGAAAGAAGAAAGACAATATTTAGTATTTCATAAGCCTTATTTTCTATTCGTTACGACAGGATTAAAAGTACAGACAAACCCCATCGAAACAGTTCATCATCCTTTACAATCCATACGCAGCTATAACCACATCACTTATTTATCATTTATCGAAAGTTTGATAATGTCCAAAACCACTTGGGGTAATTTATTCCCTTCACACACAAAATCTGCCAAATTCGGCGCGTAAATCTACTTGGCCAAAACCCTGTATTGCCCATACATGTGCCAGCTGTACATTGTCAGATTCCCAGCCGTTTTTTTGCGTTTACGTATTTGATATATGGCGATAAATGGCAAATCCGTGAACATCGTTTTCGAGGCTTTTATCTATTACTTGCGACAAACGCACGTTTTGGCTTTTAATCAACGCGTTTTCCCCCAATAAATGGTGTAGCTGCCCCACGAGGTGTACTGTGCGGCTTCAATTTGATTTATGAACACATACCACTGATTGTGTATGGACGAAGAACGTTAGTAAAGCCGAAATGCAAAATATCGAAAAACTTGACTGTTCATATTGAATAGATGAAAAAGTTGGAACAATTATTGGTAAATATGTGAAACATGCTCAAGGATGCTTGGTGGTTTGTCAAAATATACGTATGTGGGTTGTAAGTTTGAAATAAGAAAAGTTGAGATTAAACATTTTTGTCTCTGTAAACCTGTTTGTGACAACCTTTTTAAAAAACGAGCTAAGTTTTACAATTCATCTTCTTGTCATTACAAAGTTTTAAATTACAACTCTCACGATGCCTCCCACTATGCCTCGTCTCGCTCATTGATTGGCTCAGTGTTCTGGAAAAAATCCAATTTGGCACAGAAAGGATACCAACGTGATGGTCAGGGAGTTGTCGAAAAAGAATCCAACGAATGAAAAAACTATCCGAATCGATTAAAAGGCGTAAAGCATCCAGCCAGAGTCGATCAGCCAGGATTCCCGGTGGCTGTCAGCACGCAACAGCCGAACGAAGGCTGAGCTGAACCTGATGACTATGGTCATGGCCATGCCAACCAACTATGTATAGAGGGACAGTATCGGCGGTGAGTGATAAATGGGATGTGATTTTGAGCCGCATAACGGTTCGACTGGTTTGGTTAACTGGAAGGGAAAAGGTAGTAAAAAAAGGAAGGGATGCACCCTCCTGACAGCAGCTTGAAGCAACATTACTATCAGAAAAGTGCCCTTGTAGATGTCGGGTTTGAAAAATGGTTTCCGGTGGTATTCGCAAGGGCTTTGCGTGTGAATTTTTTTGGTATTGATTTTGGTTGAGTGGTTTTCAGTTCGTTCGGTTCCGTGTCTGAACAATTCTTTTCTTGGTCCTATTCAAACCTTCACGCAGCTATGTACATCGTTGGACTAGTGAGCGACGTAGAATTGTTGGTATATCTGATCTGTCTTTCATTTTTCTCATCCCATAGGGTGACAACACTCGACATAGACGAGGTTTTTTGCTCATATGACTAAAACGAGTTGCACTTAGGCTACTCCTTACTTAAATCTATTATAACACTAATGAGTGCTAATATAATGAAAAACCAACAATGAAAAGGCGAAGGCGAATATCTGCATTTTGTTCAATTAGCTTGGGTAAATGTTAAAATAATATATTCTCTACGTTTTATATTATAAATAAAATAGTTTGAAGCACATGACTTCAAATCTCTTCAATGGCAGGTTCATCCATCGATGTTTCTTGATTGTTTAGCAAAACGACCATGTGATATTTTGGGTCCGAGCCCAGTTTCATCATTGCAAAAAAAAGTATGTGCCACTCGTAGGCAAACACCATTTTCTCAGCACTGATAGTATTTATCCAATTTGGCAAGCCTCATTGTAAAATCTTCGTTTTGCATCTAGTTGTACAAATCAGTATTTTGAATATCTCGAATTAAGACAGAAAGATTTGACGTCCCACTCATCTCTATGTTCATGATTTTGCGAACAATTGCAGAATAGTTTGCTATTCGAACAGTTTGCTTGAGAATTGGCGTATTCGAAGGATTAGAGACACATTAAAGGGTTTGGATGGTAGAAACGTGTTCTAACTCGCAGCAAACCTATTTCAGAATATATTGAGTGGTTCGAAGTAAAAATGGCAGCTGAGTGGGGTTTTTTGTAACATTTTACAATATTTCGTGCAGGAATCGCGCAATTCATAAGCTTCTCACTCTTCGCAACTCTATATTCCACACCAACTGTTGTTCAAAGCCAGGTACAGTTTATTTTTGTCTTCCTTGACATCAAACAAAAGGTTTTTTAATCATTAGAAACTTTCACCTCTGATTGAATTAAATAGGTCCGGTAAGACTTCCAGCACTCTTTTCTGTGATTCGAATGGTAAATTGCTTCCATCTTTCCCTGTTAATAATAATGGTGGCAACTTTACGAATTTGTTACAACACGTTATTAAAGAATTGAAATAATGAAAATAAATTAATTCTAAACTTGTTCCTTGGATAGAAAGATGATGGAAAAGATCTACTACTGACTCTCATGTGCCAACTCTGTTTGAGGAGGCCATCAAATGAAATAAATAAAAGTTCCCCATAAAAATAGAAAGTTCCGCAAAAAGATAGTAAATTGTTCATAAAGAAATAAGGATAGAAGCAATAAATAATTATAAAATTTTCCTAAATTGGGCAAAATTCACATAAACAATTGAGATATTTTCAAGAAACAGAATCAAGTTAACACTTTTGAAAGTAAAATTTTCATTTTTTATTGGAAAAGATGTTTAATTTTGATATACATAGTTAAGTTTACCATTTTAAGGTATTTTATGAAATATTGCGAGAAAAGATTTGGCTGGTGGTAGTTGAACCCACACTATTCCATTAAGGGCTGTGGAACAGAAGGTCGAAAGACAAAAGGTCGAGAGACAAATGGTCGAAGGACAAAAGATCGAAGAGACAAAAGATCGAAGGGACAAAATTTTACGATATTCAATTTTATTCACATGATCGCGCTTCGTTGCAAAATATGATACAAAATACATAACTCAAGTTAAATGGAGCTTATAGCATATTCCAAAGATTACTCCTTCTTTGTTTCATGGACAGTTCTTTATCCAATATTTAGTTTTAGATATTATGGTTACAATGCTTACCCTTAGAATAGTATTTCATAATTTTATTTCAATAACATTATATTTATGCTTATATGGTTACGATTTATACCTCAGATCGTATTATGCTGTGATAGCTGATGGACGTGAAAATAATTTTCTCACGTCAAAAATTTATTGATGTTCGACAATTTGAGAAATTGAATTTTTTTCTGGCCCCATATCTCAAGCGTTTTGATCAAACATGAAAGCTACTAAGTCAAGTCAGACGGTCAATATCCCAAGAAGCGTTTCAGGCCAAGGATTATACTTATGTTGTGATGGTGTTGCCCCCCCATATCCCTGGAAACCTTTATACGAGCTTCAAGAACTACAAGTTAAGAACTGACGGACGTGGCGATTTTTCGATCAAGCAACGACGCCAGCACTATCAAAATGAAGTTATTCCCTGTATTGGCCATTGGTCTTGGACTGGTTTCTAAAGGTTTCTTTGTCAGTGATGATTCAAGGATAAGAGGAAATACAGGCATGGCATGTACCTCTGTGCAAGGACGAATTTCTTGACAGCGAAAATAGTAAGTCCATTCCAATATTTTATATTTTTTTTGTGATACACTGCATTCAGTTTCAAACATAAAGTAAATAAATAGTTACGTGGAGATTTATATTTAATTTTCTAAAGTTTTTATGTTTTGCTGCCGACCTTTTGTTGCTCAACTTAGATTTCGTTTTCATAATAACTCTTTGCATATCAAAGCAAGGTCTAGGCTTACGTGACTAAAATTCTGTACGTTACACCACAGTCGACCGATCGAACCACATTCGAATACACCACCCATTCGCAACATTAGCAGAACCCTATCGATGCCGATAGCAACAAGTGAAGAAACCCAGCGGGCCGATAAATCGATGACGCGCAGGATATCGGCAACCACGCGGACAAAGGTTGCATCAGCATCGAACCATCTACCGAGTAGACCTGTGCGCCGAAGTATTTGTGAACGGCGGCGGCGTAAGGCCATTTTTAAACCGACGGTGGCGGCGGCGTGAATCGGCGTGAACAATTTTAAGCTGAAAAAAAATCACGCAGCAAGGCCTACCATGCTTTTATTGAAGTTTAGAAAATTCGAAAAAGAAATTCGGGAAACCCTTGAAGATTTCCCTTGAAAATTTATTTGGGTATTGCTTTGGAAATTCTTTCCAAAATTTCTCCAAAAGCTCCTTCAGGAATTTCCGGAATTTCCAGCGACGTTCCAGCGATGACTCGCGTAGACAATACCCAACATGTTTGGGAACGAGAAAGGACCGTCCTCTATAGCTTACTACCTCTATTTGTATGACATAACGTCGTCAATTAACAATGGCGTTCCACTAGAGTTCACATATCTCTCTTTTTTTGCACTTCACTGTGGCTTCTGAAATGTTTATTGATGTTGGTCAAGTTATATCCCACCTACACTTTCGATAAAAGCTTCTCTGAATTTATCGCCCGCGCACTAGTGATTTCGTATCTATCGTTATGTCATACAGGACACACACATACAACAAACAGTAGCCTCTAAGACTCTGAAGAAGGCGAAATATACACCGAAACATCGGAAAATAGACGCAACAACGTTTTAGCTGCTTTATATGACTGAAATAGCCGATAAAAGTCAAACAAAATTGAGTACAACAGTCGAAAGTATCACATCATCTCTATAATAAAGAATAAAGAAAATTAAATATATTTCTGAAGGAATATCCGAAAGAATTCTGAAAGTAATTTACGAAGAAATGTTTAATGGATTTTCCGCTATTATTCTTATTTACATCGAAATTCCTATATTTCTCCAGGAATTTCTTCGAAAGTCCGGAAAGTAGTAAAACAAACTTAGTTTTGGCTCTAGAATCAAGACTACATAGCAAGAAAAACTCCCAAAATATCGAGATATTCGGATATTCTCAAGAATTCTTTGGGAATTTACTGCACGAGTTCCTTCGAAAATTTCTACAGATTTTTTTTCATAAATACCTTAAATAATTCCCCAGGAGCAATATTCAGGAATTAATTTGGTAAGTCATAAAGAAACTCATTCTAAAATACCTTCAAAAATCCGTCAGGAATCCGATCCAGAATTTCTTCAGGAAGTCCTTTAAAAAAATCTCCACAAATGAAACCAGGCTTTTGTTAGAAATTTCCCTCAGGAATTGCTTCGGAACTTCTTAGGACCTTATGAAATTTCTTAAGGAATTCTTCTGGAAATTCCTTCAAAAATCTTAGAAGATTCTTTCTGACCATTCCATCAAGAATTTCTTCCTCCTTTGGAATACTTTTAATAATTTCTACTCATGTAGATGGGTACAATTCCCCACAGTTGTAATGGATTCAACGTGCCCCTCAAAGATGCCATCCTTCGGAAAGCTCAAAAGGGATTGCGAATCTATTTATTAGTCTGTTTGATTACATTGCTAAAAGGATATTTTTTCTATCCCGTGGGCTTCGCGTAAGTCTCTCTGCTTACGGGTGCGCCACCTCCGTTTTTTGCCCTTCACACAGAAGTGCATTGAAAGCAGAATGGTAATTAAATTCGATTGTACTATTGGGTGGAGCCGCATGCAGAGCAAGACTCAAGCCAGGGTGATGGATAACAACATACATACTTTTAAAAATTTCTACAAAATTCCTTTGGAAATTATTTTAACAATTCCACTGGAATGTTTCCAGGTATTCCATAAGACATTCCATTCCCTCGGAAATTAATCTAGTAATTCCTTCGGAATTTCCAACGCCATTTTCTCCCAAAACTCTAGGACGAATTTTCAGATATCTCCGTAGAGCAATTTCCAAAGGACCTCCTAAAGGAGTTACCGACATTCTGAAATTTCTTAAAGAATTTCTTTGGACATTCCTCCAAGAATTCCTTCAGAATTTTCTCCAGAGATTCCTTTAGAGAATCCTCCAGAAATTACTACGGAGATAAATCCAGAAATTCCTCAAGGCTCTAAGAATTTTCTTCAGATATTCCTTCAGAACTTCCTCCAGGACTTCCTGGAAATTATTTCAAGAAAACCAAGAAATTTCTTTGGAAATTGTTTATCGAAATAAATCGAAACATTTTTTTTCAGAACAATTCTAGCAATTACAAGGAAGAGTGAAAGAAATGTTCAATTTTATGGGTCCTGTGCCCTATCGTGCTCCAGCCAAAAGATCAGTTTTGCATTCACATATTATGAGGCTAGCACAATGATACCCCATGCCCAGGGAAGGTAAAAAAATCCTACGAGACTGGGAATCCAAATCCAACATTCATTATGGTGTTGATTTGTAGCCGCGTTTGTAAGCAGTGGACCAATTGAGGGGGTTAGAAGCAGAGGGGTGTAAGTGACATTTTTGTCAAAATTGAGCTGACTATAGCAAAAAAATTCTTGGTTCTAGAGCTTTGCGGCAATATACTAATATAGTTTGTACGATGTTCGTTATAAATGTGAACATTCACAGAAAATAAGTAATTTTTTGAACGTCCATACAATTAGTATGAAACGAAAAAATATTGAAAATCTTCGCACCCATTTTTCTCAAAACTAAGTTTTTCTCACAAACACCCCTTTGCCTATGACCCCCTCTTAGGATATGTAACATTCAAACATTTAAAAAGATGATGAACCACCCAATGCGACCAGAATGAGGTTATTCCACATGAAGTTACATATGAGATTAGAAGTTCATCGCCACGCTCATTGATTTATAGATCTGTAGCCAAGAAGTTTTTGGATGACCTAACATTTAACACGCCAAAGCGGGTAAAAGTGACAGTGATAAAAGTAAACAAATCTGCTAAAGGTAAAATAGCTATTTAATTAATACTTGATAGGTTGCCTTGGTTTGGCAGATGCGAACGCACTGCATAATGTGATCATGAACATCGGCGTGAAATATGAAATACGAAATATTTGTAACACACCCATTTGATAAACACCCTTTCAAATATTTGTTACATTTGGCTTGAAGGCCTTCAATGTGATTTCAATGTGACAATGTGTTAATTTTTGATCTAGCAGAAGTCCTAAATGTTTAGCTTCGCTAGACCAACTAATTGGAACCCCATTCATAGTGACAATATGTCTGCTAGAAGGTTTCAAATAAGAAGCTCTCGGCTTATGTGGGAAAATTATAAGCGAGTTTTGGAAGCATTCGGGGAAATTTTTCATATTTGCAAGTAAGTGGAGAAAATAACTTTTTTGCAATCTACTACAAATGACACGAAGGCTTCGTCCTTTGGCTGAAAGGCCCGTGTCATCTACAAACAAAGATTTTTGACACCCTGGTGGTAAATTAGGTAAGTCAGAAGTAAAAATGTTATACAAAATGGGCCCCAGTATGCTGCCAGCCACCAGGGACACCAGCTTTTACAGGTAATCTATCAGATTTAGAATTCTGATAGTTTACCTGTAGTGAGCGATCTGATAAATAATTTTGGATCAGTTTAATAATGTACAGAGGAAAATTAAAATTCATCAATTTTACAATCAAACCTTCATGCCAAACACTGTCAAATGCTTTCTCTATATCAAGAAGAGCAACTCCAATCGAATATCCTTCAGATTTGTTGGGCCGAATTAAATTCGTTACTTTTAATAACTGATGAGTGGTTGAATGCCCATGGCGAAAACCAAATTGCTCATCAGCAAAAATAGAATTGTCATTAATATGAACCATCATTCTATTTAAAATAATCTTTTCAAACAGTTTGCTTATTGAAGAAAGCAAACTGATTGGGCGATAACTAGAAGCCTCAGCTAGATTTTTGTCCGGCTTCAAAATTGGAACAACTTTGGTGTTTTTCCATGTATCTTGGAAGTATGCCAATTGAAAACATTTGTTAAATAAATTAACCAAAAAGGATAAAGAGCTCTCAGGAAGTTTTTTGATAAGTATGTAGAAAATACCATCATCACCCGGGGCTTTCATATTTTTAAATTTTCTAGTAATAGATCTCACTTCATCCAAATTAGTTCCCAACGAAGGGTCAAAAACATTATCTTGATTGAGAATGTCTTCGAAGCTTCGTGTAACCTGATCCTCAATTGGACTAGTGAGACCTAGACTAAAATTATGGGCACTCTCGAACTGCTGAGCAAGTTTTTGAGCCTTTTCGCCATTTGTTAATAAAATTTTATTTCCCTCTTTAAGCGCTGGAATTGGCTTTTGAGGTTTTTTAAGAATTTTCGTTAATTTCCAAAAGGGTTTTGAACTGGGGTCCAACTTCGAGACATTATTCTCAAAGTTGGTATTTCTCAGAATAGCGAAACGTTTTTTAATTTCATTTTGCAAATCTCGCCAAATAACTTTCAACGCGGGATCGCGAGTTCTTTGGTATTGCCTTCGCCTCACATTTTTAAGACGGATCAGTAGCTGAAGATCGTCGTCTATAATAATGGAGTTGAATTTAATTTCACATTTCGGAATTGCAATGCCTCTGGCTTCGACAATTAAATTTGTCAAAGATACGAGTGCATTGTCAATATCACTTTTGGTATCCAAAGGAATATCAACGTCAAAATTCCTATCGATATACGTTTTATATAAATCCCAATCAGATAATTATGATAATTAAAAGTAGAGCTGATTGGATTATAAATAGCTTCTTGTGAGATTTCAAATGTCACAGGAAGGTGATCAGAGTCAAAGTCAGCATGAGTTACCAATTGGCCACACAGCTGACTTAAATCCGTTAAAACCAAATCAATTGTAGAAGGATTTCGAGTGGATGAAAAACATGTTGGGCCATTGGGATATTGAATAGTATAATATCCCGCAGAACAATCTTCAAATAGAATTTTGCCGTTGGAATTGCTTTGAGCATTATTCCATGAACGGTGTTTGGCATTGAAGTCACCAATTACGAAGAATTTTGATTTGTTGCGAGTCAGAATTTGAAGATCAGCTTTCAACAAATTCTTTTGCTGCCCAATGCATTGAAAAGGCAAGTAGGCTGCAATGAAGGAAAATTGTCCAAAATTTGTTTCAACAGAAACTCCCAAGATTTCAAAAACTTTGGTTCCGAACGAAGAAAATAATTTATGTTTGATACGTCTATTGATGACAATGGCGACCCCACCACAGGCGCTGTCAAGACGATCATTTCTGTAGATAAAATAATTTGGATCTCTTTTAATGGAGAGTCCTGGTTTTAAATAAGTTTCTGTTATAATGGCAATATGCACATTATGAACTGTTAGGAAGTTGAATAATTCATCTTCCTTACCCTTAAGAGAGCGGGCATTCCAATTTAGAACTTTCACACAATTATTTGGATCCATTGAAACGGAGTCCGATAACAATTTTTTGTGTGTACTTTATACCAACCTGAACAGCTTCAGGAATGGTATTTGCTTTGAACATTGCATCAATCATGTGATGCAATTGTTCAGTTAAAAAATCAAAAGCGATGTTTGCATACGTAGGTACATTGGAAAAATTGGAATTTACTGAAGTGCTTGCTACCCGTTGACGAGCGGCAAAATTTGTTTGTGAATTGTGGTGGGTATGAATTTCTCGACCGGTAACCGGTTTCGAAATTTGAGCGTTTGAAAAATTTCTACCCGTCGAATCTGGGATCCGATTGGAATTTCCCGTCATCAATTTTGCACGGGAATTCAAAACTTTTTTGCGTGAAGGGAATTCCCAGAAATTGGATTTATGATTACCCCCACAATTTGCGCACTTAAATTTATTGGAATATTCTCTCACAGGACATGGGTCCTTGGCGTGAGAGGTTCCACCACAAATCATGCATTTAGCATCCATGTGACAATGTTTGGTTCCGTGACCCCACTTTTGGCACTTACGGCACTGAGTGGGGTTTTGGAAATTTACCCCAGGCCTGCGGAAATGTTCCCATGTAACACTGACATGGGATATAATACAGGCCTTTTCCAAAGTTTTCATATTATTTAGTTCACTTTTGTTAAAATAAAACGGCTGTTCGGCCACATTGAGAGTTGACGTAAAGTCAATGTCAACTTCTCTCCACGAACAGCCTAGATAGCCGTGTGGTGTCGGCAGCTGGTTATCTGGCTAAGAATAACATTACGGATTGCCTGTTTCAGTGGTAAAAGTCTACCATACAGGTGACCCCTAATTCTCGGTGTGATGCGGCTTTATGCTTACCGTGCCTACGAATGACCGCAACGGAGCCTGTGAAGCACCAGGGCAAACGGAGCCTGTGAAGCACCAGGGCCCCCTTCACAGTATTTTAGCCCTCGCTGCGCTAACCGGAGATATGGCGTAGTTGACTTTTACTTCTCCGAGATATCGGCTACTCTTATTCAACCTCAACGTGAGGTTAAATAAGAGTGGGGTTATGAACAGGGATTGAACTTATCATTTCATTATCATTTAGTATTCAGCCAATATCTCATTCCAGAGGCGGAATTCCAAAAAGTGTTGTATGGCGGACTTCTAGTGCTGATTCCCCTCTACAACTTTGTCTAAGGGTACATTGCTCTATGTCTAATATTCACCGCGGGAAACGCTAATATCATTTTATATACTAAATGATAATAACACTTATTATCATTTAGTATATTGAGTGTTCCTATACGCTGTAAATATTAGACATAGAGCAAAGTACCCTTAGACAAAGTTGTAGAGGGGAATCAGCACTAGAAGTCCGCCATACAACACTTTTTTGGAATTCCGCCTCTGGAATGAGTTATTGGCTGAATACTAAATTATAATGAAATGATCAGTTCAATCCCTGGTTATGAATATGTGTTTTACTTAGTTTTCAACAAATTGTCACCTATATGGATTCGCATTATGCGCTTTTCACAGTGTACTCTGTGTTACGTCTTTGACGTTCGTCCATTGTTACGTCCTCTGTGTTTTTGTGACACCTCTCTTTAGTCCCTAGCTGAATGCGTGTGAGTAATTGGCTTTCCTATAAATGGTTCCATTCTCCTTTCCAACTTCACTTCCTCTTCCTTTCTCCTTTTCACTTCCTTTTCCGTCAGGTAAATGATGAGAAAGGCCAGTGAAGGCGATGGCACAAATCTCCCAAATTGAGGGGAACGTGCCTCCTGAGCCGACATTCTGATACCTGATACCTCCGTGACCCCACTTTTGGCACTTACGGCACTGAGTGGGGTTTTGGAAATTTCCCCCAGGCCTGCGGAAATGTTCCCATGTAACACGGACATGGGACATAATACAGGCCTTTTCCAAAGTTTTCATATTATTTAGTTCACTTTTGTTAAAATGAACTAAGTAAAATTCTTGAGAAATGCCCCTTTGGGAAGTACCAGAGTGGGATTTCTTTTTCATCTTAATTACTTGGACTGGTGAAAATCCAAGTAATTGAGAAATTTCAATTTTAATCTCATCCAGTGATTTGTCATCACTGGGGAGACCTTTCAAGACGACTTTGAACAATCTCTCAGTTTTGTCGTCGTATGTGAAGAATTTATGGCGCTTCTCAGTTAAATACTGAAGAAGACGTTTGCGATCGTCAAAGGATCCCGGCAAAACGCGGCAGTCACCCTTCCTAGCAATCTGAAATGAAACCTTGATCCCCTGAAGGTTACTCAAGATTTCATTCCGAAAGCCAGAAAACTCGGCAACAGATACCACAATTGGCGGAATCCGTTGTTTCTTCGCATGAATCGAATCACCTGGGCTAGAGGTAGATTCGATTTTCTCAAATTCGTCGTTAATCAAATCGAACTGATTGCTCAGTTCGATAGGAGATGAAATAATGTCAACGTTAGAGTTAGAAGGAATATCTGAAGTCTCCAGCTTCCTTCTATTTTTTCCGTGCTTGGGCAGGACGGTCTTGAAACCTTGTTTCTTTGAAGGAAGTGGAGAATTCAGAGACTCCCCCTTCCTCTTGTTTTTGTTAATACTCATTGCTGAGCGTGGAGACGTGACCTTCTAAGAGGTTTTTTCCCAGAACGGTGTCCCAGCAGGATTACCACCGCTTGCCGGAATTTTACTTCCGCAAACGGGTCCAACGTGAAACGAAGGCACGGGTCCTTGCAAAGATCGTAACGAGATCAGTGGGTACAAATAGCGCTAAGAAGCACCGTTGAAATTAAAATAGCTTCGGGTAGTGTTAAAAACTTCCTTCCGCAAAGAGAAAAAGAACCGCACTGCATGAAAGCACGATGCGGTCTATTTTTTTCAAATCATTAATTTTTCTCATTTACTAGATTGTACTAGAATTCTGAGAGATTCCTAGAGTTTCTAAACTTTTGATTGATGAACATTTCATATAACAAACGAAACAAAACGAAAGATTGGAATTTCGGAGAACCCTATGCGTGTGTGGTTCTAGCATGGAATTGAAAGCATTCGTGCGATACTGATAATAAAATGCGCCTGTGTCCACAAAAACTATCTCAAAAATTAATGAATATTTCTTGACAGGCGTTATTCAATAGATCTATCGGAAAGTTCTTTCCTTTATAAATAACATATATGTATGTGAAACAAATTATCAAATTGTTACCTGTCTCGAAAGTCAAATTCTGTTTAGGATTATCTTCATCATGATTGCACTATACTTGACCCTAACTCTAACTCTAATTTATAATGCCGAGCAACTGTAAAAATACACTTACCAATAAGCTTTCGAGATATCTCCGCCCATTCTATTTATAAAACTGTCATCCAAAAATGGTACGGAACTTTTATTTCCATGAAGTGTGACTTCCTCCCAGCCGAAATGTATTTAGTTGACAAACAACCATGAACAGGTAGCTGTGACCGGATCGGATGATTATGCTATTTCTGTTATTCTTCTGAAAGAGAGATTGATCGTAATCTCAAACAAATTCCGTTTAGCGTGATAAAATAAATCACAAAAAACATCAAGCAAACCACGAGTAGGTACTTCTTTCTACCCTTTTCGCCGAAGGTTCTTTATTTCAAAACCTCCAATTCTTCTCGTCCAGAGATATTATTTACCATTCACGAAGCTCTAAATCATACCCAAAAGTTGACTCGGCAACATTTTCCTCCTTGCGATGCACAGTGGTTCCATGCCGCACATTCCATGTCAAGGATCTGAACTTAAAGAAGAAATATTTTGTTTTTTTTTTGCAGTGCTTCATCATTACAAGCAACCACCAGTCACCTCACAACCCGGCATTACCACTGCCAACCGAGAAATTCAGAGATTTGCATATATTTGTCTTTCTTGTAGGGGTAGAAGCACTGAAAAGGTTTAAGATCGTATTAGACATACTCTTATAAATTCAGTTTAATGAATTTAGTTTAGAAAGGGTGTTTTGGTCGATATGTATGAGACGCTCATTTCAACACAGTTTCATTTCATTCACTATTTCGTTGCAATTCCCCGTTGCTGCATTAGGAATTTGTTGAATTAAGAATTGATCAAAAAGTTTGTCACCATGCAAAACTAAATTTTAGGTGGTCACCAATGGGCTTCAAAGGCACCATCATCACCAACCAGTTGGATTCGTCGGCAGTTTTCTTCTCTGATTTCGGTTTCCTTTTCATCTCCAGACAAGGCCGGCGGCCAATCTGCGTTTTATTTCATTTTTTTTTTCCTTCTCACGAAGCGTAAACATGATGTGGCGGTGATCCGGCTGATTCGGAAGTTAGCTCATCCGGGAGAGACGGTGAGGACAGTACGCGGAATTACCCTGCGGACAAAATCTTTTTAGGCACGTCAAGGAAAAACGAATTTACCGAGCAAAAGAAAACAAACGCTGTTATAAAGTTTGACGCTGTTGGAAAAGAAGGGAAAACTTTTGTGATGGTCTGTTATCCGATGGCTAATGGATGTTAAGCTGTCCGTTTTTTTTTCTTCGTCGGTTTGGCTTGATATCTTTAGAATTGTAATGGTGTGTAATAAATGATTTGTTTGTGCTTAAGCTTCTTGGAAACCTTTTCAACCCTTCTGACATCCAAGGAGATAGAAGAACAGCATTTAAAATTAATTTGTACCCTTTGTGTTAGTTGTTATCATCATCCGGCTTTGCTCAAATGCCATTTATTTAACCAACTTATAGTAAATGAATGGAACTTGCGATCAGCTATTCATTCTCAATGTACGTATAAGCATGAGAGGCTAAGCCATGTTCTTACGGTCTCATATGAAAAAAAGGTTTGTTAGTGCGACTCTCGTTGCTATCAGAAACCGAGAACACCTCTGCATCTGTCAGGGGGGGAGTAAGCCTGTCATCCACGAACAAATCAAGCCTACCTAAGATGTATTATCCGGGCCTCGCCGCTTGGGATAGGCGGGCCACCCTGGGCCACCCCGCTTGACAAGTGTAACATTTTTCGAACTGGAATCTTGTAGGATATTGGTTAACCTACACTACTGCTGACTAACGAAAAAACTGTGGGATTGTTTATTTACATTTGCTTCATACTACATGTAGAGGAGGCGCGATGCACCGCATATTACCCCCCTGGCATCTGTACGACTGTCTTGAGGTAGGATATTGCGCTACCCGAGCAGACGAAAATAGCTCAATAATATCAAATCTTGATTGGATAACAAAATGAGATATGTACATGATTGATATAAGAGATAAAAGATCAGACGACAATATTAATATTTTGTACTAAAATTCCATGAGGGCATCAAAATATGCTATTTGTAAGAAGTGATCTTATCCAGATAATATCTTGATATTTCTGAGCAAATTTTTGATACTGTGCCCTGTTCTTCTATCTACTAAATCAATCAAGTCTATATCATTTCTGTTATTTTGTTCATGACTTCTGCAAGCGTAGGTTTGAATGATTGTTCATGTGGAGTGGATACATTGAGGTAAAAGATGAGATCTATGGCATTGATCGTGTTTGATCGTGGATATACGTTTTATACTTTTCTATAACTCACTCATATGTGTTTGTTTTATTCAAACTATCTATTTCATGAATGATAAATTTCTGCACAGATATGACAATTTCCTTCGAGCTACATTTCTCATAAGCACACGAGTTATCTTAGTGAATATGCTTCGTCTGGAACCCATCCCACGCCTCAGCTTTAAAACAAACCCACCATAAATCATGTCAAAACACACGGCATGGATGGACGGGCGAGGCATGGTCGCTTGCAGCGCGGTTGGAATGTCCGTCGGTGTTGACGGCAAACTGACTCCGCTGGCTGGCTCGAGAGGTACGGCAAAGATGGAAGACGTCACCACGACCGCGTCAACGAGAACGACAAGTCGACGGCAACGACGACGACAACGACGATGCGATGTGATAGTGGTTGGTTTCTGGTTTGTTTGATGAGGGAAAAATGGCTGTCGGGCGTGTTAGAATTGTTAATTAAGGCGAAATGACGGTGTGATGTCGGCCGACCGATGACGCGACGCGGTGGAGAAAGCAAACGGTAACGAATATGACGACGACGACATCGGGGTAGTCGTTGGACGGGTTTTGTGGCAAGGACGGACGTGCGTCGTTACCGGTTGGTTGGCAGAGTAATTTCATCGGGTGTGGCATTTCTATGGAGGCGCGTGGTGGTTTGTTGTGTTTATGAAAGTGGTGTATTTTTTATCTTTATTTCGATAATGTTTTATCTGGAAGTGATGTATTCAGGGATTGAACTCAGCGGGAAATGGAAGAAAATCGCTTGCTTGTTCTACTTTCTACTCTCGGAATTTTCGGTCGGGTACTTTGATTTCTGGAAAGTTTCTAAGAATGCGGAGAAATGGTGGTGATGATCAGATTAGACCTGTGCGTCGATTGAAATTTGATCGGTGGCGGCGTGATAGATTATATTCAGCCAGCGCAGTGTGGCAGTGGCGTCACGCCGTTGATGATCTGCGGCGGCAGCGGCACCGCGGCGTAAGTCTGTATGAATCAATTTCATGTGTCATCAACGGAAATTCGCCGATAGTCCCCCCAGATTTTTTTCCACGAATTCTTCCAAAAGTTCCTCCATGAAATGCTCCAAAAGTTCGTTCAGTAGTTCCTCTGGAGGTTCTTCCGGAAATTCCCCCGGAAGCTCCTCCAAGAATTTCTCCAGAAGTTCCTCCAGCAATTTCTCCGAAGGTTCATCTGGGAATTCCTTCGAAGGATCATCTAGTAGTTCTTCCGGATTTTTTTCCCTGAATTCCTTCGGAAGTTTCTCACGGCATTCCTCCAGAACTGCTGGATGTTCCTCTAAAAATTCTTACGAAAGTTCGTCCATAAATTGCTTTGGAATTCATTTCAAAATGCTTCCGGAGTTCATAAAATCCACCAGGAGCTAATCCTCAACAGATTTTTTCGAGAATTGCACCGTAATTCTCACTGAATTACTTTAGAAATTTGCATGAAATTCCTCCCCATCACTGCTCACTCCCGGAGTTCCAGAAATTTATTCGGGGATTCTTTATGAAAATCTGAGGAAATTTCATTTCTCTGGAAATTCTTCTGAAACTTCCTCCCAAAATTTAGCCGAAATTTCTTTAGGTATTTAATCCAAAATTCCTTCAATAGTTCCCCCGAAAAATCGTAAAATAACTCTTAGAAAGTTCCTTCAGAAATTCTTTAAGGACATTCCTAAGTAAATTCCACTGGAAATTCATGCGATTCCTTCATGGATTTCTACGAAATATCTGCCAGATTTTTTTCAAGAAAGCCCCTTTACGCTCCATTTTTAGTTTTTTTTTATTTTCAGGGAAATTCTTCCTCAAATTCCTCCGAAATATTTTAAGAAGTTGCTCTGGAAAATCTTCCGGTTTTTCTTTCACGAGCTTCTCGAAGAATTCTCCCAGAAATTTATCCAAATATACTGTTGAAAATCCTTCTCCTAGATAAATAACTTCCGGATATTTTTCTTACATTCCCCGGAAGTTCCTCAAGGAGCTACTTTGATGGAATTTTTGTGAAAATATTCGAAGGAGTTCCTGACGGACTTCATGAGGCAATTCTTGAAGTAATTTTCAACGTAGTTTGGAGTGGATTTCGCAATGAGCTGTCGAAAAAAAATCCAGCAGAATTGTTGACAAAATCCAGAAGAAATACGAAAAAAATCCGGGTATACTTTACGATGGACTTCCAGGAGAAATTATAAAAAAATAGGCTAGAAGTTGAAATATTATCCAAGGAGTTTCACGAAAAAATATCAAATAAAGTTCTGAAATAATTTCGACCGAAATACCAAAAGAATTCCAGTAGTAGGATTTTATAAGGAATTCTACAAGCAATTCCCTAAATACATGAAGAACAATTCCCACATTTTTAGAAAAACTGAATGCTACGTGGATTTCATAGAGAAGCATAGTTTTACGTTTGGCATGATGCATACGTTGTATTGCAAGGCCAAATCTGAATAACAAAGACGAAAATCTGTTAATCTGATGCGAAGTTTGAAAATAACAAAACACAAGACATAACCTGTTGACCTATTGTAGAATAAATATTTTTTTGCACTTAAAACGAAAAAATATCGCAATTATAACCATTGCATTTTTTAATGCGGGAGATAATTTTCAGAACAACATCTCCTCTGTTCGCCTTGTACTGAGAAGACGCGTTAATTTAAAGAAGGCATCATATCCTCTGTGTGTCTGACACCGGGCAAACGCTTACATTTAAGGAAGGCATCATCTCCTCTGAATCTACGTCACTTTCCATAATTCCATTATCCATAATGTCATCAACCAAATGGCAACTACCCCGAATGCTACTACCCCAAATGAATCAAAACTTTGAATGGCATTACCCCTAATGGTAAATAACCCTGAATACGCCAGTACCCCGAAGAAGTCATTATTTCAAGTTGATACTTCAATTCAATGAAAAAATTGTTACTCAACAACAGACAACAGAAATCATATGAATGAACAATAGATTGCGCTTCGTATAGAACTGTTTCAATACCGTAAAACCCATTCCACTTCGTACGGCACCCTTCAGAGTCTTGAAGGGTAGGAAGAGATTATGCAGCATCTTCTCGTGCACAATGTAGAGAATCGAAGGCTTTTGCGCAGGCTTGACAAACCTCCTCTCACTCGCTAGAGTCAAAGAAAATTATCACCAGCAAAGTGCTGCCTTTTGCATCCTCACGATTGAGTGGAAGCGTAAAAAAGCAGAGGTACGAAAAAATTACAGAGTGAAGAAAAGCAAAATAAAAACACATGTAAGTGAGGCGTCGGGCGAAAGAGCACTCTTTGAGCCTCCGGAGCGACGCTTTGTATGTGAAAAGAACTTGAAGACAGTTTTGTTTGTTATTGTGAGTGTGTGACGGTACCACAAGAAAAAGATGAACAGATAGACTCGCCCTTGTTTTACGATGCAGAATGTTGTGAGTGTTGATGCTTATTTCTGCTCCTCAAAAAAAAAACTCTTGCCCTTGCTAATTTTCTACTCGGCGAGGAGTTTTTGGCAAGCCTGCATTTGCGGTCCACGTCAGCATGGCTACAACGGCAACACGCTTGAAGTTGTTCCTTGATTGCTGTAGTAAATGCAACGGATTCTGGATGAAGCGTGGTCTAAATCTCAGAATCGACGAGGGGGTGAGTAAGAGTTAAAGAATGAGTGAGAGCGAGTGAATGAATAATAGAGAATAAATGTGTGAGTAAAAGTGATTCAGCGACTGAGTGAAAGTGAGTGAGAGTGAATGAGTGAGTAAATGAAAGTGAGTGAGTGAGTAAAAGTGAGTAAAGTGACTGAGATTCGGCAGAAAATGGTTCTAAATAAAAATCTTCGCTTTACGATGGAATTTACGAATTGACCATTTTTACGGATGTTTCGGATCTTCCAGGGGACCACCCAGTAGGCACAATGGTCCGTATGTAGGTCGAAGCATCAATTCCATACTCAGGGTTCGGCAGAAAATAATTCTAAGAAAAATTCCGTCGCTGTAGGATGGATTTTACGAGTTGACCATTTTTACGGATGTTCCGGATCTTTCCGGGGACACCCCAGTGGACACAATGGTCAATATGTGGGTCAAAGCAGCAAATCCATACTCAGCGTTCGGCAGAAAATAATTCTAAAAAAATCCCGTCGCTTTCAGTGGAATTTACGAATTGATTATTTTCACGGATGTTCTGGATCTTCCGGGGGACCACCCAGTGGATACAATGGTCCGTTTGTGGGTCAAAGTATCAATTCCATACTCAGGGTTTGGCAGAAAATAATTCTAAAAAAATCCCGACGCTTTACGATGGAAAATACGAATTGACCATTTTTACGGATGTTTCGGATCTTCCAGGTGGCCACCCGGTGGCCTCTACCACACACACCTCCAAAAATACATACATGCACTTGAGCACGCTTTGTCCCAGTGACATACGCAAAGATTCATACAATCAAACACTCATATAAATATACAGGTCCACTGTTATATGGTTGGGTACCCGGGTACCCCGTCGCCAGTTTAAGGGGTGTAATAAGCGCTCTAATCACAACCTAGACCTCAAACTTTGCCCGTCGCTTCGTCTCAACATTCTACGAGATGTCAGGAAGTTTCATAGTATTTGAACTTTCCTACAACAAGTTATTTAAGTTTCAATATCAGAATGGGTACCCGGGTACCCCGTCACTCACATAAGGGTTAAGAAAGGTGCAGAGAACTCTACGACCTCTCATAGCCGTCACGGGAGGTTTTGGAATTGTTAGTGTGGGAGGTTATAGCAGTTGGAATCGTTTTGATAGAACGTGAAACACAGATAGAACTTAACGAGAAATACAAAGTGGGAAAGGACCGAGTCTGGAATTGAACCCATGACCACGGCAGAGCCCATGGCAGAACCCACGGCAGAAGCAGTAACCACTAGACCACCGAGCTCGTCAAATAGCAATATTCCAACATTTATGCAAGCCTTCTCCTCATAGTCACAAATCGGCAAAAAATTGCTGCTTTGTATAAAATTGATTACTTTCTGTTCCAAATTCCGGTCACTTGATTTTGATTTTCTTTTTTTTCGACAGGTTAGCGAACGTGTAGTATTCCCCAAGCTTGTTGTTCATGAACCTTTACGAATTTCCAACAAACTGCTACCGACCAATAGGAACCAATTTAATTAAACCCACGTTATGGGAGTCAAGTGGCAATAGATAGTTAGTTTTGATGGATAGGAGCTTTGTAACGATGTAATTAAATTTAAAAATTTCCGTGTAATATCCCTTGCTACGTCCGCGATAGGAATGAGTACGTCCCACATCTTAAAAACAAATTATAGCATATATATCTACAACTAGGATCCTAGGTCTACAACAGTGACAACCACGGCATACAAAAAACAAGGCAGGCTCATCACGTCTGTAAACATTCAGTTTGAATGTAAACATGTGACGTCACTGCTATCTTCGCACAAGCTGGACCGAGACTATGCTCTACGGTCGCAGCATGCTTACTTTTGTACTCCAACATGTGTTACATTCGAAGTGTCATTTTTCTAACGAGCCTACCTTGTTTTCTGTATACCGTGAGTGCCTTAAATGACAGTTCCGGTAATAAGGAAGAGAAGGGAGAGAGAAGAGAGAGAGAACAGAAGAAGGAAAGAGTAAGGAAGGAAAAAAACGGGAGAGCTGAGTGGAGGAAAACGAAAAAGGCAGAAAGTGTCTGATCCTTGACGGTTACGGTGTTCGATCCGAATTATAGAAAGAAAAGAGAAGTTGTTCGCAAGTTTGGAAGCCTGAAAGGGACTCGTTTCGAGGTAAACGAACAGCAAAGGAGTGTGATTGCCAGAATTCTCGGCGAATCGCGAGAGTGTTCCGGTGAAGGGAAAAACCAGTTGGTGAAAGAGACGGTCCTTGAGAAAGCCGAGCATTACCGCGTGATAGTTTCGATTCGGTGGGATTGGCCAATTGGCGAAGAAGGCAGAACTCGACAAAGCCGGGAAGAAAAGCGTGGTGGAAATTGCCAGGGGACGAAGAAGACGGAATCTCCAAACGCCGGCCAGGAACCGTTGTGGAGCGGATGTCATCAGCCACCATTCTCTAGAAGCCGTCATTAGGAAGGTCGGCGAGCTCAGTACCGGTGATCAGTGAGTAACGCGATTGCTGAATCACACGCCACGAGGGTACGGTGACGAAGGTTTTGGTTAGGTTAGGTCCGTGGGTATGCCCCGCTTGCCACCGCTTAACATCCTATCAGTATAAAAACAAAAACATTCTGATTTGAAACTTAACATATGAATACATCGAATGCAGGATAAAACAAACCAATACCTTCATGAGCTTTTGAGTAGTAACACTTTGAAAGTGGATAACTTATTTTCGATACAGTCCTTATTTCTGGAAATAGATTGATTAACCACTTCTTCCACATTTGTTCGCCATGTCCTTTTAGAAGTGCAGTAGAGATATGGAATTCAGTCGCTGTTGTCCCATACTGGATCTCCTATAGGTTTTCAACATTCGGAGCCCAGAAAACGATCATTCAGCAGCAGCAGATATCGGATGCTTTACATACTTGATAAATTTTGGCGGAAGATCTATCAAATGTGGTTGTTCCTGCAAATAGTTCACGACATCTGAGACGCTTACAGCAAATTTGGTACCTTCTATCAACGACTGCAGAAACATATCTCGTTGCACCATCAACCGCTCCGCGTCACCTGAAGCATCATTGTCAGACAAAGTTGTGAAAAATTCAACTAAACCAAAATAGTTGGCCAGGACAGACGACATCGACACATACTACAGGGGATGGACAAAATAAGCAGGATAGGCCAATTTTTGGTAAAATAAGATGTGTTGTAACTATGTCAGTTATAATCCGATTTTCACAATTCAGGCATGCCTGAACTAGAAAATTAATGCAGTTTCACGGTATGTCCATGTAACCGACTATGGCCACCGGGTTCCGGAGATATTTCTGGTTTTTCGGAGGTGGGTTCAAAACCGTAAATTTGAGGTGGATATTAGGATAAGTTGTGGTTAAAAATTGAATAATATTAGTAACCACAAATAAAGTAGGGCTCTTGTCAATTGGAACCATATATTGGGATTTGGAATCGGACCAGAATCAAGTGAGATATGGCCATTTCTTTATAATCGGTTCCGATCGATACTTATCAAAAGGGTCAGGCCACAACTTCATTTGAATCTCGCTTTTTGATACATCTTCCACTATAATGTTATTCCAAAAGTCTTCTAATGTGTCAATAATGAAAAACCAATTGAATAAACGGATCCTGGAGTCGCTGGGATGCCCCCGAGGAACCTGTGAATGGGGACATTTAAGTTTTAGCACTTCATTCGACGGCTTTTTTTTCATTCATTCATTTTCGATCAGGAAGCGAAGTATGAATATAAAGTGGACCATTGATGAATCTGACCACTTTCTGGACCTACAGATTGGCCCCGGAGAACTGTGGAAGGGGACATTTTAGCACAGAGAAACAGACGTCTCACTCAGCACTTGTACTATCGTTCACCTTTTTAACGGTTGATTTATTTTTTTGTAGGTGGTCAATCGGTCACCGATGGCGCTTCCATTAATTTTGCTTATATTTGACTTTTTCGCACTACCGCCATCCGATTGCCGCTTGACAACACACAATGATTTTAGCATTGGGCGACAATGTTTCCGTGACGATGATTTTGATTGTACTTTGTTCTAAATGAGACGTCTGTTTCTCTGTGATTTTAGTTTCAGCACCAAAACCAGTCAATCCACTGCTCTTTTTTCATGGATTTGGATCAGGAAGCGAAATATGCATATAAAAGGGGCAATTGACGTCTTTGACCGCTTGCAGGACTTTTGAATTGCCTACACGCACAGCTGAAAGTATGCTCTTTTGGGCAGAAATACACTCTTTTGCGGGAAAATGGGACTACCCACAAAAGGAGTAAAATTTGATGCATAAAAAGGATAAGTTTTATACACTTTTCCTTTTTTATGCATAAATGTGAATCATTTGTGAATAAAATATAGTCATAATTGTGCATAATATTTATTCCTTTTTGTGTGTAGTCCCATTCTCCCACGAAAGAGCGTACTTTGAAGTCATAATTGAATACTTTATAGTCAAAAGAGCATACTTCAAAGACTTTTGTGTGTAAACTTTTTTAGCAGTGTAGTTGAAAGGATCATTCCAGTATTAGCACCAAAACCAGTCACTCTACCTACAGCTCTCAGTTCATGGTTTTTATCATGATTATAAAATAGACTCTTGATAGTTCTGATTGCTTTCAGGTTGAAGGTCTTAGTATCATCTGGCAATAATGAAATTGAAAAAAAAATTATTCGAGTACTGTTCAGTTCCGAGTCAGCGCACTGAAGTGGAATCGGAGGAAACATTTCTACAAGCAACAACACCAACCATCATAAGCCACGCCCCTAAGTAGTATGCTGCGTTCGACAAGTCAGATAGTGCGACTTCATATATAAAGGTTCCCCCAGACCTAAGCGATTTCATCACCGCGACGGCGACAACTAGTCGCCGCGATTCTATCGTTTCGTCGCTACAGGCAATGTTCTATTTACACTTCCAAACCAACGGCGACAGAATCGCTGTCGCCAAGCGATAGAATCGTGTCGCGACTGTAGCGTCGCGTGTGTTTGGGGGAACCTTAACGAGAGTTCCATCGCGTGTCAGTTCGTTTTGGTCCATCGTATAGTGAACATCATAAGAAGAAGAAGAGAAAGAATGATTTTGTAACAAAACAGGAATAAACATATTCAGTTGAAACTTTTTTGTGTTGCTTCCATTCTGGCTGATCCCTCACTTGGTCCGTGGTGCAGTTTGACGTTCCTTAAATCGGTTCTTGTTAGGACCTGAGTTAATTGAGAATAATTTTTTTCGCTCGCATCGCATCGCTCGCGGCACCTGGGCCGCTAAGGAATTGCTTCGTGGGCACGCACGCACTCTGATAGTGGCACGGCTGCCATGCCACCTGGTGGAATATCAGCAACCCGCTGCATGGATTGGTTCGTCATCGTTCGCTTTGCTAGCAGCAAAAAAGAACTCCTCTAAAAACAACTGGTGGTGTGGCGGGAGGCACTGGCGGAGCCGCTGTGTATGTATGGTGTACATGAAGAGACTGGAGGCTGCATATAACTATTTATTTATTTATTCAGACTAAGGCCGAAGTGGCCTGTGCGGTATATAAAAGTCTTCTCCATTCGGCTCGGTCCATGGCTACACGTCGCCAACCACGCAGTCTACGGAGGGTCCGCAAGTCATCTTCCACCTGATCGATCCACCTTGCCCGCTGCGCACCTCGCCTTCTTGTGCCCGTCGGATCGTTGTCGAGAACCATTTTCACCGGGTTACTATCCGACATTCTGGCTACGTGCCCGGCCCATCGCAGTCGTCCGATTTTCGCGGTGTGAACGATGGATGGTTCTCCCAACAGCTTATGCAATTCGTGGTTCATTCGCCTCCTCCACGTACCGTCCGCCATCTGCACCCCACCATAGATGGTACGCAGCACTTTCCTTTCGAAAACTCCAAGTGCGCGTTGGTCCTCCACGAGCATCGTCCAGGTCTCGTATCCGTAGAGGACTACCGGTCTAATTAGCGTTTTGTAGATTGTCAGTTTGGTACGGCGGCGAAGTCTATTTGATCGTAGTACGTACGATTTCCAGCCACTATGCGTCTCCGAATTTCTCTGCTGGTGTCATTTTCGGCAGTCACCAGTGAGCCCAAGTACACAAATTCTTCTACCACCTCGATTTCGTCACCACCGATGCAAACTCGCGGTGGGTGGCTCACATTGTCTTCTCTTGAACCTCTTCCTATCATGTACTTCGTCTTCGACGTGTTGATGACTAGTCCGATCCGCTTAGCTTCCCTCTTCAGTCTGATGTAGGCTTCCTCCATCTTCTCAAAGTTACGTGCCATAATATATATGTCGTCGGCGAAACCAAATAGCTGGACGGACTTATTGAAAATTGTACCACTCGTGTTAATCCCTGCTCTTCGTATTACACCTTCCAAAGCGATGTTGAATAGCAAACACGAAAGACCATCACCTTGCCGTAACCCTCTGCGGGTTTCGAAGGGACTCGAGAATGCCCCTGAAACTCGAACTACGCACATCACCCGATCCATCGTCGCTTTGATCAACCGTGTCAGTTTATCCGGAAAACCGTGTTCGTGCATTAGCTGCCATAGCTGGTCCCGATCGATTGTATCATATGCGGCTTTGAAGTCGATGAATAGATGATGTGTGGGCACGTTGTATTCGCGGCATTTCTGCAGTACTTGGCGAATGGCAAACACCTGGTCCGTGGTGGAGCGTTCGCCCATAAAACCCGCCTGGTACTGCCCCACGAACTCCCTTGCAGTTGGTGCTAGTCGACGGCATAAAATTTGGGATAGTATCTTGTAGGCGGCGTTCAGCAATGTGATTGCGCGGTAGTTGCTACAATCCAGCTTATCGCCCTTTTTGTAGATGGGACACGACACCTTCCATCCACTCCTGCGGCAAAACTTCCTCCTCCCAAATCTTGGTAATGACCCAGTGCAGCGCTCTAGCCAGTGCCTCACCACCGTGTTTAAATAGCTCTCCTGGTAGTTGGTCAACCCCAGGGGCTTTGTTGTTCTTGAGCCGGCCAATCTCCTCCTGGATTTCCTGGAGATCCGGAGCCGGTAGAATTATGTCCTGCGCGCGTTCTCCCAGGTCCATCACCATACCGCCATCTTCGTCTGCCACATCGCCATTCAGGTGTTCTTCGTAGTGCTGCCGCCACCTTTGGATCACCTCACGCTCGTTCGTAAGAAGGTTCCCGTTTATGTCCTTACACATATCGGGCTGTGGCACGTGGCCCTTACGTGAACGGTTTAACTTGTCATAGAACTTTCGTGTGTTATTAGCGCGGTACAGTTGCTCCGTTTCTTCACGGTCTCGATCTTCCTGCTGGCGCTTTTTCCTCCGGAAAATCGAGTTTTGTCTGTTCCGCGCCTGTTTATATCGTGCCTCGTTCGCCCTCGTGCGGTGTTGCAGCAATCTCGCCCATGCTGCATTCTTCTCCTCAACTAACTGCTCACATTCGCCGTCATACCAGTCGTTTCTCCGATCCGGAGCCACCGTGCCTAGTGCAGCGGTTGCGGTGCTTCCAATGGCGGATCGAATATCTCTCCAGCCATCTTCAAGAGATGCTGCGCCTAGCTGCTCTTCCGTTGGGAGTGCCACTTCCAGCTGCTGCGCGTATTCTTGGGCTAGTCTACCGTCTTGTAGCCGCCCAATGTTAAGCCGCGGTGTCCGACTTCGACGCGTGTTGTACACCGTCGAGAGTTTTGAGCGCAGGCATACTGCAACGAGGTAGTGGTCGGATTCAATATTCGCACTGCGGTAAGTGCGGACGTTCGTGATGTCGGAGAAGAATTTACCGTCGATTAGAACGTGGTCGATTTGGTTTTCCGTTTCTTGGTTAGGTGATCTCCATGTGGCCTTGTGGATATTTTTGCGTATATGTTGGTATGCTACAGAACAATTTCACAGAACATTGCATGATGATTAAATGAAATTTTATATAATTTTCGGCTGATTTATTAGGAGCTGATTTGTGTATTTTTGGGTTTTTTGATCGAATCGCATCAGCCGAAACCTATATAAAAGTTCATTTAATCATCATACAATGTTCTGTGAAATTGTTCTGTAGTATACCAACTGCCGTTTTTGCAATTCTGAGGTCAATCGAGCAATCAGGACCAATTTCCAGATCAAATGAGTGACGGTGGTGTATTTTCCAATACATTTTGGCTGAAATCCCCATACAAACTTCAAATCAAATGCGCCAGCTTATGCAACAAGCGATTTAGCTGAAATTTTCAGAGATTGATTTTCTCACCCAAAGACACAATCCCGGGGGGTGCCCCGTGGAATTAGACAACTTTTTCATTCCTGGGCCAGTCTAAATTGTCGAGCCCTCCTAGATAACGGCTCGCAAATTAATTTCATCTCAGAGTCAATGGCCAACAAGCTAGGACTGCAGAAGGAAGAAGCGAATATATCAATCATCGGGGTTAGCAACATCAAGTCCAACGTACGACATAAGGCATGGATTCGAGTCTTCTCCAGGCATAGCAGAATAGAATTGAATAGAAAATAGAATTGGATTGCTGGGTCTCTCGTAAGATCACCAGAATTTTGCCGACTTTCGAAATCGATATTGCTTCGTGGAACATTCCGTCTGGAATACTCTTGGCAGACCCCACATTCTACAAACCTGGTCAAGTGGATTTATTGATCGGGATGGAGTGGTTCAACGACCTGAAGCCCGGACGAGTTAAACTATCAGAGAACCTTCCGATTCTCCTGGGCTCACACTTTGGATGGCTTGTTGGAGGAAAAATCACTGGCGAATTGATATCTGGATCTGTCGCTTTTTCACTCACCGCAATATCGTCATCAGATCAATTGAGTGAACAAACTCAGCGTTCATGGAAATTGGAGAGTGTGGTTATAGAACAAAACGAACCATCCGAGGCTGAAGAGTGCGAGGCCCACTTTCAGTCTACATTCCGTCGTACCTCCGAAGGTCGATATGTAGTTCAACTGCCAAACCTGTAAACAGCTAAGCGATTCACGTCAGATAGCATTAAGACGATTTTACGCAATGGAGTCTAAATTAATCAAGCAGCCAGAAGTAAAGCAACAGTATGACCAATTCATGGAGAAATATGAACATCTGGGACACTGTAAAGATATAGATGAGGAACAGGATTCCGATGGCATTCTTAAATGGTATCTGCCCCACAATGCGGTACTTAGACAATCTAACACTACAACAAAGTGCCGTGTTGTGTTTGACGCGTCAGCGAAAGTTTTTGGAAAGTCTTTAAACGATGAGATGATGGTTGGTCCAACAATCCAGCCAGATTTGCAAATGATCATCCTGATGTTCCGGAAGTATCGAAAGCGCCGACATGAAAAAAATGTATCGGGAAATTCTGATTGCAAGTTGCCTCCACTGCAACGAATATTCTGGCGAAAGTCTCAAAAGGATCCGATTCGAGTATTGGAATTGCGAACCGTCACATACGGAACGGCAGCCGCTCCGTTCTTGGCCAAACGAGCTCTGGATCAATTAGCGCGAGATGAGGAGAGATCACACTTTCGAGCTGCTGAAGTGGTACGAAAGGCTTTTTACGAGGACAATGTACTGTTTGGTGGAGATGATCTAGAGGAAGTTATGAATCTTCAGAAGGAGCTGATTTCTCTTTTCAAACTCGGCGGATTTCACTTACACAAATGGGCAGCTAACGACAGTCATTTTCTGAAGCATCTTCTTGAAGAAGATTTGGACTAGTTGGTAAACATCGAAGGCACTGTCACAAATGAAGTGATCAAAGCATTAGACTGATGTGGGATCCTAATGATGACATGCTTATCTTCATTTCGCAACCAGATTGGACTACGGCAAACCCAACAAAGCGTCAGATTCTATCAATGATAGCAAGACTGTTTGATCCACTTGGATTGCTATCTCCCGTTATTGTTCTTGCGAAAATTCTTATACAAGAAGTTTGGAAGCGGAAGTTGGACTGGGACGATCAGGTGGATGAAGATCTTGCGCAACTGTGGAAGACATTTTTAGCTGCTTTACCTTCAGACGGGCAATTTCGGATCCCTCGACGGGTGTTTGTGGATGCCGCAGTTACGGTTGACTTTTACGGATTTTCCGACGCATCAAATGCAGCCTACGGCGCATGTATCTACACACGGTCCTTGCATGCTGACGGCACTGCAACTATGAATCTGGTGACGAGTAAATCAAAGGTGTGCCCAATTACACCGCTCACAATTCCCAGGAAAGAACTAATGGCTGCACTGCTGTTACATCGACTGGCAAGCAAAGTTATTTCTGCGATGTAGTTGGAGCATATTCCCGTAGTTCTTTGGAGCGATAGTCAAGGTCAATGGACCAGATTAGCAATCCACGATGTTACTTTCCGCTTCATTCAGTTAAAGACGACAGTTATTTTCAGCTGCACACCCACAACAGATTATTGTATTCACTAATTGTCAAAATTACTCCGGTGATTGGATTAAACTTTTCTTGGCCATTTTCCTTGAGATGTGCGTACTAAGCTTAAGTGTGCTAGGCGTCGTCCCATGACAAACTATGGCTATACTTCGACATTCCCGATATATAGAAGTAAGTCGTCTGCTTAAATCAAGATCAATGCTTCTCCAAAGCCATAACTTTTCCGCAGATAAAATATTTAAAAGAATTTCTGAGACATCGTACTGCTTGATATTTTTTTTCCAATAGAAATTGTTTGCACATATTTGATAAAACATTATTTGAAAGAATGATAGGCCTGCAAAATTTATGAGATTAAAAGCTTATTATTCTGGAATAATGTAGAAAAATCACCAAAAAAATCATATAATCAATCAATAAACTTACAATAATCATTTACAGCTTATCGTATGATTATTAATTGCAATAAGTAGATAGATTAGATATAATTTTCGATTATTTATTAATTTACATAAATTTTAATCAATCTATTTGGCAAATTTATTTTTATCCACATACATTTTACTAATTTACTATTTATTAGAGGACACTTTGAATCACCAATATTGAGGTCACGTACGTAACGGTTGAAAGTTTGGTCGAAACTGTTTCCTGTAAGGAAGACAATGGATGAGGTTGGAACATGTGGAGAAGATAATACACAGGCATCAGATGACACAATGACCAAATAATGAAGTACTGGGGAGATATGCTAAAGGTGAATACTCGCAAAGCTCACAAAAGATCTAGTCCTTCGGTGCATTTGAGATATCAGACCTGAAAGTCTTATAACTCGAACGAACTAAAAAACCCAAACAGCTGCGTCATCTACCAAGTGATGTCCAAAGTAAATGTTGAACCTCTTCAACTGAAAGGGATCATCAATCCACCTCCACATAGATAAGATTGTACAAACATCCTGTAATGTAATAAGCAAATGGGCATACATAAATCCTACCTCGGCAAATTCTTGCACAAAAAAATGTAACAATGCTGCCACCCAGCTCACACAGTCCCATAAAGCGAACGATATATTTCCATAGGGGTATCCATTTTTTCTCTCTTCCAGCCAGCCAGTAAAGTGGTCTCGTAGAGTTTTTCTTCGGTTAGGCATTGAACCTTTATCTGGCATCCCAAGCCACCCGACGAAAGAAAAACCACAATGCCAAACCATCATCGATGCGATGCGATGCGATGGAAGGAGAAAACCATCCAACCGAAAAGCAACGGCGTCAACCTAAGCAAATGCCCCCAGGATGCCCCAGCTGTGTCTGGGAGGAGTGACCCGGTTCTTGGGTTGCAAGGCGCAGGGTTTTTGTAGGAGGAATCTGTGTATCACAGCTGTCAATGTTGTTCGAGTTCTCCACTAGGCTGCCCCGGTGGCGATACATAAATCTGGGGTGGCATTGTGCATCTCGATTCGAACGTAATTCTATCGAGTCGAACATGTTTGGCATTACGGGTTTCGATTCGATCTCGAAAACGACTCATCGTTCGAGTATGCTCGAGGAGGTACAAGAATAACGAGATGTTTTGGCATTATGGAGACTCGATAGCATACTCGAAAACGACTGAAGTCGAATGAAAATCACTCGTCACCTTTATAGCTTTCGAATGTTGTTCGAGAGTCATTTCTTGCTTAAAGTTTTTCATTATATTTGTTATTATTTCTCTACGGGAAGAGCATAAATGTTTCATTATTATATCTTGAAGGAAAGAATGTCATTAGTATACTTACTTTTGTAGTTTCCAGACAATATGCAATCTCTAATTATCCCGAAGTCCTCGTAAAAACGACTTCAACTTAAACCGTTTTTTTTTGCATTTTTCACGTATTTCTTGACGATTTTGATAAACCGCGTGAAAAAATCTAAAAAATCTGCGTAAAAATGTATATATTCCAAAATCTACGTAAAAATAGTTAAGTTAAATAAAAAAACGCGCAAGAGATGACCCAAGTGCATTTAACTTAAACTAATGCGACCAGACGTCCGCGTTTCGCGGGACGCTTCATTTTTCAACTTCGCTTTACAAATTTATTACAATTCATACAGCCTTACAAATATTTTTTTCATTTTTTTTTGGCTAAAATCTATGCGAAATGCACTTTTGAAGAATCCATTTTCAAGCCAGTGACGCAATCTAGATAGGCGTCCCGCGTTTTGCAGGACGCTTGCTGGTCACATTAACTAAAACACATGGAAACATCAAAGTAATTCATTATCGAATCCTTTTTTAGCTTTAAATTATTTAGCTCAAAATTGGATCTGTGGCATAAACTCGAATATATATGATAAATGCTGAAGCATTTGATGAGTTTGATTGCTCAACGCATGCGGTTGCGTGTACTCAGACGACTAATGACGGTTGGCATATGCACAGCCAAGACATTTAATAAAAAAAATGGTTTTCGTACGGCAGAGTTGCCGAATAATATGCAATTAATAATAAAACTTATAATTTGTGTCGTAACTATATCTCACTTTATAAAACATGTCGTATCGGCATAATGTTTTAATCGGTATCAACTGCTCAATATATAATATCGCTTTTATAGTCATTGAGCACGATTTGCTTGTTTACAAATTAACTGCCAATTCATGCCCTGAAGGATGTCTTTCCAACAGGCAACATGCTACACGCAGATGAAATTACTCTTATTCTCTTTGTTTACTCACATTCGCAATGCGCTGAAGGTTGTCTCTCCAGCGGGCGGGATAATAAACACGGAGACAGCTATCTCTTATTCTCTCTGTTTACATTTCGTTTGACAGAACATACTCGATTGAGCTAGTACAGCACCATTCGAAATCTTGTACTGCGACTGAATGGAGTCGAACGAAATACATAATGCCGCAATTTTTTCGAAACGAATGCAAAAACGTACGAATCGAGTGATTCGATTCGAGATGCGCAATGTCACCCCTGCTTGTAAATGGAGAAACCTCTCGCCAGATGGATACATCGATCGGGTAGAGGAACAATGCCTGAGATAATGGAACGAAATTCTTGTCGCTGAGCGAATTAGCGTTCAAGCCGGAATTTGGTCGGTTCACTCGGCATTTCTAATCCACAAAATTTGTTAAAAATTTAATAAAGAAAAATGCATCGATATTATGAATGCCGTGTGGGGTTCGTCTCAATACTTTCTCCTATTCAATCAGAAAAATGATTTGGGGGTGGCTCCCGACTACGATCGTATTCGGAGGCAAGCATCCACAAATTTCCCACAATTTATCAGCGGACACACAGACGAGATAAAACATACAAAGCCCGTACAGATAATGTGGGTTAGTTCACCGATAAACATGATTCTATGAATAGACGTTTTTATGACGGCGCCAGGGCAATGTTGTAATAATATTCACGTTCTATTACTGCGAGAACTGGGGACAGAGGCGCCGAATTTTCCCATCATCTTGAATAAAGAATGGCACAAGAGCGGAAAGTCTAGGGGGAGGGTTTCGTTTGATATCTAAATGGGCACGTCTTAAGCGGCGGCGCATTGTTCGGATCACTTCCTGCCGGCGCGACGACGGGCGGTGGGGGTAACGAGGCGACAATCGGTCCAACGGAAACAGCAACACAAGCAGTGGGATCATTTGTTACGGTTAGCATGACATCCGAAGAGTAATTGGTGCTAGCGGTGGGAATTGGTAAAAAATAAAAGCGAAGAACCGCGGGGCCACAAAGCCGGAGGCAAACGTGACTGTTAACCGGCGTCGACGAGGTGGTATCTGGTGGTGCGACAAAAAAAGAAATCTTGAAGCAACAGGAATTAGTCACGGAAAGTCGAAAACCGGTCACGTGCTATTGCCTCGCTCATTGGCAAACGGAATGATTAAGGAAGTGGTGATTCCATTGGTGTCATAGAAAATGTAGGGGAAGTTAGTTTAAAATACGCCACTCATTTTGATGAAAACTCTCATTTTGATGAAAAATAATGCTCAAAGCAATTCCAACGGCAAAATTTTATTTGAAGATTGTTCTGCGGGATATTATACCATTCAATATCCCAATGGCCCAACATGTTTTTCATCCACTCGAAATCCTTCGACAATTGATTTGGTTTTAACATATTCCAGTCAGCTGTGTGGCCAATGTGACTTTGACTCTGATCACCTTCCTGTGACGTTTGAAATCTCACAAGAAGCCATTAATAATCCAATAAACTCTACTTTCAATTATCATAGAGCTGATTGGGATTTATATAAAACGTATATTGATAGGAATTTTGATGTTGATATTCCTCTCGATACCAAAAGTGATGTTAATAATGCTCTCGTATCTTTGACAAATTTATTTGTCGAAGCCAGAGGCATTGCAATTCCTAGATGTGAAATTAAATTCAGCTCTATTATTATTGACGACGATCTTCAGCTACTGATTCGTCCTAAAAATGTGAGGCTAAGGCAACACCAAAGAACTCGCGATCCCGCCTTGAAAGTTATTTGGCGAGATGAATTTGTGATATGGGAAGTAAGAAGTGAGATGGGAGATGGAAGACGCCAGAAGAAAGAATAATTATTCAGAAGTGGGAAGCGATAAGCAAGCAGTAAGAGAGAGAGATGAGTTGTGATCAATGAAAAGTTAGAAGTCAGTAGTAAAATCTGAGAAGTAATAAGCGAGATACTTTGTGTGAGAAATTAGAAGTGAAAAGTAAAAGCAAGAAGAGGAATATGAGAATTGATAAATGGGATGTGTGAAGTGAGAAACGAGACGTGAGAGGTGCAAGGTGAGAAGTAAGGAGTGAAATTAGATAATAGAGCAAGACAACGCGAGAGGGGAGAGAAGTGAATAGTGTGGAGACTACTCAGAATCGAGTTTGTTCAGCATAGTTTTTTGATCGTCCAAGGAATCCCTGGAATAAGGCCACGCGTTACGAAAGATCGATCAAAATGTTTTAAATAAGGCACATGCCCTTTGGGAGTGTCGAATAAAATGTGTCAAAGTCAGAGATTTTAGGTCATCCAAGCAATCTCTGGAGCTAGGCTTCAAGATCTACACGCGTAACAAAAGATAAATTGGGCTGTTTTAAATGTGACACATGTCCTTTTGGATGTGTAGAATAGAATGTGTCAATGGCAGAGACTCTCGGTTATCCAGGCAATCCAATAAATCCTTGGAATATGCCCTCAAGATATACACACGTAGCTTAATATTAATTGGGCTGTATTAAATTTGCTACATGCTTGTGGGGTTTGAGTAAAATGCTTTCAGCGTGTGTTAATAGATTCACACATCAGCGGCGAGCAGCAAGCCATGACTTGTCTCTTCTAGTCAGACCTCCGCGGCGTGCACACGCATCCACGGAGAGTCGCTGTCATAACTTCGTTTCGGCCATTGAGGGCCACACATTTCGACGATCTTGCCAGTCTATTTATTGGATCGCTGATTTCATGAGGTTGAATTCAAATGGTTAAATTGTGACGAGTGATGCATTATAGTTTGCAAAATTACAAAGCGCGTCTCGAAGACCGTCGGAAAATGGTTTCGGTTTGCAAAATCACAAGACGCGTTTCGAAGACTGTTGGAAAATGATTTGTGGTTTGAAAGACCACTGAGAAAATGGTTTGCGGTTTGAAGAACATCAAAGCCTCGCCTGGAAAACCGTAAGAAATTTGTTTATGGTTTGCAAAATCACAATGCGCGTCTGGAAGATCGATGGAAATGGTTTGTGGTTTAGAAAACTATAAGGCGTGTCTGAAAGGTGGCCGAAAAAAATCTATTGAAGTTTATGAAACTAAAAGCTGCGTATGGAAGACCAACGGAAATGTTTTACGATCTTGAAAATCTTGAAGTCCTGCGAGCAGTGATTTTGATTTAAACAAATTTAGATTTCATGAAGCCACTGAAGCCACTGACGTACATGTGACTACCAGTTGAGCTATGATATGACGAAACCTGAGAGAAATGGAGAAATATTCAGTGCTGTATTCTAAAGCAACATTTGAAAATGGCGTAACAGCCAACATTTATTTCTTCTTATTCTTCGTCCACATATATAGCTTTATATGTAGACGAAGAATCAGAAGAAATAAATGTTGGCTGCAACGCCTTTTTCAAATGTTGGTCTAGTTTTGTTCGAAACTCTTCGGAATTTGAAAAATTAATAATTAAAGCTATTCGGAAGTTCGAATTTATTATGCGTAAGATTAGTTTGGAGTCACTGGCGGAGCCAGCTATTATTATTTGGTGGGGCACTGCTTGGCGCAAGAACAATAGCCTATGAAAACAATAGTGTGATTGCATCGTGTGGTGCCCCTCCTCTGTCTCCGCCAGTGTTTGGAGTTATTGGCTAGCAGTACTAGTTGATGGCAAATTATTATTAGTCTACTATACGCAAAACTAAAAGTTGAATTAAATGTACGGATTTGGATTGGATTTGGATTAGATTTGGAATGGATTTGAATTGGATTTGGATTGGATTTGTATTGGATTTGGATTTCTCTTTCTGATCATCGGTCATCCAGCAAATCCCTGTTATGCATAAGTAACCAAAGATGCGCCGGATGATTTTAAAAATTGTACATGCTCGTTTGATGTATATAATAGAATATATATATACGCATAGGTTTTCGGTCATCCAAGAAATCTCGAGAGTAAAGCATTAAGGTCTACACGATTGCCCAATGATCAATTGGATTGTTTCAAATATGGTACATGCCCTTTGCGATACATAGAATAGAATTAGTTCACAGATAAGGCTACGTGTGTAGACCTAAAGTCCTAACTAAACATTTTTTTTTGAATGACAAAGAACCTATGCTGTAAGCACATTCTATTCTATGCACCACAAAGGGCATGTGCCATATTTGAAACAATCCAATTGATCTTTGGTTACGCATGTAGACCTAAAGGCCTTATTCCTGGTATTTCTTGAACAACCAAGAACCTATGCTGAGAACGCATTCTATTCTATGTATTGTAATGTACTTCGCGTTAGGATGTGACATCTCGGTGAGACATACGTTCAGGTTCGCGTGGTGTAGTTTCAATGTAGTTTTCACCTGAGAAACTTAACTCTACACACTCTACGCATTTGCTCAATTCTATGGGATGTGGCTTCACGCAGTTTACAAACCATTGGGCCGAAACCTATCTGCCCGAAAATAATTTCACCAAACGGGTCATCCAGCCGAATAGGACATTTGGCAGAATAGAACATTTGGCCGAATAGGAAATTTGACCGAAACGATTATTTGGTCGAATGGGTCATTTGGCCGAATAGGACATTTGTCCGAATAGGACATTTGGCCGAATAGAACATTTGGCCGAATCGAACATTTGGCCGAATAGTACATTTGGACGAAAAGGAATTTGGCCGAATAGGATTTTTGGCCATATAGGAAATTTCATTGAATAGGACATTTTGGCTGAAACGGACATTTGGCCAAACAGATCATTTGGCTGAATAGGTCATTTTATTGGACATGCCATTTAGCTGAGCACGACATTGGGCCGAATAGGTCATTCTAGAAGTGAGAAAATGAGGTGTGAAAAGTGTGACATCTGACTTCTCGCTACTTATTTTCCACTTCTGAATAGAAAAAGTAAGTAGTCGGAAGTGAAAAAGTGAGACGTCTCACCACTCACTTCTCACTTCTTACTACTCACATTGAGATAGTTAGAAACTAGAAGTGACATGTGAGATGTCTCAATTCTTACTCCTCATATCTCACTTCTCACTGTAAAATTGAGAAGTGAGTAATGAGACGTCTCCCTTCTCACTTCGCATTACTCACTTTTCACAGTGAGAAGTGAGAAGTGAGACTTCTCACTTCTCATTCCTCATGTCTCACTACTACCTTCGCAATACTCACTTTCCACAGTGAGAAGTGAAAAGTGAGGAGTGAGAAGTGAGATAACTCACTTATTCCTCCTCATTTCTAACTTCTCACTGTGAAAAATGAGTACTGTGAAGTGGGTAGTGAGACGTCTCACTTCTCACTTCGCACTACTAGTATTTCACAGTAAGAAGAGGGAAACTAGTAGAGAGAAGGAAACGTCTCGTTTTTCACACTCCATTTCTTATTTTTCAAATGATTTATTTGGCTAAATTACATGTTTGGCCAAATTACATGTTCAGTTAAATGACCTATTCAGCCAAATGATCTACTCGGCCAAATAACCTATTCGACCTATTCGAAATTTTTCGGCCAAATGTACATTTCTGCCAAATGTCTTATTTGGCCAAATGTCTTATTGGGCCAAATGTCCTATTTGGCCAAATGTCCTATTCGGGGACCTATTCGACCAAATGTCCTACTCGGCCAAACGTCTCGCCAAATGTCATGTTCGGCCAAATGCCATAATCGGCCAAATGAACTATTCGGCCAAACGACCTATTCGGCCAAATGTCCTATTCTGCCCAATGTCCTATTCTGCTAAATGTCCTATTCGACCAAACGACCAATTCGGCCAAACGGGCCTTTCCCTTCTATTATATGTATCTTAATAAGCATGCGGCATATTTAAAACAATCAAATTGAACTTTGATTAAGCAAGTAGACTTTAAGGCTTTATTTCTTGGAAAACAGTTTTAAGGATAACATGACCTTCATATACACTGAGCTCGCTTCTTCATCTAATTTTTCCTTGATTTTTTGTAGATTTTCTCGAGCGATAAACGTAAAGCTTTATTAGTTCCAAGTGCCAAAAACAACCCAAAACAAATTGCGTAAAAAGGTACCCCAATGCACTGATAATAAATATATGACTGTATCTAGAATCCGATCAAAATTCTAGTTGACGAGGGTGTAGATTTCCCACGTGCGTGGTTGAGTGAGTAAGTGAGTAATTGAGTGAGTAAGTGAGTGAGTGAGTGAATAAGTGAGTGAGCAAGTAAGTGAGTAAGTGAGTAAGCGACCAAGTGAATGGAAGATTATCGTTCATAGGAGTATGATCAAATGAGTAAACAAACGCGATAAACCAATAAATGAAGATATAATCGTATGAGAGAATGGGTGACTGCTTAAGTGAGTGAGTGAGTGAGTGAGGAAATGAGTTAGTGATTACGTGAGCGAGTGAGTTAATGAGAGAGTGAGTAAGTGAGTGAATTGGCAAGTAATTAAGAGTAAGTAAGCAAATTAGTAAGTGAGTGAGTGAATAAGTGAGTCAGTAAGTGAGCGAGTAAGTTAATGAGTGAGTGAGTAAGTGACTGTATAAGTAAGTAAGTTAGTAAGAGAGTAAGTGAGTTAATAATTAAGTCAGTGAAAAAGTGAGTGAGTGAAGAGTTAATCAGATGATGAGGAAAGCTTGAGAGTGAGAAAAATTCAAAGAACAAGGGGAACGAGGGATTGAGTGAGTTAGTAAAAGGACTAGTTATTCAATTAGTGAGGAAGTAAACGTATGAAACCGTGAGTGACTGTTTGGATGAGTGAGCAAATGAATAAGTGAGTAAGTGAGTGAATGTGTGGGAAGTGAATAAGTGAAAACAAATCAATGACAAAAAAACGGACGAATTATTCAATAGGTGAGAAAGTGAGTTAGTTAGTGACTAAGTGAAGTAGTGGGTGGGTAGGTGAATAAATGCTTCAATGGGTGAGTAAGCAAATGTAAAAGTATAACAGTGGGTAAGTCAATTAGCTAATGAGATAACGAGCCAACATGCGTGTAAGATAGTCACTAGTGAATGAGTGAAAATGTGATTGAGTGAAAAAGTGAAAGAGTTAGAGGTTATATAAGTGAATCTTTAAGAGAATCAGTTTGTGAGTAAATTAGAAAAATCTCAAAGGTGCAGCAAAATCGGGTTGTACGCAAAAGTGACGTAGGACTACGTAGCAATACGAAATGGATGGATGGTATTTGTCATCATAGTTTGTGTCTCTCCATTAACATTGATACATCACTCTTCCTAAAATCTCAGTATAAGCTCTTTTTTCCTCATCAATTGATAAGAGCCGTTTATTTAATTGCGTGCCACCGAAACAGTCCATTTTAGCAATTAACTCTTTCTTTTCATAAAATGATAGTCCTGAGAAGAACCAATTTTCTTTTCCCAATGCATGTTTCCAAAAACTAACTGCATCCAAACGCTTGTCGGCACCTTGCGTTGCAACTGTCCGACCGCCACTCGATGATTTTTCGCTAAGCCTCCACCATTTGGAATAAATTTTCTGCATTGCCTGCCACTGCTACCCACGCCTTCGTGCTGCTGTGTCCGCTCCGCTGCATCATATGTCGAACCGCTCTTTGTGAAATCCCGCTCAAAATGGCTCGCGCGCGCCGGACAGCAGCTTTCTTGTATTCAATAAATTAACTCCGTTAGCCCCGCCCCTTTGCGATCTGATATGGGTGAAAATATAATGTGCACTCATAACGGTTAATGAAGGGGCGGAGCTAATGGAATTACTTCATTAGATATAAGAAAGCTGCTTTTCGGCGCGCGCGAGCCATTTTGATCGGGTTCCGCAGGCAACGGACCGTTCGGAGAATGTTATTCGCTACTGCTTTGCAAACGGGGAAAAATGCAACAAAAATAAACAAAATATTAAAAAAAATAGGTTTTTGCGTAAAACAAATTGTAATAAGTTGGAAAATGCATCATAAGTAAAAAAAAAATGGTTTTGCACTTTTATTCCCAAGCAGTTTCGTCAAAAATCCAAAAACCAAATAAACAAGAAAGGCAAAGCTAATCACGCCATAATCTAACACATGAGATTCAAAATAATTATTACCAATGGGAAAAATATCTCTTGGTCGTCATTTTTCAACGAGTTATAACTGAAAATCCATCTTCCACTCGAAACTTATGATCTGTTCGTAACAAAAAACCCTGATTAATCCACCTAGCGGTGATGGTGCCTTTCTCGTGCATTATAAAAATAGTATTTTGGCCATTACTCTTGAGCCCATAGTCCGATCTGGCCAATTTTCAATAGGAAACAATGGAAGAGTATTCTGCGTCGAATGCAACTTGTTGCGAGTAAATCGGTAAAGTATAAGTGCCTGAAAAATGAGTGACATTTTTACTCATTTTTTCCATAAAAAGTGGTATTTTGGCCATAACTTCAGATCCCATAGTCCGATCTGACCAATTTTCAATAGGAAACAATGGTAAAGTATCCTGCGTCGAATGCAACATGTTGCGAGTAAATCGGTTAAGAATAAGTGCCTGAAAAATGAGTGACATTTTTTACTCATTTTTTTTATAAAAAAAGTGGTATTTTGGCCATAACTTCCGAGCCCATAGTCCGATCTGACCAATTTTCAATAGGAAACAATGGAAGAGTATCCTGCATCGAATGCAACTTGTTGCGAGTAAATCGGTTAAGGATAAGTACCTGAAAAATGAGTGACATTTTTTTGGGTGGGTGCGCACAGACACACACACACACACACACACACACACACACACACACACACACACACACACACACACATACACACAGACATCACCTCAATTCGTCGAGCTGAGTCGATCGGTATATAACACTATGGGTCTCCGGGCCTTCTATAAAAAGTTTGTTTTTGGAGCGATCATATAGCCTTTACCGTATACTTAGTATACGAGAAAGGCAAAACCGTTCTCAAATTGACATTTCTATTTTTATGGCTCAAATTCATCTGGGGGATTACTAGGTAGTAAATATACCCACTACATGGGAAATAAGAAGTAGAGCTCTTCTTAATAAACAGAAAAGCATATAATTTGTTGGTGGAAATATAGTTGCCGCTGCCTTATAAATGGTTAATTCGCTCTTTGCGGAATCCCGATCAAAATAGATCACGCGCCGGAGAGCAGCTTACTTGTATTCAATAAATTAAGCCCGTAAATTTGAATGGATGGAATCACTAACAGAAACCAAGCCTACACTCCAAACGCCGATGCCACCGAAACAGTCTATTTTCGCAATTAAACCTTTCTGTTCAGAAAATGCTAATCCTGAGAAGAACCAATTTTTTTCCCCAATGCGCCTTTACAACAACTAACTGACACCACAATTTGTAATAAATGTAATGTAATAAAAGCATCGCCACTGGCGGCACGGGATCGCAACAGTGCTATTTTTGTAGTCAACCCTTTCTTCATATAAAATGCTGGTTCGTTGAGGTAGAAAGATCTGCAGCAACACACCGAGGACCACCACCTTTGCGATGGATTTTCGTTGAAAATGTTACCATTGCTGTGTCCGCTCCGCTGCGATTGCTTTGATGCGTCTGCTCTGCGTGAAACCTGAGGATTAGATCCAAACCAAGTGATTGATTTCTGATGTCTGTGCTTGTGATGGATGTACGTGATTGGTTGGTTTACTTATTTTTAAACTTTTTATCAATTATCGATAATAAATATTAAAAAATCAGTGTTTTAAATAAATACAAAGAAGCGTTGACTCGTCCTTGATCGAATGATCCAAAAAAATTGAAAATCCATCCAGAAACGGCTGAGATATTAAAGTTTAAAGTCTATCATATTTTCGTGACGGTCCCTGATTTTCGCAATCGTAAAGTGTACCCCCCAATATAGAAAAGACAGACGTAGTCCTACGTCAAAAAAAGATTGAGCGAATATGTGAATGAATGATACTGTGAGTGAGTGAATGTTTAAGACTGAAATGAACATCGCACTGATTTCACTTTTTGTGCCAAGAGATCATCATTGGTGCCAACATGCTGCAACGAAATCATTTTGTTTACACTGGGGTTGACTTACGCATTTTTCTGTGAATTTCAAGTTTTTTAGTGTGTGTTTTTTTAAAAGATCGAAAACCCCATAAAAACCTTGAAAAATCGATGAATACATTTTTACGGGGTTTTATTTCACGCGTTTTTTAGAGTTTTTGCGGTTTCTGGAATTTACGTGGTTCTGGAACGTATCCCTCGTGTAAGAATTGACTTCAGTGTTTTTCATCTTTTTTTCATTCAATTTAATTAAATATGTACTATATATTACCTACTATTATATTACCACCATAATCATCATCCGTGGTAATAATGTGTATTAAGGCTATACAGATTGAACGCCGAAATAATTAATTTCAAGCTATGAAAAAGCAAGCTGCAAAAATAAAAATGTTAGTTAAAAACCACAAAGTTTGGAACAGCGTAGCTGTAAAAATATCATTGCAAATTAAAAAAAAAAATACAGATAGCAGCTCCCACACTATTCAGCTATTTTTTACATATTTTTAAACTACGAAAAAGCCTTTTTTTTAAATCAACTTTATTCCGGCTAGCTTGACAAAATACCCCTGTGTGCGCCAACTGGTTGCCGCTTGTTCACTTACAGCGTTTCAGAATAAAATCGTTTTCTTGGAAAATAATTGGTTTTTCGTCCAAATTTTTATTCCGTATTATACTGCCGTTCTACGCATAATTGTCCCATGTTACCTTTGATGAAAAATCTCAAACTCGAGTCAATTTGTCCCACTGAAAAAATGAAGTTGTTGTTTGATGATAATAGAGACTGAAAACCGTTTGAATAAGTAGTGATTCATTTTATGTCCTGGAAAAGTTCTGCCTATGCTCATAACATCCCAAAAATATTTGATAAATTTTAAGATCTAATCGAACCTGAAATTTAGTGGGACAAATTGACTCGAGTTTGGATTTTTTCATCAAAGGTAACATGGGACAATTATGTGTAGAACGGCAGTATAGATGGTTTAAATTAGTGGTTAACACATTGGAAGTACATTATTTCGATTTTTATTATCCTTAAATTCGAAGATTTGCTTGAGGGGCGCTTATTGAACGATCTTTCCCTACTATTGTGCTTATATAACGCATTTTGCCTTCGGTTCCAGTTTTGGAAAAAAAATCCAAACTGTTAGTAGAAAAATTGTTGCTTAAAATAATTTTCAAACAAGCACAGTTTTTAATATAAGCTTGGTTTTATGAAATATCCTGAAGTATAAAATTAATGAAAAATCTTATTCGATGCCTTCTTTAACAAGATGTTTTCCTTATACTTATTTCAAAGCATTACCTCACTTACTCGTGATCCTCCCATGCCCAAGGGTCTCTTGACATTCTGATGCTATAACTTAGACTCAAAGTATAATTTTGCTCAATTTGATTGTGTAATGTGTATATTCCTACTGATGACACGAGATAGCATCAGCGGAGAAATTATTCAACTAAATTTAGAATTATTTTGTTTTCCCTACATTTACGTAATTGGATTTCAAGCCTGCGATGTTAATCCGTTACCCAGAGTTGGCGTACCAGGAATTAATGCGAACATTTTACGTTGCCATTCCACGAAAAAAGCGACACACTCATCCACGCTGTTATGTGTTTGAATGCGTACCTTTTTTCCGCGGGAAATCCACGAACAAATCAGAACAGCTCACGTTATCGCACCCATTCACACCTCGCAGTTGGCGTCATTTTAAAGCCATAAAATCACGTGTTCAATGCCGGTCCGTGCCCCACCGTAGGGACAAGTTGTTCAGTGAAGTGGGTACCTCTGTGCCAAAGCACCCAACCGTGCCCATCGTTGCTGTGTTAAGTGCGTTCCGTAAAAGCTTCGTCAAGAAGACCAGTTAGATGTTACGTAAGCTGCTTGCAGCCCGTCGAAGCGAGAGAGGGAAAGTAGCGACGACCGCACTTTTATGCGCCTTCTGAATCACACACCGCACTCACATTTCACCGGCTGTCATAAAAATATTTTCCCGGAGTGGGATAATTCTCCGCCCGCATTCGGTCCATTCTCATATGCTTCCTTTGAGTGCTGTAGTCCGGCTGAAGGACAAGAGATGATGTCGTCGAAAGCGTTGAATAACTGGTCGGCTAGTGGAAGCCCGACTTCTTCCCTACAGTAGACGACAGACGACCACGGCAATGCATCACGTAAATATTCAACCGGCGGTTGAACTCTCACTCGCAGCGCTATCGTATGGATATCTGCTGACTCCGAACGGATTGACGTAGGGAAGAAGTCTTGTAGGTTATAGGATGATGGATCGAGGGACAATTGTGCTGTTGACTGACGACGAGCGAACAGAATGATAGCTTTAGATCGTCTATATGCTGTCCTCAGGCAATGATGCTATTTTCGTAGTGTACTTCAGGGCAAATAAAAGTGGAGTACGCACTTACTGTAAATGCAAAGATGAAAGCGGCGTGCAGCACGTGTAATGGACTGATCTGTTTCATTTTGGTGTAGTTTTTTTTACTTTAACAAGAAATGAAATATGGAATGGAGAATATTTTCAGCAATTGTATCCTCTGTGGTAATCTCCAAAATCCGGCCTTAATAATAGCTCGTTCTTGAAGATAATACTACAATTTGGTCTGCCAATGGCAGCACCGACAGGTGCAGAACATTGCTACAACGACAACATGTTTCGAAACAAATAATGACTTCTTAGCTTTCTTGATTAGGCGCGTCCCAAGAAGAAACTTTCTCAACAAAGTATTATTCCCTTCGGCAATAAGAATACAGTCGTCGAACATGCGTTTCTGTTGTTGAAGGCCCGTTGATTGTGGTTTGCTTTCTTTGTTTTCCTGGGCCCTGCTTAGGGGAGTAGAATAAGCAGGAATGTGAATGCTTAAATGAACCAGATATGAAATAACGTTTCCAGTGAATTTCATTGGCAATGAAAGTTCTTCATTTTTCTCAAAATAATTCAAATTTTTCATAAAATGTTTGTTTTCGTTTTTGCCTTCTCGTACAACAACTGAAGTATTTGTAAATTGTCAGAACTTCAATCGCATGAAAAGTGCTTTCAAAACGAACGAAATACATTAAAAATATTTGGGTTCCTTTTTTTCGGTTATTTTGGAAATTTAAACAACTTACAAGCTTACTTAAACAAGCGGTTAAAGCGAAGAAGTTTTTGGTAGAGATTAAAATATTTTTAGAGATGAACGAGATTTCGTTTTAACGCGAAGAATGTCTGGCGGAGGTGTTTTCATCGCAATCTCCTCAAAAACCAATTCGGAGCTTATTCATTCTATCAAATTTAATTAATTTTGGCATGTGTGGATCAAAACTCATCTTATAAAAAGTTAATAAAATGATAAAATGATTTCCCATTTTACTCGTGAATTCACTTTTTCACATTTACAGCGATTTCAACCAGCGTAATGCAACTATCATTCCAGATTCTGAAAATTCCAGAAATTTGAAAAAAAAATGCATGTTTAGTCTCTGAATCAAATTAAATATGTGAAAAATCGACAAAATTGGTATTTGTTTTTTTAAATTTACAAACACTCTCGATGATTTTTGGGTAAATGAGTCTCTATCGCCTTTATGGAAGAAAGAAGCATTTCACACAGCAATTTAATTTGTATTTGTGCATCAAAACTATGATCCTTACGACTGTCATTTATAAAATATCCTTGAATACAAAAATGCAAGTTTTGACAACCTAAAACAAAACTAATGAAGCTAAATGTTAACATATTTAAAAAAAAAATCATGATGATATTGAATGTGTTGTTGTAAACTTTTATGCAATTTTATTAGACATTGTTCGGAATGAAGTAGGGTAAAGTGTCCTATAGTGGACCCCCAACCAATAGTGGACCCTCTAGCCATTTTTGCATTATTACAGCACAATGTAAACATTTTGCTATGAAATTCCATCGGAAGAACCTACCTCACAGTCCTATAATTTGATTACATGCATTGGAAATGCTATGGAAAGTAAAATAAATGATTTTTTAAAATTCTATAAAAAATAAACATGAGAGTGTTCACTATAGGAATATTTTAGGGGGTCCATAATATGGAAGAAGAACGTCCCGAATTATTTTATTTAATCAGACTAAGGCCGAAGTGGCCTGTGCGGTATATAAGAGTCTTCTCCATTCGGCTCGGTCCATGGCTACACGTCGCCAACCACGCAGTCTACGGAGGGTCCGCAAGTCATCTTCCACCTGATCGATCCACCTTGCCCGCTGCGCACCTCGCCTTCTTGTGCCCGTCGGATCGTTGTCGAGAACCATTTTCACCGGGTTACTGTCCGACATTCTGGCTACGTGCCCGGCCCATCGCAGTCGTCCGATTTTCGCGGTGTGAACGATGGATGGTTCTCCCAACAGCTGATGCAATTCGTGGTTCATTCGCCTCCTCCACGTACCGTCCGCCATCTGCACCCCACCATAGATGGTACGCAGCACTTTCCTTTCGAAAACTCCAAGTGCGCGTTGGTCCTCCACGAGCATCGTCCAGGTCTCGTGTCCGTAGAGGACTACCGGTCTAATTAGCGTTTTGTAGATTGTCAGTTTGGTACGGCGGCGAACTCTATTCGATCGGAGCGTCTTGCGGAGTCCAAAGTACGTACGATTTCCAGCCACTATGCGTCTCCGAATTTCTCTGCTGGTGTCATTTTCGGCAGTCACCAGTGAGCCCAAGTACACAAATTCTTCTACCACCTCGATTTCGTCACCACCGATGCAAACTCGCGGTGGGTGGCTCACATTGTCTTCTCTTGAACCTCTTCCTATCATGTACTTCGTCTTCGACGTGTTGATGACAAGTCCGATCCGCTTAGCTTCCCTCTTCAGTCTGATGTAGGCTTCCTCCATCTTCTCAAAGTTACGTGCCATAATATCTATGTCGTCGGCGAAACCAAATAGCTGGACGGACTTATTGAAAATTGTACCACTCGTGTTAATCCCTGCTCTTCGTATTACACCTTCCAAAGCGATGTTGAATAGCAAACACGAAAGACCATCACCTTGCCGTAACCCTCTGCGGGTTTCGAAGAGACTCGTGAATGCCCCTGAAACTCGAACTACGCACATCACCCGATCCATCGTCGCTTTGATCAACCGTGTCAGTTTATCCGGAAAACCGTGTTCGTGCATTAGCTGCCATAGCTGGTCCCGATCGATTGTATCATATGCGGCTTTGAAGTCGATGAATAGATGATGTGTGGGCACGTTGTATTCGCGGCATTTCTGCAGTACTTGGCGAATGGCAAACACCTGGTCCGTGGTGGAGCGTTCGCCCATAAAACCCGCCTGGTACTGCCCCACGAACTCCCTTGCAGTTGGTGCTAGTCGACGGCATAAAATTTGGGAGAGTACCTTGTAGGCGGCGTTCAGCAATGTGATTGCGCGGTAGTTGCTACAATCCAGCTTATCGCCCTTTTTGTAGATGGGACACGACACCTTCCATCCACTCCTGCGGCAAAACTTCCTCCTCCCAAATCTTGGTAATGACCCAGTGCAGCGCTCTAGCCAGTGCCTCACCACCGTGTTTAAATAGCTCTCCTGGTAGTTGGTCAACCCCAGGGGCTTTGTTGTTCTTGAGCCGGCCAATCTCCTCCTGGATTTCCTGGAGATCCGGAGCCGGTAGGATTATGTCCTGCGCGCGTTCTCCCAGGTCCATCACCATACCGCCATCTTCGTCTGCCACATCGCCATTCAGGTGTTCTTCGTAGTGCTGCTGCCATCTTTGGATCACCTCACGCTCGTTCGTAAGAAGGTTCCCGTTTATGTCCTTACACATATCGGGCTGTGGCACGTAGCCCTTACGTGAACGGTTTAACTTCTCATAGAACTTTCGTGTGTTATTAGCGCGGTACAGTTGCTCCGTTTCTTCACGGTCTCGATCTTCCTGCTGGCGCTTTTTCCTCCGGAAAATCGAGTTTTGTCTGTTCCGCGCCTGTTTATATCGTGCCTCGTTCGCCCTCGTGCGGTGTTGCAGCAATCTCGCCCATGCTGCATTCTTCTCTTCCACTAACTGCTCACATTCGCCGTCATACCAGTCGTTTCTCTGATCCGGGGGCACCGTGCCAAGTGCAGCAGTTGCGGTGCTACCAATGGCGGATCGAATATCTCTCCAGCCATCTTCAAGAGATGCTGCGCCTAGCTGCTCTTCCGTTGGAAGTGCCACTTCCAGCTGCTGCGCGTATTCTTGGGCTAGTCTACCGTCTTGTAGCCGCCCAATGTTAAGCCGCGGCGTCCGACTTCGACGCGTGTTGTACACCGTCGAGAGTTTTGAGCGCAGGCATACTGCAACGAGGTAGTGGTCGGATTCAATATTCGCACTGCGGTAAGTGCGGACGTTCGTGATGTCGGAGAAGAATTTACCGTCGATTAGAACGTGGTCGATTTGGTTTTCCGTTTCTTGGTTAGGTGATCTCCATGTGGCCTTGTGGATATTTTTGCGGGGAAAGAAGGTGCTTCGGACTACCATTCCGCGGGAGGCTGCGAAGTTTATGCATCGTTGGCCGTTGTCATTCGATACGGTGTGCAGACTATCCGGTCCGATGACCGGTCTATACATATCCTCCCTTCCTACCTGTGCGTTCATGTCACCGATGACGATTTTAACGTCCCGCAGCGGGCATCCATCGTATGTCTGCTCCAGCTGTGCGTAGAACGCTTCTTTCTCGTCGTCGGGTCTCCCTTCGTGTGGGCAGTGCACGTTGATGATGCTATAGTTGAGGAAACGGCCTTTAATCCTCAGCTTGCACATCCTTGCGTTGATTGGCTGCCACCCAATCACGCGTTGGCGCATCTTACCCAGCACTATGAAGCCGGTTCCCAGCTCGTTGGTGGTGCCACAGCTTTGGTAGAAGGTAGCCGCTCGATGCCCGCTTTTCCACACTTTCTGTCCTGTCCAGCAAATCTCCTGCAGCGCCACGACGTCGAAGTTGCGGGGATGTAATTCATCGTAGATCATCCTGTCGCAACCTGCGAAACCTAGCGACTTGCAATTCCATGTTCCAAGCTTCCAATCGTGATCCTGTATTCGTCGCCTAGGTCTTTGCCGATTATATCGAGTCGCATTATCTCTTATATTGTTCGTAATGATTGGTTTTCTAGGCGGCTTATTGGGCCAGCGCAAACCTCCTGTCTCGTCGGAGGGCCGTCGTGTCAGGGCTGTTTAGCGTCCCACCTAACACCAGGACTTGGGCTTGTGCGCTTTGAGCGGCACACGGTCGCTTTGGTGGAGCCTACTTGCGGATACATGCAGCTTTTTATAGAGGTTTAACAGGGCCCACTGTCAAACCCCACCACATCCTAGGCAAGCCCCACAACTCGCAGATGGCCTGGGGAGGGATCGTCAAGCCCTTGGACATAGTCCCTGCTGCCCGCAAAAATCATAATGCAATGAGTGGAAGACAAATGAGCTTGTTTCTCTTTTCTGAGAAATATTGCACCTGTTGTTAATTATGAAAGGGCATATGAACAACAACGGAGAACCACCAAAATATTGATCAAAGTAATCGTGGTACTTTGCCAGCATTCAGACATTTGGTCAACCATCACAGACTGGAGTGACAGTTTTCCAGCAGACTTTCACTTGCCTATCAGCATGACATTATCTACAATTCCCAACAGCATCCCAGAAGGATTCTCATCAGAATCTGACAGGAATTCTCATTGGAATTCCTTTCAGAATCATCAAAGTATTCCAACCGGAATCAAGAAACATTCACACTGGATTGCTTTCGGTATCGTTGAGGGATATCCTTGGGAATCTGTGGGGGGTACCCTTCATAATCCATGGAAGATTTGCTTCAGAATCTCTCGTTAATTTGCTCCGGATATCCTCCGGAGTCGTTCGAAGATTTGTTTCAGAATACGACTACGATTTGCTTCAGAATTCCTTCAATATTCAATTCGGAGTCTCTCGACGTTCGGAATCGAACCTCGGAATCCCTCAACGAATTGTTGCCGAATCATTCGACGATTTGCTTCGAAATCTATGATGATTTAATTCGGAATCTTTCAACGATTTTCTTCAACATCCCTGGAGGATTTCATTTGAAATAGCTGGACAAATAATTCGGAGTTCCTCCAATATTTGCTTCGGGATCCATCGACAGATTGCTTAGGAATCTTTTGACGATTTGTTTCTACACCCCTGGAACATTTCCTACGAAATCCCCGAACATTTCCATTGGAACTTCTGGAACATTTCCGTCGGAATTCCTGAAATATTCCCGTTGGAATTCCTGGAGAATTTTATTTGGAATATATAGAAGATTCTCATTTGAATCCCTGAAACATATCCGTCGGATTCTCTGAAACATTCCCGTTTAAATTCCTGAAATATGCCGTCGGGATTCCTGGACGATGGAGAACATTTAAAGCATTCTCACTGGAGTCCCTGGAATATTCCCTTCGGACTATCTGAAACTTTCCTGTCAGAGTGTTCTTTAGAGGTATATTCTAAAATCTATATTTTATTAAAGTGTTCCTACGCTTTATTTATTTGAATATTAATTCCTGAAATTAGTCCTTCAATCTTTTATATCAAAATGATCATTCGAAATATATAATTTTTGACAAAACACACCATCTTCTAGCGATAATATTTTTATTTTTACAAAATGATACAATTAAACGGGAGTAAAGTTTGTTTTCAACTAAATGTAAACGAATAAAATAAATTTAGTTTTATTATTACAAACCGTTCAAAAATTATTTTACGCTGTGAAGTAGGGAGGAGCTTAAATTACTTAAATATGTGTTTCGTGATTTGTCAACAGGTTAAGTAAACTCTAAAGAATAGTGTCCATTTAAAATATAAGGCAAAACTCGTAAGAACAGCCTACGTATCATAGAATGAAACCTCCAATCTACTTATGTCTTTTCGACAATTTGTTTTATCGACGTTTTATCTCTTCAATGTTTTGTCCCTTCGACCTCTGGATTCATTTTTTTTTCAACCTTCTCTAACTTCAACCTTTTGTTAATTTTTCGATCTTCTTTTCCTTCGTCCTTTTGTGAGTTCAGTGCGAGATTTCTCTTGTTTCGGACAGCAGAACGATGGCACGATCGGACGAAATATTGTGTTCTGCTTTGCGCGGCCGGTAATAAAAATCAGGTCAGTGCGAGATTTCTCTTGTTTCGGACAGCAGAACGATGGCGCGATCGGACGAAATATTGTGTTCTGCTTTGCGCGGCCGGTAATAAAAATCAGTTCAGTGCAAGATTTCTCTTGTTTTTGACAGCAGAACGATGGCGCGATCAGACGAAATATTGTGTTCTGCTTTGCGCGGCCGGTAATAAAAATCAGTTCAGTGCAAGATTTCTCTTGTTTCGGACAGCAGAACGATGGCGCGATCGGACGAAATATTGTGTCCTGCTTTGCGCGGCCGGTAATAAAAATCAGTTCAGTGCAAGATTTCTCTTGTTTCGGACAGCAGAACGATGGCGCGATCGGACGAAATATTGTGTTCTGCATTGCGCTCCCGGTAGGCCGGTAGTTAGTTTGTACTACTTTCGCGCCCGATTCATGGCTAGGTAAAATCACTGTGTATAAAGAATGACACGGTCGTATCGCTTATCAGAGTGAATCCAGATCCAACGATGCCTACCAATTAACTGATAATCCTTCCTGTGGTTTTTGTGGAGACGCAGAGGTAAACACGGTCTTCAAATAGCAAAAACCACCTACTAATATTCCTTCCTTCTTCCTAACTGACTACAAGGACGTGGCCGGCGCCGTTATTGATCATTTGAATTTTAGAGTCACTGAAACTTGCACAATGAGAATGCTTGAACAATCCCAGTCAATCATTCAGTTGATTCTTTGTGCAATTTCACTGATTCTGGTCAATCACGGAGTAGCAACCATAGATATGTGTAGTCAGTCAAAGCTAAGCTAAGCTAAGCTAAGCTTCTTTTCCTTCGTCCTTTTGTCAGATCGACCATTTGTCCTTTCGACTTTTTATTCTTTCGTACTTTTGACCTTCAACCTTTTGTCCTTTCGACCTTTTGTCTTTTTTACCTTTTGCACTTCGATCTTTTCACATTCGACCTCTTCTCACAAATTCTTTAGCCATGCATCGTATGAGACGAATAAAATATTTTATGACATTTTTTATGATATTTTTATAATTATAGTAGTTATAAGTATTTTAATGTGCCGTCGTCGGGGGTAACAATGGGTCAAATGGAGGTGAGAATTGGTCACTGTTTCAACCACTTAGAATGCTTGTATCTGAGAACAAGAAAACAAAAATATAAGAAACCTTTTCGAACGATTTTGCTATCAAACCTTCAGACTGTCGGTGAGAGCAATGACCCATTCTCACCCCCAGACCCATTGTCACCCCCAATGGCGGTAGTTTGACGAGATAAATAAATAAATTAAAATAAATATATTTTAAAGGGTAGAGAATCACTGCGAAAATAAACTTTTAATGGGAGACCTAAAAAGCCGAAAAAGGTGGAAGGGACAAATAATCGAAAAGGACAAAAGGTCAGAAGGGACAAAACATCGAACGGAATGAAAGGTCACAAGGACAAAACCTCAAACAGGACAAAAGGTCGGAATAGAGAAGTAACTGAAACGGGGAGAACCAATCACAATACAAGTTTTATTCATTCCTTAAAAACAAAAAAAAGTATCTCTGACAGAACTAGGGGGAAAGACGCCTCTGGCAGGTTTTGTTCTATTATTAGCAGGGGGTTTTTGTCGACCAAATTTTATGAAATTTGTCCACAATATTCTTTGATATGCAAAGAATGTTTAGGCCAAATTTGAGCCTAGTCAGTCATAAAAAAAAAGCCCGCCAATAATAGAACAAAACCTGCCAAAACCGTCATTCCCCCTATCAAGATATTAATAATATTGTTCTTTAAAAATATCTCATTCTTCAACTTTGATTGATGAGATAAGTGTATTACTTCTGCTTGAAGTTAAATGCATACCACAAATTTCTTTAGAATACACCCAACTTGTTATCAACTTGTTGTTGATCGACCTTTTGTCCTTTTCGACGTTTCATCCCTCCCGACCTTTCGTTCCTTTCGATCTTTTGTTCATTTCCACCTTTTATTGTTTCGACCTTCTGTTCCTTTCGACGTTTTGTCTTTCGACCTTTTGTCCTTTTGATCTTTTATCCTTTTGTCGTAGATTCTAAAAAGCTATAGTGTTGTTCGAGTTAGCTCGACGAACTGAGGTGATGTCTCTATGTGTGCTAGTGCATTAAAAAAAAAACAATCGAAAAAAAATCATGGGGTTGTGTACAAGACACGACCGCTCGACGTAAACTACGTAGAACCAAATCTATACACATAAAAAATGTTTTTTGGTCTGTCTGCCTTTACAGACTCGAAAACTACTGAACCGATCGGCATGAAAATTTGTATGTAGAAGTTTTTGGGAACGGGGAAGGTTCTTATGATGGATGGTCCCTCTTCTGGAAAGGGGGACTCCCATACAAATGAAGTACACATTTATATATAAATCGAGCATTAATCTAGAAATTGGAATACAAATTTGCAAATTTCGAACACCGTCTTCTACATAAATTGTAAATGCAAAAAGCATAGAATTGCAGCTTTTTTTCTATAAAATTAGAATTATCCCATTTGACGTTTGCGATAACCACTTTAATTTTTATAATTTGATCAAAGTATGTTATAGGGTGTCCCAGAAAGTATAAGCACGATTTTAATGCGCTTCTATTGTTTTCGGAGAAATTTTAAATGGCAGGTAAACAGTAAACATCATTGTTAACGTTTATTATATCGCTCTGTGATTTATAATCGCCATTTGGTTAGGGAGCATCCATAAATTACGTAACGCTCAGAGGGGGGAGGGGGGTTGACCGAAGTGTGACAATCCATACAAAAATTTTCAATGATTCATACAAAAAGTGTGACATAGGGGGGAGGGGGGGTTGAAAATGGCCAATTTTTGCGTTACGTAATTAATGGATCTTCCCTTATGTTTTTATTGGAATGCGAAAATTTTATTGAAATGTGCAACAGACTTCGCACGAATGATCCACTATTCCCAACATTCACTGAGTCAGATGGCAAGAATATAAGAGAAGAGCATCGGAGCAGTTTGCAATGCGATTCGGAAGCAAGGTGTGGATTTTACATTTCAGGGCATGAAAAAATCTGAACGTAAATCGGTCCCTATGAGCCATATGCTCGATCGGAAAATCTTTCAATCTTTTCCCGTAAAAATGGTATTTCTGTTCAAAATTTGGAAAAATTTGATAACATAGAAGAATAAAGTCGACCAAACAAGACACAAAATGAACTACTGACTTTCAGGGAGCAGAAGAAGTGAATAACACGATCCATATGTCAGAATATGGGCCCATAAGTTATAGGATAAACTTTTGTGTGGAAGATCGTTATGCATGGTGATGATGATGATTAACAATGAGTGAAGTTAGGTTATAAAATGCTTCCACGGGACCATTTCAACACGATTCGTATTGGTAAAGTATTGACGATGTGGATAAGCAAGTGTATTTAGGAAAATTATGTAAAAAGGCAATTATTGTATAAGCAATTTGTAAGTGTGGAATTCTCTCAAATCTATTTGCAGCGATCGATACAATATCATTTGATATGTACGTTCCTTGTAGCGGAGGTTATTGTCCATTATCCGAAAGCATGATAACCCAGTAATATTTTGGCCGGTTTTGATATCAGTGTATTACGCGATGGACAAGAAGCGGACTCCATCATAATTTTGTAAAAAAGATTGAAAATGTAGCCGAAATCATTGAAAAAAGGTTCGTGCTGAAGCTAATGGGTACCATCTAATCGAAATCCCAATCCTTGGCGTACGATCATAAGTATCTCGGAAAATTGATACTGATCCGGAGTAAAGCATATTAAAGAACATAAAAGAGAAGCAATAATCAATTATTCTAAAAAGACAAAATCATAATGTTATTTTTAAATCGTGCTTATACTTTCTGGGACACCCTATATGTCGAAAATTTTTAATTAGACAATTAGGCATGGAAACGTCAACATATTTAATGTTTTCACATTCGCTTCCAATTCGATAGACGGTTTGAAACACATTTTCTTCTCTTTCAGCCACTTCAAGAGCTACTGCAGACGTTGTACTATTAATCACCCTTGGAACAAGACAGGGTGGAACGGTAGAAGAGATCAGGGCTGGTTGGCCGAAGGGGCAGGTTGACCGAGTGGCTTTTGTGAAAACGTTATGAGGCGCTTTTAAGGCTTATTATAATGATTTGAGTGGGATACAGGTCGGACTCGATTATCCGGAGACTCGATTATCCGGGGACTCGATTATCCGGGATTCGATTTTAGACTCGATTATCCGGAGTATTTTTTTTCTTCGATTATTTTTAATTTCAATATTATACTATACAATATGATTATTTTACCAATATTGGACGTATCTAGAGCGTGGGAGGAGTTGAAAACGGGATTGTTTTGTATATATAAATTTGATTATAGGCTAGGCTTGTATATCAAATTCATGAATTCAAATGAATATATTACTATTATATTAACACAAAATATGATTATTTGGAGAAACATGAACGCAGCTGGAATGGGAGGAACTGAAGTATGGATGTTCTAAATATTTATTCTCAATTCCACGAATCAATTATTTTCTCCAGAACATGTCCACAAATTTCTCGCTTCAAGAGCTTTTCCATGGTAGTCCGTTTCCTCTCTTTTTCTTCCATGCAATTACTTAATCGTTTGTCAATTAAGCTGTTGCATTTAAGACAAAATGTTCAGATTTTCATTTATATCAATCCATTGTGGTTCAAAAGCTGACAAAGATGTCGCTTATTCGACAGATGAAAACGTAACCTCGCCACCATAGAACGATGTGTTTGGGTGCATAATAAGCATCGCAGATTTCGCTCTCAATTGATAATTAACGACGATAGATGAGAAGCATAAGGCTTTTTGATCATAACAAGACAAGAAAAAAATGCTCGCCACCTGATACAAATGCGAAAAAGGGGGCAGATAAATAAACGTTGTGATAAAACGCTTCGTTCTAGTACAATTGCCATTGAGGACCATGTGTAAAACAAGTTGAAATTCGTCATCAGCACCGATGTTCTTCGAATTGGAGGTTTTCTTGAAGAATATCCTCCTTAAGCTATAATCCAGTAATTTCGAATCGCAAAAATCGACCATTTTCAACCCTAATTATTTTATGTGCGGACCGTTGCTTAATTTTTTGATTCTCAAGACCCCTTTTTGCATTTCTCGGAGAAGCAGTGTACCTCATAGAACCATAGTATGATATACCGACCTTCTATGGTCGGCAAATTGAAGTGATGTCTGTGTGTTGCAGTCGTAAAGTCTAACCCATTTTTTGCACTTATCCTTATATGATTTGCTTCAAACTGATTGCATTTAATGGGAAATCCTATAAAGGTTCCCCCGAACACAAGTGACGTGATAATTGCGACGCGATCCCCTTCGGCGAATGTGATTCAGTCGTCATTGGTGTGGAAGCGTAAATGGAACATTGCCTGCAGCGAACCAACAACAGAATCCCGGCGACTAATATTCGGCGTTGTGGCGAGGAAATCGCTTAGGTCTGGGGGTGCCTTTACATTGTTGCCTATTGAAAGTTTTGTGGATCAGACAATGGACTCAAAAGTTTCATTGATTTCTGTTGAAAATTGACTAGATCAAAGTGTTCAAGATCAGATGTTCAGAAATAATGGCAACAATACTATTTTTTTGTACAAAAAGCGCGTAAATAGTGCAGTCATTTTTTTGACATGTGCTCTCAACCAACAAGTTGCATTCAAATGGGAATCCTGTCTTATTATATAGAAAATTGGCTGGATCGGACTATGGACTTGAAAGTTATGGCAAAAATACAATTTTTCCATAGTACACCAGAAAGTCACCGATGCCGCTAGGTGGATTATTCAGGGTTTTTCTTAAATAATTTTTAACTACATCGCCCATTTACGGATGTAATTTCAGGTATTTTAGTGTTTCCGTTTGCTCAGGACCACGTTTTTTTGCTATTTTGGTGCGAGTGAGTAAATTTATGTTAAGGTAATGTCATATTTGTAACACGAATCAATATTCATCAGATTTCTAAAAACGTGGTACGCTGACCGTACGGTACGGTACCATTTTTTTTGAAAAGTAAAGCCAGAAATAGTACAGAGATACTGAAAGCAAAACTCGGCCAACCAGCCCCGGTCTCCCCTATCAGTTTCAAATATACAAAAAGAAAGGCGCGCTCAAAATACTGCAAAGATATTCTTTGCGTTCACCTCACCAGGTCGATTTTTTTATAATTTTTCTGAAAATTTACTTTCTGTCGAATATATTACTGACTTGAAGCGCACGAGTCGTTACTTTGGCGATTGCTCATCGTTCGACGTCACTGGGGACGCGGGTTTCAAGGGTGGTCAAAGGACACGATTCTTTCGAATGGTGCTTTTCTGCGAATGCCATCTGGTAAAATACCGCACCTGCGGGCCTCGAAAGATGCGTTTCTTGAACGTCTACGTCGAGTGGTTAATCACAAGGACGAAAAAAGTTCATCTTTTTTTTCACCAGTGCACTTTCAAAAAGTGATATGTTTTGTAGTGAGATTGAATGAAATTAAAATACAATACTTTTGTTTTGACCAATTTATCAGTATATTCTAATATAGCACTGCAATGACCCTCCCCTCGGATATGTGATCTTGCCGCGATGGGTGGGCTTACGCCATTAGCACTGATATGACAACTAAAGACATATCCTGTCGTGGTGGTATGACATGTTGACTATTTTGTTTGGAGCCGCGTCACATATCTGGCATTGGCGCACTGATTAAACGTATGTGCATGTGATCCAACGGACATCATGTCTTGGAGTCTTGAATGGTAGTGCAGTCAGGCAAAGGCCTTTTTCATCAGTAATAATGATGTGAGTTCTCTTCTTTTCGGCAATACTTTTCTGATGCCGTCCCTGTGACGTTGAGTCGTAGTCACGCTTACATTTAGCTAGCCAGGCATTTATTAAAAAACAAAGTATTCAAGACATTCGTAGGGAATCGACTGCTGGATTCACTGATTATAATGATGGTATATGAACAATCTTATAACGACTTCATGCTCGATATTTTTTTACAAATAGATAGACAGAAGCTTTACTTTGCCACCGAAAAGTGAATCATATAGCTGACCTTGATTAGAACTTAATAGATAATCACAGATAATCGCATACCCTACACGCATAACAAACAAAGTCAATTAATTATCATTCTGCATAAATAAAAGTTATAAAATAGAACACTAATACGCAATAATTTTTTCAATGTGGTCACATAAAGCTAACAAATTAAATAACTTATAGGGTGGGTGTACCAGTTGTCGCCATACATTAGAATAACTATTTTTTTTATATAATAAGTAAAAGACATGTGAGTGAACTTTATATGTCAAGGGAAAGGTTTTACTTCCTGCTTCTTAGAACAGCTGTGAAAACCGCAATAAAATTTGTTATTATCCTCAAAATTGATTAATCCATAATAGGAACGCATGCACCAGTTGTGGCGCTATTCTTATTTTGGTTCCTTTTTTGGCAAATCCCATTCTTAAGGGATTGGCCAAATAGGGACCACTAGTGCGACAACTGGTGCAAAGGACGTCAAAAATTAAGCAAAATCAATTTTTACTATTATGCTTTGCTTGTTGTGGAGGAGATCAAAGGCGTCATCGTATCATATGAATATGCTTTATCGATATGAACTTGGTTTGCGGTGATTTGATTGGCCATTTGGCATATAAAGCACTAGTGCGACAACTGGTGCTATAGCCACAACTGGTACACCTAGCCTAACTGGACTATATGACCTTTTCCATCCACATTAGCTGCTTTCAAAACAAAAGAAGAAAAAATTGCATTTCAAACATTGCTTTTAAAAACTAGAAAAACGTTGTACTAGAATTTTTGAAATTATAATTTTAACATTTGATCATTGACTAGTTTGCATTCAATTACATTTTGCATTAGTGTCGATTCCAAATCCGAACCTCACTTCACCCCATCCTTATCCTACTCCATGGCGTTCAAGTGGTCTGCAAGGACTCTTCTGCCATTACCCTTTCTTTTATCGGCCTTGGATTGACTTTCGCTCTCATTGCCCCACCAAACGCTGCAAAATGAAAATGAATATGAAATATTCTAATATAGCACTGCAATGGCCGAACTCTGTGATAATTGTTAGACACAAACTTATTTTTCGCTAAACTATTATCATACCAAATATTTTATTTGATGAATTAAGTAATGCAAAATATGGGAAACACATAAATTATGTCAAAAATTTAGTTGAAAGAAGAATGTCCGAAAAAAGTGTATGTTGAACATTTTGCACTTTTTCACTCGATTAGGTCTCAAGAAGTCGAGTAAAAATTACTGTTTCTCTAAGCAACACGATATTTACAAATGATTTCTAAAAAAAGTGAATGACTTAATGGATAATGCAGTTTCTCTTTCACTTTTTAACTCTAGACAGCGCTGTAGTTTTAATAATGTTGTCTAATTTTGATACAGGGTATTAAGATGATTTCCATAGAAACAGTGAATAAAAATCGTGGAAAACAAATAAAACAATGTGATATATTATTTAACAAAAGAAAACATACTGGAGATAAAAGTGGCGAATCCATCTTGGCATCCTACGTAACGGGATCGACAGTGTGGGATTAGAGTTTAGTTAGAGCAAATATAGTCAATCCTTGTCCACAAGGTCCTCTTTCCAATTCCACTCCGAACCATACAGGGGCACATTCCAACGCAGATCAAGCTCATATCCACTGAACCAAATAATTGTACGCGCCAAACTACTCGCTGGGGTAAATTAAGCCAATTAAATAGTTGTTGGTTCAGGTTCATTCGGAAACTGTTGCCGACAGGCTGAGGTGAGATTCAGCGAAGAATGAAGTAATTATTACCAACAATACGAATGGAAATGCTCATTTCGGTGTTCCTCCAAGTGCTTGTCCAAGTGTTCGCTCTCCTGAGAACAATAGTCATTTTGCTAAAATGTTTGACTCTGTCGTATGGATTCGCATTTATCCACTAGCAGTCGAGCCGATGGTGAGAGGTTGGCAAGTGAAAGCCACAAGCTCACACCACGCTTCCTGTGCCAATTCAGATGGTTCATAATTGAAATATCAAATTTTCCATTTCCCACAGTTCCACTGCACCCCTGCTGTTGGAGTTCTTCGGAAAAGTTTCATTCCAACGAAACAAAAACCTTGGCTGCCGTGGAAATCCTAGCTGACGTCGTTATTCAAGGACTTCATCAGCTTCCATTTGTCAGGCAGAGCAAAAGCACTCGTCAAGGAAGTAATTATTTCATACACACACGCTGCGCACTCGAAAAATCGTTTAACTTTTGGAAAACATGCTCCGCGTAGGTACCTGACTGTGCCTCAACCTTCGCACCGTTTCAGGTTTCGCGCGAATCGACCGAAAAGGTTGCCAAAATCACACATTAATGGTTGTTCATTGCCTCACATATGGTCCTGGAATTGAATATGAGTAAAAATTCATGAGGATGTAAGAGAAAGTATTAACATTAAATCGCATTTGAGTACGAGTATGGCAACACGGAACGCTGGCTGGGAGCTCCCGAGCACAACAGCCTACATAAGCGTTACGTGCCTAGCTGGCGTGGTTGTTGTCGTCGTCAACGGCACGCTTGACGAAAAACGAGTTTCCGTAAGTGAGTGCGAATAGCTGGGGGACTGGAAAATGGGAGTACGTTCGTTTGTTGAGTACGCTGTTTGACGCTTGTTTTGCCAGCACTTCATTATCTGTTTGCCTTGTGTGAGGTGTTTTCCGTTGCTAGCATTTTTGAAGCTCTAGCCCTTTATTTATTCAATCCCGGGAGAATTGCCCATCAAACGACGATCAGTGCCTTGCTTGTAACATTGGGAGTTTTATTTTCGTTCAAAGTATGTTTATGACATAAATCATGGCCATTAAAATGAGATCATTGGCTACTCTTTTTGATATGGATCCGTTATACAAACGTTACACGAGCTAATTGCATTACGCCGCGAACACCATTTACTTTCGCTCAAATACCTGTCTCGAATGGATTAATAAATCTTCCGATAGCAACTTGCCAATAAACCAATCCAATATTGCAATCAGATAAGCATCGCCGCGCGCCTTGCGGAAATCTTCCCAAGCCCGGCCGTAAGATTTATCGATCCAAGTGAGATGGATGGTGACATTCGTGGCAACACACCCACGCCCACGTTCACCAAGAATGCCCCCGATGCCGGGCTGCCGACTCGCTTGTCTTCGTTCTTTTACTTTGGGGCTGAAATTTATGATCCTTTCGGTTCGGTTCGCACGGTTTGTATCTAGCATTATTGGATTGCTCAATTGATGGCTCCCCCCAGCCGAACGACGGAATAATCGTATTCGATCGATGGAGCGCTACGCGGGGGGTCAAGAAAATGAAAGGACCATGATAAAGTAGAAACATTATATGAATAATTCCAAAAGAACGTTGGGGAAACAGCGAACGAAATAAATGAAATGTCCAAAGGCACATAGAGTTAAGGGATTTTGATACTTCGGTCAGCTTCACTTCTGATAGCAGATGTAGCATTTTGAAGTAATTCAATGCTGGAATTTTAATGTGATATTACCAAACATTGAAATGCTTTGAAAAGGCAAGATTTATCAAGCAAAATCTGGTATCTTCCTTTGGAAAATTTAAGACACAAGTTAAGAAAAAAATATGCTTACTTTAACACAAGGTTTTTAATGAAAAGCATGGGAAGAATTCACAAGTAGGGGTGATGGGTCCGATAACCATTTTTGACACCTTGGTTCATCCGTTTTCCAGTCAGTCGATGAATGGGTGAGAAATGCTGAAAAGATTTCTTCCACAAATCTGATATGGTGATAAGTGCTTGGGTACCAAGAATAAAAATTCCTTAGACGAAAAGGGGCTTTCACCAAGGATAGAAGCTTTTATGAAGGTAGGGCCCCAGCCACCACTAACGGTAAAAACCCTCCCAATAACAGGGACTACAACCTGGAAAATTCTTACGGGCCGCATTTCCCTATCAATCAAGCTACTGGTTAACATTCGTATCGTTACTGATTTTCTGGGTATTTGCATTTGTATTCATTGATTCAATGTATTCACCTTAAGTTGAGTGACCGGAAAAAGGTTGAGAAGGGTTCTTTCAGAGGCCATATGTTCCGCCATCAATCATTTCAAGCTTATAAATATTCTCATTATTCATCCATAAAAATAGCAGTTTCATTAAATTTATATTAGGAACGAATAAAAACTACCATATCGAGTGAGTGTGTTGAAATGCCAAATAGGGTCTCGATCAGCTTTATTATCTTTGCGGTGAATAAAATACACCGTGAACATATTGTAGCGACATGAAGAGAAAGCTTCTTAACAGAACTCCCTTTTTACCCGTTTTTGTTTGGTCTGAGTTTTGATCGTGACCACCAACATTTGAAACATTCCACTGCAGTTAACCCAGGATTGATCCACTCGGGGTACCGGCCACAATAGGATCGCTGGCAAAGCCTTCTTCTGAGATCAGTACTGCATTTGGAAGTAACTTTCGCTACTGAAAGCACATAAGCATCAGTACTTTCTGCCGTAGTCTCGCATTCGCGATTGCTGGCCTTGTATACGTCAAGCGTTATCACCGCGCAGTAGCAGATACCACGCTACTTACAGTTGATGGCGACCCTGGCAGTGACAACATCCGATTTAATGGCACCCAGTTTAGACCATACTCTCCAAAATCCGATACGCTTGCTCGACAATCCTCCAGGTTCCCCCACGTATGGCGACAGTACGTTTATTATCAACTTATCCAGTAGTTTCCCTACACTATCAGATTCTATCAGACATGAGAGCGGTCCATTTGGTAAGGGTCATATGGTATAATTGTGAGCATAGTCAAAAAATGAGTGCCATTTGGCATTTTTTTGTGTTCACTAAATTAGTTGCCTGACTAAGTGGTGTTGTGAAAAATACGAGAAAGGCAAAACGTAATGGTGAATATTACACTGGTGGTTTCGTAGAAAGCATGGTTTTAGCCAAGTATAAAGCAATGATAATTGTCATCCTTCCAATAGATTCATGATATTCCCAGTAAAAGTAATAAGGCTTACTGATGTTAAATTATCTTTCTTTTGCACGCGCACAGGAATAAGTTAACGATCAATGAGCACAGGATAGGATAGGTTTGCTTCGGAGGCGTTTCCCGATGAAAACAAATCCTATCCTTTCTGTGCGCGTGCAAGAGAAATATGATTAAACATAAGCAAGCCTTATGTTTATTGTGTTTCTTCTTCAAAAAATAACGATTAAGGCAATTGTTGATGTGACCCGCCCTTTAGATGTAGGCATTTGCCTGGAATAGGACAAAAGTTGATGTGCTTCCTTCTTTGAAAGTAGGCGTTTTCCAGGATTGAGGCAAAATTTGATATGATCACTTATTTAGAAGTAGGTGTTCGTCCAGCATAAAGCAACAGGAGTTTATATTCTTGTTTTGGAAGTAATCGTTTGACTGGAATAAGTTAACGATCAATGAGATCCCTTCTTCGGAAGTAGATCTGCCGTTTTTTTTGTCCGTCCTTCAAAAAGATGTATTCCATCTGACTGAATTTATCATAACAAAATACATCAGATAACCCTTTCTTTTTCAGAGACCAAAATTATGCCAAATGTCCGTTATGCCAAATTACTATTATACGAAATGGATTCCATGACAAATGACCTTCTATCACATGGCGTTCTGACAAATAACACACTCTTTTGTTACAAAATTATGCCAAATGCAAAGCCTCTTGAAAGAAGGCTTCTGGGCCTATTGCAAGAAGGCTTCCGAGCCTCTTGAGATGATGAATCCATGTCTCTTGAAAAGAAGCTTCCGGGCCTCTTGAAAAGAGGCTTCCGAGCCTCTTGAAAGGAGGCTTCCGAGCCTCTTGAAAGGAGGCTTCCGAGCCTCTTGAAAGGAGGCTTCCGAGCCTCTTGAAAGGAGGCTTCCGAGCCTCTTGAAAGGAGGCTTCCGAGCCTCTTGAAAGGAGGCTTCTGAGCCTCTTGAAAGGAGGCTTCCGAGCCTCTTGAAAGGAGGCTTCCGAGCCTCTTGAAAGGAGGCTTCCGAGCCTCTTGAAAGGAGACTTCCGAGCCTCTTGAAAGGAGGCTTCCGAGCCTCTTGAGAGAAGGGTTCCGAGCCTCTTGAAAGGAGGGTTCCGAGCCTCTTGAAAGGAGGCATCCGAGCCTCTTGAAAGGAGGGTTCCGAGCCTCTTGAAAGGAGGCTTCCGAGCCTCTTGAAAGGAGGCTTCTGAGGCCTCTTGAAAGGAGGCTTCTGAGGCCTCTTGAAAGGAGGCTCTGAGCCTCTTGAAAGGAGGCTTCCTGAGCCTCTTGAAAGGAAGCCTGAGCCTCTTGAAAGGAGGCTTCTGAGCCTCTTGAAAGGAGGCCTGAGCCTCTTGAAAGGAGGCTTCTGAGCCTCTTGAAAGGAGGCTTCTGAGCCTCTTGAAAGGAGGCTTCTGAGCCTCTTGAAGGAGGCTTCTGAGCCTCTTGAAAGGAGGCTTCCAGGCCTCTTGAAAGGAGGCTTTCGACCCTTTGCAAGGAGGCTTCTGAACCTCTTGAAATGAGGATTCCGAGTCTCTTGAAAGGAGACTTCCGAGGCCTCTTGAAAGGAGGCTTCTGAGCCTCTTGAAAGGAGGCCTGAGGCCTCTTGAAAGGAGGCTTCTGAGCCTCTTGAAAGGAGGCTTCTGAGCCTCTTGAAAGGAGGCTTCCTGAGCCTCTTGAAGGAGGCTTCTGAGCCTCTTGAAGGAGGCTTCTGAGGCCTCTTGAAAGGAGGCTTCCTGAGCCTCTTGAAAGGAGGCTTCTGAGGCCTCTTGAAAGGAGGCTTCTGAGCCTCTTGAAAGGAGGCTTCTGAGCCTATTGAAAGGAGGCTTCTGAGCCTCTTGAAAGGAGGCTTGAGGCCTCTTGAAAGGAGGCTTCTGAGGCCTCTTGAAAGGAGGCTTCTGAGCCTATTGAAAGGAGGCTTCTGAGCCTATTGAAAGGAGGCTTCTGAGGCCTCTTGAAAGGAGGCTTCTGAGCCTCTTGAAAGGAGGCTTCTGAGGCCTCTTGAAAGGAGGCTTCTGAGCCTCTTGAAAGGAGGCCTGAGCCTCTTGAAAGGAGGCTTCTGAGCCTCTTGAAAGGAGGCCTGAGCCTCTTGAAAGGAGGCTTCCGAGCCTCTTGAAAGGAGGCTTCTGAGCCTCTTGAAAGGAGGCCTGAGCCTCTTGAAAGGAGGCTGAGCGTCTTGAAAGGAGGCTTCCTGAGCGTCTTGAAGGAGGCTTCTGAGCCTCTTGAAAGGAGACTTCTGAGCCTCTTGAAAGGAGGCTTCTGAGCCTCTTGAAAGGAGGCTTTCAGGCCTCTTGAAAGGAGGCTTCTGAGCCTCTTGAAAGGAGACTTGAGCCTCTTGAAAGGAGGCTCTGAGCCTCTTGAAAGGAGGCTTCCGGGCCTCTTGAAAGAAGGCTTCCGGGCCTCTTGAAAGGAGGCCTGAGCCTCTTGAAAGGAGGCCTGAGCCTCTTGAAAGGAGGCCTGAGCCTCTTGAAAGGAGGCCTGAGCCTCTTGAAAGGAGGCCTGGAGCCTTTTGAAAGGAGGGTTCAGAGGCTGTTGAAAGGAGGCTTGTGAGTGTCTTGAAAGGAGGCTCTGAGCCTCTTGAAAGGAGGCTTCTGAGCCTCTTGAAAGGAGGCCTGAGGCCTCTTGAAAGGAGGCTTCTGAGCCTCTTGAAAGGAGGCCTGAGCCTCTTGAAAGGAGGCTTCTGAGCCTCTTGAAAGGAGGCTTCTGGAGCCTCTTGAAAGGAGGCCTGAGCCTCTTGAAAGGAGGCCTGAGCCTCTTGAAAGGAGGCCTGAGCCTCTTGAAAGGAGGCTTCTGAGTGTCTTGAAAGAGGCCTGAGCCTCTTGAAAGGAGGCTTCTGAGCCACTTGGAAGGAGGCTGCTGAGCCTCTTGAAAGGAGGCTCCTGAGCCTCTTGAAAGGAGGCTCTGAGGCCTCATGAAAGGAGGCCTGAGCCTCTTGAAAGGAGGCTTCTGAACCTCTTGAAAGGAGGCTGCTGAGCCTCTTGAAGGAGGCTGGAGGCCTCTTGAAAGGAGGCTTCCTGAGCCTCTTGAAAGGAGGCTTCTGAGCCTCTTGAAAGGAGGCTTCCTGAGCCTCTTGAAAGGAGGCTTCTGAGCCTCTTGAAAGGAGGCTTCTGAGCCTCTTGAAAGGAGGCTGCAGCCTCTTGAAAGGAGGCTTCTGAGCCTCTTGAAAGGAGGCTTCTGAGCCTCTTGAAAGGAGGCCTGAGGCCTCTTGAAAGGAGGCTTCTGAGCCTCTTGAAAGGAGGCTTCTGAGCCTCTTGAAAGGAGGCTTCTGAGCCTCTTGAAAGGAGGCTTGAGCCTCTTGAAAGGAGGCCTGAGCCTCTTGAAAGGAGGCTTCTGAGCCTCTTGAAAGGAGGCTTCTGAGCCTCTTGAAAGGAGGCTTCTGAGGCCTCTTGAAAGGAGGCCTGAGCCTCTTGAAAGGAGGCTTCTGAGCCTCTTGAAAGGAGGCCTGAGCCTCTTGAAAGGAGGCCTGAGCCTCTTGAAAGGAGGCCTGAGCCTCTTGAAAGGAGGCTTCTGAGTGTCTTGAAAGGAGGTTTTCTGAGTGTCTTGAAAGGAGGCTTCTGAGCCTCTTGAAAGGAGGCTTCTGAGCCTCTTGAAAGGAGGCTTCTGAGCCTCTTGAAAGGAGGCTTGAGGCCTCTTGAAAGGAGGCTTCTGAGCCTCTTGAAAGGAGGCCCTGAGCCTCTTGAAAGGAGGCTCTGAGCCTCTTGAAAGGAGGCTTCTGAGCCTCTTGAAAGGAGGCTTCTGAGCCTCTTGAAAGGAGGCTTCTGAGTGTCTTGAAAGGAGGCCTGAGCCTCTTGAAAGGAGGCTCTGAGGCCTCTTGAAAGGAGGCTTCTGAGTGTCTTGAAAGGAGGCTTCTGAGCCTCTTGAAAGGAGGCTTGAGCCTCTTGAAAGGAGGCTTCCTGAGCCTCTTGAAAGGAGGCTTCGAGTGTCTTGAAAGAGGCTTCTGAGCCTCTTGAAAGGAGGCTTCTGAGCCACTTGGAAGGAGGCTGCCGAGCCTCTTGAAAGGAGGCTCCTGAGGCCTCTTGAAAGGAGGCTTCTGAGCCTCATGAAAGGAGGCTTCTGAGCCTCTTGAAAGGAGGCTTCCTGAACCTCTTGAAAGGAGGCTTCTGAGCCTCTTGAAAGGAGGCTTCTGAGCCTCTTGAAAGGAGGCTTCTGAGCCTCTTGAAAGGAGGCTTCTGAGCCTCTTGAAAGGAGGCTTCTGAGCCTCTTGAAAGGAGGCCTGAGCCTCTTGAAAGGAGGCTTCTGAGGCCTCTTGAAAGGAGGCTTCTGAGCCTCTTGAAAGGAGGCTTCTGAGCCTCTTGAAAGGAGGCTTGCAACCTCTTGAAAGGAGGCTTCTGAGCCTCTTGAAAGGAGGCCTGAGCCTCTTGAAAGGAGGCTTCTGAGCCTCTTGAAAGGAGGCTCTGAGGCCTCTTGAAGGAGGCTTCTGAGCCTCTTGAAAGGAGGCTTCTGAGCCTCTTGAAAGGAGGCCTGAGCCTCTTGAAAGGAGGCTTCTGAGCCTCTTGAAAGGAGGCTTCTGAGCCTCTTGAAAGGAGGCTCTGAGCCTCTTGAAAGGAGGCTTCCTGAGCCTCTTGAAAGGAGGCTTCCTGAGCCTCTTGAAAGCAGGCTTCCGAGTGTCTTGAAAGGAGGCTTCTGAGCCTCTTGAAAGGAGGCTTCTGGGCCTCTTGAAAGGAGGCTTCTGAGTGTCTTAAAAGGAGGCTTCTGAGCCTCTTGAAAGGAGGCTTCTGAGCCTCTTGAAAGGAGGCTTCTGAGCCTCTTGAAAGGAGGCTTCTGAGCCTCTTGAAAGGAGGCTTCTGAGCCTCTTGAAAGGAGGCCTGAGCCTCTTGAAAGAAGGCTTCCGAGCCTCTTGAAAGAAGGCTTCCGAGCCTCTTGAAAGGAGGCTTCCGAGCCTCTTGAAAGAAGGCCTCCTTTCAGGCTTCCGAGCCTCTTCAAAGGAGGCTTCCGAGCCTCTTGGAAGGAGGCTGCCGAGCCTCTTGAAAGGAGGCTTCCGAGCCTCTTGAAAGGAGGCTTCCGAGTCTCTTGAAAGGAGGCTTCCGAGCCTCTTGAAAGGAGGCTTCCGAGTCTCTTGAAAGGAGTCTTCCGAGCCTCTTGAAAGGAGGCTTCCGAGCCTCTTTGAACGGAGGCTTCCGAGCCTCTTGAAAGGAGGCTTCTGAGCCTCTTGAAAGGAGGCTTCCGAGCCTCTTTAAAGGAGGCTTGAGGCCTCTTGAAAGGAGGCTTCTGAGGCCTCTTGAAAGGAGGCTTCTGAGGCCTCTTGAAAGGAGGCTTCTGAGCCTCTTGAAGGAGGCTTCTGAGCCTCTTGAAAGGAGGCTTCCGAGCCTCTTGAAAGGAGGCTTCTGAGCCTCTTGAAAGGAGGCTGAGCCTCTTGAAGGAGGCTTCTGAGCCTCTTGAAAGGAGGCTTCTGAGCCTCTTGAAAGGAGGCTTTGAGCCTCTTGAAAGGAGGCTTTCGAGCCTCTTGAAAGGAGGCTGGGCCTCTTGAAAGGAGGCTTCCGAGCCTCTTGAAAGGAGGCTTCCGAGCCTCTTGAAAGGAGGCTTCCGAGCCTCTTGAAAGGAGGCTTCCGAGCCTCTTGAAAGGAGGCTTCCGAGCCTCTTGGAAGAAGGCTTCCGAGCCTCCAAAACGGGAGTCCGCGATGTTAGGCATTAGGACGTTAGTCATAACGGACGTTTAGCATAATTCTGCCTTCTTCATATCATGGTCTGTTTTTTAGGTTCTTTTTTTTTTCTTCTAATAGGCATTACATTCCCACACTGGGACAGAGCCGCCTCGCAGCTTAGTGTTCATTAAGCACTTCCACAGTTATTAACTGCGAGGTTTCTAATCTAGGTTACCATTTTTGCATTCGTATATCATGAGGCTAACACGATGATACTTTTATGCCCAGGGAAGTCGAGACAATTTCCAATCCGAAAATTGCCTAGCCTCAGCATGGTCTTGCTTTGTAGCCGCGCGTCTTACCGCACGGCTGAGGAGGGCCCTGTTCTTTAGGTTATTTTATACCTATCGTTCATTATGCCTAACGTACTTAAGCCTAACGTCCTTCTTTATGCCTATCGGGGTGTACCCATTAAAAGGATGCCTCCGAGCTTTTTTAACCAGGCCTCCAAGCTTCTTTTAAGAAGTTAGAAGCCTTCTCTTGAAAGTAGAATTCCGAGCCTCCTGAAAGGAGGCTCACAAGCTGCTTCAGAAGGAGCCTCTGGAAAAGAGGCTTCTAAACTTCTTGCAACGAAGCTTCTGAGCTTTTCGGAAATGCCTTCATGTCTCTTAAATAGAAGCTTTCAAATCACTAGATTCTGGATTTCAGATCAGAAGATTATTATTCAACATTTTCTCCATCATTGAAGATTTTTAAAATTTGTTCCTTCGATGTTTTGTCCTACAGCCCTTTATATATTGTACTGGTTGGGTTGGACAGGATTGAAAATCTTTGTTTTACTGATCGCCATGCATATTATGTACAATATAAAGTATTGGAATAAAAATAAATATAAAATTTCCATCAATTTAGAAAAAAATAATACTTTGTTATTATTATTTTTGCAAGTGAAGTTCATTACATTTTTTTTAAATTGTAGTACATCCGCCATTACGGAACAAGGTTCCCCTGTGGGTAGCAAAGGTACCCTCAGGTGTACATGCACCCCAGGTTGGGAACCACTGCGCTAAAGTAAAAGAATGTGTGAAGAACTTTAATAAATAAAGAAATATCTTTAAGAAAGATAAAAAATGAGTAAACAAATATGCGTTCATCGCTCATTTTAGGCCGAACGGATCATAAGGACAAAAATGGCGTTCGCCTGAACTAATCATTTGGACGAAAAAGTTGATTGGCCGAACAGATCACTCGACCGATAAAAATCATCTGGTTGCAAATGCCGCCTGGCCGAAATGGTCGCTTGCGAGTGAAATCCATTTGACCGAATAGTCAGTTTGGCCGAAAATGACGTTAGGTGGAATATGTTATTTGGCAGACAGGGCCATTTGGCCGCCAAATGTCATTTTGCCTAGGAGGCATAATGAGGAGTAAGAAGTGGAAAATAAGAAGTAAGAAGTAAAATGTTTAATTTCTCTCATTTTTCACTTTTTACTTCTCACTTCTTATTTCTTGATGTCCACTGTGAGAAATTAGAAATAAGAAGTAAGTAAAAAGTAAGAAGAGTCTTGCTGTTTGTCATATACCATCTCACTTCTCATTTCTTATCTTTTCTAACTTCACATTTCTCACTTCGCTTCAATCACTTTCCACAGTGAAAACTGAAACATCTTACTTTTAACTTATCACTCTTCATTTCTCATTTCTCAACCGTGAGAATTGATTAAGAGATGAGAAGTGTGACATTTAATATGTGTGCTGTCTCACATTTCACTTCTTACTGCTCATTTGTTACTTTTTATTTTTCTTTCTTCTTATTTCTCACTTAGTATTTCGTAACTGAAAAAAAGAGAAATGTGAAGTGAGTCTGCGCTCTTCTTTTTTCATACTTCTGATTCCTCAGTTATAAATAATCACTTCACATTTTTCACATTCATTATTGTTTGGCAAATATACTTTTGGCCTCATCCATTGAACAAATGACGTTTCTGGCTAAATGGCCCTTTCTGCCAAACGATCATTTCGGCCATATGACGCCAAAAGACATTCCAAGCTAAATAACATGTTCGGTAGTATGCCAATACTACCAAATCAAATTTTGGCCGAGTAGTCTTCGTCTAAATGGTTTTCGGCTAATTGACTATCGCCCTAACGAACAAATATTTTGGTTTGAACAACTTTTGTTATAACATTTGGACTTAATAGTCGATCAGAGTTAACAAATTCAATAGCGATCAATTAGGTTTTGTCCCCTCCCAAATGTTACTTGTTGGGATTGATGATTATTATATGAAAAGTTGGTTAATGTTTTTCTAGACTTTTGTGTCCACACAGATATCGTCGAGCTGAGTCGATAAAAAAATAACACTTGAGGTTTCCGAGTCTTCCAAGAAATTTCACTTATTTATCATTTCCATATTTTTTCGGACATGGCTTGACTTCGTTTCATTGAAAATAAAAGTTGAAATCCTCGTCTCACGTAAACGAACGCTGTCAAATTCCATGAAAAGAGCCTATTATTTATTAACCAACATAAGGATCATTTCACAGCATAATAATTAATTAAAACGCAAACTAGTCTGATGAAGTAATCCGCAGTCACACGGCGGAGCAATCGCACCTGAAGGAACCGTTGCCTTAATTCCAAATTGCTTCTAATTTTCGCTTCCACAGAAGACCGAATTAATTCGCATTGTCGGCTGCTGCCACACGCACTCACTTGAATCCCGCAGCATGATTCAGCTTGAACGTAAGTAAGTAAGCGCTCCCACTTGAACAATGCCCGCTTTACTGGGTCACTGCGCGGTAACAATGCTCTCGCAACTCCGAGGCAAAGCACCGGGACTGCCGTTTCCCGTGTAAGGAATTAATTTCTGCTTCTCTTCCTGTTGCCAGTGAAACCCAGCGGCGAAACACCAGACCCGAAACCGGATTTTGAATATGAAATTTCTTTATTAAGATTGAGTGCTTGATAACCGCCTCGCTCGCCGTACCCCGTTTTATATCCCTTCACGCTGTTAACCAGGTTGCCTCCAGACAAATTCAATCAAGGAAACCCCGAAAAGTGATGCATATGCCGGTGTACCAATCCAGAGAGGTGGGGAACAGTACAAAAAGCTTTTCTCGCATAGCTCGGTTAGGGTGACATGTTTATGGGAAATATAGTTTATGGATGGGGTTCCTTCCTAATTTTAAGCTGCTTTCAACGACAGTGAGGTGGCGAAAATGCGAGAAAAATGTTAATTAACTGACGAATTAAACGCAAAATATTGCTTCAAATTACGTTTTAAAATTCTAATTACGCAAACAAAATGTTAGAAATACCTACCTCTGGACAGATTTTTGATTGCTGTTTACAATTTTGGATTGAATTAGCATGTATGCGTTGAGACCGACCAGACTATGCAAAAAAATCGGAATTCAAGACTAATGCGATCGCAGTTTGTCGTTCACATGTAGTTATGTAATAAATATCCCAAAATTTTTATCCTATCCCCTCTGCTGAGGCCAACGTTAATGTTGATTATGTTCATTGAAAATATTCATTTTTGTTTGTGTCGCCCTATCCAGCCCACCGGACAGGACTAACTGGATCCGATCGAGTAGCATGGGTCCCGGTAACCCGACTCGGAAGATAAAGTTTTTTCGGCTCGTGTGTGTTGAATTTTGGGGCACATGCCATGCCATGCCCGGAAGGATGACGAGCCTCCCGAATCGAACCGGCCACTCGCTCCATATCGGTGTGTATGTGGTGTACTACGGACGGAAAAATATGATCCGGGCCTTTATTGATACCGGCCAGGCTTATATTACTGGAACCGGGAGCAAAGTTGGATTTTTTCTCCGTATAATTTTTTCCCCTATTAAGCATATCTAAGGCATCCGAGCATCTCGAGCGAGCAGTTGTTGGATGGGAGATAAATTCACCCTTCCCTGCATCGCCAGCTGGGAGGAACTGCTAGAAGCCAGATGGAAAGCCAGAGTGGCCGGCTTGAATATTTAAAGCACTGAGGTTCTGGTTTTTCCGAAGTCGGGAATTAATTCCAGGAGGAGATTTGTGCTGCCGAGGGGGTAGGAAATTGTTGACTTATGGATGTTCTCTTATCTCTAATGCAATCTAAATCACTTCACTGACTGGGTCATTAGGAGGGGTTGTTGAAATATTCATGAGAGCGTGTTGGAAAGTAAGGACCGGAAAGAATGGTGCAGAATGAATCGCATAGAACTGGTTGATTGGAAGGATAGATTTGTAAGTATCAGGTGGGTACTTGTTTTCGTGGAATGTTGTGTGAATATATGTCTCACTCTGATCCTTGTAAGTTTTCGCGAAACTGTGTGAACTGTGAAATATGTAGGTAGTAAATTTCGTGATTTTAAACAACCATTTCCAAAAGCCAAAATAAGAAACAGACTGTACAGTAAGAGTAACCAAATAACCTATCATTGTTTAATTATTATCTGTGGTGCTCGTGGATGTCAAGATAGATTCATGACTTATTCAAAAAAGCTGGGCAAGCTTTAAGGAATTTTTCATAGAAATTCAATGGAGTTTTTGTAGCAATTCAAACAAATTTGCCATGCATACAGAAATCAATTCCACGCAGAGTTTTGAACAAATTATCTTTAAGATTTTTTCGAAATGTGAATAATTTTCCAATCAGGGATTAGAACAAATTTTCTTAAATAATTTTAATGAACCTCTGGTTTAAAATGGAGAAAAATCCCCAAATAAAAGTTCAAACAAGAAACCTATGGACATTTGTATTAGCATCTTAAGGATGTTCAAACGAATTTTGCGAGAAAGTTCGATCGAATTTTTAACGAGAACTCTCACGAGCTTTCGGGTAAATCCAAATCATGTTTCTAGAGGAAATAATAACAAATTTCGTGAAAGAAGTCAAAAAATTTTCCTGAAGAAAAAACACTGATGTAAATCCCAAGGAATTTCATATGAGTCTCACGCGAAGTAATAATTTCCCGTATATAATGGATATTATTCGTGAATTATTTATATGTGTCTTTAGTATACACCCGATTCTGTTTTTACACGGCTGTGTAAAAAAAATCACATACAATTTTTTTTGCAAAGTTGCTCCATTTTGCATGATTGGTCGAGAAATCATAAAACTTTTTTTACACGGATTTTCAAATTTTGAACTGAAAACTTTTTTTACAATGAACGCATCCCCCGTGTAAAAAAAAATCGGGTGTATTGATATTTAACTCTTCTCAAAATCTCAAGATTAAACCTTTCTTGGACCGCTAGCGTTAGCATTGTTGCGAATGAATTTTCTGCAGGAACCGACTCCACTGACCGCGACCGATGCTAAAGATTTACTATTAAAACCATTACCGACGCCATTGTTGCGTTACATTGCATAGATACTATAGGCGATACTATAAGCGAAGGTGAGTGTAACTTAGAACGAACTTTCACTAAGTGTAGCCGAAAAGAAAAATTCTTTAAGATAAATGGTGTGAACTGTACAAAAAATTTATAAAATTTATGTGACACAATAAAAAAATTTGATTGTGTACTACGATTTTGTATACTAATAATTCAATTTAATGGATTTACAAAAACATCACAATAATATGTATTTTCGGACAAAGTTCATTGTTACATCATAGATTTACAGTTTTTGTTGTTGCATTTACATTCAATGATGATACGATTTTCAAAATAACTGCACTGTCAGGGTTTGAATGCTCATCGATCGAAGAAACATCCGCATCAATTCGCAGATTACGAGACGTCCTAATAACATAAATTTGGGGAAACGATTGGCCGAAAGTCATTTGGCCGAACGGGTCATTCATTCATTTCATATATTTAGTTAACATCTAAACAGATAACACTGAATCAACAATTTGACGCCACAATGCACGGTTCGAGGCCGCATCTCTCCATCCTCGGATACGCCCCACGCTCGCCAAGTCGTTTTGCACCTGGTCTGCCCATCTCGCTCGCTGCACTCCACGCCGTCTCGTACCTGCCGGATCGGAAGCGAACACCATCTTTGCAGGGTTGCTGTCCGGCATTCTTGCAACATGTCCTGCCCATCGTACCCTTCCGGCTTTAGCTACCTTCTGAATACTGGGTTCGCCGTAGAGTTGGGCGAGCTCATGGTTCATTCTACGCCGCCACACACCGTCTTCTTGCACCCCACCATAGATGGTCCTAAGCACCCGTCTCTCGAATACTCCGAGTGCTTGCAAGTCCTCCTCGAGCATTGTCCATGTTTCATGTCCGTAGAGGACAACCGGTCTTATAAGCGTCTTGTAAATGACACAGTATTGGTGCGGTGGCGAATCTTTTTTGACCGCAGTTTCTTCTGGAGCCCGTAGTAGGCCCGACTTCCACAGATGATGCGCCTTCGTATTTCACGGCTGACATTGTTATCAGCCGTTAGCAAGGATCCGAGGTAGACGAATTCCTCGACCACCTCGAAGGTATCCCCGTCTATCGTAACACTGCTTCCCAGGCGGGCCCTGTCGCGCTCGGTTCGCCCACAAGCATGTACTTTGTCTTTGACGCATTCACCACCAGTCCAACTTTTGTTGCTTCACGTCTCAGGCGGGTGTACAGCTCTGCCACCTTTGCAAATGTTCGGCCGACAATGTCCATGTCATTCGCGAAACAAATAAATTGACTGGATATGTGGAAAATCGTACCCCGGCTGTTACACCCGGCTCTCCGCATGACACCTTCTAGCGCAATGTTGAACAACAGGCATGAAAGTTCATCACCTTGTCTTAGTCCTCGGCGCGATTCGAACGAACTGGAGTGTTCGCCCGAAATCTTCACACAGTTTTGCGCACCATCCACCGTTGCTTTGAGCAGTCTGGTAAGCTTCCCAGGGAAGCTGTTCTCGTCCATAATTTTCCATAGCTCTACGCGGTCTATACTGTCGTATGCCGCCTTGAAATCAACGAACAGATGATGCGTTGGGACCTGGTATTCACGGTATTTTGTCGAGCGGCCGTCAACGAAGCCGGCTTGATAACTTCCCACGAACTCATTCACTAATGGTGACAGACGTCGGAAGATGATCTGGGATATAGGCGACATTAAGGATGATGATCGCTCGAAAGTTCTCACACTCCAGCTCGTCGCCTTTCTTGTAGATGGGGCATATAACCCCTTCCTTCCACTCCTCCGGTAGCTGATCAGTTTCCCAGATTCTGACTATCAATTTGTGCAGGCAAGTGCCTAGCTTTTCCGGGCCCATCTTGATGAGCTCAGCTCCGAAACCATCCTTACCAGCTGCTTTATTGGTCTTTAGCTGTTGGATGGCATCCTTAACTTCCCTCAAGGTGGGGGCTGGTTGACTTCCATCGTCCGCTGAACTGACGTGGTCATCTCCTCCGCTGCCTTGACTTTCACTGCCTGTACTCTCAGCGCCATTCAAATGTTCCTCGTAGTGCTGCTTCCACCTTCCGATCACCACACTTTCGTCCGTCAAGATGCTCCCATCCTTATCCCGGCACATTTCGGCTCGCGGCACGAAGACTTTGCGGGATGCGTTGAGCTTCTGGTAGAACTTGCGTGTTTCTTGAGAACGGCACAGCTGTTCCATCTCCTCGCACTCCGCTTCTTCCAGGCGGCGTTTCTTCTCCTGAAAAAGGCGGGTCTGCTGTCTCCGCTTACGTCTATAACGTTCCACGTTCTGCCGGATACCTTGCTGCAGCGAGACCGCCCGCACTGCGTCCTTCTCCTCCAGAATCTGTCTGCAGTCTTCGTCGAACCAATCGTTCCGTCGACTTCTTCCCACATACCTGACGTTGTTCTCCGCTGCGTCGTTAATGGCTGCTTTGACTGTATTCCAGCAGTCCTCAAGAGGGCTCCATCGAGCTCACCCTCTTCCGGCAACGCTGCCTCGAGATGCTGCGCGTATGCAGTGGCGACATCAGATTGCTTCTGTCGCTCTAGGTCGTACCGCGGCGGTCGTCGGTACCGAACATTGTTGATGACGGATAGTTTTGGGCGCAGTTTAACCATCACTAGATAGTGGTCAGAGTTGATGTTAGCGCCACGATATGTCCTGACGTCGATAATGTCGGAGAAGTGCCGTCCATCAATCAGAAGAGGTCAGAGAGGTCGAAGACCCCTCTTGGCCAATCTGAGCGTTCAAATCTCCTATGATGATTTTGACGTCGTGGCTTGGGCAGCTGTCGTACTTACGTTCCAGCTCACGTTCCACAAAATGCGTCCTTATCATCATCAGTGCTTCTGAAGAACCGGCCTTTGATCCTCAACCTGCATATTCTCTCGTTGATCGGCCTGTTCCCAGCTCATGTGTGTGACCGCAGCTCTGGTAGATGGTATGATTACCTCTAAACGTTCGCACCATTGATCTCTTCCAACAAACCTCGTGCAGCGCTACGATACCAAATCCACGGTCCTTAAATACATCGGCGAGTATGCGTGTGCTCCCGATGAAGTTGAGAAATTTGCAATTCCACGAACCGAGTTTCAGATCGCTAGTCCCTTTTCGTCGTTTAAACCAAACCCCCTTAAATTTCCGGAGGACCGTTTCATGGTGCACAGTTTCACTTAGAGTCCCTCGCTGGCACTCGGACGATAATCAGCCGCCCCTAACATGGAGAACAGACGCTGTTGTGAGCAAATCCTGACATGGAGAACAGACGCTAAATAAGATTTGCACCTAGATTTGAGAGGAGCAAACCCCCCCCCCTTCCTTGTCAGCATACGACCATAGTTCCCAAAGGAGTTGGTTACCCGATCTTCCCTAAGGTTGCTCGTATCCCCGCCAGCACCAAGGGGTGGTAGGGATAGGAGTAAGAGGGTAATAGGCTTAGGACCGCGAGATGGGGTCTATTTTATTCCTTCAGGTACGCGAAGTACCAATGGTACACTTTACCCAGCATTTGCCGTGCCAATTGTCCCCATATAGAGGAAATAACTTCAAATCCAAATATCCTAAAACTTTGATGGACTGTTGACATTTTCAGCAGTACTGATCATTAAGCATATTTAAGGCTTTGTACTGTGAAAAAACGAACAGTGGGTAATGTCTATGACATAACCGCTAAGTGGACGTAGGACTTGACTTGACCATGCCTTTAAGATACATAATATGTCCAAATTTATCACATCAACTATATTGGATAAATAATCGGCGTTGCATACCATTCCTTGGCAAAATCTTCTCATCAAACCGACACAGAAATCAAATCTACCTCGAACAAGAATCATCAAAAAAAACTCAGGAAGTATCTGGCAACCTTCTCAGGACTGCCTGAAATAAACCACAAGTTGGCTCAGCAGGGGATGTAGACTGTATCTCAGCCCTTCCACTGAAGGGCCCTCTAATCCGTGCGATAGCGACTGGAGGAGAACATTATTTTTAACGCTTAGAGCCTCGAAAAAGGCTGTTTGCTTCGGCTAAGTGCAAAATGTAAGAAAACGATCTTTTCAAATAACCGCGAATTTCTAGTGATGGTATAAAAAAGACTGAATGCTCTGCGAGCGAATGCACTTTTCTTTTATACCTTATTTTGAATCTTCTCTGCTTCCCAATTGGTGGGCCAATCAGCTAGTGTCTTGTGTCCCGCTTCTTTGTCAGCCTTTGTCATCATCATCAACGCGTTCGAGAAGGGCTTCTTCTTTTTACGCTTGTTGCTCGCTGCTGGCGTCTATTTCCTAACAGGACTTTTCGCTTGATACAGGCCAATAAGCCGGGCAAGCGAGCTTAGAATGCAGTTCAGGTGAGAAGTACGTGTTCTTTTCTGAGACAACATTGTTAGTAGTAGAAGGAAGGAAACACCCGGACATGGGATTTCTAGTGATAAGATTTAGAATTGGTAACATGGGACGATCATTCAGTCACGTTCGCTTTGTGTGCGGTCAGTAGCAAACAATGTTTATCTAGATATTTCTTGATCAATGCCAAAAAATCCAACATTTGATGAAAAATCGATTGATAGTTTATTAATGTTTTAGCTGTAATCGGTGTTTTCTTTATCCAAATAAGATTATGTGAGAGATTTGGACATCTTATGAATCTTTAAAGGCATGGTCAAGCGAAGTGGTTCGTCCACTTCGCGGTTAAATCAGACAAATTATCTAATGTTAGTTTTGACGCTATTTATGAAAATCACGCGTTAAATTTTTTCTCTAGAATATTGGATTTGGCACCCAAGTACAATTTCTATCGAAGGTATTGAAAGTATTGATATTGATCTCTATTATTGGCTCTTTGAAGAACCGTTTGTTTTGGACATACATGCTGCATCATGTGGCTTTTCTTCAGCCTGTCTCGGCTCAGCACCGATGCCGGCCGGTCTCGGCTCGACTCTGCTGCTGCTGCCGGTATCTGCTCAACATTGCTGCTTTGTCGGGTCTGTAGGGTGGACTGCTGATGTGCTGGCTAGGTTTCGGATGATGATGGTCGCTTCGATGGTGACGAGCCGAAAAAGCGGTCGGTGCAGAATTCATTCCTATTAAAAGTGCTGTTCAATCAATGATGCAGTTGCTTCGCTTGTCGGTCAGAATGAAAGGAAAAATCGCGTTGCGCTATTTTATGGCTTCTCGGCAGACCCAGCGGCTGCTCATTCGCTGGTGTCTGCACCAATCAGAACGTGGTAATGGAATGATGCAAGAATTATGCGGTACCCATATTTATAGGTTCCCTTGACCTCAATGTTTTTCATTGAAAACAGTTTCATGCCTATTGAAACAAGTTTTTCAGGTCTTATCAAGCATGGACATGAAAGGCATACTTGAAATCTGTCGATTGAGGGCTTACCGCAGAAATTCGTCCACTGAGACGAACGCTATTAACGTTTAAAATCTTTCAACACAGCGTAACGCGCTCGATTTGAATATTTTAAAATGACATCCGGTATAGTAAAGAAAGACGTAAGTCCTACGTCAAAACGAAAGCATTTGGTCATTGTTATGAAAAGTTGTTCAAATTTTGCGTTGCCAATAAAAAAAATCTTTAGGAAGGCATTACATACAAACCGCCCTGCAGAATAAATAAAGTTGTCAATCCAAAAAATAACTCACCACATAAAGGCCATTTGTCTAGAGGATCTATATTAAAAAACGCGGTAGAACAAAACTACTTTAGTTCTCGATCAAATAGGGGGTGATCAAGTCTACCCACCTTCCCCGGGGCCCCGTACACGTTCCGACATGTTGTACAACTGAGCGATTCCAAGCAACAGCATCAAAATTTAAGAAAATTTTTAATTCATGATTTTCTATTGAGTTGAAACTTTGCACAGTTTTTCAATTTCATCTAAATCGTCATTTTTCGATATCAAATCTTCATATTGAGTCACGACTAACTTTTCAAAAGGGTGTATGTGAAAATGGTTCAAAAATATTTAAAAAGCTGCACAGCAAAAACGGAATGTTCGATTGTTATGATTTTTTCAGCAAAGTTAGACAACTAAATGGTGATTCTTAAGAAAATGTGCACAGTAAAAAAAAAATTTTTTGCCTTTAAAAATATCATTTTGTCACAAAAACTCAAATATCTCAAAACCCTATCTTTTTTCGAACGTAATTTTTAGGGAAAACGGTCCATTATATTAGCTATCTACCATAAAAATTTGGTGATGGTAAACTAATAAACAAAAAAGTTATGACATTTCAAACATTTCACAATTTTCACATATAGTAAACAAAAAAAAATTTCCGTGTATTTTTTTTTGCAAGAATCGCAGTTTGATGCTGATTTTATTGTTAAGGGCCTTGCGTGAGTTAAACAAGTTGTTTGTATGATATTCCATATTTATGTATTCATCGATATTATTATATGTATAAATATTATATGTATAAATAAATAAAAATGAATTAATATTATCCTAAGTATTAAATTAAATGTGGCAGTTACACAATGTTGTTATAGAAACTCTAAGAGTTTTGGGTTTGAATTTTGGTATGGGTTATGATATCATGAAAACAGTTTATTAATACTTATTTTTATTTATTTTTATTCAAATTTTTTAAAATATCGAACACTTTTGAATTATTATCAGCACAGTTTGAGTATAGTTTTGCTTTAATTTTATTTTCCGACAATGGAATGAAACAGTGAAATTTTTGGGTTCCTTGGATCGTTTTCGCGTTATTAAATTGCTCGCTGAGCTCTGAAGCCTTTATTTCGTACTCTTCAGTAGTAGTAAAACAAAATGATAATTTGGTTAAATCTTTTCTTTTCTTCGATTTGCCCCATCAAAAAGCTCTTTCGCCGTTTTAATTGGATGCTGACGTTCTTTGGCCAAACTTGCTCTTGTTTACATGCGCTTTATTCTTCCTCCAATAGCATCACAAGGACCTTTGCCATGTGATGTAGCAAAAAAATGCCATTCTGCATCAATTCCGTACATTGATTTAAATTGACATAGGCTCAAAAAATTCTTACGATTTTTGTACTGCGACGCTGCTCCATCAGACATGAAATATATCTTTTTGACTTCTTTATGCTTATCAACGCGTAAAAAGTTAATCATTTTTTCAATGAACAAGTTTACGGATACTGAATCGTGTCTTAAATCTTCGGAAATTATAATAAAACTTAAGTGTTCAATTTGCGTACTTCCATTAAAATAAATAACGAATGGATGAATTGTAGCTTGTTGTACGTTCCAGTGATGGGACTGCACTTCATCTTGCAATACAAAGCTGTAATTCTCAGAAAAATCACAAATGATTAAAAATTCACCATTTTGTAATGTATTTTTCGTATTTTTTAAAAAGCTGGATTGTTCTGTTTTAATGAAATCGTGAGGGATTAAACTTTCTAATTTCAAGCAAAAATATGACACAAACTCATCTACAGGTTTTACAATAGTTTCTATGTCACACCTATCCGTGGTCACCCATTGCTCAAATGATAACTGATCAATATATTTTTCTTCAAACTCAGCGAATAAAGTATTTTCCAATGATGAAGAATCTGGACAATCCGAACAAGATCGTAGATAGCAATTTGATGTTGTATTTTCACACAAAAGACTACCAGTTAACATTTTAATATCCTTTGTTAAATTGATTCTTTTCAAACTATGTAAAATAAGATTAATATTCTCATGGGTTGTGCACACACACACATTATGTGTTCCTGAATTGGAAAGAAGCTTACATTGCCTTGGCCGAAGGCTTGCAAATGAGGAAAAACCTATTTTAATATTATCGTGAATTTCCTTGAAGCGTGTGTACGCTTCTTTCAAAATCGTCATCATTAATCGTTTTGGATTGCTTGACGCTTTCCATCTTTTTTACTGATACATAATCTTTTGACCAGGCATAGCTCGACTTACTTCATCATCTTCAAAATATTGAACTACTATTTCTTTTGTCTCATCTGTTAATGCAGTACTAGACCTAGTATTTTTGGTTGAAAGACAGTTATTCTTCAATTGTTTTGCCTCTTTTACTGTATTTCTATTGGTTTTGAACTCATCAATGGCATCCTGAATAGACCACGAACTTGGCAGCATCGACAAAATCAATAATTTTCTTTCCTTGTCGTGGCTGCATTCGAGAACCTTTCCTTCATATTTATAATTACCTCATCGTAGTCTGTATTTTCCACATCATCAGGTCCTAATTTGAAGAGGTTTCTTCGTATAGCTTCGTTTATTTCACGGTATTTTTCTCCGGGTAATAAACGTAGTCCATCTTACTCCATTTAATCAGAGTCACTTTTATCCCAGCTATGCCCTCGTTAAAGCGTTCGATGTTGACCTTTTGGATACACTCATCTTCCGATTGATTTGTTGAAACAGATTTCGCTGATGGTACGGTGGCAAGGCTCTCAGCACTTAATACTTCTGTTAATTCCTCAGTTGTTGTCGATACATCTGGCAATTCCTCAGTTGCTGTCGTTTTCGAACTTCCTGCGCTCTGCTCAACCGATGATATACAGATTGCTCTTTTGTCAACGTTTAGACGGCAGGACGTGCAAATGCGTAAATTTGTATTCAATGTGGACATTGGAGCATAACCAGTCGCTTTCAGTTTATCTATGGTGCTTTCGGTGAGATTTCGTAACTCTTTTGAACACTTTTTCCATCAAACGGCCTACAACAGTTGAGAAAGCGGCTACTCATGTTGTTCGTAATATTTCAATAAACAAAATCACTTTTAAGTTTTTACTGACTAGTTTGGTGTCATTTGCTTGACTGAAGAAAAAATTACTATAAGATCTTTAACAACCTTAGTAGTAGTAATTTTTGCTTTTTCGTGAACATTGTCATGGTATGTACCTATCATGCATTTGTTGTTGTTGAAGATACCCGTTTCCTCCCGATCATAAAGTCTATTTTCTAAGAGCTATTTTTTTGCAGGTAAACTATAGACGTACACGTGTATATAAATCTTTTATTTTGCAGCTTTTGTCTTAAAAATAACATTTCTGATATGTTTCTATCAACGTTATTATCAACAGGTTTCAACACTATTAAAAGAATTTTTCGCCAGTCACGTGCAATGAAAATTATGACACTATCAATACTTTTGATCACAACACTGGATCGTGTCTAAGTTTCTTATAGATGCTATGAATAATTAAATCAAAATATCATGAAAACAACTTGTTTAAATCACGTCCCTTAACAATAAAATCTGCATCAAACTGCAATTCTCGAAATAACTTACACAGAAAAAATTTTTTTACTAAATGTGAAAATTGTGAAATGTTTGAAATGTCATAACTTTTTGTTTATTAGTTTACCATCACCAAATTTTTATGGTAGATAGCTAATATAATGGACCGTTTTCCTAAAAAATTACGTTCGAAAAAAGATAGGGTTTTGAGATATTTGAGTTTTGTGACAAAAATGATATTTTTAAAAGCAAAAACAATTTTTTTTTACTGTGCACATTTTCTTAGGAATCACCATTTAGTTGTCTAACTTTGCTGAAAAAATCATAACAATCGAACATTCCGTTTTTGCTGTGCAGCTTTTTAAATATTTTTGAACCATTTTCACATACACCCTTTTGAAAAGTTAGTCGTGACTCAATATGAAGATTTGATATCGAAAAATGACGATTTAGATGAAATTGAAAAACTGTGCAGAGTTTCAAATATTTTCGAAATGGTCGCTCAGGATCGACTGACATGCCCCCGTGGAATGCCTCAACTTTGACTCCGCCCCTAGGAAATTTGGTTCGGTCGGAGTAAAGTCGAACCGTCTGTGGGCAAGTTGTACTATTCAACAGTCGTACAACTTGCCCACAGACGGTCCGACTTTACTCCGATCGAGCCAAATTTCCCGGGGGTGGAGTCAAAGTTGTACAACATGTCGGAACGTGTGTGGGGCCCCTAACTGACTACAAATGTTGTAAATAATGTGCACTGTGCCATCAAAGTACTCTTTAATGGGTAAAAAAGTACCCATTATGAAGTTAAATAGTTCAACTCTTTATAGGAGTAAACGTCGTTTGCTCATTAATGAGTAAACCGATTATACGTCAAATTAACGAGAGATTTTTACCCATTATTGTTCAACAGCTTTCCGGACAATGTGTACAATTTACCCATTATTGTTTTTAGAAACAGCCATTATAGAATTAAACTTTCAATCCATCAATCGAATGGTGAAAGACATTATTTGTAGGAAATAAATATGATCATAACGTTTATTAAAACTCAAAACGGCATAACAATAAACATTTATAGTGCAGTTAAGTTCGGTTTTCTTCACCGGTAGATAAGGAACTCACTCATCTTTCCAACCGTATATTCTCATGGGAAGAAAACATTGAGATAAGGCGGCTCCTTTTCTGTCTACGGATCCGGGAGTATACAGGATTGTCCATTATTCTCCGTAAAACAAAACCAGCATAGCTTCAACAGAGGCGGATATCCGTCCAGAACGGCGATTTTGTTGACCAGTGGAACTCGTTCACCATTGCAAAGCATATACTGTCCCGGGGAGAAGAAATTCCATCAATCCGGTTCTTTTTTCATCAACGGATCCAGCGGTTCACGGGTATTATAAGGCTTCCACAGTAAACAGCCCCGCTACGTGTGTAGCCCCAACAGTTGCAGAGGCGTAGTCTCATCTTGTCCGGTGATAGATATGGTTTTCTTATGTTCCCCGACGCCATACCAAAGGGAGACGGCGTTAGCTGCAATAACTAAATGATTTAATTACTTTTAATTATGTAATCAAACTAAATTGAGCAAAAACAATAGGGGAAGTGGGGGTAGCACGCCCATAGGGGTTAAAACGCGCCACCCCTGAATAAGGTTAAATATCCCCATTTTGATTATTTTCAATAGTCTATACGATAAAGCAATGAAAAATATTGCCATTGGATACATATATTTCATGATTTTTCTCTAGTTATACATGAAAAACTCGAAAAAACGATTTTTGCGTGTTTTGATGCAATTCTAGCTCGGTGGAATTTAGTCTTTCTGTCGCTGTTATACATTGATAAATTAATAATTGAGCCATGAGCCATGCTGCTTACTCGTGTTCTTTATGTTCCACACGAAATCGTCGTCAAAAATGGTTTTAAAACGATTTTATGGGCCTTCAAACTTCTGAGGTCGGTATGGGGCATTACACCCATGCTCATTTCGTATGACCGAAACAGCTGAAACATTCGGTTAATTGCCTTAATGTAGGCAATTAAAATGAAAATCAGTACGATAAGCACATGCGCGTTTTAACCCATCCACTGGCGCATCTCACCCCGCATGGTTCCAAAATCATTTTTTTTTCGGGTGCTTTTTAAAAATCAAATTTCTGTGCAATAAAATGGACAATTAGATATCTGTTATCGGTAGTCAGTCGCAGATATGCTGTTCTTCAGTATGCGCTGATGAAAACTGGCTGAAATGGTGGTTTTCATTGATAAAAATGGCATTTTCCTTAACGTGGGCGTTCCCCCAGTTCCCCTACTTACAATTAATCCACACGAAACTGTCTCTCACAGATAGAAAAATCCACTGAAATTTACGCTAAAGGTGATGCACATAAATGGAACACCATTATTAGCTTAATTCCACGCGTGATATAGCCTAAATGTATACAATATTTGACGTGAATCGTCAATATTGCTTGCAAGTTGTAAGCAAACTTGTTAGGAAGAGGTCCATTTCCGCATAGAATAGTGTAAATTACCGTATCTCAAGTTTTACACGCTGTTTACTTTTCATTATTTTATTCTATATACCATTCTGGTATTCAAGGTATTTGATTTATTTCTTATTTTTGTGTTTTTTTCCGCAGTGAGCACGCAGGTTGATGAAAAATCCATGAATTTGATGCTATGAGATGAACATATATTCAGTGAGATGGAAATCGGCACAGTCCACCCTATCATATTTATTTCTGGTATTATTGATCTACCATGAAAGGGGGGAGGGGTGAGATTCAATGAAATTATTAGATTCCCAATGTTGTATATTGCTAGGGTGACCATATGGTATCCTAAAGGAGGACATGCCCTCCATTTTCATTAAAAACCAGATGTCCTCCTTTTGCGCTAAAATGTCCTCACAGATAGAAAAATCCACTGAAATTTACGCTAAAAATCATGCACATAAATGGAACGCCATTATTAGCGTAATTCCATACGGGATATAGCCTAAATGTATACAATATTCAACGTGAATCGTCCACATTGCATACAAGTTGTAAGCAATCTTGTTAGCAAGAGGTCAATTTCAGCGTAGAATAGCGTTAATTTTCGCATGTTAAGTTTTACGCGCTGTTTATTTTTCATTACTTTTTTCTGTGCTCCTTTTTGAAAATTTTGGAAAAATTTGCATGAATAACTATTGCTGAAGAAAATTTTGTTTAACAATAATATGTACAACAGAAGCCTATTCTGTAACAAAACATTGCACACGTTTGCCTTTTTGGTTTTATTTCTGAAATATTTTCCTTTTAGTTTTGGAATATTAATCATGTAATTATGTAAAACGAAAGGCGTTAATTACAGGTGTTAAAAATATCAGAAGCATAGGAATTGTAAGAAATGGATTTGGAAAAAATAATGGAAAAGCTTCTCAAAATTTTCTACGAGTAAACAAATTGCCTTTTAAACGCATTGCACGGTATGCTTCTTGAATTTGTGAGGCAAAGAGCAGCCGCCTTGCCATGCCTAGAATTGAAAAGAAATACCTTAAACTAATTTGAACAGTTTTGAGTTTTTTTTAGTCTAAATCTAAACAGTTTAGAATTTGTTCAATTGAAAACATTGTGGTCCAACAGTTAACGGTATCATTCTGATTCACATGCCTTAAATTGTGATTCTCAATGGCATTCAAGAAAACAAAATCACTGGACAAATAAGCATCTTGTATTCGGTCTTTATATATAGAACCCAATGTTTGGTCACTTGTCAGTTTTTGCAAGAAAGTATTCAGAATTATAAACAATGATTCTTGTTATAAATTTGTAGAATATCGCTGAAAATGATTATTATTAATTTTATTAGCGATACTTCACCACGGTTGTGACATTCATGTCAGATTAGGACTTAATACATTACGTAAAATTGTTTGTATGCTCTTTTACATTGCAATCGTTTGAGTTAAATTTCATTATATAACTAGCAGTCTTTGATAAACTTGAGTACTGCTGCTTCTTTTTGTGAATTGAAAGCCATTTGTGCACTACTGATCTTAAAATATACTGTGTCCGGATTTCGAATCAAGCGATGTTCAATGTTTTCGATTATATTAGCTATTTCGTGCATACAAAATGTCATTTTCAGTACACTACAGCAAATTTGATAAGTTAATCTTGACAGGGTGTGTTATCACTCAGTGTCAAGTACTTAATTCCGTTTGAAATATTAAACTGAAAATTAAGCAGTGCTTAAGTGTCCGGACTTCGAGTCAAAACGGTATGATACTGAACTGTGAAAAAATAACAATCACTGATTACCATAGTTACATCATTTAGTTGCCTTGCCGTCATAGCCTATGGCGATTAGGACACCATCGCTGACTCCGATAGACACCAACTCTCTTCCTTCCGCAAGTTTGATAACGTCACTTCGTTGTTAAATGCTTTTAAAAAACTTTCTGTCCGATGTCATATGACGGGATGCTCCAGATTCTATCACCCATCTTTGATCCGCATGCTCATATTCGACTGCAGAGAAACAGATCGATCGACTATGATCAGTCTCCTACTGAACCGCGATCTTCACACTCGATGTTCTTGCCGGCGCTCGTTCATCGGTTCGTTCATTTTTCGTACAAGACTCCATCTGCTGTTCCTCTGCCAATCTTGCTAGATACTTTTAACATCCCTTCCGTATATGTCCGGTCTCCCCGCATTCAAAGCACACTCGCTGGCCGTTCCACAGTCCTAGCAACCGACGCTCCGTTTTGTACACAACCTTCATCGCTTTCTTCTCCTTAATCAAAACTTCCTGCTGACGCTTATAGTACTCGTTCAAAAGCTTGAATTTCAATGATTTCATGGCATATCCTCCATTACCATCGAAGGCCGCCCAATGCGGTAAAGAATAAATAAACAACAACAACCTTCCATTACCGTCACAAAACCATCATATGACTCTGGTAAACTCGCCAGTATGAAAGCACCTTTCAACTCATCTGCCATGTCACATCCTACTTCCGCCAGCTTGTCAAACATCGCGTCCATTGCGATCAAATGTTCTTCCACATTACCTTGCTCTTCCAGCTCTAACCGACTCATGCGTTTCAATAATCCTACTATACCAGCCGATGTTTGTTTTACGTGATAGTCATGAAGGATGTCCCACGATTCTCTGGCAGACGAGGCGCTCTTGATGAGTTGCAATTGGCTACTCTCCACCAAGTAACCAATTATGGCGGCTGCACGCTCGTCTTTGTCGATCCATGCTTCTGTCCTTTCTGTTTTCGGTGGTAGATCATTATTGATAACCACACGCCACAAACCTTCGTGAACCAGTAATTGTTTGGTCCTTTCTTCCCACAGGTCGTAGTTACCAAAATTCAAACGAACAGTACCCGTCTTCAGTTTCAAATCCATTTCTCTTCTACCGCCGATGAATCACAATGAACCACGGTTCCTCTTCGATTCTTTCCGCCATAGACGACCACAATCTATATACAACGCAACTGGTTTTTACTATAGACAGTAGAATCTATAGATGAGCGAAAGCATGGCTGAGTCGATTTTTTTGCCCGTGCATACGCGCATATGACGCATATACGCGTGACGTCATGCTCGTTTGGAGACACGTTTCACAGTTCGTTTGGAGACAGAGGATTTATCTTCGCTCATCTATATATTCCACTATCTATAGTTTTTATTTCCCTGAGCCCATAACCTGTTGAGCAGTACAATTAGGAAGGGAAGTAAAGAACGCAGCTGCAGTTAGTACAAGTGTCTTTATTACTAAAAAGTATGATACTGAACTGAGTGAAAAAAATAACAATCGCTGATTACCATAGTTATGTATATCTTTGAACTCGAAATCACAACTATGCCAACAGTACAATTACTGATGAAATTTCATTGTTTTCTCTCTCTTTTATTTAAAAAACGAACAGTGGGTAATGTCTGTGACATAACCGCTAAGGGGACGTAGGACTTGACTTGACCATGTCTTTAAGATACATAATATGTCCAAATTTCTCACATCAACTATTTTGGATAAATAAGCGGCGTTGCATACCATTCCTTGGGAAAATCTTCTCATCAAACTGACACAGAAATCAAATCTACCTTGAACAAGAATCATCAAAAAATAAAAAATAAAAATCAGGGAATATCTGTCCGGTCACGAAATATTAGCCTCGACAGTGGCAACCTTCCCACTGAAGGACTGCTTGAAATAAACCACAAGTTGGCTCAGCAGGGGATATAGACTGTATCTCAACCCTTCCACTGAAAAGCCTTCTAATCCGTGCGATAGCGACTGAAGGAGAACATTATTTTTAACTCTTAGAGCCTTGGAAAAGGCTGTTTGCTTCGGCTAAGTGCAAAAAGTAAGAAAACGATATTTTCAAATAACCGCGAATTTCTAGTGATGGTATAAAAAAGACTGAATGCTCTGCGAGCGAATGCACTTTTCTTTTATACCTAATTTTGAGTCTTCTCTGCTTCCCAATTAGTGGGCCAATCAGCTAGTGTCTTCTATCCCGCTTCTTTGTCAGCCAAAGCGTCATCATCATCAACGCGTTCGAGAAGGGCTTCTTCTTTTTTACGCTTGTTAAACGCTGCTGGCGTCTATTTCCTAACGGGACTTTTCGCTAGATACAAGCCAATAAGCCGGGCAAGCGAGCTTAGAATTGCAGTTCAGGTGGGAAGTACGTGTTCTTTTCTGAGACAACATTGTTAGTAGGGTAAGACGGTATAATATGCCCCCCTAAGGCAATACCTTGATAACTTTTTATTTTTCAATGATATTTATGCAAACTTTGTGTTATTTGGTAGTCCAAAAAGTCGCAAATGTATTGCCTGTGAGTAGTCATATAAAAATATTTCAGAGAACACGTAATAAAGCATTTTTGAAAAGTCGTGAAAAAATGGATTTCAACAAGTGCCTGGGCAATACGCCCCACCCTAACCAAAGACGTTTCATAGCCCTTCATTAGTATTTTATCAATCCCATGATAAAAAGGTTACAAATCTTTATGTGCTTCACATTAAAAACTAACATAAGTCCAGTTAAGCAGGTTTGAATTACATTTCAATAGTTTCCATATAATTTGGAAGCAACTGCTGCAAGCTCGCCGCGCTTGGGTCCAGTTGGTATAGGTGCCTACACTGGGGCGTTTTGACCAGTGAAACATATTTTTGAAAAACGTTTCATTTTGAAGATGGAAGCAATTTTTTATCATATTAACAACTGAGAAAAGTTTTTTTGTTGCCCAACTGAGTGTTCCAGTGCAAGTTTTGCGAACAGTATGCAAGCATCGCTCCAGAAAGTTGAACAAACAAACATTGGAAGTTCCATCAAAACTGTAACTTTTTGTATTTTTCTATTATTTTTATTACGTAATACAAAAATACTCCCATATTCACATAGGATGATGGTTTTACAAATATTTATAGGTACCAACTGATTTTGACCCTTAGTAAGTTATAGTTTTCTAGAAATCAAAGGGGGGCGTTTTGGCCAGGTGGGGCGCATTATACCGTCTTACCCTAGTAGAAGGAAGGAAACACCCGGACATGGGATTTCGGGTGATAAGATTTAGAATTGGTAACATGGGACGATCATTCAGTCACGTTCGCTTTGTGTGCGGTCAGTATCAAACAATGTTTATCTAGTTTTTTTTTATCAATGCCGAAAAATCCAACATTTGATGAAAAATCGATTGATAGTTTATTAATGTTTGAGCTGTTATCGGTGTTTTTTTATCCAAATAAGATTATGTGAGAGATTTGGACATCTTAAGAATCTTTAAAACCACTTCGCGGTTAAATCAGAAAAAAATATCCACTGTTAGTTTTGACGCTATTTATGAAAATCACGCATAAAATTTTATATCTAGAATATTGGATTTGGCACCCAAGTACAATTTCTATCCCGAAGGGTATTGAAAGCATTGATATTGATTTCTATTATTGGCTCTCTGAAGAACCGTTTGTTTTGGACATACATGCTGCATCATGTGGCTTTTCTTCAGCCTGTCTCGGCTCAGCACCGATGCCGGCCGGTCTCGGCTCGACTCTGCTGCTGCTGCCGGTATCTGCTCAGCATTGCTGCTTTGTCGGGTCTGTAGGGTGGACTGCTGATGTACCTACTGGCTAGGTTTCGGCTGATGATGGTCGCTTCGATGGTGTCGAGCCGAAAAAACGGTTGGTGTAGACTTCATTCCCTGCTAAAAGGGTGAGTGCTGTTCAATCGATGATGCGGTTGCTTCGCTTGTCCCGGTCAGAATGAAAGGAAAAAATCGCGTTGCGCTATTTTATGGCTTCTCGGGAGACCCAGCGGCTGCTCATTCGCTGGTGTCTGCACCAATCAGAACGTGGTAATGGAATGATGCAAGAATTATGCGGTACCCATATTTATAGGTTCCCTTGATCTCATTGTTTTTCATTGAAAACAGTTTCATGCCTATTGAAACAAGTTTTTCGGGTCTTATCAAGCATGGACATGGAAGGCATACTTGAAATCTGTCGATTGAGGGGCTTACCGCAGAAATTCGTCCACTGAGACGAACGCTATTAACGTTTAAAATCTTTCAACACAGCGTAACGCGGTCGATTTCAATATTTTGAAATGACACCCGGTATAGTAAAGAGAGACGTAAGTCCTACGTCAAAAAACATGATTCAGCAGGATCTGAAATATTAAAATTTCACCAAGTTTCATCGAAATAACAAACAACTTCTCTGAATAAATCATTTTGCCATTAATGAGCGTTTTGTAGATAGTTGACTGGTCAACTATTGACCGATCCATCTGACCAGTTGATGCAAAAGTATAAGATTGCTAATGCCGTTCCTGTTCGCGTGACTAACATCTAGGTCACTTTGATCTGGCAGTCAATGTACCGCTACTTCAAGTGTCAAATCATAGTATAGTTACGGTGTACTTCGTAGATTGGACACTAGTGATACTCATGTTTTTCTTTTGAAATCCTTATTCAGATTGCTATCAGAAATCAAGGTGGGTGTGGTGCTTGATTTCAATCTAGGATAAAAATCACAAAAGCATAAGGATTACTACTCCTGGCCACGCCCATATTCACCGTAACTTGGGAGGGGAAGGAAGTAGTAGTACTTACTTAACGAGAGGTCCCCGACTCAGCGACACCCTCATAAGTACCACGGAGGAAGGATATTGGGGAAGGTTAGGAAGTTAGGCTTGTTGAAGCATATTTTGGCAAAATACTTTTAATGACTACAGCGCCACTAGCGTTCTAGTACTTATGCTTCTACTATCTGACCAGCTGAAGAGCTGATTCGAGTTCTCCAATTGCCTGATTGGCATGATGTGCGTGGGGACGGGCGTATGCAACGCGTCGAGGTTTGAAGCTCCATCGCCGTTAGAGATACAAACGGCCACTTAAAATTAGACATTGAATTTAGCGCCCCAGAGGCCGATCGTATATAAGCCGCGCTGCTCAACGCTGACCGTATGACAACCGCTCAACTACTGCATCGTTTATTTCGTAATATCTGAGACACCACAACTGTTCCGGTGGACTGGATACGGGGTATCTTAGTGAAGGTGACTGACTGTATGCGATAACTGACGACTCATTATGTTGCTGTGTACCGTACTCAAGGTCCTATGCAAAGTTATCCTAGTCCGGATTCAGGAGAAGATAAATGCGACTCTCCGGCGGCAGCAGGCCGGATTCCGTGCCGGAAGATCCTGTGTGGACCATATTGTCAAACTCGTACCTGGTGGCCTCACAACTGGATCTTAAACATCAAGCTCCATCGTCGTTGTCACCAGAGGCCAATAAAAACTGAAATTCGGGAACGGAACTAGGGCTGCGTCGGCAACACCTTATGTAGGAGAGGAAACGAAATCTGTAAACAAACAGTAGACTGGAACCCAGCTGGACATCGAAGTAGAGGCAGACCCAGAGGCTCAAGGAATCCTTGTTTAAGGGTAAAAAAATATCATATATCAGTTTACGTTTCTTACTTGTGTGCCCTGTACACCCCGAGCGGAGCAATGGGTCGGCGTGAAAGATGTCCATACTGAGCAATGTCCAGCTATCGCCTTAACATTCTCTTCTTACAAACAAGAAAATAAATAAAATACAATCAAATTTCCTATGAATATTCTAACTAAGTTTCAGGGGAATACTTTAACGTATTTACCAAAAACGTTATATCCAAGTTTCCAAGTTAAAATAGCGATTAATTCATTAAAGAAAACCGGTCGATTCTAGATTGAAATTGCTTGGGAAAATTCAACTAAATGCATGATAAAGATCAATTTTTTTTCCTATGGAACTTCAAAAGAATTTAGCTGGAAAGTGAAATCGATAAGTCATTTATTTCGAAGCGAAAAAGGCAAGAAGTATTGGCTGATCTAAAATGGTGGAGAAGTATATCCAATTGCCCGTTTTTGAGATTCAACTAGTTGAAAGGAGTAGAAAACTTATCGCCAGTGAAGATCCAATCCAATCTTCTTTACGTTTTATTTTTCCTCTTTGCTTCACTGAGGAATTCAGACCTTTTCGCCATTTAAACCATTCAAAGTCTTAACAGATGACGATGAGCTGGAACAAACAAAGCTCAATTTGTAACTCTAATGCGTAACCCGAATGGCAGTACGAACTGGTATCAGATGATCTAAATCGAAATAAATTTCACAATATAATCAAGCTTTCCACTGAAAGGTGCAGATCCCGTTGAAGTTAGTATATATTTAGTGTGAAAACGACAGAAGAACGAGCTCAGGGAAGCAAACATCACCTCACGTTCGACATTTGCTCTACGTGAACCCTTTCTTTCTTTACATTTTGTCGGTGGAAAGGTATCGCTGCAAGGTTCCTTGCTCCACAGAACAGGATCCATGCTGGTGTCCCGGTTCCAGAGAAGCGACGACAGACACGCACGCCAGGAATGAAAAATGGTTCCCCATCATTAGGAAGGAAACTAGACGAAAGGAAAGAATGAGTAATGTGGTTTTGATTACACACAATATCTCACGGAATGCTTCCTTCGGGTTGCCACGCCGGGAACTGAAATTTACTCGCATATATGAGGGTGTCCTTAATTCATATCGGTTACATGGACTTTCCATTCCGCACATGTTTGCGTGTGTTTGTGCATCGGGGAAACGAGTGAAGCGCTGCCGTTGGTTGGGTTGCACTGAAATTGGATTCCGTACTACCCATGGAATGCTCTCTTGTCAGTCTCAAAACCAATGAAGGTCTATTATAGTGGCGGGGAATGCGATGTCAGTAAGTAGTTCCGGAGAAAAAGTCCCGTCCAAATGGTTGACGATGGAAGGGCATGTTTGGAAAAGTAAACTCGTCTAATGGACTTTTTCCCACCATATCGAGCGTGGCACGGTACATTTGATACGAGGTAGATTTGCGTACCCTTATGAAAATACTCTGGCGGGGAACACGACACGAGTCGAGGCAAAAATAGATTAGCTGGTATACGAGCGATATCACATCCGGCCAGGCATTCCAAGATCAACCGAATGCACATTGTGGCGGTTGGATGCGTGCTTCTTGCCGTTTCTGTGTCAGTAAGTATTTTGGTTGATTTATGGCTTGCGAATTTTACATTCCTAATCTAGTGGAAAGATTAAGCGTATTTAAAACGAACTTGCACGTTATAAGCAATTTAGATTTTTGATATGTGAAAATATTTTTACATTTTTACAAGCATACAATTAGGCCTCTGGAATCGATCTATCAAAATTATGTCCAATCGATATTCCACTTCAAGTGAAACCATTAACGCGCAAGTACCCAAACTGACCTATTTATTCCTTTGTACTCCAAGGATTAAAACAAAGAATTCAGTTACGAAAATTGATTAAAATTCCAGAACATTGCTCCACATGCTGGTACCCACAATAGTAGAAGCAAACGTATTGCTAACCGTTCCATTTGCCAAAGAAGGAATGTTGAATCAAAGAGCTGCATACGGAAAGCCTTTCTATTGATTTCTATTTCCTGCTACCACGTTTTCTGATTGTCGACTACCGTTGTCGGTGCCGAACAAAGCATCCAAACACCCAACTTTTAATTTATTGCATTCGTGACAACCCCCTTGCTGGTACACTCCTCAATGTGGTTTTCAACTAAACCGAATGAATATTGATGAGTAGTTATAACGAATTAAAAAGAGAACCCACTCCCCCGACTAGCAATGACGCTAAATTCGAACAATGAACGTAACGTAGTTGGAGAAGTTCGGTACTCTGAGCTCACAGCGTGTGTGAAAATGTGGGAGCGGGAAACATGGTATAAATTGGTTTGGTCTATGGGTAAGGCAATTTGAGAACATTTTTGATATATCTATTCGTAGATCTTAGGCATAACGATTACGAATGTCAAAGTCTTTCTATGATAATATTTTTTTAGTACTTAGTTAACCAGTTGATTTGTCGTTTGCAACAAATTTATTGTTCCCTGTTTTATAATAATCAAATCAAGACAAAATCCAATAGGACAAAATTCAATACGAGCACATTGAGATATGAACAAATGGAGTCAAGTACGAGACAATGAAGACGGTCTTACTGTTGAGGTCGGAATAACTCGTCAAGCGGAGAAATTAAGAGGAAAAGTACTAACGCGTCTTATGACAAGGGAGCAATATTGGAATATTATTTCAATCAAACTACTTGTTGGGCCCATCAAAATCTATATATTGAAGTATGGTTAGCGGTTTGGGACCCCTTTGCCGCGCGGAGAGATACGCGGCTTCAAAGCAACACCATGCTGAGGGTGACTGGGTTCGATTCCCGGAACCGGTCTAGGAAATTTTCGAATTGGAAATTATCACGACTGCTCTGGGCATAAAAGTATCAGCGTGTTAGCCTCATGATATACAAATGCAAAAAATGGTAATTTGGCTTAGAAACCTCGCAGTTAACAACTGTGGAACTGCTTAATGAACACTTTGCGGCCATATTCCAGTGGGGGATGTAATGCCAATGAAGAAATGGTATGCGGTTTACGCTAGTTTGAAAATCGTCAGCCGACGTTTGTCGAAATATTGCTCGGCGAAAGTGACGCTTTCGGTATGCTTAGCTTGATTGACTGTACAAATCGTAGTTGATGAGCGCATTGGAAAAAAATAGTATGTTAGTTGGGAAGAAAATCTATTGAAAATTTACTTGGTAAGCGACAAATTATTTCTTTTGAACAACGACATATTCATGATGATACAAAGACGGAAAAGCAACGCGTGTCCAATTTATTTTCCCGAAGACTGGTTCGGCACCTTAACTACTTTGCAACGACTAAAATACGCATTGTAATTACTTGCTCGATGGATACTGAAAACTATTGAGATCGCGCTTGTTACGATCGGAACAATGCGCAATACATGCGCATGAGCCACCGAACACGAAATAAAAACCTATTTTATTATTTTCGCGTCGACCAAAACACGCACTTACTTGCTCGATGGGTACTGCAAGCTCAGTGATGCTTTCGGTATGAGGAAAAATCTAGTGTTGTCAGCTATACGGATTTACATTTTTTTCCTAATCAGCGAATATTTTCATGATTTTTGAAAGTTTTTTTACGTACTTTTCCTGGAAAATTTCAGAGAAAATCAAATGAATTTCTCTGAAATGTTCTTCTGAATTTCTTCGCAAAAAAGCTTTAATATCCGCTGGAAATTCTTCCGAATTTCACACAGAGTTTCTAGAAAATTCCGAACATGTCTAAGATATAGTTCTGAATTGCTCTGAGAAATATTCCTGAGTCATTCCGGAATATTACTAATGGCACGGCAAATGCTGGGTAAAGCGTACCATTAGTACTTCGCGTACCTGATGGAATAAAAGAGACCCCATCTCGCGGACCTTAGCCTTTTACCCAGCAACTCCTATCCCTACCACATCGTGGCGCTGGCCGGGATACGAGCAACCTTAGGGAAGATCGGGTAACCATCCCCGGTGGGAACTATGGTCGTATACTGAAAGGGAAAATAAATTTTACCAGCCACTGTAAAAAGTCGGTAAACTAACCAATCGCGTTTGTGAATCGCAAGCACAGACATCAAAATCGTGCAACTTACGCGCTGGACTCTAATCCTCAGTTCAATAAAATTTTCTCGGAGAGCGGACACAACGATGACGCCCGTAGCAGCAGAAAGCGAATCATCGAGAGGCCGTCGCCAAAAGCAGCAATCTTCGGACTATCGTTTAGTTACTGTTAGTGCCGCATTGTAAAAGAAAATCGGTTCTTCTCAGGACCAAAATTTTATTAGAAGAAAGGGTTGATTGCAAAAATGGTGTCGATTACGGTCCCCGGATACCAGTGTCGTCACTGAAAGTGTTTCCTAATAGTGAAAATTATCGAATGACTGTTCGACAGCAGCAGCAGTCAAGTGAAATTTCTACGTGAGGTACGGACTACCGTTTGTTCGCTATGAGTGATTGGAAAGGCGGTAGAAAGTTGGAATAGGTAGCAGTAAAAACGCGGGAAGTAAACGTTGCAAATTTATTTGCAATGATGACGTCTCATATCATTGAGCTGCGTTAATAGCAGTCAAATAAAATTTTGTCAAGATTCTGATTTCGGTATTCTTGCTGGTTCTTATTGAAAAGGCGTGTCATTGGAAACAGAATAATCATTTTACACGAGAGAAGGTTGAGCCGTTGAGCCAGCTCGATACGCACGAAAGTGTCGTTTACGAGGCTGTTGATGATGTTCCTCTGAGTCTTGCTACCGCCGCTCGTAGCAATAATCGTCGCTGCCGCCGCCCGTAGCAACCATCATCGCTGTTTCCTTTTTTTTTTTTTTTTTTTAGCTAATTTTATTTGCTAATTATCTAATACATGCATTCATCTCTTAGACTAGGTGTTCCGTGTTTTCTTAACACTATCATCCTTATTTGCTATGTTTTATTTTTAGTTATTATTAATACATTTCAATTGCCTCTGGCAGTTAGAGTTTTTCCTCTGGTTGAATTGAACCATGTAGGAATTACAATGTTTTCAACTTAAACTAATCTTAACCTATTTTATACTAAGGGTACAAGCAGTTAATCGTTGCAATAGAAGATTGCAACGATTTTTGTCTAAAATTGGAAATTATTTTGCTGGACATTTGTTGCAATGTCTCAATATTAGAAATTCTATGGAGTTCATTGGTACTATATCACTGAGGCAACTTCAGAATCATTTTCAGAATTTTATTTTGAATCCTCTGAAGTGCCTTCTTTCTGGTATTGCAGCAACTAGTCCATATTGGCACAGCATACAATACAGGTCTAAAAATTTGTTTGTAAATCAAAAGTTTGTTCTCAAGACAAAGTTTTGATTTTCTGTTTATAAGTGGATATAGACACTTAATATATTTGTTACATTTGGCTTGAAGGCCTTCAATGTGATTTTTAAAAGTTAATTTTTGATCTAGCAGAAGTCCTAAATATTTAGCTTCGCTAGACCAATTAATTGGAACCCCATTCATAGTGACAATATGTCTGCTAGAAGGTTTCAAATAAGAAGCTCTCGGCTTATGTGGGAAAATTATAAGCTGAGTTTTGGAAGCATTCGGGGAAATTTTCCATTTTTGCAAGTAAGTGGAGAAAATCCAAACTTTATAAAAAATATCCAAACTTTTTTGCAATCTACTACAAATGACACGAAGGCTACGCCCTTTGGCTGAGAGACCTGTGTCATCTGCAAACAAAGATTTTTGACATCCTGGTGGTAAATCAGGTAAGTCAGAAGTAAAAATGTTATACAAAATGGGCCCCAGTATGCTGCCTTGGGGAACACCAGCTCTTACAGGTAATCTATCAGATTTAGAATTCTGATAGTTTACCTGCAGTGAGCGATCTGATAAATAATTTTGGATCAGTTTAATGATGTACAGAGGAAAATTAAAATTCATCAATTTTACAATCAAACCTTCATGCCAAACACTGTCAAATGCTTTCTCTATATCAAGAAGAGCAACTCCAGTCGAATATCCTTCAGATTTGTTGAGCCGAATTAAGTTCGTAACTCTTAATAACTGATGAGTGGTTGAATGCCCATGGCGAAAACCAAATTGCTCATCAGCAAAAATAGAATTGTCATTAATATGAACCATCATTCTATTTAAAATAATCTTTTCAAACAGTTTGCTTATTGAAGAAAGCAAACTGATTGGGCGATAACTAGAAGCCTCAGCTGGATTTTGTCCGGCTTCAAAATTGGAACAACTTTGGCGTTTTTCCATTTATCTGGGAAGTATGCCAATTGAAAACATTTGTTAAATAAATTAACCAAAAAGGATAAAGAGCTCTCAGGAAGTTTTTTGATAAGTATGTAGAAAATACCATCATCACCCGGGGCTTTCATATTTTTAAATTTTCTAGTAATAGATCTCACTTCATCCAAATTAGTTCCCAACGAAGGGTCAAAAACATTATCTTGGTTGAGAATGTTTCCGAAGCTCCGTGTAACCTGATCCTCAATTGGACTAGTGAGACCTAGACTAAAATTATGGGCACTCTCGAACTGCTGAGCAAGTTTTTGAGCCTTTTCGCCATTTGTTAATAAAATTTTATTTCCCTCTTTAAGCGCTGGAATTGGCTTTTGAGGTTTTTTAAGAATTTTCGTTAATTTCCAAAAGGGTTTCGAACTGAGATCCAACTTCGAGACATTATTCTCAAAGTTGGTATTTCTCAGAATAGCGAAACGTTTTTTAATTTCATTTTGCAAATCTCGCCAAATAACTTTCAACGCGGGATCACGAGTTCTTTGGTATTGCCTTCTTCTCATATTTTTAAGACGGATCAGTAGCTGAAGATCGTCGTCAATAATAATGGAGTTGAATTTAATTTCACATTTCGGAATTGCAATGCCGCTGGCTTCGACAATTAAATTTGTCAAAGATACGAGCGCATTGTCAATATCACTTTTGGTATCCAAAGGAATATTAACATCAAAATTCCTATCGATATATGTTTTATATAAATCCCAATCAGCTCTATGATAATTCAAAGTAGAGCTGATTGGATTGTTAATGGCTTCTTGTGAGATTTCAAATGTCACAGGAAGGTGATCAGAGTCAAAGTCAGCATGAGTTACCAATTGGCCACACAGCTGACTTGAATCCGTTAAAACTAAATCAATTGTAGAAGGATTTTGACTGGAAGAAAAACAAGTAGGGCCATTGGGATATTGAATAGTATAATATCCCGCAGAACAATCTTCAAATAAAATTTTTCCATTGCAATTGCTTTGAGCATTATTCCATGAACGGTGTTTGGCATTGAAGTCACCAATTACGAAGAATTTTGATTTGTTGCGAGTCAGAATTTGAAGATCAGCTTTCAACAAATTCTTTTGCTGCCCATTGCATTGAAAAGGCAAATAGGCTGCAATGAAGGAAAATTGACCAAAATTTGAAACAGAATCTCCCAAGGTTGCAAAAACTTTGGTTTCAAACGAAGAAAAGAATTTATGTTTGATACGTCTATTAATGACATTGGCGACCCCACCACAGGCGCTGTCAAGACGATCATTTCTGTAGATGAAATAATTTGGATCTCTTTTAATGGAGAGTCCGGGCTTTAAATAAGTTTCTGTTATAATGGCAATATGCACATTATGAACAGTTAGGAAGTTGAATAATTCATCTTCTTTACCCTTTAGAGAGCGGGCATTCCAATTTAGAACTTTCACAAAATTATTTAGATCCATTAAAACGGAGTCCGATAACAATTTTTTGTGTGTACTTTATACCAACCTGAACAGCTTCTGGAATGGTATTTGCTTTGAACATTGCATCAATCATGTGATGCAATTGTTCAGTTAAAAAATCAAATCGGAAGCAGTCATGCTACCTGAATCGGCAACATGACCGTTATTTTCCGTTGGGACATGGGTATAAACCTCATTTTGAGAAGAGAAATTTTGTCTACCAGCAGCGATGTTTGCATACGTGGGTACATTGGGAAAATTGGAATTTACTGAAGTGCTTGCTACACGTTGACGAGCGGCAAAATTTGTTTGTGAATTGTGGTGGGTATGAATTGCTCGTCCGGTAGCCGGTTTCGAAATTTGAGCGTTTGAAAAATTTCTACCCGTCGAATCTGGGATCCGATTGGAATTTCCCGTCATCAATTTTGCACGGGAATTCAAAACTTTTTTGCGTGAAGGGCATTCCCAGATATTGGATTTATGATTGCCCCACAATTTGCACATTTAAATTTATTGGAATCTTCTCTCACAGGACATGCGTCCTTGGCGTGAGGGGTTCCACCACAAATCATGCATTTAGCATCCATGTGACAATGTTTGGTTCCATGACCCCACTTTTGGCACTTACGGCACTGGGTGGGGTTTTGGAAATTTCCCCCAGGCCTGCGGAAATGTTCCCATGTAACTCGGACATGAGACATAATACAGGCCTTTTCCAAACTTTTCATATTATTCAGTTCACTTTTGTTAAAATGAACTAAATAAAATTCTTGAGAAATGCCCCTCTGGGAAGTACCAGAGTGGGATTTCTTTTTCATCTTAATTACTTGGACTGGTGAAAATCCAAGTAATTGAGAAGTTTTAATCTCATCCAGTGATTTATCATCACTGGGGAGACCTTTCAAGACGACTTTGAACAATCGCTCAGTTTTGTCGTCGTATGTGAAGAATTTATGGCGCTTCTCAGTTAAATACTGAAGAAGACGTTTGCAATCGTCAAAGGATCCCGGCAAAACGCGGCAGTCACCCTTCCTAGCAATCTGAAATGAAACCTTGATCCCCTGAAGGTTACTCAAAATCTCATTCCGGAAGCCAGAAAACTCGGCAACAGATACCACAATTGGCGGAATCCTTTGCTTTTTCGCATGAATCGAATCACCTGGGCTAGAGGTATATTCGATTTGCTCAATTTCATCATTAATCAAATCGAACTGATTGCTCAGTTCGATTGGAGAAGAATTATTTCCGATATTAGAGTTAGAAGGAATATCTGTATTCTCCAGCTTCCTTCTATTTTTTCCGCGCTTTGGCAGGACGGTCTTGAAACCTTGTTTCTTTGAAGGAAGTGGAGAATTCAGAGACCCTTCCTCTTGTTTTTGTTAATATGTACTCATTGCTGAGCGTGGAGACGTGACCTTCTAAGAGGTTTTTTCCCAGAACGGTGTCCCTGCAGGATTACCACCGCTTGTCGGAATTTTACTTCCGCAAACGGGTCCAACGTAAAACGAAGGCACGGGTCCTTGCAAAGATCGTAACGGGATCAGTGGGTTCAAATAGCGCTAAGAAGCACCGTTGAAATTAAAATAGCTTCGGGTAGTATTAAAACTTCCTTCCGCAAAGAGAAAAAGAACCGCACAGCACGAAAGCACGATGCGGTCTGATCGCTGTTTCCTTTTCCGCAGCCTTTCTACCGCCGGTGATGTCTGGTTTGGTGCTGCAATGTAATTGTCCTGCGGATTTTGTCGAGAAAACCAGACTTCGGCTGGTCAGAATACGTTTGCATGGAGACCGAGGCCCCGCCCCTTTGGGAGCCGTATCGTTGGCACCGGCTTGCTTGCTCCGCCTTTCGTTTGTTTGATCTCAGTGCTGTCGTACATAACCAGGGTCAATGCATTTTCTTCTTCTTTTACTTCTTCAAATTGCATATTATAATCGCTTGGCGTCGGTAGCAGCGCAAGCGCTCTTGGGAGGGAGATGCTGCGAAAATTGATTCACATGGATGGTGTCTATCGCGTTCTACCGGCAACTTATCGAGAGGCTGACGTTAAGGTCAGTAGCAATAAAATGAATTTTGCTCTAGATTCTGCTTCGGTTTCTGTCGCTGCTTGTGATTGGAAAAATGCATTACTGAAAAAAATGGATTCTTTTCAGAATCATAATTTTACACGAGAAAAGATTGAGCCGAGACAAATATTTTTCAAAGTTCAAATCATAAGCTTTGTTGCTGCTTGTGATTGGATAGGCGTATTGTGGAAAATAAATTGGTTCTAATCAGAACCATCAATAGAGGTAATAAACTATAGAGGACGATTGTCGCTGCGGTTCGCTTTGTTATCGTTCCCAAACATGTTGGGTCTGTCAAAACGTACTGATTTTTCCTTCGTTGACATTTAGTGCCCTATCTTCGCCAGTGACGACAGCGACAATCTTCCTCTATAGTTTATTACCTCTATTGAACCATCACATGACATGGGAGAAGTTTGAACTGAGACTTTTCAAAGTGCAACTGATAATTGCTTGGGAGCAGCAGAAAGTAGCTGTCGGCAGAAGAATCGCAAGCGCTCATCGTAGACGCTGCAAAAATGTATTCACATCATTCATACAACAACGCCGTATTCAAATAAGTCTGAAAATTGCTAACAGTTCAGTAAATTTTCAATCGAATATCGTCTTTAATCCCAGCACCAGCACAATCTTTAATAATGACGTCTCATATCATTGAGGTGCGTTAGTTGCAAATGAAATTTTCTCTAGATTCATATTCATATTCAGAATTTCCAAATAAAATCTTTTACACTTCACGTAATCCTACGTCCAATTGGCGGTCGTGTCTCGGATACAACCTTCTACTTTTGTTTTCTATTTCCCGAAACTGGAAAAAAAAAATTCACTTCAAAAATCTAATTCATTTTCAGATTCCAAAATAATTCGCATTTATATGTTGCCAAAAGCACTAAAAGGGTATGATTTTCGGCATTTCTTTGAATTCTGGTGACTCAGAAACAGAGATGCCAGGTGATATTTTCAAATGTTTGTATCCAGCTTTTCGCGCACAGTAATGGCGGCTCTGTTGATTTAAAAGTGCATCCGTCCCTGTATTTCTTTGACATCTGACTTGAGTTTGACATTTCGATTACCCTCTCCCCTCATCCTGGAACAGGAGGAAAACGAAATGTCAAACCCAAGCCAAATGTCAAAGAAGTGCAGGGACGGATACACTTGTAAACCCACAGAGCCGCCATTACTGTGCGCGAAAAGCTGGATAGTCGAGAAAAATGTCTTCAAATGCCTTCAATATAAAAATATGATTATCAGCGTAAAATTTCTAAACTCAATAGGTTAGTAAATTCAATTATCTCCTTGTTTCATTAATGTGGAAATGTTTATTTTTTTAACATTCAAATTGTTAAAATTCAAGAGAATATTTTTTAAAATTTCCACGGTATAGTTAACGAGCTTCCCCTATAAATAAAATTCCACCGGAATTATTTGAATGAACTTAAACGTTGATTTCTTCCGAATTTCTTTTTAAGACGAATTCCGTGCAGGCATTTAAAATTTACCGTGAAATAATTGAAGAAACTTCTCAAGGATTTTCTAAAGGAGCTTCCGGAAGAATTTCTGGAGCAACCACCGGATAAATTCCTGATGGAGTTTTCTGAGGAAATCCTGAAGAAGCTTCTGAAAGACTTCTGAAGGAATTTCCGGAGGAATCTATATTATCCAAACCATTTTCTGAAGGAACTTCCAGACTGTGAAGGAACTTCCGGGGGAATTGCTGGAGGATTTTCAGGAGTAATATCGGGAGGAACTTGAAAGGAATTCCTGTAGAAACAACAGGATAAATTTCGGAGGGACTTCCTGATAAATTTCTAAAGGATATCCTAGGAATTACTGAAGAAACTTTCGGAGGAATTCTTGGATGAAATTATTGGGGTATTGTTGTAGAAATGTGGAATGAAATATTTAAAAAATAAAACCCAGAGTATACTTTCGTAGGCATTCTTGAAGAATCTTTCGACAATATTTTCTGGATAAATTCCTGGAGAAACTTCCAAAAGAATTCATGGAGGAACTTCCAGAGGAATCCCTGGAGGAGCTTCCGGAGGAATTCCTAAGGGAACTTCCACAGGATTTTCTGGAAGAGCTGCTAGAGAAATTTCTGGAGGAACTTCTGGAGGAACTTCCGAAGGAATTCTTAGATAAACTTTCGCAGGAATTTCTGGAGGAACACCTAAAACAAATTCCAAAAGAATTCCTGGATGACTTTTCGGAAAAATCACTGAAACTTCTGGAAACAAAACCTAAAAGAATGTGTTGTTCTGTGTGGTCGAAATGAAAACCAATAATTGCCTGTTTTATCGTGTTTATGCTCAGTAATCAGATTGTTCGCGCGGTCTTGTGAGTAAACAATTGGTGCGCGATAGGACGTATTTTAAATCGGAAGGCAATGACCGATCTAATTGCCTTCCAATGACCGATCTAATTTATTGATCTAAATACCGTTTTACAGACATGTCACCGCCGCCAAGGAAAATTTAACGAATGCTACCATCGGGATTTTTACCCAGCGCACCACTCTAAATTTGAGTGCGTTTGACGTCTAAAATGCGTTGCAGTTATCAACCGGCTAGTGTAAATGTATAATGTAAGCCCGAGACGAAGACTATATTTTCTATATGCTGGCAAATTGATTGTCTTCAAGTATTTACATGAAAGTAGACAAGTCTTCAAATATTTCGAAAAGTCTTCAAAATGTCTTCACAGTGATTTAAATGTCGTCAAATTGAAGACTTGTCTTCAAATCTGGCATCGCTGCTCAGAAACTTCTTCTAAACAAATATTAACATTTTACTGAACATTTAGAAAATTGTAACTGATGACAACCCTGCTCATTAGCTCTAAGTGAAATGAAAGTCATCTGATGCGCTGTAAAAGATGATTTGAAGAAATTTTGCATTCAAGATCGGCAGCCCATTCTCGTTTGTTCGTGATCTCAAGCAAACGGTACTTGACTCTCTCATTATTTGACTAAGAATTTAGAATTTTACATTTTTTTCAAGTTTGAAAAACTCACTGAAATGTTTGAAATCGCTTTGAGCAGAAAATTTTGATTAGATTAAGAATTAGTAACAGAATCAAACGCGACTACAAGCGAGCTAATCCAGAACTTTGCGCTGCAACCAGTTCAACATCTGACATTTTTTGTTTCACGTTAACCCAAGAACGTAATTCGAAACGTTTGCGAATGCGATTTACAAAGGCAAATTGTTCGAGGATTTTTTGGATTATTTACAGACTTACTTAAAAATCCATAACCATCGGAATGTCCATGGGCAGAAAGTGTTTGAGTAGTCCATCTTTATATGAAACGGTTTATGTCATATGACATCGGAAGCTAACATTCGTCAGAATTCCAATGCAATGTTGAGCTAAACTACAGTGACTCCACAGTCATACAAACAATATTTGAGCAAGACTGTAAAACTTGGTCTCAAATAATGTTGAAATAAAGAAAAAGAAGCATAATACATAAAAAGATTATTTTAAAGGTATTTTCGAAATTCAAACCTAATAGACTGCTGATTGTATTTCAAATTGGTCCATAATTGAAGGATCAGTGTAGTATACGTAGCGGGAGGAGTGCGGTGTGAAAGTTGCACTCCGGATTAGCATTTAAAGCAAATCGGAGTCGGATTTAGTTGGAAGTGCAAATATCCAAATGAAACCACAACATTATGGGAGAGCAGTGATCCAAAGTTGGACAGGAAAAAAAGGAATCATCTGCTTAAGCGGATCTGCAGAGCAGATGAAAATTTCATCACATTCCACAGTCCGGGCGGAAGGGATCAATCGACCATGGATGGGGGTCGATGATTATGGCGTTGCCGGGCGCGCGGTGGTGGTAGATGATATGGGAATGATCGACCATAATCGTATTTCACAGTTGGATGCCTGAGCTGGCTCTCTCTCTGCTCTGACTGCATTGGATTCGTTTCGGATGTTTCCGGTTAGCTTCCCAGTAACCGGGTTCTGGTTAGTCAGTCCTGGCACGTCGCAACTTTATTGGCATATGTCGAACGGGTGAGAAAGGACACCGACACGAGGGGCGAATTCGGTGAAATAAAGTTGATGCTGGATGCTGTTTTGCATACCGTTTGGTGGTTTGGTGCCTGTTGCTCTACTTAACCGGCAAATTGAGGTTTATCGTTTAACCAAAGTTTTTTCTCTTGTGCTGATCGGTATGCTTCTTTTTTCGAATCATTTGGTGTGAGTGTTCCGTGCGATGCTAGTAGATCGTAGATTGCCATATGTTTGTTTAGTCAATTACTTAGTTGCGAATGTGAACAGCATTTGATTACAAATAGAAGTATCAACGTGAAAACATTTTTTAAGAAGAATCTACGGGCCTTTGTAGAACATTTAGCTCAATTCTCTTTTGTATCTTTGCTACAAATTTTCGTTTTGGTCTATTTACCTTTTTTTCAATTTCCTCTGTGATTTAATCAAAAAAGCTCTAGGTGAATATTATGTAAGGATTTGAACATACAAAATTATTTTATTGACAAAAATTGTGTTTTGGCATGTAACTTTCTTATTTTCTTATTGAGGTTCTTAAAACCGACAATTCATATTTTTCCATTCTTTTGTCGACCCTCTAAACAAATTCAAAAACAACAACATAAATTCCAAGCGCCTACAGCAACGCCTCATTTTATTCGCGCCAAGCTTACAAAAAATATCCTTCTTACTCCTTCGGCGAAGGTTAAAACTCCAATCAACATTCCCGAACTAATCGCAACAAATTATTCATGACACCTGAGCTTGACATTGTGCCAACCCGTCCGGAAAGCCGCATCCTCCGGCATGCTAAAACAATATATGCGAATATCCCTGCTGCTTACGGAATGTGCCGACAACCCACCGCAAAGAACTTACACCACGACTTGGTGTAAACAAAAACTTGTAAAAACGTTATGGCAGCGGTAGCAATTTTTCGGTCACATCATCAGTTGATCCCCACCAGCAGCCGGGTTAGAACATATAGACACAGTCAACAGCAAACTTTGTTTTCCGGTGAAGGTCATGCAATTCGTGATTTTACAAGCACAACATTGCCCCAATGAGAATCCTCTCCGCCCTACGACGACGCTCCGCCGCCCGACCGTCGTCGTCGAGCACAGATTAGAACCGGCATCCTTCGTGCCGGGATACCACATTGGATCGTCATCACCACCATCTAATGTTTCTAATAAAAATGTCAAGCACCTTTTCACCAGCTCCCTCGTGGATTCGACGGGTTTCATTGGGGATGAGGGAATTTTACCGACTGCCGACGGAGACAGAATAGAAACGGCCTGACAACTACTTTTTGGTTAAATCGGAATGACGTGGGAAAGCACAAGCAGTTTTGTGGGGTGAAAATGTGGCTTGGAAATGCGAGGGGGGCAGGAAAAGTTCAAGCAGTCATCATTTTCACGCACTGGCAGCTGTTTTCTGGGATGAAGTACAATGGCCGGGGGGGATTAGGGCAGTATCACAAAAAGGGGAAACAGTGCAGTGCTGTTGTTCAGTAAGTAAGGAACAACAGACATTATTTATCGCTTGGTTACAGTGAAAATAAATTGTGAGAAATGATAATGGGACCACACGAAGATTAGATCTCATTTTCATGATTTCTGTTTTGATATCTGAACACCATACAGATGCGTTGCTTTTTTCTTGTTCAGAGTAAAGTAGGTACTGCTAGAGTTAATGTAACAGCAGTGTGTGCAGCAGAACAAAGAGAATATTACAACTTATTGCTACAATGTTGCAGTTGAAATCGAAAACTTTTGAAACGTGGAGTGGTAAATACTTCACATAGAAATCGTCACCGGAGAAATTGCAAATATTTTCTCGAAGAAATTCCAATTAGTTTATTTAGAAACTTTCGAAGAATTTCTTGAGGAAGTTTCAAAAGATGGAGTTTTTGCCTGACCTCGTGGTCAATCAAGGACTGTTAAATGCAGGCTCCTTAATGCTGTTGAGTTAAACTTACTTTCGGGTAATTTATTCTCGTTTTATTTAATTTCTTATTTATTCAGAAAAATTGAATGTCAGCGCGGTGCAAAAAAAATAGAGTTTGTTGTTTGAATATAGGGAAAATGTTTATATTTCCATTGCACTGAACATATATTCATCCCGTCGCGAAAGAAATAAGTACGAAACAAAACTTTTAGTTTATTTTTTTGCCATCATGCGTGCTCATTGCTGTAAACATTACAAAATCAAAGATCAAAGTTCACTCGAACGTGGAGGAGATAACACACGTTTTGGGGGTGCTGAGGAAGTGTACTAATGCCACTAATTATCATTTTTTTTAAAATGGAATCCATTTACTAAAACTGAATAGATATACAAACAATTGACAATGTACGTAAGAATATGATCAAAGAAATTATAAATGCAAGCAATCTCAATACTGTTATGGACTAGCCTTGCATAAGAGATAAAAAACCAAAAGAGTAAGACCAAAAATTGATATGTACAATACTTTAGACACAACATACTCTGTTATTACAATACCAAACGCATCATAAATCGTTATTCGTTTGGTATTGAAATATCAAAGCATGTTATACCTAAAGTATTTAGCATTTTAATGTTTGGTTTTATTTTTTGGTATTTAACCTCTTATGCAAGGCCATTGGCGTAACTTGGCTGTGAGTCTAGGGGGGGCTTAAGCCCCATTTTATTCAGGTGTTCGGAATACATACACTAATTGTGAATAAAATGAATATAATAGTATTCTAATTTTGTTTATTTTGATCAATTTATAAAATTAAATTCTTTACAAAAAACATTCTTCAAATATTGTCATTTCAAATAGTTACAATTCAAACAGATAGCTTTCGACTTTTAGCGACAAAATCCTTTAATAATTCTTTCCTTATCGACCTCTTTTAAAAACGCTGCTTCGATGTGCAAGAGTGACAAAGACGAGAATCGTTCCTGACCCATTGTGGATCTCAACCATGTTTTGATTCGCCGCATCGCCGAAAAACTTCTCTCTGCCGCATCAGAACCAACGGGAATGGAAACGGCCAGCATCAATCCTTTGGACAAATTCGGCATGAGTTCTGAATCAACATGAGTGCGGATGATTTCAGCATTCCACTCAGGCTCCTTTTTCATTTTTTTTTTCCAAAAAGCTTCTGTAAACATTCACTTCTGCTTTTAACTCACTTACATCGATTCCAGCTTCTTCTTTATACGTATTGATGAACATTGAACAATCTACCTCCTTCCAAATCAAGCAGTTGAAAACAATCTATACTCTTGGCGAGTTCCAAATTGTTGAATCGCTTATCCATCGCACTTATCACCCCATCAACAGCCTTCTCATATATATGCGTACGCCGATAATCTTTATCCGTCATTCCTTCACAAGCGATATCTAAATCTTCTTAGAAGCTCTAGGGGCTTCGAGAGACAGATCATGGTCAAGCACGAAATGTTCCATAGCAGTCAAAATATCAATGAACTAATTCCTTTTTTCCTTCAATGTGTCCAACGTGGCCGTTAAAAGAGTAGCAAAGCTTCCGAGCGTAGCGTCCTGTTTTTGAAAATAATTCGCCAGTACATTCATTAAATACAAAATAAAATCCATAATAAACAAACATACTACAAACTCTGCCTTTGAGATTGATGCAAGTATGCCAAAAGCAGTTATTGCATCTTTATCTTGCCCTTGCTTCCCTTCTTCCGAAAGAGTCTCGGTTATCGCCTCAAAGTTTTCAATCAAGCACCGGCAATTTTTGTATCTGCAGTTCCACCTAGTGGTGCTTAGGCTCCCTATTTCTTCCAGCTTAACACCAAGCAATTTCTGCACTCGCACATCTTTAGAATGACTACTTGGCTTATTAAAGTGGATGTAGATCGATTCGATGACATTGAAAAATGTAGCAGCCTTTGGAATAACACTACAAGCGTCCATGATAACAAGATTGATTCGATGAGCCATGCAGTGAACACTGAACATATTCAGCTTTCGGGGAATGCTGTTTTATTTTCATATGGACTCCGTTATGCTTTCCACGCATTACGGAAGCACCATCAAATGATTGTGCGAGAAGCAACAAATCATGGATGTTGAGGCCTTTTAATGCTAGGATGATCTCCGAAGCTAATCTCGTTGCATCTCTTGCTTGAGAACAATCGACGAACCCAATGAACCTTTCGCATGGTCGAAAGCCTTCTGGATAGCGAACCACAATCGACATTTGTTCTTCTTTGAAACATCTCGCTTCATCAACTATTACCGAAAACATACCAGCCACTGACAGAATTATTTCGTTTTGAATAGTTGAACTAGTGTAGCAGATTTTTGGTTGAAATGTCCATGAAACGTGCTGTCGTATCTACTAAACAAATCGCAAAGTTCCAAGAAATTTCCTTTGTTGGATGAATCTTCACCCTCCCTACGAGGCTACGAGTTTTTCGCTGCACTTCTAGAACCCTCATGAGCCACCAGTGCTTCGATAAGCTTTTTCCATTTCTTGAAACCGGAAGTAATAAACTTTTCTTTCTGTTCACGTACTTCAGAATCAACCGCAAAAATTCTGCACGGGTAACAAAACACACCATCTCTACTTACGATGTATTCCAGCCACTGGTAAGTAGAATAATATTTTGCAGAAAATCCTCGCTGCTGCTTGCCATCGCTAGTTTTTGGAAAGATTTCTAATGCCGGCTGTTTGGGTCAAGTTTCAAGTGTTCCCAAATCATTCATTGTCTTCAATGGAAGCTCTACTTCTATCTACCGACCAGTTCGATGGACCAGCTTTGCTTGGACCTGCTACAACGTTTACACCTCTAGAAGAACCGATTTGACTGTTCGTCTCAGAGCATGACACCGCGTCATCAGAAGGATTCGATTCCGATACGCTTTTCTTCGCAGCTGGTTTGAAGAATTGACGGATATCTTTTGCGATCTTTTTCATTATTGATCCTATGAAAACAAAACAAAAACAAAAAAACAACCTTTTCAAAGCAAATGCAGCCAACTAACTCAGTCCCGCCGTCCTGTGGATACTTGCAATCCTACTATTTACAGCTTGATTCTGGTTCACCGATCCTAGGATAACATATATATGAATTTCATTCAAAACTCTATTACATATCCTTAAAGGTAGCCTCACACCTCGGGAATTTGGTCGGCGGATTTTTTCCCCATGTATTTTTACATATGCGATGTTTTCGGAATTCGGGCACGGAAAATCAAAATCCCGGCCCCATTTAAAATGCACGGGGACCAAAATCCGGCGGAAAATTTTCCCGAGGTGTAAGGTAGCCTTAACAAAGTATATTTCTCATTCAAAACAGTATTCAAAATAAGAATGGATAAAGCAAGAATAACATTTGCTTTGTTCATATCATTTAATAGAGCTTAATGGCACATATTTTCCCAAACACAAAGAAATGGATTGTGGTTGAAAACAATTTCAACTAGTTTTACTGGGCAGCTGCTCGTGGTTGAAAACAAACCTTCAACAGTGTTGTGCGTTGGTGCCGTATAGTCATCGCTCGTGCCGCAAAATATCAAAGCGCAAAATATTAGTTTGTAAAAATCACTGATCAATGGTACATATCTAAGGTCAGGATGAAAGTATTGTTTGGTTATGTCAGTCTTAAAATATTTAAAACACTCCAAAACCTTTGAAAACTATCTATAGAACTTGCGGAGATTGAAAGAATAACTATAACTCGGTTTCAATTTTTCAGTCTGCACTAAGATTTTTGAAATTTAACTCAATGAAGGTATTGTATCTAGAAAAAGCTTCAAAATCCTAGGGGGGGGGGGGGCTAAAAAAATTCTAAAAAAAATCCCCTAGCCAACCCTTATTTACACCAATGTGCAAGGCTAGTTCATAACAATTGCTGTTATCGAGGTCGTCGCTCCTGCTCGGGTAGCTAACATCTTGAAAATAGATCATTCATTCAAGATTATCATACAATCTACAAGGATGAAAATTATCGCTGCTTTCATATATAATTCTTGCATGAGCCGGATTTCAATTTCTACGTTTCTGGAACCGAGAAACAATACCGATTGCTCGTATCGTTATAATATATACCCCAAGACAAATTATTCGCGAATGATATCCTTCATCTGTCGGCTACGCTGTGCTCAGTGAAATAAGCGTTGCGTGTCCACATGGAATTCGCCAATGGTAAGGTACCAGATATTCATTGGACCAATCCGGACACTTTATGCATTATCTGTTTTGAAAGCGTATAAAATCGTTTCAAACGAGACACCCAGTGTAATGTTAACTACTCGATTTTACAAAAATCTCTCTTTTTTCAGAAATATTGGGAATTTCGAAAAAAAATGAAATAAGAAATGTTCTACAATCTAGACCTCGTGGCGGTGTGATAGTGACGCCGATCGTCTGAGCGTATTAAGTAGTATTCGTAGTATGGGGCCGTACACATATTACGTAAGCACTTATGGAGGGAGGGGGCCACTATGAGGAATTCTCATATTAATGAATTCAATTATTTTTTTATTTTTTTTCCGGGCATTTTTGTTTTGTTTTACAGCATGCATAAAATAGCAAACAATCATATTTCTAGTGATAATGTTGCTCATTTTCCAATCATTATCAGGTATAGAGAATAAAAACCACAATCACTCACAAAAAGGTGATACTAGTCAGACCGCATCGTGCTTTCGTGCTGTGCGGTTCTTTTCTCTCTTTGCGGAAGGAAGTTTTTTATACTACCCGAAGCTATTTTAATTTCAACAGTGCTTCTTAGCGCTATTTGTACCCACTGATCCCGTTACGATCTTTGCAAGGACCCGTGCCTTCGTTTTACGTTGGACCCGTTTGCGGAAGTAAAATTCCGACAAGCGGTGGTAATCCTGCAGGGACACCGTTCTGGAAAAAAAAAAACCTCTTAGAAGGTCACGTCTTCACGCTCAGCAATGAGTATTAACAAAAACAAGAGGAAGGGGGAGTCTCTGAATTCCCCACTTCCTTCTAAGAAACAAGGTTTCAAGACCGTCCTGCCAAGCGCGGAAAAAATAGAATCTAACGTGGACATTATTTCTTCTCCTATCGATTCGATTTAATTAATGGCGAATTTGATAAAATCGAAACTACCTCTAGCCCGGGTGATTCGATTTATGCGAAAAAGCAAAGGATTCCGACAATTGTGGTATCTGTCATCGAGTTTTCTGGCTTTCGGAATGAAATCTTGAGTAACCTTCAGGGGATCAAGGTTTCATTTCAGATTGCTAGGAATGGTGACTGCCGCGTTTTGCCGGGATCCTTTGACAATCGCAAACGTCTTCTTCAGTATTTAACTGAGAAGCGCCATAAATTCTTCACATACGACGAAAAAACTGAGCAATTGTTCAAAGTTATCTTGAAAGGTCTCCCCAGTGATGATAAATCACTGGATGAGATTAAAATTGAAATTTCTCAATTACTTGGATTTTCACCAGTCCAAGTAATTAGGATGAAAAAGAAATCCATCTCTGGTACTTCCCAGAGGGGCATTTCTCAAGATTTTTATTTAGTTCATTTTAACAAAAGTGAACTAAATAATATGGAAACTTTGGAAAAGGCCTGTATTATGTCCCATGTCCATGTTACATGGGAACATTTCCGCAGGCCCGGGGGGAAAATTCCAAAACCCCACCCAGTGCCGTAAGTGCCAAAAGCGAGGTCATGGAACCAAACATTGTCACATGGATGCTAAATGCATGATTTGTGGTGGAACCTCTCACGCCAAGGACGCATGTCCTGTGAGAGAAGATTCCAATAAATTGAAATGTGCAAATTGTGGGGGAAATCATGAATCCAATTTCTGGGAATGCCCTTCACGCAAAAAAGTTTTGAATTCCCGTACAAAATTGACGGGAAATTCCAATCGGATCCCAGAATCGACGGGTAGAAATTTTACAAACGCTCAAATTTCGAAACCAGTTTCCGTCAAGCAAGTCATACCCACCACAATTCACGAACAAATTTTGCCGCTCCTCAACGGGTAGCAAGCACTTCAGTAAATTCAAATTTTTCCAATGTACCTACGTATGCAAACATCGCCACTGGTAGACAAAATTTCTCTTCTCAAAATTATACCCATACCCCAACGGAAAATAAAGGTCATGTTGCCGATTCAGGTGGGGTCGCCATTGTCATTAATAGACGAGTCAAACATAAATTATTTTCTTCGTTCGAAACCAAAGTTTTTGAAACTTTGGGAGTTTCTGTTGAAACAAATTTTGGACAATTTTCCTTCATAGCAGCCTACTTGCCTTTTCAATGCAATGGGAAGCAAAAAAAAGCTGATCTTCAAATTCAGACTCGCAACAAATCAAAATTCTTCGTAATTGATGTAATAATGCTCAAAGTAATTCCAACAGAAAAAAAATATTCGAAGATTGTTCTGCGGGATATCATAGGGATATTAATTATCATAAAACTGATTGGGATTTATATAAAACGTATATCGATAGGAATTTGGATGTTTATATTCCTTTGGATACCAAAAGTCATATTGACAATGCGCTCGTATCTTTGACAAATTTAATTTTCGAAGCGAGAGGCATTGCAATTCCTAAATGTGAAATTAAATTCAACTCCATTATTATTGACGACGATCTTCAGCTACTGATCCGTCTTAAAAATGTAAGGCGAAGGCAATACCAAAGAACTCGCGATCCTGCCTTGAAAGTTATTTGGCGAGATTTGCAAAATGAAATTAAAAAACGTTTCGCTATTCTGAGAAATACCAACTTTGAGAATAATGTCTCGAAATTGGATCCCAGTTCGAAACCCTTTTGGAAATTAACGAAAATTCTTAAAAAACCTCAAATGCCAATTCCAGCGCTTAAAGAGGGAACAAATGGCGAAAAGGCTCAAAAACTTGCTCAGCAGTTCTAGTGCCCATAATTTTAGTCTAGGTCTCACTAGTCCAATTGAGGATCAGGTTACACGGAGCTTCGAAGACATTCTCAACCAAGAGAATGTTTTTGACCTTTCGTTGGGAACTAATTTGGATGAAGTAAGATCTATTACTAGAAAATTTAAAAATATGAAAACCCCGGGTGATGATGGTATTTTCTACATACTTATCAAAAAACTTCCTGAGAGCTCTTTATTTAACAAATGTTTTCAATTGGCATACTTCCCAGATAATTGAAAAAACGCCAAAGTTGTTCCAATTTTAAAGCCGGACAAAAATCCAGCTGAGGCTTCTAGTTATCGCCCAATCAGTTTGCTTTCTTCAATAAGCAAACTGGTTGAAAAGATTATTTTAAATAGAAAGATGATTCATATTAATGACAATTCTATTTTTGCTGATGAGCAATTTGGTTTTCACCATGGGCATTCAACCACTCATCAGCTATTAAGACTTACGATCTTAATTCGGCTCTACAAATCTGAAGGATATTCGACTGGAGTTGCTCTTCTTGATATAGAGAAAGCATTTGACAGTGTTTGGCATGAAGGTGTGATAGAAAAATTGATGAACTTCAATTTTCCCCTGTACATTATTAAACTGATCCAAAATTATTTATCAGATCGCTCACTGCAGGTAAACTATCAGAATTCTAAATCTGATAGATTACCTGTAAGAGCTGGTGTTCTCCAAGGCAGCATACTGGGGCCCATTTTGTATAACATTTTTACTTCTGACTTACCTGATTTACCACCAGGGTGCCAAAAATCTTTGTTTGCAGATGACACGGGCCTTTCAGCCAAAGGGCGAAGCCTTCATGTCATTTGTAGTAGATTGCAAAAAAGTTTGGATATTTTCTCCACTTACTTGCGAAAATGGAAAATTTTCCCGAATGCTTCCAAAACTCAGCTTATAATTTTCCCACATAAGCCGAGAGCTTCTTATTTGAAACCTTCTAGCAGACATATTGTCACTATGAATGGGGTTCCAATTAATTGGTCTAGCGAAGCTACATATTTAGGACTTCTGCTAGATCAAAAATTAACTTTTAAAAATCACATTGAAGGCTTTCAAGTCAAATGTAACAAATATATTAAGTGCCTATATCCACTCATAAACAGAAAATCAAAACTTTGTCTTAAGAACAAACTTTTGATTTACAAACAAATTTTTAGACCTGCCATGTTGCATGCTGTGCCAATATGGACTAGTTGCTGCAATACCAGAAAGAAGGCACTCCAGAGGATTCAAAATAAAATTTTGAAAATGATTCTGAAGTTGCCTCCGTGGTATAGTACCAATGAACTTCATAGAATTTCTAATATTGAGACATTGCAATAAATGTCCAACAAAATAATTTCCAATTTTAGACAAAAATCGTTGCAATCTTCTATTGTTTAGTTTAAGTTGAAAACATTGTAATTCTATAAGTTTAGTTTAAGTTGAAAATATTGTAATTCCTACACTGCCGTTCTACGCATAATTGTCCCATGTTACCATTGATGAAAAAATCCAAACTCGAGTCAATTTGTCCCACCAATTTCAGAATCGATTGGATCTTGAAATTTACCAAATATTTTTGGGATGTTATGAGTGTAGGCAACACTTTTCCAGGACATAAAACGAATCCATACTTATTTAAATGATTTTCAGCTTCTATTATCATCAGACAACAACTTCATTTTTTCAGTGGGACAAATTGACTCGAGTTTGAGATTTTTCATCAAGGGTAACATGGGACAATTATGCGTAGAAGGGCAGTACATGGTTCAATTAAACCAGAGGAAGAATCCTAACTGCCAGAGGCAATTGAAATGTATTAATAATAATTAAAACTGTAACATTGCAAATAAGGATGATAGTGTTAAGGAAACACGGAACACCTTGTCTAAGAGATGAATGCATGTATTAGATAATTAGCAAATAAAATTAGTTAAAAACAAAACCGACCGAAAGTGACAGACGGCCGAGCTGGAATCTGTCCGAAAGAGCCGTATGCCCTAGCAGCTCGTCTTGCCAAAACGATCGTTGGCCAAAAATGCCGTTTTTCCGAAATGTTTTTTTTGGCCGAAAATGTCATTTGGTCCAACGGGTCATCATACATTTGGGTCAAATATCAACGTCTGAACCTCGGACTGAACGGGTTATATGGTCAAAAATTGTAACTCGTTTATCGAAATAGAGTTTTTGTCAATTGACCATTGAATAAAATTCCGTAGCCTCTCTATTTTTAAGTCGATAGTGGCCCTTAGGTCAAAAGACATCTAGCCAAGTACCATATAGCAAAAATAAACGTTTAACGGAAACTGTTATCAGATCAAAACTGGTTTGACCGAAAATGAAAATGGCTGAAAGCAAAAGGAAAATTTGGGCGGACTTGTAAAAAGTTGTTTGCCCTAGCAGGTCATTTGGCTGAAAATGCCGTTCGGCTGAAAAAGTCGTTTGACCAAATATGGATTGTTCGACCAATGCCGTTTGATAAGAATTGTCATTTGGTAGAAAAAGCCGTTTGGCCCAAGAATGTCCTTTCTGCAACCTTCTTTGAAAAGTGTCGTTCGGCTCAATTGATCATTTTCCCAAAAAGACGATCAGCCGAATAGGTCATTTGACAGAAAATTCCGTTTGGCCGGAAAGGTTGTTTCGCAGAAAAGACATTTTCGGGCCAATTTACCATTCATACCAAACGGCATTTTCGGTTAAATGATCTATTCGGTTAGGGCCCATTCACAAATTACATAACGCTTTAGGGAGTGGGAGGGTACCTATCAGAGCGTTACGTCCCATACAAATTTCAGAACCCCTTTATATCAAAAACGTTACGAGGGGGTGGGTGGGGGTTGAAAATTGTCAATTTTTGCGTTATGTAATTTGTGAATAAACCCCTAAACGATTTTTTGGGCCGAATTAACAGTTCTTCTGAATGTCCATTCTGGCTGTATATCGCTTTCGGTCAAAGTACATTTTTAGTCAAACCATTTTCGACCTGATAACAGTCTCGGATAAACGTTCAGTTCGGCTTAATGGGAATTGGGTAGACGACTTTTCACTTAAAGGCCAGTATCGACTTATTATTATTAATATCTTTATTAATGAGGTTTTCGGCCCTGGACCGGTTCGCCTCGTCAGTATCGACTTGAAAAGAAGAGGTTACAAAATTTCGTTCAACGGGCGTTTGACCAAGAGGCCTTTTCACATAAGTGTCATTCCCGTTCATTTTTGAGATTTTTCGGCTATGCAGTCTGATTTATAAGAACAAATTTTTAAATATTATCTGGGAATTGACGACTGAAGTTTTGCTATGAAGATTGAATTTTTTTTTCGGCGATAGCAGTCTTAATAAGTAGCAAATACTTTGATGCTCCTACATCCGACGTTTTAAATAAATTAACCGAAACGTCGGATGTAGAAGCAACAAAGTATTTGCTACTTATTAAGACTGCTATCGCCGAAAAAAAAAATTCAATCTTCAAATCTTTAAATTTTTAAATTTTCGATTTTTCGACATCGGTGTCTTCTTCAGGGAAAAAAATTGATTTCTTTTTGTTAAGTATGATGGGTGTTCAACAACTGCAAATTCCCCCTTCAGTTATTGATATTTGGCCGTATGACCTGTTGGCCCAAACTATATTTTCGGCCAAATGACCCATTCTGTCACCCGACAATTTCGGTCAAACGACCAATTAGGGCAAACGACTTTTTCGGCCAAACGACCAATTAGGGCAAACGATTTTTTCGACCAATTTACCAGTTTTGCCGTATATCGCTCTTGGCCAATGGAATTTCCCAAGAATTTCTTTTGGACAATATACTAGTTGTTCAATAATTGCAACATGTTTTCGATACAGTTAGTGCAGTTAACGGCACTGCAGTTAAATGACTTTCAGTTATCGAACGTCTACTGTACAAAGCGTTTTCGGTAGAAATCCAGTAATTTCGAGAAAAAAAATCCGTTGAACTCCAAAGATTTTTTTTATTGAAATCCACATGTTGAACAATCCTCCGCGAAAATTCTAAAGAAGTTTCCGTTAAGCTTACGGAAAACTTCTCGTGAAAATTCCAGAGAATTTTCCTTGAAAACTCCTTAGAGCCTCCCGCGGAGGTTCTAAAGAATTTACTGTTTCATCGTTGGCCATGTCAAACTAGCCCTCTTAATTATTCTAGACTGAGAAAGTCAACGTTAAAACAACCATTATACCAGCCGCACTCTCCTGCAATTATGGATACAAATTTCGAAGAATACTTACCAGAAACTTTCCGTGAATTTCCAAAGATGTTCCTGTAGAAGTGAAGAACAATTTTTCGTGATAATTCTGAAGTTTCTCATGAAAATTGCGATGAATTTTCTGCTGATATTCCAAACAATCTTATTTGGGAATTCCAAAGATTTCTCGAAACTTCAAAGTAGTTCCCGTGGAAAATCCGAAAATAATTTCCAAATTTTGGAAAAACTTATAAAATTTTCTGGAGAAGTTCATTAGATTTTTCATTCGAAATTCAAAAGATCCTTTCTTTAATGTCTTGAAAATATCCCGAAAAAATGCAAAAAAAATTAAGAAACGTAATGAAAAAATCGTAACGCCGATTCACGCCGCCGCCGCCGACCAAAATTCTGACAAACGCCGCCACCGATGAATATCGGACCGACGCACACCTCTACACTGGGTGTTATGTGTGCTGTACGTTGTCTCAAGCTAGGTGTTAAAGTGTTCAGTCTGTACGACCTCTGGTCAAAGACGGTGCCCCTGTCTTTTTTTTTAATATTCCGGCAGCAGCAGCAGCATGTCTAACCGCTTGGCTGAGAAAGGCTCCCACAATAGAAGGGCGTGAATATATTTGTGGGTGTGAATTGGGTAAGTATGCTTCATCTAGATCAGCTGCTCTCAACTTGGGGTACATGTACCCCTGGGGTTACCTTCGCTGGACCTAGGGTACATCGGACAAAAATGCGTAATGGCGGACGTATTACAATTACAATCGAAACTTATTGATAAAGTTTTGGCAATTGTGTATTTATCATTTCAAAACTTTGTCTTGTACATAATATGCACTATTGAATTTTTTTTCAGACTAAAGCCGGAGTGGTCTATGCAGTGCATAAAAGTGTTCTCCATTTAGTTCAGTCCATGGCTGCATGTCGCCAACACGCAGTCTGTGGAGGCTCCGCAAATCATCTTTCACCTGATCGATCCACCTTGCTCGCTGCGCACCTTGGCTTCTTGTTCCCGTAGGATCGTTGTCAAGAACCATTTTCACCAGATTACTACCCGTCATTCTGGCTTCGTGCTCGGTCTACCGCAGTCTTCCGATTTTCGCGGGGTGAACGATGGATGGTTTTCCCAACAGCTGATGCGTCTCGTGGTTCATTCACCTTCTCCACCTTCTGCATACAACCTAATAAACGTATTGTAGATAGTCAGTTTGGTACGGCGGCGAAGTCTATTCTCGGAAGCATTCACCCAGACAGCTCGAAGGCCTCCTTATAAGATGGCTTAGAAGCCTCCTTTCAAGAGGCCTGCAAGCCTTCTTTCAAGAGGCCTGGAAACCTCACTTTGAGATACCCGGATTCCTCTTTTCAATAGGTCCGGTAGCCTCCTTTTAAAAAGGTCGGAAGCCTTCTTCCAAAAAGCTAGGAAAACTCTTTTTCAAGAAGCTCGAAAGGTTCTTTCCAAAAGGCTTGGATAACTACTTTCAAGAGGCCGGAAGTCTTGTTTTAAGATGCCCGAAAGTCAAGAGGCTCGGAAGTCGCCTTTTAAAAGAGTCGGAAGACTTTTTTCAAAAAGCTCGGATGGCTCTTTTCAAGAAGCTCTGGAAGCTACTTTCAAGTGGCCCGAAAGCCTCCTTTCGAGAGGCCTGGAAGCCTCGCTTTGAGAGAAGCTCGGAAGCCTTTTTACAGTAGGCTCGTAAGCCTCTCTCCAGAAGGCTCGGAAGCCTCCTTTCAAGAGGCCTGAAAGCCTTCTTTCAAGAGGCCCGGAAGCCTGATTTCAAGAGGCTGAGAAGCTTCTTTTCAACAGGTTGGGAAGCCTCTTTTCAAGAGGCCGGAAGCCTTGTTTTAAGATGCCCGGAAGTTTACTTTCAAGAGGCTCGAAAGCCACCTTTTAAAAGGCTATTTTCAATAGGCTCGCAAGCCTATTTTCAAGAGGCTCGGAAGCTTATGTCCAATAGGCTCGAAAGCCTATTTTCAAGTGGCTCGAAAGTCGAAAGCCTCCTTGCAAGAGGTTCATCTTCCAAGAAGCCCGAAGCCGGCTTTCAAGAGGCTGGGAAGCTTCTTTTCAACAGGCTGGGAAGCCACTTTTCAAAAGGCCGGAAGCCTTGTTTTAAGGTGCCCGGAAGTCTACTTTCAAAAAGCTCGGAAGCCGCCCTTTAAAAGGGTAGGAAGCCTTTTTTCAAGAAGCTCGGATGGCTCCTTTCAAGAGGCTCGGGAAGCTCCTTTCAAGAGGCTCGGAAGCCTCCTTTCAAGAGGCTTGTAAGCCTATTTTCAAGAGGCTCGCAAGCCTATTTCCAAGAGGCTCGGAAGCTTATTTTCAAGATGCTTGAAAGCCTACTTTCAAGTGCCTCGGAAGCCTATTTCCCAAAGGGTCGGAAGCCTCCTTTCAAGCTCAGAAGCCTCCCTCCAATAGGCTGGAAGCATACTTTCAAGAGGCTCAGAAGCGTCCTTTCGAGATGCAAAGGAAGCCTCCTTTTAAGTGGCTCGAAAGCCGCCATGCAAGAGGCTCAGAAGCCTCTTATCGAAGTGCGGAAGCCTACTTTTAAGAGATCCAAGGGCTTGGAATTGTCCATTCAAGAAACCTGGAAGCCTACTTTCAGGAGGGGGTACCTCAATTAATGCAATAGTTTGAAGGGGTACCTCTCAAGAAAAAGGTTGAGAACCGCTGATCTAGATGATAAAATTCGAATTAGTATCCTTATGGGCGGCATTATAATGTAATGCCTTTAGCTCTGGAATTAGACATGATTTTAGAATTTTAAAAGGACAAACGTAAAACTGTCGTGAGTGTCTGGCGTCTATCATTGGCCCCTACTAGAAAACTTTGAAGCTGAAAATCACAAGATAAATGTGCTTGTCACATGATTTGTTAATGTAAACATGCTATTCGAAGCATAACACTCCAGCACGTGCGCTTATATAAAACCAGAATTATGAACTGTATGCTTTGAAGTGGAAATGTCGATGATGAGAGATGTACTTTTAATTTCAACTTATGACAGAATATAAACGAAAATGAAATGGGATTTGATTATATTCTGAATCTCTACTGATGTCTGTATTAATTTTACGCTACATCAATTTCTTCTGCACTCACAGGATATACATTGCCAAAAACTACCTCCCAAATTCAGAATGATCGATCACATCATCGACCCATTTTGTAGCTTATTACGTGTCTACATTGCTCCTCTGTGACGCACGTGTTCACCATCATTTCAGGCAGGATTCCGGCATATCATTATCATCGTCATACATTCCCCAGGATCCGGTCCAACAGCCAAGTCATAAGCCGATTTACGTGCTAACTGGTTCCCCGTTGTTACTGCTTGCTTCCTAGTTCTTACATATCGCATACCTACGGACTGCTTCCAACAAAATTCCACCAACTTGACGTTCGTGCCATTGCAGTTGGCTTCGGTTGAACGATGAGATGATGAGTTTCAAATTTGTAACAAGACCTGCCGCTTGCTAGCAAAAAACGACTTATTCCAAACAGGACCAAAGTTGAAGACCTTCAACAATAGAATCTTTCCGGAACAGCGCTCGGAGCGTGAAGCTTATTACCCATCGCTTGCTAACAAACCTACTTTCTTTTACCCGCAAATGCCTCCCGGTCCTTGGATATGGGTGGGAGTCAACCCAAGCGTCGTTGTCGTCCAAAGGTGTGCCATTGGAAGACGAAAGTCACGGTCGAGAATCACGTCTACTCCGAGACGTGTGCGACCTGGGTGAGCCCGACCGAAGCCAGAAGGCAATATTGGCACATATATCATCGATGACATCCCCTCCATTCTATCTTAACGACCTTTCACTACTGTGCTCGCTTGGATCGAGCAACGACGGGGACACGGAGGCCACACAGATTGCAAATTTAGCACAAATTTGATGGCCCGCCTCGTCGCCTCAAGGTGTGGTGGATGTTTCGACATGAGGTGCGTGCTTCCAGCGTTCTCAATATTGGCAGGGATAATATCCGATTTGCGGTTCCGGATGAATGACGGGCTTATAATGAAATTTTGTTGGTTTTAAAGTGCCATCAATATTGTAATGGTATTATTCAAAGATTAAGTACGTGCCAACAAAAATTTGGATTTTGAAGAGAAGTTCATAGCACATAATTGTTTATTCCGGGACATCTTTCGTCCATCAAAAGTGAACCAGCTTTTCAATTGATCGACAAATACAGTCCCTTCGATACATAATTAATTGAGCAATTTACCGACACTAAGGATCCTCTCCCACCATTTCACATCCACCCAAGAACCTGTTCGTGATTAAGGTGCAATTTATGAAATTTCTTCAACCACGACTCCGCCAGGGGAAAAAAAACCTACCACGGGTTTTCCGAGCCGCTCAATTACCACCTACCTTTTTGTTCTGAAGCTTTGTGGCCTTTTTATCATGCCACGAAAAAAGGGTGTCCGAAGCACAATTCAACTCAATCTTCATGGCTGCTGGTAAGACCAGGTAAGACCCAATTTAATCTCCGCGTTTCACCCGCCCCAGTTTTGCTTTCCTGCCACTTTTTCACTTGTTTTCAACTAGGAGACAATTCCATTCGGTGGGTCGCCGCCTAACGACAATGGCAACAAAAAGGGGACACCTCGCTTACGTCTTCAACCCTTTCTGCTTCCGTCCGTTTGAATAATGGATTCGTCTGTGCACCTGGTTTTTGCCCTACTCAGTGGCCTCCTTGTGACTCGTAGGTAGATGCCGAGGTTGAATCTTTTTGATGTGCTGAATTGTGAAAATAAATCCAAGCACAAGTGTCAACAACGGATGTTTGATTTGCCAGTGGGTGGCTTTCATCAGGAGCAATCTCGTTGTTTGGAAATTTTCTTGCAAGTTGTTTGCAGAAGGTATGATTGTATTACAGATGGTTTCGGTTGATTTTGTTTCTGTTGTTGACACACCCTAAATTCTCGTGATAGTCTGCTGGGGCCACGGAGTTTGCTCCCCACGAAAATTACACCAAATGTTTTTATGGTGGTGTCAATGGAGTGGAAGAAAAACAATAATGAATCGCATTTCTAGTCAATAAATATAATGACTAAACCGTTTCTGTCACCACAAAAAGTAGCATCCAGACCATGATTGTGCTTGTCAATAACAGAATACTGCGCGAAGATTCAGGCACGGTTTACTCTCATCCTCACCAAGCATCCATTTTCCCTTTTTTGTAACCAATGTTAAGCAAAGATGTGGATGGCTGAAGTAAGTTGGTTGTGCGATTGTAATCAGGTTTTCTCACGAATTTATTTTTATGAATAAGACGTGAAATGTACAAAGAAAACGCCGGTTGTGTTGATTGCTCTTATGAAAAAGGTCCAAACACAAAACTTGTTATACCTAGGGTAAAACGTCCTATCGTTGTGGTATGTCCTAATGTTGCGGTAGTGTTAAAATAGTCCATTCTGGATATAATAGCATTAAAAACAATTGTGGATACGCTGAAACTAATCGAATTAACGACTAGAGCAGCTTTTGTTTGACAAAATTCCGTTCAAAATTATGAAAAATCGACATTTTTCACTAAAAATTTGAATCCTTTGAGCCTATTATTGCGGTAGTGCTAAGGTCCTATTGTTGTGGTATCGATTTCCATAAGAATTGCATGCAATACCGCAACAATAGGACTGACCTTGAAAAAATGTCGCAACGATAGGCAACTGTGTCCTATTATTGCGGTAGTTTATTTTTATTGTGATAAAATCAAAACAACATAAGTTTAGCCCAATTGACGTAATATTTACGAAACTATAGTTAACCAGCAACCTATTCGACTACTGCAATGTGGAAAAGACCAACAGGTAATTTTTAAAGAATTTTTGAAATTAATTTTGTTTTGACACGGTGCATAACCCCTCCATAATAGGTCGTTTTACCCTACGTTTTTGTTAAAGGGAATTACCTATATTTTTGGCAACCTAAGCATTTCGCCAAACTGAGAGATAATGAGATAATATAACAAACATTTACCCCAAAACATAGGTATAGCCTAACTGGGATAGATTTGTTACCCCTTCCTTGAAATGGTGTTCACTAATTATAACAGCTATTACCACAAACTCAGTCTTTTAAATATTGAACTAACAGGTCCACCTTTATTTCATTAGCAGAGCAATTTCTATTATTAACCATGAATTTATTTCACATGGAGACATGACAAATTCTATTAGTTTATTTATTCTAGCAAAAAAAAATCAATCATATTAAAAGTTCGCACGCTAGTCTGGCTCTACACAATTTTGGGGCAGTTTTCCAAATAATGAAACTGACCTAACACAAAAATTGAGTTTGCAGCCTTTTCATCAACTTTGACGAGCTCGATGGTCGAGTGTCTACCGCTTCTGCATTACAAGCAGGAGGTCGTGGGTTCAATCTCAGGCTAGTTGCTATTAAAAAAATGTGGCATGGACTAAATCACTTTCCGTGGTGAATCCCTGATCTATGCTTCAGTTTATCAACTTTATAGGGCAGCGGTTCTCAACCTGGGGTACATGTACCCCTGAGGGTACCTTCAGACAAAAATGCCTAATGGCGACTGTATTAAAATTCCAATCAAAACTTATTGATAAAGTTTCGATATTTGTTTTTTTTTATTTTAAAACTATAATGCTGTCAATGAGCAGATCGAAGTAACTCAAAGCTATCCCCATCTCTCTCATGTCCATTTGTTGACAAAAAAGAACGAGTAGGACGGAAACAACTTAAAGCTAGTTCGAGCTGCTTATTGGACAGCATTTGTGTCTTGTACATATTATGCATGGCGATTAGTAAATCAAAGCATTTTGAATCTTGCCCTTCATAACCAGTCAGTCAATCATGATCATGCTTTGCAGACACCGCAACACACAACGTAATTTATTAATTGAAAATTATTTTTAAACAAAATGTAATGTTTTCAGTAATTCTTCCAGACCAATAATCTTCTCAACTTCAATTGGTTTTCCTCAGATGTGAATATATACATTAAATGGAAGATTATGATATGAAAAATGTATTGGAGGTAACTACTTTCCTTCGATGGAACTCGAACCAACGACCCTCAGTACGCTAGACTGGTGCTTTAACCAACTAAGCTACGAAGGACCTCGCATTTGAGCTTTCAGAAGCAAACTCCTTGGAACATAGCCCTTTGATCTCCATTATAAAAATCTCTATTATCTATCTTATTATGGCCCAGACCTATAGTAAACAAACTTGAAAATTGTGTATTGTTCTGAGTTGGACAGATGTCCTAAGTCGCCCAAGGACTTCATGGAATACAGGCATTTGCATCTACAAGCGTAACTGGTTGTCTTTGACAAATTTTTTAAAATTAGTTTAGACTCTTAACCCTTCAAACAAGTGAAGGGAGTACAACATACTGCTTCCAGAGAGCTACATGAGCTCCATGTAATAAAGGTTTCAAAGTTTACAAGTATACTGCAACAACATTTATTTATTTATTATGTTCATGAATATCTTCAACAACATCATCATTATCTCTTCAAGAACGATTAAAATATCTGCTAGAGATATTTTTTATCTCTACTCGGATCTGTTGTACTGCAGGGTTTTTTGAATCAATAAAACACGCAGGGCTGTTCACTCACTGGAGTAGGATGCTATGATTGAATTAGATCAATGCTCACGCTTTCAATGCACGGTGGCTAAAATCGTGTTTAGCGCGTTTATTTTATAGTACCTTTATTATGAGATTTAGCGTAATGGCGTCTTAGAGACATTTTATCAGTGAGTAAATGCGTTTCTTTGGAGGTATTCAGCCTTTTTATCAATCCCCCTAAAAGTGAGATGAAAAATTATTCTTTTCCACTTTACAACATGGAAGGTATATGTTTTAGCGAGAGTTGTAGCAAAAGTTATCCTGAAAAACTTTGTCGAAGACACCAAGTCTGTAATTTCATTAATTTTAGAGATTTATTGCTTTTATTGCAACAAGCTTTGAACATGTCCGACGTAAAAACATAGAAGCATATGGAGACGCATGGTTCATTGGTTCATCAACTCCTTGTAATGGGAGATGAATTTCTGCTTTCCATACATACCAAAATTTGATTTCTTCATCCAGCAAAACGATTAGCTGAAAGTCTTCCAGTAAAATTTGTTCTACTGTAAATTTAGCTTCGACAAATTTTTTAAGCTGATAACCAGCAAATGATAATTTCGACGATTTTCCGGCAAATTTTCTGTCAAATCTGACTGTCAAACAATTTGCTTGATAATACAAAATGGCATAAAAACAGTGTGAATCACTACGTTACGCAGTAGCAGCTCGTAATCGAGTTCTCCGGAATCAAGATGATCTACTCGCATGCTGCGGTAGAGTGTCCCGAAGTCCGGTCCAGAAATAGACAAACGTGGCATGATGAAAGTTGTGTTCCGGGAGAAACAAAGTGTTCGATCCACTCTAAACTAAACGAAATTTTTACTCTTTTCAATGCGGTATCACCCGGAACTCTTCCGTGTTTTTGGAATAATCAGCAAACCATTGAAGATGACGAAATCGCCGATCACTTGTGTAAAAAGGCAATGAACAATTTGTTTTGTTATATGGGTTAATTGAACCTCTGCGCGACTTTCAACAAAATAACACTGGTTTCGAGAGAACAATGTAGCCAGAGTAAATCTACTATTCTTGAATAAACAATTATAAGAAAACTCCTTTAACGCTCACAAGAAAAATATATCCAATGATATATTTCCCCTCCTGAGATCCACAAAAGGATATTTACGTTGGGCGCCAGTATAAGACTCAATTCTTTAGCCCCGGAGCTACTCAGTGTCGGAGGGACACCGTACTAAACCCCAAGCCGCTGGTCTAGCCACGGCAGCTTTGCGGGGGTGGGCGCCGAAGGCCTCTTTTAGCTCCGGGTCTCAGGGCGGTCTGGCGAAAAGGAGCTTTCGGAGCGTTTGAATCCTATTAGATGGAAATTAATAATGATTACCTGTTTTATTACAACTTTAGGATGGTCGATGGGGTGGCCAGTGTGTTCATCTGCCGAATGCGGCCGCGAGGGTCGCGAGATGGAAGAAGCCGCCAATTGCGGCGGACGAATGCGGTTGATAGGTACCGTTCGGGGCGGGCGGCGATGGCGGCCGTCGAGAATAACGGTCGATGACTCTTGCCAACAGCGGCCAACAAATGCGGCTCGATGATGGACGACGAGGGTGGCTCAAGAGAGTGGTGAATGCTGGTGCCAGTGACTGGCGCAGGCGCTCGGCGAGGCGGATGGATTGCCGCCAACGAGCGTTGAGCTTTCGATGATTGCGGCTAGATGGTGCGGCTCGGGAATGCCGCCGGTGAGGATAATCGGCAAAGGCCGATGGATTGCTGCTGCCGTGGGTTGCTTGGCCGACGATAGCCGTCAGCGTGTGCGGCTCGAGAATGCCGCTGGGAATGGTGATCGGCAAGGCCGATGGATTGCGGCCGCCGAGCGTTGCTTGGCCGGTGACTGATGGCTTGCTATTGGCCACCGAGTGTGGCTCACGGTAGTCGGGGATACAGGTGACCGGGACGGGCGCTGACGGTCGACAAGGCGAATGGATAGCCGCCAACGAGTGTTGCCTGGCCGATGATAGTGGCCAGATGATGCGGCTCGGGAATGCCGCCGGCGCGGCGATGGGAATCGACAAAGGCCGATAGACTGCTGCCGCCGTGGGTTGCTTTGGCCGTTGATAGCGGATAGTGATCGGCAAGGCCGATGGATTGCGGCCGCCGAGCGTTGCTTGGGGCTTATGAATCTGGCCTGCGGAGTTGGCTCGGAAATGCCGTGACGATGGCGGAACAATCTTGCTGCGGAGGCAGCCGTGAAGACCCGACGAAGCTGTCTCAACCGCGCCGTGATCCAGCGGAATCCCACGCGTTCAAGCACTACGGTTGTAAAAAAAACTCTGCACCACAAACGTTTCACTTGCCAGCCAATCCACAACTCCCTCTCGTATCCACTCACAAGCTCTCTTCTCCTCGCTATTCTCCTCTTCGCTAAAAAACGCACGTTCCTGGTTTCCGTCGCTCATCGTGGGTTTCAGCAATCGCACACATCGGTCGTGGGTGTCTTTGCAGAAATGCGTTTCGTGATGTCGACCACCCCATTCGAAACGACCGTTTAGCAAACTATCCCTAATATAATTATAGCTAGCCTAAATTTCTCACGCTCCATATTAACCAAATAATTATAAGTGTTACCTGTTGGTAACAAAATGCTGACGCAAAGCCTCGCGCAATGCTTGAAAATCCATTAATTTCATCTGGCCAAGGTAAGTTAGATAAAATTTCATTCGATGCTAGCAGCTTTTTATTTTTTGCGTTTCTTCAGATTAAGAAGGATATTTCTGATCCTAGATGCACTTGCTTTTTGTTAAATGAAAGTTACCAGCTTTCACATAGGGGAACTTTTCCGATCTCAATCTCACTGTACATATAAGGCTTGTACGCGACAAAATCTGGACACCTTTAAACACGTATAACTTTTGAAATAGCTCATCCACAAGTGAATTATTTCGTAGATTGATGAATGTATGTCTGTACTTTCTGAAAATATATTTCTTATAAGTGTTACAAGTACGTAGTGAAAGATGGCGTCGGAGGAATTGCAGGTTCGGAAAGAATTGTGTGCAGTCGCAATTGAAATTCGGGTCTCTCGATCCACAAACTGACTAAAAACATGTTGTTTTCATGTGAACACTGTTCAAAGCGTTTTAAAAATTTTCGATGCTTGTTTGACAATATCTAAAACGTTAGAGAGTAGAACAAAAACGGATTTTATGAGCCACCAGAAGGACACGAGCTCGAAACAAATTCTACTGAGGATGCCAGATCTTTCGGCACGTATTATTTCTTTGAAAATTCAAATGTCATTAAGTTTCGTGCATACATCGAAGCATCGATAAGGAATGAAGCCATTTGACGTAAAAAACGTACCGAAATAAACCAACAGCAGTTTATTCTTATTCTTAAAGTTTTGTGTCCAGATTTTGTCGCGAACAAGCCTTATCCATCTCATCGCTAAACAAAGAAATACGGCACCAAATTCGTGGCTTCTTTTTGTCAACATGCGTGCTCACTGCTGAAAAAAATCACAAAAATTATAAACAAACCAAATTCCTTTCCATTTCTTTGTTTTTGATGGGATGGAAATAGGAGCTATGAGATGAAGTGGCGAACCGTTCCCCTATATAGAAGCAAAACGAGATCCACCTGTTTCACATGGAATACGGTGAAGTACACTTCATCATGGGGACAACTTTCTGTGAGAGAAACATTTTTATGTGAAAGAGAATGCTGACTGTTGACTAATCCAACAACGACAAATTGATATTTCCAAAGATTGGGATTTATTCTAGATAATTCAAATAAAAAAAATAAAATGCTTGTTTTTTATAATTATTTGTTTCTACGAAAATCAATTTGGAATATGCTGACTAGCAGCAAACTCACCCAGAAAAATTGAAAATCTGAAATTACTGGAAAATCAGCAAATTTTCTGTCAAAATATCGGGCGAAAAGTGCGGATGCTATAAAAAGTTGGATTCATCAACGAAGAAATTTATTCGAGTATCCAGTATTTTGCGCTCGATAATGGCGGGGCGGCCTCGTTAGTTCCTTTTTGATATTCAAGAGGTAGAAAATATTTACATACTTTAATCAAAGTAGGCTTTGATTTATTGAAAAATATTGGCACTCAGCGGAATTACGAAAACAAACAAACGTCAAATATTTAACTCACAAAATATTCTAATTTTCATGGTGTTATTGTTCCCTAATGAAAATTTTATTTTCCAGGAATGTAAGAACCACAAAACATTGAAAGCCATGCCATGAATCAAGATATGGATAAATTGATAACACTTAATAAGTGTGCATCAAGTTGTTTATGTTAACAGTCGCAATGGTTTCGTGAACATACATTCGTCGCAACTCAAACTAGAGGCTCTGCTCTGACTGTGGCATGTCAATTTTATTTGAAAATGTTGCAAATAGATCATGAAATTATGCACTTCTAGTTTCTTGAGCAATTTTTACACCTGAGCAGCGAGTGCAGCGAGTGCTCAAGAACCGAGCTTTCACTTGTAATAAAAAAAATCTATTCTCAATTTAGGAGACTATAGCGTCGAATACAACCATGTGTGTTTGTTTTATAATACTTTTAGCCATTTTTGTTGCTATCGGTATGTTTATTAACATTCACCACATGCTTTTACCAGAGAAGTGAAGAAAAACTTCTCTCTTGTTCAAAGTTCAAGAGTAATGAATTGAATTGTAATGTGCAATATTAAACTTTTCTTTACGGAAGCTAGAATATCTTAGCATGGGACGTGGTTTCAACTTCTCGTTACTTCGTTATGTGGGTATTCCTAATCAAGGATTTAACAATTCATATTTCGGTAGCTTCAACTGAATAGTCCAACGGCGTATGAATTACACTATCAGTTAAAATGAACTTCGCCTGGAAAACTTTTTGACGTAGGACTACGTCTGTCTTTTCTATATTGGGATACACTTTACGAAAATCGAAAAACGTCTCGAAAATATGATAGACATTGATCGTTAATATCTCAACCTAGATGGATTTTCAATTTTCTTGGACCATTTGATCAAGGAAGAGTCAACGCCTCATATCCGATGTACACTGACGTTTTTTATGCGTTTTCTTTTACACGAATAGTTTTGATGCGATTTTTTAACTAGAATTTCGGGATTCCCGCGATTCATTCACATATATTTTGATATTTATGCGGTTTTTTACGCTGTTTTACTCAAAATAATTTTCTTATCACGCTGTTTTAATTTACGCGGCCCATATCCTCCGCGTAAAAACCAACTCCAGTGTGTTGCAATATTTATGTATGATTAATATTTAGTTTTAAAAACTTGCTAACAGTTTAGCAATCAGTGTCGATCACTCGATCTAGCCATTTCCGGATTCTGCGTCTTTGTTCGCAGGGGGACCTCAAGCCATAGATCCAGAAAAATTCATCCCAGCTAACCCTTAAGTAGCTCCTGTTACGTCAAATTAATGCAACTTACAGGGCTTTTAGCTGGGCAGTTTGTTTCTGCTATTTTACACGCGAAAGCTTGGGGGCGTTTAACGGCAGCTTACGTCTATTGATTCCAGTAGAGGGGCTTGGAATCTTCTTTGCTGCTACAGTGGATGCATTCTGGGAAACTTTCTTCGGCTCGTTTTTGCTGATTCCTAGGCTGTCGTTAACTGCAAGCCAGTCCCATCTATATATGGCATCCATATACAGATGGGACTGAGTTGCGGTTAGCGGCCGTAGGTGTCTGCCGGAGTAAACGCAAAGTCCGAAGCAACTCACTCATATGAAGGAATAATAATTATTTTCAATAAACTGTCAAACTTCTCTGTCGCGTCTTCGTCTACTCTGAGTTCCTCCATAGGATGACCACCAAACGCCGTTGACAGCCTAGATTTCACGATGGGCTTTTCGGTAATAAGCCACGGGGGCTTAGACTGATTTAAGGCCGGAGCACAATGAATACGTTGCGTTTGCGTTTGGGTTTGCGTATTGCAATCCGTTTGATACGTTTTGTACTAAAATAAAAAACGTACGTAAAACGGATAAGCAACCCACAATGCATACGGTTTTGACAGTTGATCAGTTAACATTTATTTGTCGCTGTTGGGTTCCAAATAAGTTATTACGGAATGGATATATGTATCTCTGGCGCTCGAGATTTTGAGCTTATATTTATTTAGACAAGTTATTAAAGTATTCAGAAAATTTGAAGGAGAATTAAAACTGAGTTTTTGGACATTGGAGGATGGAGGTTAATTAAAAATCGTGATTGACTCAGGTGTTTCCTAGGCAAGTTTCCCCACAAGTCATTCCAGGAATTTCTTGAGAAATTCCTCCGCAAGCTCTTTTAGGAATTCCTTCATAAAATCCTCCTAGACTTCCTCCGGAAGTACCTCAAGATATTCTTCTGAAGCTTTCTCCAGAAATTCCTTCGGCAGTTTCTCCAGGAGATTCTCTACTAAATTCTCCGTAAATTCCTCCGAGAGTTTATCCAGAAGTTTGTCCGTAAATTCTTCTAGAAGTTCCTCTAAAAATTACTCTGGAAGTGCCTCCAGGAATTCCTCTAGAAATGCCTACAAAATATCCTCCGGAAGTTTCTACAGGATGTCCTTCAGAAATTTCCATATATATTATAAACAGTTTATCTAATTTTTTTTTCGGAAATTCCTTCAAAAATACCTCGGGAAGTTTCACCAAGAATTCTTCTGGAAGTTCCTTCAGTAATTTTCCAAAAAATTCTTAAAAAATTTCCTTTAGAAGTTTCTATAGAAAGTCCTCTAGAAATTTCTACAGGAATTCCTTCGGAAGTTATTACAAAATAACATTCGGAAAATCCTCCGAAAAATCCACTAGGAATTCCTCAGGAAGTTCTTCCAGAAACTCCAAAATTTCCCCCAGGAAATGCTCCGGAAGATCCTCCAAGGATTGCTCTGGAAGTTCATCCAGGAATTGCTTCGGAAGCTCCTCCAGGAATTCTTCCGGGAGTTCCTCCAGAATTTCCTCCGGAAATTCCTTTAAGAATTCCTTCCGAAGCTCCACCAGGAAGTTTCTCCAGCAGTCCCCCCAAAGTTTCTTCAGTAATTCTCCTGCAAGTACCTCCAGGGATTTCCCCAGAAATTCCTCAAAAACTAACTTCGGAAGTTTTTTTATAAAATATCCTTCAGAAATTCCTCCGGAAGTTCTTCGAGGAATACCTCCAGAAATTTTCGGAAAATCCTCCGAAAATTCCTCTAAAAAGTCCTCCGGGAGAACGTCCAGGAATTCCCCTAGAACTGCCTCCAAGAAATCCCCCAGAAATTCAAATATTTCCTCCGGAAGTTTCTCCAGCAGTCACCCCCACCAGCCACCCCACGAAGTTTCTCCGGGAATTCCCCCCGAAATGCCACAAACAATAACTTCGGAAGTTTTTATAAAGAATCCTACAGAAATTTTCAAAAATTCCTCCAGGATTCCTCCGAAAATTCCTCCAGATGTTCTTCCAGGAATTCCTCTATAAATTCCTCAACAATTTCTTCCAAAGTTTCTACAGGGAATCCTCCAGAAATTTGTACAGGAATTCTTTCGGAAATTTCTGCAAAAAATTATTCGGAAAATGCTCTGAAAATTCCTCTAGGAAATCATTCGGAAGAATTCGGAAGAAAAAACAAAAATTCCTCCGGAAGTTCCTCCAGGAATTCCTCCGGAAGTTCCTCCGGGAATTCCTCGGGAAGTTCCTCCGGGAATTCCTCCGGAAGTTCCTCCGGGAATTCCTCCGGAAGTTCCTCCGGGAATTCCTCCGGAAGTTCCTCCGGGAATTCCTCCGGAATTTCCTCCGGGAATTCCTCCGGAAGTTCCTCCAGGAATTTCTCTGGAAGTTCCTCCAGGATTTTTTCCGGAAGTTCCTTCAGGATTTTCTCCGGAAGTTCCTCCAGGAGTTCCTTCGAAAGTTCCTCCACGAAATCCTCCGGAAGTTCCTCCAGGAATTCCTTCGGATGTTCCTCCAAAATTTCTTCCGAAATTTCCTTCTGAAATTACTCCGGAAGTTTCTTCGGGAGGAACTTCCGGAGGAACTTCCGGAGGAACTTCCGGAGGAATTCCCGGAGGAACTTCCGGAGGAATTCCTGGAGGAACTTCTGGAGGAATTTCCGGAGGAATTCCCGGAGGAATTTCCGGAGGAATTCCCGGAGGAATTTCCGGAGGAATTCCCGGAGGAACTTCCGGAGGAATTCCCGGAGGAACTTCTGGAGGAATCGGAGGAATTCCGGAGGAACTTCGGAGGAATTCCCGGAGGAACTTCCGGAGGAATTCCCGGAGGAACTTCCGGAGGAATTCCCGGAGGAACTTCGGAGGAATTCCGGAGGAACTTCGGAGGAATTCCGGAGGAACTTCCGGAGGAATTCCCGGAGGAACTTCCGGAGGAATCGGAGGAACTTCCGGAGGAATTCCCGGAGGAACTTCCGGAGGAATTCCCGGAGGAACTTCCGGGGGAATTGGAGGAACTTCCGGAGGAATTCCGGAGGAATTCCGGAGGAATTCCCGGGGGAACTTCCGGAGGAATTCCCGGGGGGAACTTCCGGAGGAATTCCCGGGGGAACTTCCGGAGGAATTCCCGGGGGAACTTCCGGAGGAATTCCCGGGGGAACTTCCGGAGGAATTCCCGGGGGAACTTCCGGCGGAATTCCCGGAGGAACTTCCGGAGGAATTCTCGGAGGAACTTCCGGAGGAACTCCCGGAGGAACTTCCGGAGGAATTCCTGGAGGAACTTCCGGAGGAATTCCCGGAGGAACTTCCGGAGGAATTCCCGGAGGAACTTCCGGAGGAATTCCCGGAGGAACTTCCGGAGGAATTCCCGGAGGAACTTCCGGAGGAATTCCCGGGGGGAACTTCCGGAGGAATTCGGAGGAACTTCCGGAGGAATTCCCGGAGGAACTTCCGGAGGAATTCCCGGAGGAACTTCCGGAGGAATTTTCGGAGGAACTTCCGGAGGAATTCCCGGAGGAACTTCCGGAGGAATTCCCGGAGGAACTTCCGGAGGAATTCCCGGAGGAACTTCCGGAGGAATTCCCGGAGGAACTTCCGGAGGAATTCCTGCAGGAGCTTCCGGGGGGATTCCCGGAGGAACTTCCGGAGGAATTCGGAGGAACTTCGGAGGAATTCCCGGAGGAACTTCGGAGGAATTCGGAGGAACTTCCGGAGGAATTTGGAGGAACTTCCGGAGGAATTCCCGGAGGAACTTCCGGAGGAATTCCCGGAGGAACTTCCGGAGGAATTCTGGAGGAACTTCCGGAGGAATTCCCGGAGGAACTTCCGGAGGAATTCCCGGAGGAACTTCGGAGGAATTCGGAGGAACTTCCGGAGGAATTCTGGAGGAACTTCCGGAGGAATTCCCGGAGGAATTTCCGGAGGAATTCCCGGAGGAATTTCCGGAGGAATTGGGAGGAACTTCGGAGGAATTCCCGGAGGAACTTCCGGAGGAACTTCCGGAGGAACTTCCGGAGGAATTCCCGGAGGAACTTCCGGAGGAATTCCCGGAGGAATTCCCGGAGGAACTTCCGGAGGAATTCCCGGAGGAACTTACGGAGGAATTCTTGGAGGAACTTCCGGAGGAATTCATGGAGGAATTCCTAGAGGAACTTCCGGAGGAATTCCTGGAGGAACTTCCGCAGGAAATCCTGGAGGAACTTCCGGAGGAAATTCTGGAGGAACTTCCGGAGGAATTCCTGGAGGAACTTTCGGAGGAATTCCTGGAGGAACTTCTGGAGGAAATCCAGGAGGAACTTCCGGAAAAATTCCTGGAGGAACTACCGGTGGAATTCCTGGATGAACATCTGAAGGAATTTTTGGAAGATTTTCCAAAGGATTTTTTGTAGAAACTTCCGAAAGAATTCCTGTCGAATTTTTCGGAGGATCCGCTGTAGAAAAAAAAACCCTAAGGAAATTTCTAAGGAACTTTTGGAGGAATTGCAGGAGGAACTTCCGGAGGAATTCATGGAGGATCTTCCAGGGGAAATCATGAAGGGATCTTTAGGGGGAGCTCCTGGGGAACTTACGGAGGAATTTTCTGGAAGCACTTCCGGAGGGGCCCTCCTTAGCTGTGCGGTAAGACGCGCGGCTACAAAGCAAGACCATGCTGAGGGTGGCTGGGTTCGATTCCCGATGCCGGTCTAGGCAATTTTCGGATTGGAAATTGTCTCGACTTCCCTGGGCATAAAAGTATCATCGTGTTAGCCTCATGATATACGAGTGCAAAGATGGTAAACTTGGCTTAGAAACCTCGCAGTTAATAATTGTGGATGTGCTTAATGAATACTAAGCTGCGAGGCGGCTCTGTCCCAGTGTGGGGATGTAATGCCAATAAGAAGAAGACTTCCGGAAGAATTCCTGGAGGAACTTCTGGAACAATTCTTTGGAGGACCTTCTGAAAGAATTTTCGGAGGAACTTCCGGAGAAATTCTTGGAAGCACTTCCGGAGGAATTCCTGGAGGCACTTTTAATTCCTTACGATCCATCTTTTAAATTTCTTGCTATTTCCAATGGAAATTTGAAAAAAATGTCTTGTGAAACTTCCTTGGATTTTCCGATGAAATATCTTTCAATTTTCAATGGACATTCGTTAAAATTTCCAATTGAAATTTTTTACGATTTCTTATGGAAATTCCTCACGATTTCCCATGCAAACCCCTTACAGTTTCCCATGAGAAACTCTAACAGCTTCTCAAAGTAAATCTTTGCAATTCCTTTTGGAAATTTGTTACAATTTCCTATTGACGTTCTTAACAATTTTCCATGAAATTTCCTAATAGTTTCTTATTGAATTTTCTTACAATTACGTTTACAATTTGCCATGAAAATTTCTTTGAATTGCCCTATGAAACTTTTAACAATTTACTGATGATATTCCCAACAGTTCCTCATGGATATTCCTTACAAATTCTTTTTTATTTTTATTTATTGTCTTTATTAAGAAGACTTTCAGCCCGAGGCTGGCTTGTCTCCGACCTTACGAATTCTCTTAAAAATTCTTTAGAATTCCCCATTGAAATTCGTCACAAATTTACTAGCAGTTTGCCAATTGAAATCCCTTAAATGTTCTTATAGACATTCCTCTAGAAATTTCAATGGAAATTCCATACAACTCTCCATGGTTTCTCATGAAAGTTCCTCTCTGTTCATGGTTTTCCATGGACAATCCTCAATTTTTTTCATGAAAAATCCCATAACAGTTTCTCATGAAAATTCCTAACAATTTCCCATCAAAATCCCATATAATTCTCCTTAGAAATTCCTTTCTATTTTCAATAGAGATCCCTTGTAATTTGCCATTGGTATTATTTAAATAATTTCTATGGAAATTTCATACAATTTCCTATGGAAATTCCTAACAATTTTCGATGGAAATCCCTATCAGATGCCAATGGAAATTTCTTACAAATGCCCGACGAAATTCCTTCCATTTCCTGTTTAAATTCCTCGCAATTTCGTATGGAAGTTCCTTACAATTTTCCCTGAAAAGTTCTTACAATATATTCCACGAATATTTCTTACAATTTCCCAGGAAATTTTCTTAGAGTTTTCCGAGGATATTCTTTTGAATTACCCGTTGCAACTCTTTATAATTTCCTTAAAAACAAACTTACATTTTCCCATAGAAATTCAACATATTTATTTAAGTTTTATCTCCTTGAAATTTTCAATGGAAATTCCCTGCAATTTCCAGTGGAAGTAAAAATGAATCATCATTTTCTCGTGATTTGTTTATTTATTTGACGCAAGCCTGTCCGCAAAGTTTGAGATTGTTCAAATGGTGCGGACAGGTTTGCGGTTTACTTTGCGTTTAGTACAATCCGCAAACTCATTCCGGATGCATTGTGCGTTGCTACGTTTGACTGCATGTATTCAAACTAGCTGTCAAATTTCCGGATTGCCTTCCGGATCCATTGTGCGCCGGCCTTTAGTGGCGGGTGCTTAGTCTCTGTTCCAGTTTGCGTCGGTGATGGTTGCAGCGGTACACTTTCAGCCAGGGTTGTGCTGAATCATTCCCATACGATAATTATTGGATTTCGATAACTTCCCAGGTATGAAAAGTAGGCGAGTTGCCATCGGCGATAACTTTTGAAATTTTGAAATCGATTAATAATAAACACAAAATTATCATTTACATATAAATCAAGCTAATACCAATTTAATGTCAACAATGAAGTTCAATCGGATGTTTGGCATTGTATTTTTATCGTTTGGCATTGAATTTATCAAACAATTCTTACTATCTAGCGAGTTTTAATCAATTGATAATTTAAATATGTGATGTTGTTGTTGAGGGTATCATCAAATATATTATATTAACAATATAGCTCACTCTCACGCAATACTGGCGACCCATGCTTTAGCGTATGTGGCGCCACCCGTGGCAGAAATGCAACTACTACACGCTAAAATTTCGCGCAACCCTAATTGACGCAAGTGGTGTCAAATCTAAATAGCAAGAGTCCTTCATGAAAAGGACGGAATGGCAAAACTGTGGAATCGATACAATTTTTTAACTAGTTAGTTTATCATAAACATGGCCAATCAACAGGAAGCGTAAACTCGATTTCTGAAGTTTGGACACTTCCATCCAGCAGACGGCCTTTTTATTTTTGTTGGAGTGTGCCACTGCGACCAGTTCCTCATGGCGCGGAGTTTATTGCGGATCATAACCATACACCATACCTAAAGCAATTTTATTTTATTATTTTACCTGTACTACGTGAATTCGTGCCCATCAAAAGATGCATAGTACACGCCTGGGAGGGCGCTCTCGATACTACACATCAAATTAAATACATACTGTCATAATGCAACAAGTAAATTTTCAACAAGAAAAACAATCAACGTAGGCGCCACCTGAAAAGACTAAATTTTGTTTTGTGCGTTATTGTTGTTAGGTATATTGCCATTTTCTTGCCGAGTGTTTCGTTTTCGGCTGACACTGACAGCTAGATTTCGGCTCGGCTTGACACACACATTTTTCGAAAATGTTTCTCCCTCCCAGGTACACGCTATTCTAAGATTACCCAGGGACCCAGGGATTTATTCGAATTCTGCGTCGTCTAGAGAGTTGTAAAAATCTTAGTAAACATCAAAATGAATTTGTGCCATTTGTAGGGTAAAGTGCCCAATAGTGGACCCCCAACCAATAGTGGACCCTCTAGCCATTTTTGCATTATTACAGCACAATGTGAACATTTTGCTATGAAATTCCATCGGGAGAACCTACCTTACAGTTCTATGAATTGATTACATGCATTGGAAATGCTATGGAAAGTAAAAATAGATGGTTTTTCACAATTCTATAAAAAATAAACACGAGAGTGTCCATTATAGGAATATTTTGAGGGGTCCATAATAGGGAAGAAGAACGTCCCGAAACGGAACATAAAAATCAAATGAAGTGTCGACTATAGGGAAGCAATTTCCTATTATGGACCCCCAGGGGGTCTACTATAGGGTGAATTCAGTCAGACTTTTAAATGTTAATTTCAACGAATAACGTCGAGTATTTGCGTGTTTCATGTATGTATCGTGAAGAGGAGATGCAGAGCTTGATATTAGATATCACGCAGAATTAATATTTTGAAAATTTCCACTCCTTATGCCAGGAAGAGCAAAATTTCGCTACTAGGGGGTCCACTATTGGGCATTTTACCCTACTAAAATCTGGGTAAATTGAACATCACCACTTTAGGATTGAACAACATGCTTCTCGATGAAAATCTCTCCTTTTTTATCGAATGCAGCAAAAATAAGGTAAGAATTGTGAAATACTTTATGGAAGTCATTCCTAATACGTTCAATGGATGAGATGCCGTCAGTAAAAAGGGTTTATCTCTCAATGTCTAACCATATAAAAAAAAAACCAAGGATTAAAACGTCGATTTGACGAATCTGATAGCACTCCCACGCAAACCAACCAATACGTAGGTGAATGCTTCTGCTATCTGTTGGTTGTGTTGATTCGTGTGGGAGTGCTATCAGATTCGTCAAATTGACGTTTGAATCTTTGTTTACAAAAGCAGATAAGTCTTTTTGAAAACTTGGTATTGATTTTCAGGAGAAACGTCACATATACACGCTTAAAAGCTAAAGGCCAAAACAAGTTTATCGACCATTTCAGATAACAGATGGTGCTGTATTCACTAGTAAAGTTGTCTCTATTTTGATGTATGGGGAAGAGCGAAGTGACCTATATTGTTAATATAATATATTTGGTATCATCCTTTTCAAATTTGGGTCTAAAAAATGTATCCAGCTTTTTACAAGTCGGTGCTATAATACTTTGAATCACCCCTGTTGACACATGCTGTGTCCACAATAATTTTTATAAGCGGATCTTAGCAATCGGTGATTCGTTAAATTCTTCAAAACATTAAACTGTCATAATTTTAATTTGAAGTCGAGTACGCATTTAAAACTTTGGTAAATCTGATTTAATATTTCATCCACATTGAAACATATTATTACTACTTTTAGGTATCATTGGAAAAATAAGCTCGACAGACGTACTCATGTGGATCAATAGTTATTGATATTATCTGCATAATTTTTACAATTCAAGGACACTCGCATTCCATATCAATGTGATTTTTTAATTTCTGCACAAAGTTATTAGTTGCGGTCGGTCATTCTTCTCTGGAGGACCTTCAGGAACCTCATAAAAATGTGGATTAAGGAATAAAATCTATGGTTTTGGGGCTACAAAATATTACTCGGATAGTTTACGAATGCTCTATCGTACAGAATTGTGAATGAGATCATTGTTGTATCTCATCTAAAACATAAGGATGAAATACAGTTTGCATAAGTAATTAGTAGAAAGAAGAAAGACATATGGGATAGATAAATTTTCTCATGTAAATACGTGACTGGTTTACGAGAGAACAACTAGAAGACAGATATTACCTCACTAGTAAAATACGAGAAATTTGAAAATGAATGGATCTGAAAACGTGTAGGTGATTGAAGTGTATCCGACTAAGGATCGTAGTCAGACAGTTTGTAAAAAAAATCTTGTTATGGCTTTCCCCTATGGTTGAAACCATCCCTTATGTTATTCGAGCTGTAATTAATTGTAGAGTTCCACGTAAAATAGCACTGATAGTGGCAACAATGCGAAATTTTTTATTTATCTCTGACGGTCAGCATTTAAACATAGAAAATAACTGCAGAAAGTTTCACCACAGAGGCATAGCACGGGAGTCCGGATTCCAACCGAGGACGAACCAAAATTGCAGGTTTGACCACACTCCTTGCCTCACTCACTACTGCAACTGACAAGCTCTGAAATCCTAATTTTTAATACGATAGAAGAATCCAATAAAATGATCATAACTGTTATTGACACCCGTTGGAAGCAACGCTAATCTTTCTTCGCTAAGACATTCTGCCCCATATTTCTATATTCATCAAATGATTCGTCTGAAAAAGAAAAATTATTAGTAAAAGTAATATTAAAGAAAATGATAATGCGTGAATTTCCATGTTTTCAAAAATAAACAACCTAATAAATCACGTTGGCAACGGAGAAAAGAATTTCTACGTCATGATTTTTTTTTAAATTGAGTTCACAGCATATGTAAAATTCGACTCACCCCTTGGGAATTTATGGCTAGCGTAAAAAGCTGGATATATCACCTGGGGTGGCATTGCGCACCTCGACTCGAAACGAGCAAACCATGCAAACTGTGGTACGAAAGAGCTGTCGAAAGGAGACGCACAATGAGGCCCCTGGGTTAATAATGCTCACTCAATCTCAGCAGCACAGGATAAACAACAAAAAACAGATTCACACTGGGCTTGAAAAACGCTTCCTTTGGTCTCATCGAACAGGAGAGTCGAAAACCTGTACATTACATACAGCTACGTAGTTCAACGTCACCTTTGCGTACAACTCAAATGGGCTGCACCTTTGAATTTTTAGTTCCGTAACAGAGGTGGCTTTCGTCAGCGAAGCAACGGTATATTCTAAGCAAAACCCGTGTTGGGGTTATTTGGGAAGATAACATTGAGTTTTTGTTTACAATGTTATGAAAACTCATATGTGAATATGTACTGTATGTGGAAGATATTGATTTGGAAAATGTATTGGAGGTAACCACTTTCCCTTCGATGGGACTCGAACCCATGACCCTACAGTACGCTAGACTGGTGCTTTAACCAACTAAGCTACGAAGGACCTCCGTCGGCCTTCGCAACCTAGAGGCAACTGAACGAGCTCGAGATTCCCAAATAAGGCAATCCATAAGACAGCTGTGATCAGCTGACGATTTTTGTTTACCATGATTTTTTGACAGTTTCTGACCGGACTGACACAACAATCCAAAGAAAATTGTAAAGCGCTGTTTACACCAAAAGTGAGTTGCCTTCAACTGCATACACACTTTGTTTTGATTTCGATTGTCAGTCCCATCGCTGAATGTCCTCATGGATAGCCTCATTGAACGCATAGCACAAAACAGATAGGCATGATAGAACAAACTGCAATTTTCAAAGTAGGCTCTTTGCGTATCAACAATCGACGAATGGCACTCCCGTATATCCAAGGTGAAAGAAAAATACATCGAAGCATGCGATGCTGCTCTGTCTTATGCACGTTGTTCAGTAAAGTTTGACTTCCACCGCAAGGTTCGCTAGCATTTCAATATCATGGAAGGGCCACATTCCATGGCGAAGATGCCTATATGATATGTGCGCATAGTCAAATCACTCGCAATCCATTTCTGAAGCCAATACTTCCACATGTGTATAGTACACGTCCACATTAGAGGAGCGTGAGTATTTAGAATGTCTGGCGGCTATCCACATTCTTCATCAGTAGGGTCATGGGTTCGAGTCCCATCGAAGGGATTACCTCTAATATATTTTCCAAATCAATATCTTCCACATAACGTACATATTCACATATGAGTTTTCATAACATTGTAAATTAACGTCCAAGTCGGAAGGTTTAATCCCCGGAAATAGGCAATTAACTTTGATTGAACTGATTGAGTTTTTGACTGTTTGGCGATGGACAGGAATTGCTAAAATTTCCTTCGAAAGGCACACACGGTTCGAACGTACATTCAACCGCGAAACGAGCAATGTAAAGAGATATTAAGGTCACTCCTGACAGAATCCAAGTTTCAAAATGCTCACGTTTTCGGGGGCACACCACTCGATACGGAAGCAACGCACAACTGTCATTTTTATTTTTTCACGCATGCTGCGACGCAGCAAAGCTGAATCAACAAAAATGACAGTTGTCCGCCGCCTCCGTATCGAGTGGTGTGCCCCGAAAACGCGAGCACTTTGAAACTTGGATTCTGTCAGGAGTGACCTTAAGTAGAACCAGCATAGAAAAAACTTCATTTGCTACTCTACAACCAAGCGATCATCACACAATCAGAAATAAAACATTCGTTAGTTAAAATGTATTCAAATAAACATAATTGTAGTAAAAGTGAATTTTGAAACACGAGTGGATTACTTGGATGATGAAAAATCGTGTCGTTGGACACGAAGAATTTCAATGCATGCTTGGACGAAAATTTCAGTTCGGGAAGAAGTGAACGTCAAATTTGTTATAGCATCTGCCATTTATGGCGAGCGTGAAAAGCTGGATGATCTGCAAAACTAATAATGCTGGTTGAGTAGCTGGATTTATAGCACAGGAAAATCCAGCAAAATTTTGCTGATTTCCAGCGAAAAAAAAAAGTTGGTTGTAGGAATTGGTTTTTGATGAAACATTCCTCACATTCGCTTACAACTCTACAGTACAAGTATTAATTTAACCCTTGTGTGGCCGGCTGGGTACCCGGGTACCTTTTTGGAATTCAATTCGCGATATCTAAATAAATTTTCAAAGTAGGAGGTTGAAACTCTGTCATATCCACAATAATGACGGGCAAAATCGATTGTACGGGTTAACTGAAATTTTGATTAAGGAGTGGTGGAGGGAGGGGTTCCGACATTTTTTTACCCTTTAAATGGCCGGCAGGGTACCCGGGTACCCACGAAACTAAAATGCTTATATCTTAGGCAATTTTTAACCGTTTTCAACCATTTTGGGCTCATTCGATTCAGAATTTTTTATCATGCTGTTTTAGGATTGGACCAATCCGGACCCTCGGATCACCGGTAAATCCGGATTTCTAGGGACATGTCCTCCATAGATTATACTGATCGTGGATTTCGATAGGTAAATAGCAATATGGGTATCAAACTTCTTGATATTTCATCAGCAGGTTGATTTTTATGGATTTGGGTCCATCAGACGTGCAGATTTTCAATTGGCCATTCCAGAACAGGTTCCTCGAGGGGTCATAGGTGGGGTCACCAGAAGGCAACTGAGTGGACCGAAAGGTAGTCCACTTAGTTGCCTTCTGGTGTCAAAGGGTGGTCCTTGCAATGATTTGCTCCGAAACATCCGGAGAAGTTGCCGATTCTGAAAGTTTATCCTAGAAAACTGAGATTTTTTAGAATTTTAGTGTTGTAGCAATGAGCGAACAAAATCAATACAAAGACTACTCATTCATCCCGAATGGCCACTAAGTGGTGGCTAATGGGATAGTTCAAAATCGTCTTATGAGAAGTGAAGACACTCCACTAGAAGCTCTAAACAACCTTTGACTGACGTATTGTAGAGCTCCATAATTGTCAATCTTGGGTGATGTTCCTCCAGTTTTCATAAACGTTTAGGGTTCCCAGGTCCGATTCCACCGCGTGCAGCAACTACAAAATCGCTGGCCGCTATCCGGATCTCTGGTGAATATTGTTTTTGCTATTCTTTCTTCCGACATTCGCACTAAGTGATCGGCATTCTGGAGTTTACCGTATTTTATACGATTCACAATATTTTCTTCTTTATACACTTGATACAGCTCGTGATTTATGCGTCTGCGCCACACATTTTTTTCTAATTTACCAACCAGAATTGTACGTAGCACATTTCGCTCGAAATACCCAAAAGCTTTCCGGTCCACCTCTTTTTACATCCTAACGAATCAGGGAAAATTTCGTTTCGAATATTCGAGGAAGACCCTATTCGCAGCAGCAATACGTCTTTTCACTTCACAGGAAACGTTATTGTCACATGTCACATGTCATGTGTTCAAAGATAAACAAATTCTTCAACAACTTCCCCATCAAGCACTACCTCAGCACTAACACTAATAGGCCTACCTTTATCTTTACCCGCAACCATGTACTCCGTCTAGGTAGAGTCGATGATTTAGCCTATCTTCGCCTGCTCCCTCTTCATTATGGCAAAAGCCTCCACTACTGCCCTGTGATCGTTACCAATGTAGTCAAATTCATCCGTAAATATCAGGAGCATATGCGACCATGTGATGATAGTGCCCTTCTTCTGCACACCAGATCTCCTAATCACCCCATCGAGTGCAATATTTACAATAAATTTGAAAGCGCATCACTCTGCTTCAATCTCTCCACGGTCTCAAACGCGGTTGATACGTCGTCTGCAACCCGAATACTTTATTTCGAGCCATCAAGCGTTGCACGTATCATCGTAATCAGCTTTGCCGGAGAACCGTATTCAGACATTATCTGCCACAGCTAATTTCTTTTCACTGAATCGTACGCTGCTTTGAAATCAATAGACAGATGGTGAGTCTGCAAGTTGTACTCCCGAAATTCATAAAGGATCATCTTCAGGCTAAACATCTCATCCGTCGACATCTCATCGGCCTTCACGGCCAGACAGGTAGATTTTGAAACTGGAACGACGAAACTGATTAGACTAGCCAGTTTCTTCAGCTACTGAGGGAGCGCATCTAGTTACAAATTTTTGTTTCACACAGATTATCAGTGGACTCAGAATGCAAGCCAATGTAGGGAAGGGGGTGGAAATGATGATGCAATCACTCGCCCACTGCAAGCCGAATATACCTCTGTTCGTACGGAATTTATTGGAATTGTTAGGTTAAGTTTCGAGAGGCAGAGGTCCGTCTTGGTTAACGAACTGTCAATGTTATAGATAGAAAGCAACTGATGGAGTTTCTAATTGGATGTAGGAAATTAGCTCTTTAGTTCATTTCCAATTCAAGCAGAAATGGCTAGAATAGTCAAGTTGAAGGTATAGGAAAAGAAATGGAAATGGTATGGAAGTCAATGCTAAAGATAAATATAAAGAAAAATACAAAGTAGGAACGGACATTGGATTGAACCCACGACCTCCTGCGTATGAGGCAGAAGCAGTAGCCTTATGACTACCAAGCCCGTTCTCTTCTCCTTCTTTTTTTACTTTGTTACAAAAAAATTTTTTACGATTACACAACTGTTGAAAACAAAATGTAAGAAATGACGATTGCTTCGGGAAATCCGGTATTTCAGGAGGACTTCTTGGTGTCCACTCGGGATCAATGAATGATATTCACAATCTCGCGCTTAGAATCATAAGGGCGTAACTGTATTGATGGATTTATCTTAGACGTTATTTTCCTTTTATCAATTTAGTAAATTGCGATAGTTTGCCGAAGGTTCGTGGTTGTAATGAAGGATGATTACATCTTCTACCTGAAGCAAATATAAAATCGATGAAGAGAAATCGATCAATATAGTTACGCCCCTATGATTCTAAGCGCGAGCAAAGACTCTGCTTCTATACTGCCGCAAACCGCAAGTCGAGCACATATGTATATGTGCTCGACTTGCGGTTAGCGGCAGTATACTGCTATTACAAACGATTTTCGAAAGTTTCTAGAACGAACTGCAATAAGCTGGAGCACCATTTGGGGACCACCAGGTAGCCCTTGCATTAATTTTGCTCTCACAACAAATGACGAATTTCAAGAATTAACCACTACTCCGGATGATTCGGAGCTTCCCAAGGATAACTTAGTGCCCACCTGGAGTCAATTAATGGCCCTGGACATTACTTTACAACGGATTGTTTATAAGAAAAGGCGCAAATGTCTAGAACAAACTTTCGTAGTATCAGATAGAGGCCTCCTAGGATCGAAGAGTAGTACATGTATTGGTTTTGATGTGACAATGTTAAAACAGACGGTTTATGAAAAGTCACATCTGTTTAGAAGAATTTCTGGAATCGATCATATCTCCGAGTGTCCGGAATCTTATGGTGGGTGCTGGTCACCTGGCGTCAATGAGTGGTCCTTGCATTTATTTAGCACTCACATTGCTAGATAAATTGATTTAAAACAATGAGCTCTGAAAATGTTAATGAACATTCTTGACTCCTCAGGGAACCTATTCCGGAATTGGAGATCCGGGGTGAACTTGTTTGATGAACCTAAATAAATCAGAAATAAACGCTTGAGACAATTTCAAGAAGTTTGACACCAATATTGTTCCAGTGAGAAATAATTTTGGCCAACCCCGGCTCCCGGGGAACCTGTTCCAGAATGGCCACTCGTGAGTCAACTTGTCTGGTGAGCCTAGGATCATTAAGGACATTAAGGAGTTAATTTCATGAAGTTTGATACCCATATTGTTGATGTTCCATTGAACAATGTTCATGGCCACCTATGACCCCTCGAGGAACCTGTTCTGGAATGGCCAATCGAAAATCTGCACTTCTGATGGACCCAAATAGATAAGAATCAATCTACTGATGAAATTTCTAGAAGTTTGATACCCGTATAGCTGATTAGCTATCGAAATCCACGATCAGTATCATTTATGCAGGACATTTTCCTGGAAATCCGGATTTTCCAGGAATTCAATAGACCGGATCGGTTCATTCTTGTAACATCTTTATAGAAGGAAAAATTCTGAATCGAATAAGCCCAAAATTGTTGAAATCGGTTGTAAATTTCCAGAGATATAAGCATTTTAGTTTCGTGGGTACCCGGGTACCCTGCCGGCCTGTTAAGGGTGTTTTTTTTGCCGGTCACACAACGGTTAAACTAAATTAATGATTTTGTGTGTGTTACTTCTACGTGAAGTTAAACGACTTACAATGATATGGAAATGCTAATATCATCTTCCAAACTTAGACGTACATGTTCATGATAGAATTAGAGGCGAAAGTATAGAATTGATAGTTCCGTTAGGATACGGCAGGCATGAAGAATGTTTTTATAGAAGTCGATTTGAAAGCGAACGGGGGCAATATTTGTCACGTATTTTTCCATAAATATTAAGAAATGTGGATTCGTAACTACCGTATCACCTAAGCACATCATTCGCTTAAAAGCCGCTATAATATCCAGCTTTTTACGCTAGCCATAAATCAACTATGGTAATTCAAATTTGACACATGGTGTGTACAGATTTTATAGGGCAGTCATAGTAGCCTTAGAGGCGTGCTTAAAAAGTTATGTCAAAAAAAATTGCATTGTGTTGGAATCCAAACAGATTCAGTATAACCGTTTTCATTTTCTTCCAGATGTGTTGACGAATATTTAAGACGTTTTTATTTCTAGGTGGTTATTAATTCGAAGCTTTATCTGCAGTTGAGCACTGAATATAATTCATTAGAAAAACATAACCTTTAGATTTGATATTTGAATATGAATTGATGAAGCCTATCTCGAGAATACGGATTGAAATCCAAGAGTGACCCGAAATTATGACATTATTTTTCGAGGCCCTATCTCAGAAATAAAAGATACGATTGAAAGAAACATAGATATTCATGTTCTGGTTAACATATAGCCATTTTTTAAATTAATATATGTGTTAATTAGGGCCTACACATAAGTCTCGCTCGCAGCTTTTCAATCGCTACAGTATTTTATGGCGGATTGTCAATTGAAGGCCGTTTAGCTTGTAGATTTTCATATTTCCTACGTTGGAAAAACGTTCACGTTCACGAATTCTGAATACCTAATTGCTGATTCTCGACAGGTTCTAAAAATCCCGTTCGAATGACACGATTTGAGTGAGAAAAGGTGAAACATATAGGATTCTCTATGCCCTGAACATTCTGTACATTGAAAATACTTCATAATACGATCACACCCAATGAATTTCTACACGGTCGTCAAATCGGTCATTGGAAATAAAATTCAGTCTCCTAAAGTCTCCTTCACGCAAGAGCGGCCGTCACACCATAAGCCAATAATTTGTCCACATATAAACTTTTTGGAAAACCGTGCACAAGGATTATGCCCTGAACGACTTCTAGTTGAAGGAGCAATTCGTTGACATCAGAACTCGGCAGTACATGGTTTGTGAAGCTGGTATGGGAAAACAGACTTCTCGTCAAAAAAATCCCAAACATTTGAAACTTCGTGATTTCCTACATAAAGAGAATGAAGTAGAGATGGTCGGGTTTCTGGTTTTCAAACCCGAAACCCGAACCGAACCCGAACCCGACGGGTTCGAGAATATGGATTGAAACCGGGTTTGGGTCGGGTACGAGTTTAATGCTACGTACACACCAGTCAAGCAGTTCGACGAACATTGACTCCACCCCCAAGAAAACGCTTCGGTTGCTGCTTTGTTGGAGCGTGTGTGAAGTTGTTCGAACAACCATTTGACAGTTGGCGGCTCGGTTGGGAAAAATTAAAACGGTTTGATTTTGGTTTGAGTTGTCGGGGGTGGAGTCAAGGTTCGCCGAACATGTTTGAGCATTTGTAGTGAAGTTGCACAAACCTCCATATATTTTTTGATGGTTGGTGCTCGAGTTGGTGCTTCGGTCGTTCGTGTGTGATATTGTTGGTCGAATAAATTGATTGTTCGTGTCGGTGTTGATAAAAATTGATGAATGTTTGAATAAACGGGAGGTGGAGTCAATGTTGGTCGAACTGCTTGACCGTGTGTACGTTCCATAAGAAATAAAGTATGTTTGAATGTTTTTTATTAGCTTCTGGTAATTTTAAGGCTTGTTCGTTGTTTGGGCCTATATCCTTTTGAGTGTAAAAAAATATAAAATATCTAGTTTTGGGTCCAGTTCGGGCTCAAGACTGCAAAAATTGTCGGGTACGGATCGGGTTCGGGTTTGATAAGATTTTTCATTCCGGGTTCGGGTCGGGACCAGGTTTGAAAGGAATTTCTAAATTGGGTTCAGGTCGGGTTCGGGTTTACAAAATGTGAAACCCGACCATCTCTAAATGAAGCTCCACATTGGCAGTCGACACAGTGCATATGGGTTCATATTTGGTATCCAATAAGATATTCTCTAGATTGTCCTGTTTTGCATTTCCATCTAAAAAAAATAGCTAATTGGATATCAAAGCAATGCGAAAATTTTGACGTATCAATTATTCAGCAAGTCTTCTAGGTTGCTGGGATGGCAAGTACCATAAAATCTGTACACGGCATGTGTCAAAATCAACTATGGTAATAATACGTGGCTATAATAAAAAGCTGGATACATTTCTAATCCAACTAACATATTTATTTCATGTGAAACTCACAGGGGATTCTATTTTTCTGATGCGACACATTCCTCAGCTATTCATTAGGTGAAGCTTTTCAAAATACGATTAAAATGAACTACTCTTGAATCGAAATCCGTCCACAGTGTACGGATTTCGTTGCATGGAATTTATATCCGTACACCTATTTAATGACTTGAAATCTTAATTCTTCCACAAATGGAATCCTTAATAACACTATAATTTGCTCAACACGTTGAAGTCATCATTGATGTTTATATTATGATGATCGCGTATTATCAACATTAATGGCTCAGTTCGCAACACACATTTTAAGAACAGCAAAATGAAATCATGTACTAAATTTAACTTGTAATATGGTGTTTGTGAGGCTACGTAATGTTTTTGATTTGTGTCATTTAAAGTTTAAGGCCTACTTCCTATTTCTGAAGCAGATGATAAGGGAACAAGTTTGCAAATAAATCATTTCTAAACCCTTCGAATTTAGTCATAGACCATAAAGTGGAAGGATTTCGGTCCCTCTCGGTAGTGAAGTCTCAGTAGTACTGTAAGTATGGTGGAACTTGTAGGAGTAATTGTACATACATCGGTGTAAACGGTTCACAGTCGACTTTCTAGACACAAAGTGTGAGTAAGGAGATGACGAGCTCTGCTTTAATTAGGGCAGTTTAAAATAAATAGCCGCCCGGATAATTTTCGTTTCCGTTAGTAACGCTATTCACCAATAGCTCCTTATACGCAACCGTGAAGAGGATTTGAGTTAATTTATAAGTAGTTCGAATTATCTTAAAACGAATGAATTTAATCAAGAATAAGCATTTGTGGTTTTAAGTAATTACTGAAATAAGATTTTTCATGCACGTAAATAATATTTTTTGACAATTGTAATGTGTAATTCACCAAACATGATTGTTGATGTAACAGAGAATCAAAAAAGTAAGCAATATGAAAGCTTGACGTGTCATTAAAAAAGTGGTATTTTGAGTAAGTTGAATATAATTTTCAGCGGGAAATAAGTTCACTCACATTGAGAGAAACTTGGATATAATCACCAGCCAGCGGGGAGATAATCATACAGTTTTTATTAAAACCTTGCAAAATTTTGGCGTCATCAAATTTGGATGATTTTGTTACAGTCGTTGCTTGAAAATCGTTCAATTCCATATTAGTTTAATGTAGTATCTGTGTAAAAGGCTTACATCTTTTGAATTAAAATCTTGCAGGATTGTATATGCATGGTTTTATACAGATTTGAGATTTGTGTTTTAGGTGTTCATACACCTTATAGTAGTATTTGATTCGATGATGTGTCAAATAATCCGTGAAGTTGCTTCTTATAAAATAACTTAAATATCCGATAATGGGGGATTCTCTCTGAAGAATTGAATCCATGCAAACATGAAAAATTAAACGATTCATTAGCACCCACTCACCCAAACGACTCGTTCAGAATCTTATCCGACCTATCCGTTATCAACAATTTATCAATTTTCTTCAACCACATCTCCACCATAAAACAGCCTATCAGGAGTTACTCAACCTGTTCTATTACGACCTACCTTTTTGATCGAAAGTTATGCTCTGTGCCTGTGCAGGACGTGGCAGCTCCTTCTTTTTTATCGAACCACGATAAAGGTGTCCGAAGCACAATTCAACTCAATCTTCATGGTTGCTGGAAGGACCCAATTTAATCCTCACTTCCCGTTGTTTCGTTTGTGCCTTTTTCTCAGTCACTTTTTACTTGTTTTCCACTGGGGCAATTCTATTCACTGGATCACCGACCAACGACAACAGCAACAACAAAAGAAGAACACCGCACTTTTTCCCATTCAACCCTTTTCTTCTTTCGTTTGAATAATGGATTTGCAGGTGCACCTGGTTTTTTGCGCTCACTGGCCTCGTTTCGATTCGTTGGCAAGAACCGAGACTAAATCTTTTTGATGTGTCAAATGCTTTACTTTTTCTGCGAAAATAAATCCGAACATAGGCGCCAACAATCAACGGATGTTTGATTTCCCAGCGGGGTGGATTTGCCGGAATAACTAAAATATTTCTTCTTTTAGCGATTCCTTGCGAACTGTCGGAGGTATGATTACCTTCGATTGTATTACAGATGATTTCTGTTGATTTTGTTTCTGTTGTTGACACAGCGGTCGAACCTGGATTCTCACAAACTCACGTGATATTCTGCTGGGATGTAGCCTCGAAGGACAAGAGAATTTACTTTGCACGGAAAGTACACGACAATTCTGGGTGTTGCCAACGAGGTGGAAGAGGGAAAAACAATAATAAAATTTATTCCTGCTCAATCAACATCACGACTAAGCCGCTTCCAACGGCACAGAAAAGCCCGTCCGCGTTCGGACCGAGTTACCATGTTCGGAACTTTTTGGCAACGGCAGAATACGGCACTACGACCCGAGCGTGACACACTCTCACAGTATCCAACAAGCATCGATTTTCCCTTTTTGCACAACTTTCCACGTCTTCTTCGTGTTTCCTGCTGAAGCTGCTGGACAGACCGAATTGGCTTCCCTTTGCACGCCAAGCCGGAAAGCGTGGGCGGAATCCGCACTCAGAATAACACTATTTCTCGATTGCCATTTCTTCAGGCGAAGGACCGTTATGCTCCTTCCACAACGAGGCGCGTCGTCATATACAAACACAACTCTTTTCTCTTCTGCTTGCTTTTATTACACAGTGCCATGAAAAACTTTCCGTACCATCATTTGCTTATAACCGCGAGTAGTCGTATCGTCGTTACCCTTCTCCGGCTCCGGAACAACCCAAGACACCGTTGTTTCCATTCGCGTCATTGAGCATCGATATATGAACGAAGCCCCGTAGCCAGTAACCGTACATCCCCATTTCACTTGGAAATGATTGAATAATTAATAAACAATACTCTCAATGCTGCCGTGCGTGGGAGCCTAACTAATCCCCTTTTTACAGCCCCAACATTGGCAATGATCGACACCGCACGCAAGCAGAAATCATGAGGAAATAATCACCGGGTTTTCATCCCTTCTGGATTTCCCAAACACTATTGAACCGCTGCTGATTGACCACCCCCAAGTTCACCATAAGTTTTTCCCTCACTAAGATCTAATACCTTAGCGGAGCCGGGTGTGCCGAACGTGCTTCAACGAAATCGATCAACGCCGACTACGGCGAACGGACGACGTCAATGCGCTCCCGGTGGAGGAAGAAATCGCGCGCCCATACGAATGCTGCTCAGTAGCGATGGAAGTACGCGTCCATATCGTCCCGAGCCCATCACGATACTGATCCTGCCGCGTGCTGTTCCCACCGGTTTGTTCGGACCGCTGGATTTGGCGTACGAAGATGACGGTCTTCGGCACCACCTCCAAGCAGCTGATTGTTGGTTACGGTTTTGGAACTGCTATCCGGCGACCATCTGGCTTCGGTTCCCGTCGTCGGGTTGGGTGTTGCTTCGAACAGTTGTTATCCTGTCCGAATCGAGCAGTTTTCGAAAATCATGCAAATGCGCATGTCTGCTGCCACGTGTGAGAGGATGAACAACATTGTTTTGGTTCGATTCGAATGTTGTTGCGGTGGGATGAACTTCAGGTGGAGTATTCGTACCAAAGATGAAGCGTCTCCATCGCATATACGCGAACAAAACCTCTGAAGACATCCCGGCTCGACAGAAAGCTCTTATAAACATAACCTCACCCATGAAACAAAAAATGATGCTGACTCAAGTGGACGTTTTTCCACGCGTGTGTAGACGGGGATGTAAAGCAAACAGCCGGCAGGTAGGTCATGTGCTTGTCGGATGAGAAATATGGAAATGGGCAAGTAGTACAGCTCTGGCGAAGCACTACCATTTGCGTATTTGGAGGTTATTTAGCTTGCGTTACGATTCGTTTCAAACGGATTATTTTCGAAGCGAAAGTTGTTTTATGGAAATGACAGCTTCGCGTGTGCGAAGTTATTCTGCTTACAACGTTTATGTCTGCTGAGCCTTTATTACCTATAGGTGAACATTATGGAGCAGCTGACGGGATTCTGTGCAATTATTATTCTACTTTTTGTCAGAAATTTGACCATAAAACTTCATTCATCCTGTTTTATACGACCAGGAAACGTTAAGGGGTTAAGGGTCTAAAAGGGATGCAAATTACTTCCATGGGAAATGCAAGAAAAAACATCTAGTTTGACATTATTTTTACTCCTGCTTTGTTATTTAAACTTACTTTTCTTATTTTTAATTTAATTATCTGATAATATCATCAGAAAGATTATTGAAAAAGCTTACAGGATAAATGTGCTCTATAATTTTGGCGAAGATATCTGCTTCATGTTTTCGAATTTAATTCTAGCACAATTAAAAAAATCATTTTTGTGCAAGCAAATTCTGTATAATATTATATTTATGATTATAAGTTCTTGGAAATTTGTCAGTTCAGGACAACGTTGATTTTTTTAAAAGGTCATATTGATTAATTGAGGTAGTACTCGTCTTCGCATTACTGTCAACTGCACATAATTGCTTATAACGCACCATTCCGTTCAAGATAATTATCGTCTACGAGCCTTAAAAAAACACAGAAGAATTAATAATTCAATTCCGGAATACTTTTATTATTATTTCCAAGAGCCAAAGCTTGGACAATATGAAAGCATTCAGCCGAAATATTGCCGAAAGAAATTACAATTCTTTAACACCTATTTGCAGAAGGAGCTGCAGAAAGCCAACATAAACAGTTGAGAAATCGGAACTCATCACGCAAGAAAGTGATCATTATTGGACAACAAACATAGCGTTTTAGTTTTCCTTCGGCCTACGAATCAATTAAGCTGATTTATTGGAGCACTTCGGGTAGAAGAAATCTGATGAACGATAGTTTAACGATTGTATTTTGGGCCGGGCTCATATTTTGAACCACATAGCTGAATTTTGCATTTCTGTCACGCAAAACTAAATAAAACATGCAACATTTAAATATGGTTGCAAAAAGAAACTATCCTTCATTTGTTTCTTATAAAATATAGCTATTATCATAAATATTTTCACGCATTTACCCATTCTGGCTGCATTAGACCGGAACCAAGACGACATTCAACGAGACGAGCCAGCCTCGGGCTGAAAGTCTCGATAATAAAGACAAAAAAAAGACGACATTGTACAATTGGAGTCAACTTTCAAAAGCTGTAAGTTTATTTGTACATAGATAGTTTATACCTTTTTCTTGATTGATGACTTGTGAGGGAAGTCAGATTTTTTCTTTTTTTGGAAAAGATGTTTAATTTTGATACACATAGTTAAGTTTGCCGTTTTAAGGTGTTTTTAAGAGATATTGCGAAAAAAGATTCGGCTGCCGGTGGGACTTGAACCCACATTATTCCATTTAGTACACGGACGTATTACCAATTATACAACAGCTGCCCTTGCGAGAAGTTGTTCCATAACCAGCTAATAACGATGGGATATCAGTCAATTCCCCGTATCTATCGAATCTGCTTTGGCAACATTTCACACCCTGTTCTCTCTACCCAACTATGTGTATCAGAATTGAACATCAGTCGGTTGCGTTTGAACACATCGTTATTAGCTGGTTATGGAACAACTTCTCGCAAGGGCAGCTGTTGTATAATTGGTAATACGTCCGTGTACTTAATGAAATAGTGTGGGTTCAAGTCCCACCGGCAGCCGAATCTTTTTTCGCAATATCTCTTAAAAACACCTTAAGATGGCAAACTTAACTATGTGTATCAAAATTGAACATCTTTTCCAAAAAAAATAGTTTATACCGCATTTATAAATTACCGTTCATTGGTGTAAGCCCTAGAAAAATATCTATTTAACCAACATGTAACATGTAAATAATGAAAACAATGTCCATACGAAAATAGTTAAACCTCCAAGACTTGAACCAATCTTTGCTAGAGCTCTCCGTCTTTGCAGGTTGACAATGCAATAGAGCTCCGCGTTCTACGATTATGTTTCGTTTGGAAAAAGAATGTGCAAGGAGCAAAGAAGAACCCACAAATACATTAAAAATATGTCAGTGTAGGAGTGACCAGGTACATACGTCACGGCCATGGACCGAACGTTTATTTTGCTTTGATGATGCTGTACCGAGTGGTATTGAAATTGATATTAGTTTCAATACTCTTAGCTGTTAGATATTGTTCTAAGCCTTTGAGTGCTTTCAAACATATATTGCCTCACAAGGACTTTAAGGATTTTTTTCTCTTTATTTTTCTGAATTTCGAAATTACTTCAGTTCTTCACTTCATAAACTTCACTTGACTTTTATAATGAAAACGCCGAAAATGCTGGAGATCACTAATTTAATCTAATAGTAACATAACTTTGCAAGCAATACAAAATTATTCGAGTGGTCCAAAATATGTTCAAGAGCTGGTCTAGAATAAAAACAGTTGGTCCAAAATTAAATCTAACATATTTTCAGAATTTATGATTGTTTGGTTCTTTCGGTGGGATTTACAACATTTTTATCTACAAATCCTACCTAGCATTTACCACTTTTTAGTTGCATAAGGAATTGATCAAGCATTTTTACAAAATCTAACTGTTATTCAAAACATTGTTCGGCCATCTCCTAAAGTGGTCCAAAATACCTCCATTACCCATTATACGACCAGGTAACGTCAAGCGTCTAAAAGGGATGCGAAGTACTTCCATGGAAAATTAAAAAAAACATTTCGTTGGACATTATTTTACTACCGTTTTTTTGTTTGACCTTACTTTTCTGATCATTAATTTAATTATCTGGTTACATTATCAGAAAGATTAGTGAGAAAGCTTACAGTATAAATGTGCTATATCATTTTGGCGAAGATATCTGCTTCATGTTTTCGATTTTAATTCTAGCACAATTAAAAAAAAATCATTTTTGTGCAAGCAAATTCTGTATAATATTTTATTTATGATTTATAAGTTCTTGGAAATTCTTGGACGGCCTCCAACGAGACAGGAGGTTTGCGCAGGCCCAATAAGCCGCCTAGAAAACCAATAATTACGGACAATATAAGAGATAATGCGACTCGATATAATCGGCAAAGACCTAGGCTGCCGCTACTCGCATATCAGTCCCATTTTGGTTTTCGTCACTTTTGAGTTAACACCGTGAATAGCATTTAATTTTATCATACTTCCACATAACATGATAAAAAATGAGACTTTGTTCGGGACAAATGTGAAAAAATATCAAACCAACCATGTCCCGTATTGTATGTACCCGCATACCAGTCCCATTAAGAATTTACATAAGTGGATTGTTCAAAATTCAATTATATTTCTATTGATTTGAATCGTTTTGCATTAACTCATTGAATGATGAATGACTCTTCAAAATTTCAACCAGATCGCAGAATATTTGAATTTATTAGATTTTTTTAAAAGTTTTGCATGGAAAATGCGTTTTGAGACTTCATCGGCTATTATCTCAGTATGCGAAAAACCAATATGGGACTGATATGAACGTACCGGCAGTAGGCGACGAATAAAGGATCACGATTGGAAGCTTGAAACATGGAACTGCAAGTCGCTAGGTTTCGCAGGTTGCGACAGGATAATCTACGATGAATTACATCCCCGCAACTTCGACGTCGTGGCACTGCAGGAGATTTGCTGGACAGGACAGAAAGTGTGGCAAAGCGGGCATCGAGCGGCTACCTTCTACTAAAGCTGTGGCACCACCAACAAGCTGGGAACCGGCTTCATAATGCTGGGTAAGATGCGCCATCGTGTGATTGGGTAGCAGCCAATCAACGCAAGGATGTGTAAGCTGTGGATTAAAGTCCGTTTCTTCAACTATAGCATCATCAACGTGCACTGGTCACACGAAGGGAGACCCGACAAATAGAAAGAAGCGTTCTACGCACAGCTGGAGCAGATATACGATGGATGCCCACTGCGGGACGTCAACATCGTCATCGGTGACATGAACGCACAGGTAGGAAGGGATGAAATGTATAGACCGGTCATCGGACCGGATAGTCTGCACACCGTATCGAATGACAACGGCCAACGATGCATAAACTTTGCAGCCTCCCGTGGAGTGGTGGTCCGAAGCAACTTCTTTCCCCGCAAAAATATCCACAAGGCCACATGGAGATCACTTAACCAAGAAACGGAAAACCAAATCGACCACGTTCTAATCGACGGTAAATTCTTCTCCGACATCACGAACGTACGAATTCCGCAGTGCGCCTGCGCTCAAAACTCTCGACGGTGTACAACACGCGTCGAAGTCGGACGCCGCATCTTACAATGGGGGGCTACAAGACAGTAGACTAGCCCAAGTATACGCGCAGCAGCTGGAAGTGGCACTCCCAACGGAAGAGTAACTAGGCGCAGCGTCTCTTGAAGAGATATTCGTTCCGCCATAATTGGTAGCACCGCAACCGGTGCACTTGGCACGGTGCCCCCGGATCAGTGAAACGACTGGTATGACGGCGAATGTGAGCAGTTAGTGGAAGAGAAGAATTCAGCATGGGTGAGATTTCTGCAACACCGCAGGAGGGCGAACGAGGCACGATAGAAACGGGCGCGGAACAGACAAAACTCGATTTCCAGAGGAAAAAGCGCCAGCAGGAAGATTGAGACCGTGAAGAGACGGAGCAATTGTACTGCGTTAATAACGCACGAAAGTTCAATTAGAAGTTTAACCGTTCACGTGAGGGCCACGTGCCTCAGCCTGATATGCGTTAGGACATAAGCGGGAACCTTCTTACGAACGAGCGTGAGGTGATCCAAAAGTGGCGGCAGCACTACGAAGAACAACTGAATAGCGATGTGGAAGACGAAAATGGCAGTGTGGTGATAGACCTGGGAGAACGCGCGCAGGACACAATTTTACCGGCTCCGAATCTCCGGGAAATCTAGAAGGAAATTGGCCGGCTGAAAAACAACAAAGCCCCTGGGGATGTCCAACTACCAGGAGAGCTATTTAAACACGGTGGTGATGCACTGGCTAGAGCGCTGCACTAGGTCATTATCAAGATTTGGGAGGAGGAAGTTTTGCCGCAGGAGTGGATAGAAGGTGTCGTGTGTCCCATCTATAAAAAGGGCGATAAGCTGAATTATAGCATTTACCGCGCAATCACATTGCTGAACACCGCCTACAATATACTCTCTCAAATTTTATGCCGATGCACAATGGGGAAATCCGATTTCAAAGGTGGAAAAAATTGATAACTTTCTTCACGAACAACTTACAGAAAAGATCAAGAGCTTATTCGAAAGGGAATTTTGCAAAGAATTCAGTGAGTGCTGTTTCATGGACGTGGAACGCTTCTGTATGTAGTTATTGAGCTCGTTTTGCCCTAATGCCCCATATATCGCGAGTTTCCAAACTATTTGTCATTTTATCTTTAAGACATTGTTCTAAAATTGTGTTTATCTCTTCACTATGGATCCACAGAAGGGCACTAAATATATTTTGTTGGTAAAAGTTGGAAATTTAAGGGATTTTGGGGTCAAATAAGCATCAAAGTGCATTTTATGTGCAATTTTCATGTATTCTGTAAAAATAGTAATATTTACAGGTAAGTGTTGATATTATTGTCTCTAAGTGTTGAAGAGATATTGACAAATGTTTGCCGAACAAAAATCAATGAAATAAATCGTTTCAAAAATGTTTTATTTGATTATTTATTGAGTGAAAACGATTTTTAAAATCTTTTGAATAGCACCGATGCCAAACATTTCCAAACCATACCCGATAGCACAACTAGACAAGAATAGTCATATGTTATGAGTCTTGATGTGATCATAGATAGGAGGTGATGGGAGATACTCTTTTTTCTTACCTTTTTGCCCAAATTCCCCTATGAAATAATACAGCTCAATGATTCTGAGGAAGAAATGATGTAGTAATGTTAATTTAATTGATATTTTCCAATGATATAATGAAAATAACAAATAATCATATAATTCATTAAAAATATTGAATTACAGGGGATTTAGGGGTCATATAGCTCATTTAATGTAACTTTTTATACAAAATAGGATAACTTTTCTCACGAGCGACTCACAGATAAGGTTAAGGGCTTATTCGAAAGCAAACTTTCCAAGAAATTCAGTGAGTGATGTTTTATAGACATGAGACACTTCTGTATGTAGTTATTAAGCTCGTTTTGCCCCAATGTCCCATACATCACAGTTTATCATATTTTTCGTGCTTTTATCTTCCAAGTATTGTACTAAAGATGTGTTCTCCTCTTCATTATAGATCCATAGAAAAGCACTATACATGCTTTGTTGGTAAAAGTTGGAAATTTAAGGGATTTTGGGGTCAAATAAGTATTAAATTGCACTTTACGTGAATTTTTCATGTATTCTGTAAAAATTAATAAAAATGTTATTATCCTCCCAAAATGTTCTACAGACATTGATGTTTGAATGTTTGCGAAACAATTACTAATGAAGTAAATCATTTCGCAAGTGTTTTGTTTTGTGATTTATAGGGTAAAACCCGATTTTTTAAATGCTTCTGAAAAGTGCCGATGCCAATCATTCCCAAACCATACCCGTTTGCACAACTATATAAGAGTAAATATATTAGTCGATGTGATAATAGATAGGAATAGATAGGAAATATTCTTTTCTCATGACGTTTTACCCAAATTCCCCTTATGAAATAATATATCTCAATGATTCTGGGTTAAGAAATAATGGTAACATTGATTCAGTCAATGATACTATAAAAATAACAAATATTCGTAGATTGTATTGAAAAAAAAATTCCAAGGGTTCAGGGCAGAGCATTAGTGATTAATCATAGATTTAATCATGATTAATGAATAATGGGTTATTTAATCATTATTCATTAATCATAATCATACAAAAAATACGATTCAATCATTAATCACTAATCGTTAATCATAGATTTTTACATTTAATCATTAATCACTAATCATATTCATGATTGTTTTCAGTTTATTCATTAATCATCAATTTCAATCATTGCATACATCGCTTTTATTCATTAATCTTTAATCATAATCATACAATTTTTATACCTTTTAATGACACAATTTGGTAGATAGGTTTCTTGATCATTGATCACTTTGCAAATCATTTAATTTGATTATTCATAATCATTATTCATTAATCATATCGATCGTTAATCATTAATCATACACATATTGTGCCAACATTCAATCACGACCGGTAATCGTTAATCATATTCCAAACGTTTTATTCATCAATCATAATCGTTAATCATTGTCAAAAATGAATTTAATCGTTAATCATAATCATTAATCATTGTCGAAAATGAATTAATCATTAATCATAATCTTCAATCATAGAAATGAATGATTTAATCATAACAAATTTAATCATTCACTGGAAGCTTTATTCATTAACGCTCTGGTTCAGGGCTCAGAACCATTTTTTTAAATACATAATTAATTAACTTTTTCACTTATTTGTCCCAAAATGCCTTAAAAATCCATTTTTAATATAATATATGGATATTTGTTTTTTTTTATGGTATCAAGTTCTGTTGAAAAAAATATGACAATAATATCAACTATTATCTATTTATATCTGAATAATCAATAGGCTGTAGATTTCGCCATAATTGACCATATGTAGAGCTACATCAATGCTTACAAGTTTTTAAATCACCGTATATTAACCCTAAATGATTATTCGACGTAATATAGTGCAAATGATTTTTTGGTTATCATTATTTTTACAGAATACATTCCGTGATGAACTTACTTTTAAGATAAAAAATCACGTTAACAAAGTACAAAAAAAAAAAAATACAGAATACATGAAAAATTCACATAGATGCAGTTTGATGATTATTTGACCCCAAAATCCCTTAAATTTCCAACTTTTTCCAACAAAATAAGTATAGTGATATGTATGGATCTACAATGATGGGGGAAACAATTTTTAAAAGATAAAAATTGATGTAATTTTTAAAAGATAAAAGTACCAAAATATGAAAAATTTTGGTGTATGGGACATTGGGGCAAAACCATCTCAATAACTACATACAGAAGTGTCTCATGTCTATAAAACATTACTCACTAAATTTCTTGGAAAGTTTGCTTTCGAATAAGCCCTAAACCTTATCTGTGAGTCGCTCGTGAGAAAAGTTATCCTATTTTGTATAAAAAGTTACATTAAATAAGCTGTATGACCTAAAGTGCTTAATGAACACTAAGCTGCGAGGCGGCTCTGTCCCAGTGTGGGGATGTAATGCCAATAAGAAGAAGATGACCCCTAAATCCCCTATAATTCAATATTTTTAATGACTTATATTATTATTTGTTATTTTCACTATATCATTAGAAAATATTAATTAAATTAACATTACTACATCATTTTCTTGCTCAGAATCATTGAGCTATATTATTTCATAGAATTTGGGCAAAAGGTAAGAAAAAGAGTATCTCCATCACCTCCTATCTATGATCACATCAAGACCCATAACATATGACTATTCTTGTCTAGTTGTGCTATCGGGTATGGTTTGGAAATGTTTGGCATCGGTGCTATTCAAAAGTTTTTAAAAATCGTTTTTTACTCAATAAATAACCAAATAAAACATTTGTGAAACGATTTATTTAATTGATTTTTGTTCGGCAAACATTTGTCAACATCTGTTCAACACTTTGAGACAATAATATCAACACTTATCTGTAAATATTACTATTTTTTACAGAATACATGAAAATTGCACATGAAATGCACTTTGATGCTTATTTGACCCAAAAATACCCTCAATTTCCAACTTTTACCAACAAAATATATTTAGTGCCCTTCTGTGGATCCATAGTGAAGAGATAAACACAATTTTAGAACAATGTCTTAAAGATAAAATGACAAATAGTTTGGAAACTCGCGATATATGGGGCATTAGGGCAAAACGAGCTGAATAACTACATACAGAAGCGTTCCACGTCCATGAAACAGCACTCACTGAATTCTTTGCAAAATTCCCTTTCGAATAAGCTCTTGATCTCTTCTGTAAGTTGTTCGTGAAGAAAGTTATCAATTTTTTCCACCTTTGAAATCGGATTTCCCCATTGTGCGTTGACTAGCACCAATTGCAAGGGAGTTCGTGGGGCTGTACCAGGCGGGTTCATCGTTCGCCAAGTACTGCAGAAATGCCGCGAATACAACGTTCCCACACATCATCTATTCATCGACTTCAAAAACGCATATTATACAATCGATCGGGACCAGCTATGGCAGCTAATGCACGAACACGGATTTCCGGATAAACTGACACGAGTTCGAGTTTCAGGGGCATTCTCGAGTCCCTTCGAAACGCGCAGAGGGTTACGGCAAGGTGGTGGTCTTTCGTGTCTGCTATTCGATGTTGATGTTGGAAGGGGTAATACAAAGAGCAGGGATTAACACGAGTGGTACAATTTTCAATAAGTCCGTCCAAGTATTTGGCTTCGTCGACGACATAGATATTATGACACGTAGCTTTGAGAAGATGGATGAAGCCTACATCAGACTGAAGAGGGAACCCAAGCGGATCGGACTAGTCATCAACACGTCGAAGACGAAGTACATGATGGGAAGGGTTCAAGAGAAGACAATGTGAGACACCCACCGCGAGTTTGTATCGGTGGTGACGAAACAAACTTGGTGGTAGAAGAATTTGTGTACTTGGGCTCACTGGTGTCTGCCGAAAATGATACCAGCAGAGAAATTCGAAGACGCATAGTGGCTGGAAGTCGTACGTACTTTGGACTCCGCAAGACGCTCTGATCGAATATAGTTCGCCGCCGGACAAGTAACCCGGTCGGACAGAATGTCGGACAGTAACCCGGTGAAAATAGTTCTCGACAACGACCCGACGGGCACAAGAAGGTGAGATGCGCAACGGGCAAGGTGGATCGATCAGGTGGAAGACGACTTGCGGACCCTCCGTAGACTGCGTGGTTGGCGACGTGTAGCCATGGACCGAGCCGAATGGAGAAGACTCTTATATACCGCACAGGCCACTTCGGCATTAGTCTGGATAAATAAATAAATTCCTTGATAATTAAATTTTCTTATTTCTGACGATTCTGAATATTGCTAAAAGCTCAACTGGCAATGACAATGGCTATAATGCATTAACGAGCTATTGTTGAGGGTAGGATATTTTGTCAGTGAAGATAGTGACTTGGGAATTGTTTACCCGAAAAAAAAATATTGAAAAAGAATACAAATTATTGTAACACATCAACACATCATCACATCAAAACATCAAATTGACCATAGATTATACAAAATGCCAAAGTTGTAGATAAAATAATGGAAATACATTATAGTCCATTGCAAGGGGCAACCAACTCTAAACTTTGCGAAAATACTACTGATTGTCTCGCAATAATATTTGGTATGTGGTATTTCTAGTATCCATGATTTTCGTCAAACAACGATACAGTTGCTAGTTCGGTTGTTATGGCGTTTGCTGGTTAGTTAATGAAACACAGTGCTCCCCCGTTTTGAAAACATTTGTTTTCTACCTCCTACAGATTCCAGAAAACACTAGAATTACAGTTTATATTTCTAATGCCGTGAAACCAAAACAGGAGTCCAAAAGATTGTTCCAAAAGTATTGGTAACAGAAATAGTTGTTCAGGGATTTTTTTAGAAATTCTAAAGAGACTGAAATTATGTGTTGCATAAAACGGGGTGCACTGTATTTACTGGGTGGCGTCGTTTTCATGCTTTCCCAACCAGGGCTCGTCGATCAATTCAACGTTGATATGATGTAGTTTTTCGCTAGTATTTGTTATTATTTCTGGATACTGTCGAAAGTTTAGAGTTAGTTGCCCCTTGGTCCATTGTTATTAATTGTATTGTAATGTATTGTTATGAACCATTTATTAAATTGTTAATGACGTTTGCGCATTGAAATGTACGGGTTGTTATGAATCGTAACTATATACAAAATCAGAGATATTACACTTTTTTATAGTATACACAATAGAGTTTATCGTTAATATATTGTTGAAATGGTTCTGCCAAATCACACCAAGCGCCAATGAAAAAGGGCCCTCCTTAGCCGTGCGGTAAGACCCATGGCTACAAAGCAAGACCATGCTGAGGGTGGCTGGGTTCGATTCCCGGTGCCGGTCTAGGCAATTTTCGGATTGGAAATTGTCTCGACTTCCCTGGGCATAAAAGTATCATCGTTCTAGCCTCATGATATACGAATGCAAAAATGGTAACTTGGCCAGGGTTGCCACTACTTTTTGGAAAAAGTCTTTTTTTTTTTTCTTGAGCAAGGGTAAACGGAAATCTGCAACCAGACTCCTGAGGAAGTACTCAGGTAGTGTGGGGATGGGTATGTCATGTAACTCTTACCCGACCCACTAAAACCAAAACCCTTTCGCCAGTCCGTACCCCCGGCTCGCAATTAAGCAATACCTCAGGGGGAGACTATTGAGAACGCCCACGCCTATGCTAACGCACTTGACGTCAATACACACAACATCGACTTCAAGGGTGGCTACCTCACCACCACCCGTCGATCGCAAGCTATGATAGTAACCTAACGGTCCGTATCATAATCTCACGTTGGAGACGAGCACCCCGACAACAACCACCGCGCGTGAACCGCAATGACCTCTATATCTACATACTGAGGTCCCCGCAGCCCACCCGCGACATGTTGGTTGTCGGGGTGAGCAAAGTGTTCACTGCATCACAGATGCCCTTACTGCACACGTTGGTTTTGTTCAAGACGCCACCACCGCTGCAGTTTCGACATAATCTGTTGAGATGCTGTGTTCACCGCATTCCACATAGCTTCCTCCCGGCACATCCTCTCGACGAGGTTGTCCAGGGTTGTATCCATACCACCATAAGCAGCATGGCATTGCGTTCTATCTCGAATCGCGGGCATGCGAACATCACATGCTCTGCCGATTCTACCTCACCTACACATTCAGGACACTCTGCAGAATCTGCGAAGCCAAACCTGTGTAGGAATTTCTTAAAGCAGCCATGTTCAGACAACACCTGTGTTAGGTGGAAGTTGACTTGACCATGCTTCCTATCAACCCAGTTGGACACATCTGGAATCAGTCTGTGGGTCCAACGACCTTTGACTGCGGTGTCCCATGCTCTTTGCCATTTAAGCAACGAGGCTGCTCTCTTGACACGACGCACTTGCACCGAGTCCCTTTCGTTGTAGCACTCCACATCCTCCTCTAGGAGTGTGTCGATCGGCATCATTCCAGCTATAACGCACACCGCCTCATATGATATGGTGCGATATGCGTTCGCGACACGTAAACACATCAGCCGGTGTACTCTGATCAATTTCTTTACATTGTACTCGGCTTTTAGTGCTACGGCCCATGCCGGCACGCCATAACGGATAATAGACAATGCTACGCCAGCTATCAGCCTACGCACTTGACTATGCACCGCCGATCTGTTGGACATCATTCGTGATAAGGATTTTATCGCCAATGAAGCCCGCTGACATGCATAATCGACGTGGCTCGTAAAATTGAGCTTATCGTCGATCATCACGCCCAGATGCTTGAGAGACCTCACGGAGTTAACTGTGCAGGTCCCTACTCTTATCCTCGCCTGTTGCAACCCATGACGGTTATGCACTACCACGACTTCCGTCTTGTGGTGTGCAAGGGATAACCGTCTCGAGTTGAGCCATTCCTCCACTCTGCCAATCGCGTATGAAGCCTTCAGTCTAACTTCGTCGAGAGTGTCACCTGCTACTTCTAGCATTACGTCATCCGCGAAGCCTTCTATCTTCACTCCGGCCGGGAGACTTAAGCGCAATACTCCGTCGTACATAATATTCCACAGAACCGGTCCGAGGATCGATCCCTGTGGAACACCCGCGGACACTACGATCGACTTTTGACCAGCATCAGTGTCGTATAACAGCACCCTATTCTGAAAATAGCTTTTCAGTATCCTGCACAGGTAATCCGGAACTTTCAATCGGTGCAGGAGTCAGCAATTGCTGCCCAGCTAGCATTGTTAAACGCGTTTTTTACATCAAGTGTAATCAACGCGCAGTACCTTGATTTCGGCTCCGTAACGCTTCATGGCAAATGAGCCTACCAAATAAACGAAAGATTAAAAAAAAAAAAAACGCGCAGTACCTAATACCTCTTCTGTTTAAACCTCTCGCTATCTTGGCCGTATCCGTTACCGCTCGAATTGCTTCGATGGTAGAACGGCCCTTACGGAAGCCATACTGGTTGCTAGATAAGCCACCAGCACACTCTGTATAAGCCGACAATCTATTCAGAATGACCCTCTCTAGCAGCTTTCCAGCTGTGTCGAGTAGACAAATTGGTCTGTATGCCGAAGGATCTCCCGGCTGTTTGCCAGGCTTCGGTAATAGCACCAATTTCTGCCGTTTCCATCGATCTGGGAAGTTTCCTTCGTCCATGCATCTCTGGAGGCAGCTCCTGAACATATCTGGATTGGCAAGAATGGCGTGTTTAAGGGCCAGGTTTGGAATACCATCCGGGCCTGGCGCCTTATTGAGCTTAAGTTTTCTTGCGGCTACGATAAGCTCTTCGTTAGTCACTAGCGGTACCACGTCAACTGACTCGTACGGTGTAGCGGGCCAGTCCGATGGTTCATGTGTCGGAAACAATCCCTCTACTATACCGGCTAACATCTCTGGGGATCTTTCAGGAGGTGTGCTATTGGTCCTAGACAACACTATCCTGTATGCATCGCCCCACGGGGTGTCATTCGCCATCCTGCACAGCTGTTCGAAGCAGGTTCGCTTGCTACATTTAATCTCGTAGTTCAGGGCTCTGCTCGCTGTCCGGAATACCCCTCGTCTATCGAGTCGCTCAGCGTCTGTTCTAGCACGTCGCAACCTTCTTTTAGTTTTAAGACAGGTTCTACGAAGATGTGCAATCGTGTCAGACCACCAGTACACTGGTTGTCGATTTCCTGAGGGCTGGGTCTTCCTTGGCATCGCCACGTCGCAGGCACGTGTAAGTACTTCCGTCAGGTCGTTACCGCTCAGTCCTGTAGTCCTACTCTCCCAGCGCAGCGCCTCCACCAACAGCTCTTGATTGAACTGTGAAGTGCGCCATCCGGGATCCGTTGCACCACCTCTTCTCGTCGTAGTTCTCCGGGTATACTCGACCATAAAACGTACTTCCTGATGGTCGCTAGAAGTATGACCCTCGTGGATCATCCATCCTGGTTCTTCAGTCCATCCTGCGCTGCAGAAGGTGACGTCGATACATGAATCACCGCTCGGTCCTCTAAACGTTGGCACTTGACCTTCGTTCAGCAAAACTACGTTCAATACCGCTAGTGACTCTAGCACTAGCAGGATATGACCTCTAGCGTTAGTAAACTGGGAACCCCAGTCCACTGCCCACGCACTGCCCACGTTATTGAAGTCACCTGCTACAACTACTGGTTTAAGGCCAGTTAGTTTCGCCGCAAGAATATCAACTACCCTAGTGTACTGCTCTATACTCCATCTAGGAGGACAGTAGCAGCTACAAAAGTAAACACCGTTTACCTTTGCTATGACGAAACCCTCATCGTCGGGAGAAGATATTATCTTCTGGATGGGAATCTGGACTTATTCCCACCATACCGGACTTGTCCGCAATCCAGCTGCCGTTTCCAGCAGGGATGCGGTATGGGTCGGACAGCAAGGCAACATTAGCTTTACACTCGATAACCGACTGTGGTAGCAGCAGCTGGGCCGCCTCGCAGTGGTTCAAGTTTAGCTGTGTTACTTGCATGTCTGGACCATTCTAGAGGCCGGACAGGCCTGCGCACCGTTGAGATGCCTGTTGTCTGCCCCCGTAGGACAGATCAGGCATCTCGGTGCAGCCTGGCAGGTGCGAGCCTGGTGGTTTTCGGCTCCGCACCTACGGCACAGCTTACTACGGTCAGGTCCCTTACAGTCATGGGACTTATGACCGTGGCCAAGGCACCTGTAGCAGGCCTGATTGGGTTGGCTTGTGCTCAGCGAGCACACCGACCAACCCACCTTCAGTTTTGCCTTATCCAGCACCTTCTTGGCCTCAGCCATAGGTACTTGGAATGAGACAACCTGCATTCCCGCAAAGCCTTTGCGTAGCCGAATCGCGGATTCCTGGATCTCGACATTACACTGATCCTTCAGTGCGTCTACCAGGTCTCCGGCTTCGGTTATTTCATCCATGCCCTTGCACTGGATGTTCAGGACTGGGCACAGGGCTCTAACCTGGACCCTGTCACCCAGGACCTCTTCCGTCAACTTTTTATACTCGGAACTCTTCCGAGTAGCATCCCGCTTCAAAGCGAGAATCGTCTCGCCTTTGCGCGTTCTTCGGATGCAGTTGACATCCCCTCCTAGACTAGAGAGCTTCTCGGTGCCTCTCATAGTCTTTAGGACTTCGGCATAGCTTTTATCATCAGCCTTGACAATGATCGCTTCGCCTCTGTCCTTCCGCTTGCCACTGCCACTAGAAGGCGCACCCTTTTTCTCACGGGCTCTACCCTTCTTGGCGGTGACTGGTTCCTTTCCCTTGGTCGCACTCCTTGCGATCTGCTGACGGCTTCTTTTCGCCTTTTTAGGATTCACTACCTCTGTCCATGGTAGGTCTTCTTCCCGGCGGTCCTCTGGTATCTTCCTAGGTGGAGGTACCATTTTCCTCTCGGTCTCCACTCGGACCTTTTCTAAGGTCCGTGCCGAGGCTTTATTATCTACTTTCAGGTCCGCCTCCTGCGTGACCCTACTTAGCTTAGGAGTTGCTCCGCTGTTAGCCATACGCCGTTTAAGTTCTGCAGTCTGGCTTTCCGTCAGCTGCTTCCCTTCTGCAAGGAGCCGAATCTTCGATTCGGCCTCCTTCGAGGCATTCTTTGCTTGGCTAACCGCCAATTCCTTTTCCTCAGTAAGAAAACGGATCTTGTGCTCCGCCTCCTTACTGGCTTCCAGCAAGGACTTCCACTCCGACTTCGCCTCCACGACTAGAGCGCAGAGGGTCAGTACGGTCTGTTTCAAGTCCTTACTATAATTTACTCGGTTGTCCAGGAAGGACCTGATTACGTCCGAAACGTCCGTAATCACTTCCATCGTCTGGACTCCATCCTCACCGTGGTTAGTCATCACCGAGTTAATGACTTTGGTCAGAGTGGGGCCGTCCATCTTAACATCCACCGGCACCTCTCCTGACCCTCCACGTGCTCCGCCATCGCCTTCCCCCGGCGATCTTTGGGGTGACCGATCAAGGCCACTGCGCCTGGCAAAAGGGTTCTCCTTGTCGCCATTCGCTTCACCTCCCTCCTTCGTTGATTTAATTTTGATTGTATTACTCATGTCTATTGGGTCCCCCTTGCGGCTGCTGTCGAATCCTGCTGGTGTAGTCGCCTTCGCGATCCCATGGTTATCTATACATACCTTGCGGCATGCAGGGAGGCCATGCGAGGGTTGACACTTTCGTGTTCAGAGCCAGATCAGCGCTAGTCAGGGAAGAGCATCTGAGCCTACTCCCACTCAGCTGCCAGCTGAGCGACAGGATTGTATCGCGTGCTACAAGGCCCGCCATACGGTTTTAGGGGACGGAAGACCTGGCCATTAGCCCATTCGCCGTTTCAGGTCGGTGTCACCCGGCCTTACTAAGAGAATAGAATAACCAGACTACCAGCCCTCGCGTTCACAATATCTCAATATCCAAAAACAAGACCAATAACATGCAACCAGTATACCATAATCAGGATCTTACTGGGATCAATCCTGATGTGCCAATGGCACTCCCTGGGCTTGTGCTTTTGAAGCGGCACACAGTCGCTTTGATAGAGTCTGCTTACGGACACTTGTGGTTTTTTGGGAGGGATTTAGCAGAGCCCACTGCTAGACCCCACCACGTCCTAGGCAGTCCTCCCTGACTCACAGACGCCTAGGGAGGGGTCGTCAAGCCCTTGGACGTAGTCCCTGCTGCCCGCAAAAGTCTGGCAAGTCTGGAAAAAGTCTGGTATGCTACAAATTAAAAATCTGGCAAAATCTGGCAAAAAAATTCGTCTTTATCATTTTTTTTCTTAGTCTTTATTTAGGTGTTTATTTTATATTTTTATTATCAATTTATCGTTTTTTAAATTAGGGGCTCTAACTAAAAATGTGATCTAATTATTTTTACCAATATTTAAAAAAATCTGTTTTGACTCTTTTTTTGCATTATGTTTTTCAAAAGATATAAGATAAGATAGGGACACGGCAGGTATTTCCGTCCATCGTCGTAGGGGCTAAAACCAACGAAAGCAACGTACATTTGCTAGAACTCCACTATAGCAGAACATTTCTTCTGAGCTTACGATTTGGTACGTATGAGTTTTACAAAAAAGCATCTCTTTTATTGGTTTTCGAGACTATGACGAACAGACGAAAATACCTGCCGTGTCCCTATTCGTTGAAAAAGTTCGATATCCATAAAACTGAGAATTGAATTGAAAGAAATCTATGCTCTGAAATATCTGAAAATTCATGAAATATGTTACATAGGTCCTTTTGAAAAGTTAAGTGAGAAATAATCATTGGTGAAACTTTACTTTATTTAAAATAACGGGGTTCGCTTTTATTTTATAATTTGATCGATTAACCATCAAACGGGGCTAAAAACAAAGAAAGCCCATAGGTATTTCAAAAGGAATTTTTATAAACATTGGTAATAATTGGGTTTTGACGTAGGACTTACGTCTTTCTTTACTATACTGGGTGTCATTTAGATTTTTGGAAATCGAGAGCGTTACGCTAAAAGGGAAGATTTCAATCGTTACTAGCGCCTTTATATTTCAATGGATTTTTAAGATTTATATATCAATCTACCACAATATTTTCTTCTTGTATGAAAAAAGCTGTACTTGCCGTGTGTGAGTCATTCCAGTTTGTGACAGCAGTCCTTTAAAAAGTTACAAGTTAAATGTAAATACGTTACGTTTATACAAGTCCTACGTCTACTCGCGGTTATGTTAAAAACATTAATTGCTATTTTTTGTGAAAAAAATAGTGTCATCATAGTTTTTATTAATTGTCCATAATAGCAGCTCATGAGAAGGGGTTACGACAATCATTTGTTACTCAGAATACAATAAAAATATTTGAACAAAACTGCGCTTTGAGTATCATGAATTAACCACTTTTACGGAGGTTCGGATTTTCCGGAGAAATTCCGGTGGCCACTTAGATTCACGAGAACGGACCACGTCAATTATTCGTTATTCAGAGACGGATGAGTTTTATGAACTGTTCACTTTTACGTATAATTCGAATAGGGGAAGGTGGGTAAACTTGATCCCCGGGGAGACTTGATCACCCCCTGTTTTATCGAGAACTAAAGTAGTTTTGTTCTACCGTATTTTTTAGTATAGATCCTCTAGACAAATGACCTTTATGTGGTGAGTTATTTTTTGGATTGGCACCCTTATTTATGCTGCAGGGCGGTTTGTATGTTTTGACCTTCCTAAAGATTTTTTTATTGGCCACGCAAAATTTGAACAACTTTTCATAACAATGACCAAATGCTTTCGTTTTTCACAGCACAAAGCCATAAATATGCTGAATGATCTGTACTGATGAAAATGTCAACATTCCATCAAAGTTTTAGGATATTTAGATTTGAAGTTATTGCTTCAATATGGGGACACTTGATCCCCCGTTAGTCACCCATACAAAAAATTGGCGAAAAAATTCAAAAAATATAAATCTGTTCCAAGGCTTCTAATTTTTTGTAGATTTGACGGATTTGATGAAGGGTTGGCAGGAGAAATTATGTATTGCGTAGATCTCATAGAAAAGGGATCAAGTCTCCCCAAATTTTAAAATTGCATGTGCTGTCGAATTCAATAACAAAAATCGCTCATGTATACGCACAGCAATTCGATTATTCCGCGTATTTTGAAGGGAAAATATTTAAAAAATCTGAGGGCACCTTTCGAATTTTATCAAAGCAAGTTCTTAGAGAGGGATCAATTCCCCCCGAATATTTTCAAAGTCGATTTTTGACAGCACTCCAAAAAATCGATTGTGTATCAATAACAACAATAATTTAAGGACTGTCACACATCAGTAAAGTTAAATACTATATTTCTTAGAGAGTCTGTGTGTTATACATCGGAAATCAGAAAAAGGGATCAAGTCTACCCAGTCTCCCCTATTCTGTAGGACCTCCTGTGCCCAATCAGGTTCATAAAAAGGAGTTTAATGATGTTTCAGATCTTCCAGAAAGACGCCAAATTGCCAAATTATCAGGAAATGTAATAAGCCATGGAGGTAGACAATAATTACATTTTTTGGGATCATTGTTGTAGAACGAAAGCATTTCCAGAACTCGAAACGCAAGAAATTACGCCAAAAATTGGCCTTGAAAGATTCCTTTAACCGATTTCAGGAACCAGCATGGGTAAACTGCAATCCGGAACAACATCCGCGGAAACCATACCTTCACTTCAATTATAAAGGATTGAAATTGATTCAAAAATGAGTTTTTGGAAGCGAGATGAAGTTGCGGTCATTTTTGATTTGCTAATGCACTGTGTATAACTGCTTTTTCTGAAGCATTCCGAGTTGCACACTTGTCTTAAACGAGTTTCTGTGATTCATATTTTAATCAATTCTGTTTCAAAAAGTTAGTCAAAAAGAAAAGTCAAAAAATGTAAAAGCCTTAAGTCATTTCATAATCAAACTTCCACGTTATCAAACTACCACGTAAATCATCCCTGGGCCCAAACAGACTCCAATCCACTAGAAAGGTTAAACTAATGGGGTGATAATTTAACAATTCAACTGTTGCCATTAATAATTATGAATTTTACTTATTGAATGAAAATCAAAGTGATAACTGATTGACTAATTATAAAAGTTTTAAAAATGTTCATGCAGGTCATTATTTTCAAAAAAAAAATCTGTCTGAAATTTGAAAAGTCTGGCATTGTGGGTGGTTTCTCTTTTTCTCTTTTTGCTGCCAAAAAGTCTGGCAGTGCCAGATATATCTGGCATAATGGCAACCCTGCCGAGCAATCGTTTAATTTGAAATTGCTTTCAATCTGTAAAACTAACCGAGCAGTCGGTTCTATCAGAATTTATTTAATTGGGAATAACCGTACATCGATTAATTTATTTCTACAGAAAGCTTTCAATTGAACCAAATGAGCTGTATTTTCTATAGCGATTACTCGGTTTCTCGGCCCTTTATTTTTCCTTTTTGAATCTGAATTTTTGACGTAGCACTACGTCTGTCTTTGCTATATTGGGGTACACTCTACGATTGCGAAAATCAGGGACCGTCACGAAATATGATAGACCTTAAACTTAAATATCTCAGCCGTTTCTCGATGGATTTTCATTTTTGTTTGGACCATTCGATCACGGATGAATCAACGCTTCTTTGTATTTATATGAAAATAATGATTTTTAACTATTTATTATCGAAAATTAATCAAAAGTTTAGAAATAGGTAAACCAACCAATCACGTACATTAGACCTCTTCACGTTTTCAAAAAGTATCAAAAATTCAACAGGTCAGCCCAGAATCACAATTCATATGCTTCATATGCTGAAATAAATTGAAAATAGCGTAAAAACACTAAACCGACATGAGCCACCTCAAATTTTATCCGAATTAGTTGAAAATTATTTTAGCTTATTTTAGAATAAGGATTGTGATTCTGAGCTGACCGGTTGAATTTTTGAAAACATGAAGAGGTCTAACGTACATGCATCACTAGCACAGACATCAAAAATCAATCACTTGCGGGTTTGGATCTCATCCGCAGTTTGAACAAGATTTCACGCAGAGACGCATCAAAGCGTTCTTAATGGAGTGGACACAGCATCACGGAGGCGCTGGTAACATTTTCAACGGAAATCCATCGCATTGGTGGTGGTCCTCGGTGTGTTGCTGCAGATCATTCAATCTCAACGAACCAGCATTTTATATGAAGAAAGGGTTGACTATAAAAATAGCACTGTTGCGATCCTGTGCCGCCAGTCAGTGGCGATGCTTTTATTACATTATTGGGAAAGCGCATTGGGGAAAGAAAATTGGTTCTTCTCAGGACTAGCATTTTCTGAACAGAAAGGTTTAAGGCGGCGGCAATGCGGAACATTTATTCCATATTTTGGAGGCTGAGCGAAAAATCAGCAGGTGGCGGTTGGACAGTTTCAACGCAAGGTGCCGGCATGCGTTTGGATGCAGTTAGCTATTTGAAAGTCGCATTGGTAAATGAAAAATGATTCTTCTCAGGACCAACATTTTATGGAAAGAAAGAGTTAATTGCGAAAATGGATTGTTTTGGTGGCATCGAGTTTGGCGTGGTAGCTTGGTTGCTGTTAGTGATTCCATCCATTCAAATTTACTGCATCATCTCCCTCTGACGCGCTATCAAATTCGCTATTTACGATTGAATTTTGTACTTTGAAGAAAGATTATTCGGATAGTCGGATCATCCTTCTTTTGTATAAAATGGTGGATTTTGTATAGAATTTATGAAGACGCCACCTCAGTGGAAACTATCTACAGCAACCACCCATCGGTGAACGTCAGTCGGACAGAAAGATGCCAAGAGATAATGTTTTGTAATATGAAGAAACTTCGTCTTGAGTCAAATTTCTGTTGTTATTCCTCGCAACAATACGCATCTTAGATAAACAATATACCATAACCAAATTCAGAATCTTGCGAGAAAGTTTGATAGGATTCTGAGAAATTGTCATTCTCCGAACGGTCCGTTGTCTGCTACGGAACCCCGATCAAAACGGCTCGCGCGCGCCGAAAAGCAGCTTTCTTACATATATCTAATGAAGAAATTTTATTAGCCCCGCCCCTTCATTAATCGTTATGAGTGCACATTATATTTACACTTATATAAATCACAAAGGAACGGGGCTAACGGGCTTAATTTATTGAATACAAGAAATTGCTTTACGGTGTGTGCGAGCCATTTTGATCGGGATTCTGCGGAAAAAGCGGAATGACCGGATCGACAAAATTTGATGCAGCGGAGCGGGCACAGCAGCACGAAGGAGTGGGTGGCAGTGTGGCAATGCTGAAAATTTATTCCAAATGGTGGAGGCCTAGCGAAAAATCATCAAGTGGTCGGGCAATTTCAACGCAAGGTGCTGACAAGCGTTTGGATGCAGTTAGTTATTGAGAAGACGCATTGTGAAAAGAAAATAGCTTCTTCTCAGGACCAGCATTTTATGGAAAGAAAGAGTTAATTGCGAAAATGGATTGTTTCGGCGGCATCGGGTTGAGCGTGGTAGCTTGGTTGATGTTGGTGATGCCATCATTCGATTAATTGCATCATCTCCCTCCGCCGCGCTATCAAATTTGCTAGTTACGATTGAGTTTTGCACTTTGAAGAAATTCATAACGGATTGTCGGATCAACCTTCTTTTGTATAAAGACCTTTTTGGAGGACACCATCCTCAAAAATGGCCGAAATAAAGGAGAAATAAGCAGAATCAGAAGTGGCGTGAAACCAAACGCAAATATATTTATTTGCAACGTTTGGTTTTCGCCCGCGATGTAAGCGTACGTGGCAAAGTAAGGATTGTGATGTCCCCGACTGAAAGCCAGTCGATTGGCTTCAGCGGCCGATGAGTCATGTTAATTCCACGGTTAGAGACTCAAAGTCCATCCAACTGGGAACAACTATTCGACTTCTTGATTCAGTTGGCCTCCGAGCAGTTTGCTCAATGTTAATAAAACGACACAAATTATTATGGAAAATACCATCAATTTAGAATGGCTACGTAGTCTTACGTCACCTTTTCGTACAACCCGATTGGGCTGCACCTTTGAGTTTTTGTAGTATTTTTCTACTGGGGAGGGTATCACTTAAATAAAAATTAAAAAAAATACTGGGGAGGTTGGCTTCGAAACCAACCAATTAACTTTTTAATCGGACGCGATTGGTTCGAGGGAAAATTTGGTCGCTTTACCAGTGATGATAAACCGCCTCCACACAATTTCATCACTTGCCGGTGTTTGTAATTAGGTAACTGGCAATTATTTTATTAGGTCGTAACTAGTAGCGTCCTTCACAGGTGCAATTGAGGTTAGCTACATGTCTTCCATACACAATTAGGAAAAGGGTACCTTCGTCCTTAGAGGTCTCAACGGTCGGGCACATTTAAACACTGTCAATGGTCTCCTATGGGAGTGGTGCATAAGCCATCGTGCTTAATTACCAAAAAAAAAAAGGGGAAGACGGTCCGGCGTACGGTTATATTGGTCGAATCAAAAATCAAAATAAAACATTATCAGATTTAGTCATGCTCAGATCAGGGTTCTTATATCATTCTTATATTTATATATAGGTTCTTATATTCTTATATCTTATATTCACCTTGGCTCAGATTACGCGGAATTTCATTTCAAATCACCGAAACGATTTTTTTGATACCACATATTCTTAATTTCTGGAAAACTCTAAAACCAATTGAATTCCACCACTTAATTGTATCTTGACAGATATGTATTTCGACCTCAACAGTAAGGCCGTCTTCAGTGTCTCGTACTTGACTCGACTTGAAGAAAATGATCGCAGCTTACACTATTTATACTATGCGTAGGTATATCTTGGATCTACTGGTTATCAAGGGAACAAATACAACATTAGACTTCGAAATCTACAGGAAGCCCACCAACACCATGAGAGTCATCCCATACACATCAAATCATTCGTATCAGCATAAAATGGCAACCGTCTAAGACGAATTAAGTACTCTCCATTTAATTCCACCAGTTAATGGAGAGTTTAGACGGTTGAATACATTCCACTAAAAGAGCTAATATATTTTTCATAAAATGCTGCCATTTTCATCACATGATCCACAGGATGCAGACTTGAGCGAAGAAGGAAAAACGAAGGAACTACAACACAACATGGAAACAGCGAAGATCAACGGATACAAGGAAAGAACAATACAAGCAATCATCAACAAGAAGCAGAGGAACCTACGAAGAAACGAACTGACCACACTGACACCGATCGATGAACCGCTGAAGAGGGTATCGGTCCCTTATGATCAACACATCACCCACCAGCTACGCCATGGGCTAAGGAAATTCGGCATCGATTTAGTACTCTCCAGCAGAAGCAATCAACTGAAGACATTGTTGGGCTCCACAAAGGATAGAGTAGAAATCTTAAACAAGGCAGGGGTTCATCATATTAATTGTTCACAGTGTGATAAAGTATATGTAGGTCAAACAAAAAGATCGTTAGATGTAAGGTTCAAAGAACATATTGCATAAGTAAGTAAGGCTAAGAGGGAAACTGATAAGGGATTAAATTATGAGTTTAGGTCTAAGGTAGCTGAACATGTATATCAGGAAAATCATTCAATTACGACATCAAACATTAAAATGTTAAGAAATGTCTCTGCTCCGTGGACACTTGATGTTGCTGAGAGCTTGGAAATCTACCGACTGGTACAAACGCAGTTGTTGAATAAAGATCAAGGAAATTGTAGCTCCTGGCTCTTCACGTTTATACCTAAGCATTAAGCGTAACAAGCGAGTAGAAGTAAGCACCGTAGTAAATGTATCTACGGTGTATCTAATACCTACGCATAGTATAAATAGTGTAAGGTGCGATCATTTTCTTCAAGTCGAGTCAAGAATGAGACACTGAAAACGACCTTACTGTTGAGGTCGAAATACGTATCTGTCAAGGTATAATCAAGTGGTGGAATTGAATAGGAAGGTACAAAATCGTCTTATGACAGGTGAAAACATTCCACTAAAAAGCTCAAAATAATTTTCTTATCTAAAACCAAGGCATTTTTAGCTATAATGACACTTAAACCCATATGCTTCTTTGAGGCACTCCTAAGCCATGCGGTAAGATTCACGGCTACAGAGTGAGACCATGCTGAGGGTGGCTGAGTTCGATTCCCGGTCCGGTCTAGGAAATTTTCGGGTTGGAAATTTTCTCGACTTCCCTGGGCATAAGCGTATCATCGATATACAAATCCAAAAATGATAACTTGGCTTAGAAACCTCGCAGTTAATGAACACTTAGTGCTGCTGATTCTGATTTAGTGCTCGTTGAAGTTTTGAAGATGCCTAAAACGTCGGAACCAGTTGTAAACAAAAGGAATTAGTAATCACTCATACATATTTTTTCTTCCCAATTGGATCATAAGAAAATTCTGGAATTGTCGCTACATGAGTGGATACGGTCCAAGAACGGACTAAAACGACTTTTAACTGCTTCAACTTTCTCATCTTGAAGATAATGCAGGCAAACTACACTTTGAATAAGTTAACCACATTACATTACACCTTTTCAGCTAGCTACTCTAAATGAAATCAGAACTATTCCCTCTCGTTTCTCAACATATTCATTCCACCGTTTCTATTGCATCAACAACCAATGCATAATCAAAGTTGTATAAACTTTTGCCATAAAATGCACAACATTTCGAGAGGGTGCAAAAGTGGCAAAAAGCGTATAATCATGCATGTACACTGTACAGGGTGGCAACGCTATTTGGTAAAATATTTGTTTGGAATGGCGTTCTTTAGGTTGAATCAAAACAATTTACTTTTGGTGTTCTGGTAAAACCATGCTTGAGTAAAGCAGTTAATCCTCTAGTGAGCATATCATGAAATCCGCTGAATTGTACATGGCATACAGCTCTTCATTACAATATTTTAACCCGTACCTTCATTTTCTTCTGGATTTGATTCAAAATCAACATCAAGTTGTTCCTGTTTGTTCGAATGATAGAATATTATCAACTAATCAATTGTCAGCATTTTGTTTCTCCGAAATCTATACACACAGAAGTATGCTGTAGAGTTGCCGAGATAAGATCACTGAAATCAGTACACCACTGAAACGTTGCCACCCTGTAGTACGAAAACTTTCCCATTTCCATTCCCGAATTCGAGCGAGTCGTCTGGTCGGTCGTACGCCGCCTCACATCCATACAACGCTCTTGGGTTAGCAGACATTTTCCTCAAATCGGCAGTACCCAATGCACCCGTTTGGATGCGTCTAAATTTTCTCCTGGAAAAAACATTTCTCGTCTCCGAGCTATTCATCTTCCCACTAACCCTCGTCCCACATACGGAGCTGTTGTGCGATAACTTTTGCTCCTACTTGAGGCTAGATGGGACGACCACTTGCCAGGAAGCAAACACATACATTAGCCGGATTTCTTACCGTGAAATGCCGAGATTAGCCCGGTCCGGAAGATGGGCCGACAAGTACAAGTTTCTCGCACAGTGATGGTGGCACCGCCAAACCGTGTACAACAAGAGCACTAGGCTAGTCCTATACGGGCGGCGGACGTTGTTGACTTATAATGAAGGGATGTTGGGGCTTATCGCCAGGAATGTTAATTAGCCGACTTGCAGAAGATGTCTCCTCTTCTCCGTTCGCTGTTTTGGGTGGTCGACGCGACCATTTGCCGTTTTCGCTGTTCGTGTGAGATTCGTATTGGACCTTGGGGGCAATGGCCTAAAATGTGGTGAACTCATTTAACTTACATATTACATTTTTTTTCGATTCGATATGTACTTACCATACGGTAGACAGCATGAGCTAAGTTTCAATGACATAGTTATAGGAATCCGTGTATTCTTATTTAATGAGTTGTCATTCTTCGAAATTTCTCGTAACATTGAAATTTGTTGGTAAGTCGAATAGTTTCAAGCAAGAAAACAAACATTGTATGAAATATTCAGTTAAAACGGAATTTAACGAAACAGGGAGATTTTTGCGATGTATAGTGAATGAAAATGTATGCAGATTGAAGCAACTTACAGAATAATCAAGAAATAGTATGAAAAACAAAATGTGGATTATCGCTTATATTTTGACTGCCCAATGTTGAATCATTTGATATTCGAGTTGGATAAAATAGAGTAAACTGTCAGAGAAGCGTTTGAGTACATTTTAGACCATCCTTTCGTACACACCGAATGCTGTTGTGTGTCGGCGTCAGTTTTCCGAGTGGGTCTTTATCGGATGCTGAGTACACTTCCCGTACGAGTAGGTGGTTATTTATGGTGCACAAGAATCAGATAACGAGGTGAAATTGTCGGAAGTTGTTAGACAAAGTGGCTTCTGTTTACAAATGTTGGGTAGCGAAGTTAGTAAGGTGATGTATTCATTGGAATAGCATTAAGAGAGTTAAGCAATTATGTATTCAGATTTGACACAATTGCAATTATCCTAAGTAATTATGTGTGAAAAAGCATAAGCTTTGTTCTGAAAACGGACCGGCATATGAAAAACACATTTCGTAGGTATTGTAATGATTGTTCATTAGCTTATCAAAACATCGGGCTCATCGTTTGCTCATTCAAAAGGTTAAAGGACAAAGGTAATTGGAACATAGTTGCTATCATTGACAAAACAGGGAATTTTACACTTCAACTCAATTTCAACTGTGAGAGTAAAAATTTCAGCACCTAAATATCCATTTAAAGATTTTTCTTATGAGGTCAGTGAATAAAATGATTCTTAAAAATTAGAAAATATTTTTTAATCTAATCCAGATGCTGGTTTATCTATCATTGGGGATGCAAACGATTTTCTCGCTGGCAACGAACGAAGCGAACCAGAAAGATAAGAGTGGTTTATGACATTTATTTTGGAGGATTGAAGTGGAACTAACCTCCTTTAGCATGGAGTGTTTTGTAACTGTGCATCTTCTCGATGCGCTAAGAAAAACTGTTTTGAGATTGAACAATGGCTCCGTAAATTGGTCGAGAGATTTTATTTCATGCATTTCATGCTATGCAAAACGCTAGTTAGTTATAATCAGTTGTGTTGTTAATTACAAAAACCCAGATTAATCCACCTAGCGGTGATGGTGCCTTTCTCTTTTTTTTCGAGTGAGTAATTTCTAAGCACTTTTGGTATGAAAAAAAATATTTTGGCCATAATTTCTGAGCCCATAGTCCGATCTGGTCAACTTTCAATATGAAATAATGGGACAGGATTCTGCGTCGATTGCAAATTGTTGCGAGCAAATCGGCTAAGGGGAAAGTGCCTAAAAATGAGTGAGATTTTTTTTTGTAAGGATAAGTATTTTGGCCATTACTCAGAATCCCATAGTCCGATTCCGCCATTTTTCAATACGAAACAATGGGACAAGATTACGCGTCGAATGCAACTTGTTGCGAGCAAATCCGATAAGTATAAGTGCCAGAAAAATGGGTGAGAATTTTGTACGTGTTTCTTATGTAAAAAAATGAATTTTGGCCATTAATTCGAAACCCATAGTCTGATCTGTCCTATTTTCAATACGAAACAATGGGACAAGATTCTGCGTCGAATGAAACGAGCAAATCAGCCAAGAGTAAGTGCCAAAACAGTGAGTGAGATTTTTTCTTGTAAAAAATATATTTTGGCCATAACTCCGAAGCTCATAATCCGATTCGGCCAATTATCAATACGAAAGAATGGGATTATATATATGAAAATGGTTGGATATGATAATTTGAAATTTCCATTTAAAAACCCCAAATTTATTATTCCACAGTAGTGATGATGCCTTTCTCCGATTGTTATCGACTTAGAGTGATTAATGCATTTCATAGTTAATTGCCTATTAAATGGCGATTAAATGCTTTTGAAGTGTTATTTTAAAGGGATGCTGCCTAAATAGTAGGGGGTCGTACACATATTACGTAAGCATTTTTTTCTGGGTTTTTTTACGGTCTTGAAATTGGAAATATTCGTTTTACACCCTGTATCTGAGCCTATCCCTTAGACTTAGTTTACGTCAAAAAAATCTGGCAATTCAGAATGATTTCAACTAAATAATGTGAAATTGTGTTTTTATTCTACTTCCGATTCCCCTTAGATAAGGTGAATCTCTTTTGACCGCAGCTTCTTCTGGAGCCCGTAGTAGGCCCAACTTTGTATTTCACGACTAACATTGCTATCAGCCGTTAGCAACGATCCAAGGTAGACGAATTTATCGACTACTTTGAAGGAATTTCCGTCTATGTAACACTGCACCCCCCCCCCCCCCCGGGGCCCTCCTTAGCCGTGCGGTAAGACGCGCGGCTACAAAGCAAGACCATGCTGAGGGTGGCTGGGTTCGATTCCCGGTGCCGGTCTAGGCAATTTTCGGATTGGAAATAGTCTCGACTTCCCTGGGCATAAAAGTATCATCGTGCTAGCCTCATGATATACGAATGCAAAAATGGTAACCTGGCTTAGAAACCTCGCAGTTAATAACTGTGGAAGTGCTTAATGAACACTAAGCTGCGAGGCGGCTCTGTCCCAGTGTGGGGACGTAATGCCAATAATAAGAAATAAGAAACACTGCTTCCCAGGCGGGCCCTGTCGCGCTCGGTTCCGCCCACAAGCATCTACTTTGTCTTCAATGCATTCACCACCAGTCTGCCACCTCGGCCGTCAATGTTCATGTCATCCGCGAAACAAATAAATTGACTGGATCTATTGAAAATCGTACCCCGGCTGTTACACCCGGCTTTCCGCACCTTCTAGCGCAATGTTGAACAACAGGCACGAAAGCCGTTGAGTGTTCGCCCGAAATCTTCACATAGTTTTGCACACCATCCCCGCATTGCTTTGATCAGTGGGGTAAGCTTCCCAGGGAAGTTGTAGGAATTCTAATTGGAACGGATTTATCATTTCAACAGTGTAAAGAAAATTATTTTAAACTTTTATTGCGATTTCACCATTTAGACTCTTATGATAAAAATTTCGTCTTACTCAGATTTCGCTGCTGGCTACCGTGGGCATTTCACTTGAAGATCGTGACAGCTACCGCTAGCCCCCCCCATGTTTACATATTTTTTCATTGTTCTCAGTTCTCCAGCTGATCATGTTTACACAACAAAACCAGCTGCCAGGGATGCCAGATGATATTTTCAAAAGTCTTCACAGTCGAGTAAAAATGTCTTCAAATGTCTTCAATATTGAAATCAGGTTTTTCAGAGAGAAATTTTAAAATCCAATAGGATTAATAAATAAATAAAAATAAAATCATCTCCTTGTTGTATTGATGTGGATTTTTTCTTTTTTTTAACATTCGAATTCAAGAAAACATGCTTTCTCCGTTTTTTTTAACTGAATTTGCGCGCGGAACTCTTTCAAACATCTTTTCCGAAGCTTTCCCGGTAGGAATTTGAAATGTACCTTGAAATACTTGAAAAAACTTCTAAAGGATTCTCTGAAGGAACCTTCGGATAAATTCCTAATGGAGCTTTTGGAGGAATTCCTGAAGGATCTACTGGAAGACTCCTGAAGGAATTTTCTTCGGAGGAATTCCAAAAGATTTTCTGAAGGATCTTCCAGATAAATTTCTGACGGAACTTACAGAGGAACTTCAGGAGGAATTTCTGGATGAACTCAAGAAAAAAATCATGTAGGAAAGATGAATTCCAGAGATTTTTTTTTGGAGAAATGCCTAAAGGATTTTCCTGATGTATTCCTGAGGAATTACTGAATGAATTTCCAGTGGAATTCTTGAAAAAAATATGAGGAAACTTCCGGAGGAATTCTTGGAGGAAGTTCTGGATGAATTCTTAAGAACTGTATGAATACTTAAGAACATGGAACTTCTTGAGGTATTGTTGCAGAAACTTCCGAAAGAAATCCAGGAGGAAATAACAGAGAAACTCCAGAGTATACATCAAGAGGCGTTCTTGGAGAAACTTCCAAAGGAATTCCTGGAGAAACTTCCGAAGGGATTCACTGAGCAATGTTCAGAAGAATTCCTGGAAGAACTGCTGGAGAAATTCGTGAAGGAACTACCGGAGGAATTTCTGGAGGAACTTCTGGGGGAACTTCCGAAGGAATTCTACGATAAGCTTCAGGAATTTCTGGACGTAGTTACGTAGGAGCTCCTAGAGGAAATTCTAAAGGAATTTCTTGATGAATTTTTGGAGAAATCTTTGAAACTTCCAGACAAATTACTGGAAGAACTTCAGGAGGAATTTAAAAAAGAATTCCATAACGGTTTTCTTGGAGTATTTCATAAGAATTCTCAAAGTCTGTCTCAATTGGAGAATTAAAATTAAAAGTGACAGTTCGAAAAAACAATCCCCCGGTCATAAAAATGCCTGTCACTTTTAAGTTTAATTTCAGTTTAATTCTCCAAATGAGATAGACTCAGATATTTCTAGAAGAATTACCAAAAGAATCCAAGGAAGAATTTAACTAGATTGCATAACAAGTTTCATCTGAATCTTCTACTGAGTCCTTCATTAAAATTCCACCGGATGTTTTGTGGAATCTTTTTTTGAATTTCTTTTAAGAATATTTTCTTGTTATTTTTGTTAAATTTTAATTTCTTGTCGACATTAGTAAGAATTGTCTTAAGAAATAAATTAGGCAATTTTCTTGTTAAAATTAAAATTTTGCGGGTTCAGAAGATTTGCTCGCAAGAACCTAGTAAAAAAAACTTAATTAAGAAATTAAGAAGAATTTCCCTTTCCAATTCTGGAGGATTCTCCATACGGAAATCATCATAAATGTCCACGATTGTACTGAATTTTTAATTTCAATTCTTTTTAGTTTAGACGAGAAATTCCTCATAATTTTCATCAAAAATCCTCCTTATTTTATACGGAAAATTCTTCTAAATTTTCACTGAAAATTCTTCAAAAATCCACGGGAAATTGAAAGGAATGACACATGGATCAAGTCATATCAATCATATATTATCAAGTCATATATGAAGAATTCAGTCTATTTTTGCCGTTAAAAATAAATTTGAACTGCCATTGCGTTCCGATGAAAACGCTGCCACCGCCAAGGAAAATTTAAACGAATTCTGCCTTCGGAATTTTTTAGACATCACGTTTGTGTAAATTTATTTTTTTGTTTGAGATTTTATTTAATCCCAAGACAAAGCCTATTATAACTTTTGTAACATTTCTATAATTTGCATATGAGAGTTGCAGAACTTTTAAGTAAGTACATAATAAAATTGTATTTTATATTCACCGGCTTATTGTTTGTCTTCAATTATATTTTATAATATCGGTAAGTCTTCAAATATTTTGAAAAGTCTTCAAAATGTCTTCACAAAATAAATGTCTTCACAGAGATTCAAATGTCTTCAAAGGAGGTGAGCCAGCCCAGGGCTGCAAACCTCTATAATAAAGATATACATATATAAAAAAAAAAAAAAAATGTCTTCAAATTGAAGACATGTCTTCAAATCTGGCATCTCTGCCAGCTGGTGCCTCGATGTTTACATTCAGTCCCATTGTTCTCAACCGACCACGTGCTCGAAAATCAAGTTAATCTATGAAAAGGTTGTCGAAAATGCCTTGAAATACTAAATTGACAACTCTTGAATTTCGTCGAGCGAATCCAATCATTCGTGAAAAATACAATAGTGGAATGTTTTCATTAGTCATAAGACAAGTTTGTAATTCATTTAATTACACTACTTTATTGAACCAGTGCCTTCAGTGTCTCGTAATCGAGTCGAGTCAAGTGCGGGTGGTCCCCTGGAGTAACATCCATAAAAATGGATAAGTCGTAAATTTCAACATAAAACAGCGGGATCTTTTAGAACCATTTGTTGTCAAACTTTGAGTGTGGAATTGATGTTATAACCCTGACATGAACCATTGTGGCCACCGGGTGTTCCACTGAATGATCCGGATCATCCGTAAAAATGTTCAATCCGTAAATTCATTTTTTGTCGTACCCTGACTATGAAATTGATTTTGTGATAAACAAACTGTTTTTGGTGCTGATTTGAGACGGGACTAGCAAAGATGAAAAATGTTACTTCATCTGTTGCCAGTCAACGGCTGTCACGAACTGTCAGATGCAGCCAGCAGCTTTTTGTGTGAAAGTATTGGTATCACAACTATTCGCGAAGTCGAAGCAAAATTCTTCACACAAACAATGACAGTTCTTTATGGGTTTTTACAGTAGAGCAACAGAGAGGAGGAGATGGCGGCCATGTTTCACTCAAACTCTGACAGATAGCAATGGGATTTCCCATAGGAGGGAAGAGCAGAATTTGCTCCGACTTCGCGAATAATATTATACATGATTTTTGTTTTACGAAGACTTTTTCACTTTAACGAGTATTCCAAATCATCCGGTTAGCTATTTATTAATCAGTTATAAACGTGTGCTTTGTTTCCGGTATAAAAATACTTATGAAAATGAATTTACTAATTCGCGAATTGGATACACTTTTATTTTGCTCAGAGAAGTCTACCCGAGGCTTAGGTGAAACAGTCAAGGAAACAGTTGAAACTCGATGGTCAACTGTGATGAAAAGAAGAACAAGTACCAAAACAAGGTAAAAGAAGCAGCGTCTTTGCAGGTCTCGTCCCGGGTGCTGATGGTTCCCGGAAAGATTCGGAACTTTCGTAACAATTAACATTTCGTTAAATTAACCACATAGCGCCGGTATTCTACCAGAACCATATTGTCGCGCTTATCTTTTTCTAGACTTTCGCGGCGGTCTTACTCTCGCAGGCTCGACTGTGAAGGTAGACGTCAAGATAGCCGCCGGGTTAAAAGATAGGGAAAATTTTCCCTCTCAAAACAAAACCACGTGCTTTTCGCCAAATGACAGCAGTACTCGATTGTATTAGTGAGAGGCAACCGGAGTCGTGATCAAAAATGGACAAAGGAGCATTTTGGGAGACAAGACAGACAGACTAGCAATCATGTGTTTTATCAGGTCAAATTAGCTCCTGAGACCAGAGATATTACTACGTTCATCACGAACAAAAAGCTTTTTCGGTTCAAGAGATTACCTTTTGGATTGGTTATTGCTCCTGAATTATTCCAGAAAGTAATGGACCAGATTTTGGCCAGATGTGTTGGGACATATTGGAATTTAGATGATGCTGATCGAAGGGAAAGATCTACAAGAGCATGACGAATGGTTGAATGAGGTGTTAAAACGTTTCAAGGACAGGTCAATTCAAATAAATTTGGCGAAATGTATCTTTCGCCGTGACGAAAATTGGTTTTGTTGGTTACACAATTTCGTCTGATGGCATACCACTGTCTAAATTAAATATAGATGCAATTTTATCGTTTCGTCAACCTGAATCTGAATCAGAGGTGCACTGCTTTTTGGGGTTGGCGAGTTATTTGAACAAATTCATACCTGATCTTGTGAACCATTACGATCATTAAAAAGAAAAAAAAATCTACTTTTGCATGGACCAAGGAGCATCAACAATCTTTTGAACGAATCAAAGCTGCAATGGTAATTGCAAAGTCGCTATGTTTTTACAATGTTCATGACCGAATTTTTGTAATGGCCGATGCAAGCCCAACGGGACTGGGAGCCTTGTTGCTGCAAACAGATAAGTCAGGATACAATCAAATTGTAAGTTGTGCATCAAAATCATTAACAGATACAGAAAAAAAGTATTGTCAAACAGAGGAAAATTGGGAGATTGTTTGGAGTGTTGAGCGTTTCTATACCTACATATTTAAATGGAAGAGAATTCGATATTTTAACCGACTGTAAAGCTCTAGATTATTTTTTTACTGTTCTTTTAAGACCTTGTGCTAGAATCGAACGATGGGTGTTAAGACTCCAAGCATTCGATTATAGAGTGATTTATATACCAGCAGAAAAGAACGTAACAGATGTTATATTTTGACTTGCAACTCTTAGCCCTATTCCATTCGACCAGTCAGAAGAAATCGTTAAAAAGCAAGTAGCTCTAGATGCAGCAACAACTGCTGCTTTGGATTGGAGACATATTGTAAAAGCCTGTCAGGAAGGTCCCAAAATTTGTCATGTTCTAGAATGCTTGGGCCCTCCTTAGCCGTGTTGTAAGACGCGCGGCTACAAAGCAAGACCATGCTGAGGGTGACTGAGTTCGATTCCCGGTGCCGGTCTAGGCAATTTTCGGATTGGAAATTGTCTCGACTTCCCTGGGCATAAAAGTATCATCGTGTTAGCCTCATGATATACGAATGCAAAAATGGTAACCTGGCTTAGAAACCTCGCAGTTAATAACTGTGGAAGTGCTTAATGAACACTAAGCTGCGAGGCGGCTCTGTACCAGTATGGGGATGTAATGCCAATAAGAAGAAGAAGAAGAATGCTTGGAACAGGATAAGGCCGATGAACTCACTATTGTGTTACCGAATGGTGGACAATGAACTATGTCGGTATGACGATATTCTTTTAAGGAGCGACAGAATTGTGATTCCTGCTACTTTACGTAACCGTGTTTTGTGCGTTGCCCATGAAGGACACAAGGACACAAATTCCGAAATTATTTGGTCGCGAAATTGGGGAGGGATGGTTCGTCGCTTTAACGGCGTTGAAGTCATTTTTATGTTTGCATGATTGCATGTTCATAGAAGTAAAAATACTAAGTTGATACAATAATCTAAGTTCTTACGATATCTGAATGTCCCCATATGTATATTTCATGCAAAAATGAGCCTCCCAGGACAAACGGTGGGTAGCGATATTGAAAACTGTTCAGCAGCATATAAGCATAACAGCATATGGAGACGCATGGTACATTTATGCAATGATTTCTAAATAAAATGCACAAGTTTATGCAAGCATTTGTATGGTAACTTGTATTAAAAGAAACCTGAGCCTAATTACTTGTTGAGAAGTACATGTTCTTGGTTAACATGTTGAATAGTGCGATCAAGAAATCATGAGAATCATGATTTCAAACAGCAGATTCCCGGGCGTCTTCTAAGCGAAACTCACAATTCTTACACGGCTGTCTCATACACCTCATCTAGTTTCCTGTAGTTTGCTAGTTTGTTATGTTTCTAGGGATGCTATTTATTTTTAGCGAGATGGGATGTAGCAGGAATGCTGCCATACAGAATGTAGAAGATAGAGATTTGCCATCTTCAATTAGAGTAAAATTTACAGATTCAGAAGTACTTCTGAACGAAAATCAACCCAGCATGTCCATTGAAGTCCCTAGAGTCCCTAGAGTGCGTATAATAAACATTTCAAATTAGTTCAATGCAGATGTTCTAGAAAACTCATATGTGAATATGTACGTTATTTGGAAGATATTGATTTGGAAAATGTATTGGAGGTAACCACTTTCCCTTCGATGGGACTCGAACCCATGACCCTACAGTACATTAGACTAGTGCTTTAACCAACTAAGCTACGAAGGACCTTCGTCGGCCTTCGCAACCTAGCGGCTACTGAACGAGCTCGAGATTCCCAAATTGTACGCATAGTCAAATCACTCGCAATCCATTTCTCAAAATTGGTCTGGAGTGTTTAGTTCAATCGGTCCACGGAAATGCATATTAAACACAAGGGCTCTAGGGGCTTGTATGACATACAGATATCGTAAGAACTTAGATTAACTTAGTATTTTTACTTCTCTGAACATGCAATCTACAAATATAAAAATGACTTCAACGCCGTTAAAGCGACGAAACATCCCCAATTTTGTGACCAAATAATCTCGGAATTTTCCCAATCAATCAACTAACAATGATAGAGAAATGCTAATATCATCTTTCAAACTTAGACGTACATGTTCATGATAAAATTAGAGGCGAAAGTATAGAATTGATAGTTCCGTTAGGATACGGCAGGCATGAAGAATGTTTTTATAGAAGTCGATTTGAAAGCGAGCGGAGGGCAATATTTGTGATGGCACATATCGCACGACTTTCTCTGTTTTGTTCTCTCCGAGGCAGTTGGTTGCGACGAGACGGACGCAATGAGAAAACAGAACTGTGCAATAAAAATCCTATTCGACTAGATGCTGATGTCATATTACTCGTCGATAGAAAATCCTTCCGCACGCGATGGCATATGAGCAAATCAAACCACCTTCCTTTTGCCAGTGGAGATATATCAGCTTCCACACTGATATTCTTCCCTCCCCCTTCATACGGGAGCTTGGCTGAAGGAAGGTCGTGCGATATGTGCCATCACAAATATTGCCTTCCGATCGCTTTCAAATCGACTTGTATAAAAATATTCTTCATGCCTGTCGTATCCTAACGAAACTATCAATTCCATACTTTCGCCTCTAATTCTATCATGAACATGTACGTCTAAGTTTGGAAGATGATATCAGCATTTCCATATCATTGTAAATCGTTTAACTTCACGTAGAAGTAACACACACAAAATCATTAATTAGTGAATCAACTAACGCCAATCACCAGTCGATTTTAGAGGTCGAAAACTACAAATGCAACACATAAGCATCGCGAAAACAATTTTTCTGATTTTGTCGTCCAGTGTAATGAAACGATTAAATATTGCTCAGGAATTTGGTGAAGATTGGAGGAGGGTTCTAGATCAATATAGCTTGTCCTATTATTCCACTCCTCATCTCACCACAGGACGTTTCCCCTTTCCCCTTATGTTCGGAAGACGTAATCGCAACAAACTTCCTCATGTGCATCGAGAGGTGCATCTTGATGAGGAAACCAGCGACCACGATCGGCTTTAAAAGGAGACAAAGAATACGCAGACAAAAAGCGACGGGCACATCAAAGTGACGTTGAAGTGGTGGAGTGTTGGTTAAAATATTCCGGAAGGATAATAAACTTAGCACAGACTTCGCTCCTGAGGAACATACGGTTATTCGACGAAGCGGAGCAGACACGACTGTTGAATCATTGACATCTGGGAAAGAATATCGCCGAAATATTTCACATCTAAAGAAGTTGCCAGGCGTGACCTCTGATTGTACGGATGATACGAATACAAAACTGCTAAATAATGAACCAGAACCACAGAGAAGAAAAGCCGAGGCCTCGGATGAAAAAATTGCAACAGGAGTAAAAGAAACAAGTGATCGAAAATTAAACGTACAACGCAACCGCAGGGAACATGCTAAGTTTTCCGATTACCTTTCACACTAAATTAGGTTTAAGGGGTGTTGTAGGGTTGCATATTTATGCCAATAGTGATTCAGAATGGCAGAACTATTTTTAGTACAGTGTAGAAAAAAGGCAAGAGCCATGACAGAGGTGTGTACAACAGTTGTAAAAATGAGTGAAATTCAGTTGAATATAAAGGTTACAAACTATGTAAAATACCTTCTATAGTCATTCTAAGTAGAATCCAAACCCCACAATTTCGAATCATCCTTCAGAAACACGCGGTGTGTGGGTGAAATTTATTGGAGTTGCAGCGCAGCTCCGTAACGCAGAAGCATCGAAGTGACCATTGCTCGAATGACAGTTAATGTTTGATTAAGGCTAATAATATAAATTACTTCCTATCAAACCACAGCTGACTCTAACCAACTAAAAAAACCTCTCTAAATCTTACACTATATATAAGAATCATGTAATCATGACTTCGGCTTCGCTTGACGACAATTGAGCCTTCTAAATAAACGATAGTTTAAAAAAAAATACCGCAACTGGAGTTTCCGTATTAAGCTGCTTCTGGTCAAGGAAGGATCTTGGACAACCGTAAAGGATAAGAATCATGAACCGAAAACCGATGCCTGCAAGACAAAGGATGAACAAGTGTTGCTGGACTTACGGATATTCCGGATCTTCGAGGGGACCACCCGGTGGTCAAAATGGTTCGTGTGTGGGTCACAACATCAATTCCGTACTCAAGGTTCGACAATAAACGATTCTAAAACCCGTGCAATTCAAGAATTAACCTTTTTACGGATGTTTCGAATCTTCCAGGGGATCACCCGGTGGTCACAATGGCCAGTGTTTGGCAAAACATCAATTACATACTCAGAGTTTGATAACAATAGAATTTAAAAAAATCCTGGTGCTCCTGGATATTGGAAGTGGAAAACAGAAGAGTTTGAAGTAACTTGGTTGTACAACAACACTACACACAATCCAACTTGGTTGAACAACATTTGACTCCGCCCACCAGAAGTCTGAGCAAAATCAAATGGTTTTGATTTCATCCGACGAACTTTACAACTTTGAAACCGTCTGTCCATCAGTCGAACAACTTGCACACAAATGGTCCGACTTTATTCCGACCGAACTAAATTTGCTGGGAGTCAAAGTTGTACAACATGTTGGAGCGTGTGTGGGGCCCCTAAGAAATTATGAATCTGTTGCATGAGGCGTTTTGGTCAAAAAACAAAAATGTCCTCTTCTACAAATTTCTCAGCGACATCAGGGGACATCCTACGAATGCTCACAAGCACTTCAGAAATTGTGAAAAATTAAATTGTGTGGAATCAATCTCGCACAATACAAGTTTTATTCATTTCCTAAATCAACAATCTTTATCATCTCATTCATAGTAATTACTCCTTCTTTGGAAATTGCTCATTCTTCAACATTGGTTGATGAGAAGAATGTATTACTTCTGCTTAAAGTTAAATGCATTTCACAAATTCCTTTGGAATACACCCAAATTGTTATCAACTTGTTCTTGATCGACCTTTTGTTCCTTTCGACCTTTTGTCCTTTTTTATTCTTTCGACTTTCTGTCTCTTACGAAGTTTTGTCCTTTCGACTTTTTGTCTTTCGACCTTCCATCTTCCAACCTTTCGCCATAGATTTAAAAACCACACTCAACAAAAGGTACATAGCAACTCTTTGAAACGCAAATTCTTACCATTTTGGACATAGGTCTCGTCTTTTGATTGGCATCCAAGCAGTGAGACAAATCCTGCCCTATGAATTCATAGTTTTGATGTGATTTTTTGTGTGTATTGAGAGATTTTTAACATGAGATATTTTTGTTGCCGTAAACAAACTTGAACTCCACAAAAAAAAAAGTTTAAAGGCTCCCCCAGACCTAAGCGATTTCATCGCCGCGACGGCGACAACTAGTCGCCACGATTCTATCGTTCGGTCGCAGCCGGCAATGTTCTATTTACGCTTCCATATCAACGGCGACAGAATCGCTGTCGCCAAGCGATAGAATCGCGTCGCGACTGTCGCATCGCGTGTGTTTGGGGGAACCTTAATTTCGTTATTTTTAAAAGGGTTGGTGTGGGGAGATGTGTGGAGGCGCGAGGTATATCATGGTAAATGGCAAATGAAGAAACAAACGTAGGGAAGTTCTTATTAGGTGCTCAGTCGTTCATTGTTCAAAGTTCATCACTATCTTCAAATCCTTATTGTCGGTCCAGTAACGAATCAACAAAGCTCCTAAGATGACGATAAACAAATTATTGCCATCCACCAGCTTATAGTGGGTGACCTCACAGAAAAGTCTGCCCACTCCCACAAGAACCAATAAAAAGCCGAAAGAGCTCCGAATTTTCATCACTTCAACTATTTAGCAAAGCTTACTTCGAGACCGCAAAAAGTGGAGGTAATTTTCTACGGATTTCCGTCCGGGCACTACCATCCTCGGGTCGGTTCAGGGTGATGGAAGGTAGCTGCTATCTGATGCATTAAAAAGCTTAGGTTAGCATTCCTTCACTCCACCCGCTTTGCGATACGGCTCGGCTTCACTCCTCGCTAGCTTTGTGATTGATGCCGGTCTAATTAGAAGGCTTAGGAGGCATTTAGTGTGCGGTTGTCCGGCACAATAAAATAAAATGTAAAGCTTGGCAAAATGTGGTGCTGATGATGAGTTTTCTCCGAAAATGTTCATCGCCAATGATTGCTGTGCCGCGCCGCGGTAGCAAAACAACTGCCGAGCGCGGAATAAATCAACGGACTTATCGTTTATGAGTAATGAATGCGAAACGAAACACTTTTATGCTCTTTTGTTTTGTAAGGCCCTGGCCATAGCAGATGCTGATTTTATGTCTGTTTTTTGTTGATTTATGAATGGGGCAACAGTTTTAATTTACTGTGGAAATGATATATGAACAGACGGTTTAGCGCTTCATAAGTAACCAACCAACTGAGTGCCATTTTGTATTAAGATGAAAGTATGATAGAAAGAATATAATCTTTAGATATGAAGTGTAAAAACCATTTTTTTTAGAATAATTAAACATTAAGAAATTTTGATTTAAATACATTCAACTTTTGCTTACCAGTCACATCGCATATCAGAACGTCAATCAGCATTCCTAAAAAAATTCTCTGATTTCATGGTATTGTGTAGTCGTAACTTTGTTCCAGCTTGAACCACGTACACCACGGGAGAAGCAACAACACCCAGCACTAAATCCAGTCGGAATGATTTGTGTTTTATTATGATGGTCCGGGTTTAAATTTTTACATCTCGGTTTCATGCTCCAGTTTTACATAAACAGTTACAGCTGTTCTGAGTTCCTTGCAAAGAGATCGGTATAAAAATGCAAACCTGTTACAAGTTGTCTGTTTTCCATGCTCGACACCAGCAGGAGCAGATAGACCAAGCTAAAAAGCGTTATCCCGAACATAATATCAAGTAATACAAAAGTAGCATAAAACTCGCAAATAACCCAGGAAATGAAACGAGAACAAGCTGTAAAACATGGTTACTGGATTATGGGTGTGCTCTTCGGAAATAGGACAGGTTCAGTTTCGTCGGTCTTTGTTTCTATTTCTGGAAATTATTATTCGTAAATTAAACCGTAATCGAGTCATCGCGGCTTGCATTTTCTGAAACGGATACGATATATGTAAATATTTTCGGAAATCATTCAACTTCAGCGTGGAACAATAATCGTTTGATAAAACTCGGATCCTTTCATTGACTCAACAATCATATTGCTAGAAGTCCTATGAGACCTGACCTCAAACTTAATGCGTCAGTTTCCCAGTGAAAAGTCTAATGTAAATATGTATGAGAAATTAATTAAATCATCAATATTTCTCTAAATTGAGCAGAATGTGTGGAATGTTCTACATCAGATATTCTGTTTAATAAATCAATCTTTGAATGTTACCATCTCAATATACAACAAAACGCTTATCACAAGAAAGTCAAGCCTGGTTGAAATGCTCCAATTCATTCTTTCAATCGATTTAACGCCGTATGCTGCTGCTTGACATTCGCTACTAAACGGGAGACTGGAATAGAACCTCCGGCGAACACACAGCGTAGCTTTTCTAAAATAGTTCAAAACTGAAGAAAAAATATGCACAGTCGACAACGAAGCGTTTTATCGTTCCGCCAATTGTAACGAATCAATGCCATCGGAAAAGCACAGTGGTGCCTGTTTTTCTATCCGAAATTCCCTTCATATTCGCTTGTTGTTTGCCTTACTCTTACACTTAGTATAAAAAAGTAGAAGATTGTATACGATACATGACTGCCAATTGAACGTAGGATCAATTAAAAAAATAAAATATTTACTTTTGAAACGCTGATGGGATCGTTGTGAATAAACTATAGTCACTAGAAATGTAAGCATTTTATACAAATACAATGATTTTTATACAATGGTTACGTTAAAATCTTCCGAAATTGGATATGCCCAAAATTTTATACAGTTTATGTAAGGTTCTTATGCAGAACTATATTAAAATCTAACATTCACTGATTGGGTGAAAAATAGAGTAGTGGGCAGTGGCCCTCAAGGAACAGATTTATTTTCAATAATGCGCTTTCCCAATCACTAACAGCAAAAAAACTTAAAATTCGATAAAAAAAAACCATTTCACTGCTACTGTTGCCAACGTGACGCAAAATTGCAGCCCTCCGAAGAGCGCTTGAAAAACTGCTGTTGGCGTCCAAAACGAACGACATTCACTTGACTACTACTGACGCTAACGTCAGCCACTCGATAACTTGAGACGTCATTCATGAGAATACACTGGGGTCTTTTTTTACGCGGGTCGCTTTTTACGCGACTTTTTTTACGCGGATTTTGGGTTTTACGCGGTTTTTTTACGCGATTTTTGGGATTTACGCGGTTTTAATTCTTTACGCGATTTTTCGAAAAAGTCTTGAAATCACGTGAAAATTGTAAAAAGATTCTTGCAAAAGTCGTTTTTTACGCGTATTTTGGATTTCTTGAGAAGTTCTTTTCAAGAATATTTAATGGAGGTACGATGCTCTAATGACCGAGCGAAGGCCGTCAGTCCCGAAGGTCATTTGGCCACAGCCGTTAGGCCGAATGAGAAGTGAAAAGGAAGAAGTAAGAAGTGAGAAATGAGAAAAAAAGGTGGAATATGTGAGATGTGAGAAGTGAGTAGCAAGAAGGGAGAAGTGAGAAGGGAGAAGTAGGAAGTAAGAAGTAAGAAGCGAGAAGTGTGAAGTGAGAAGCGAGAAGTGAGGAAGTGAGAAGTGAGAAGTAATAAGTGAGAAGCGAGAAGTGATTAGTGAGCAGTGAGATGTGAGAGGTGACAAGTGATAATGGAGAAGTGATATGTGAGATATGAGAAGTGAGAAATAATTTGTGAGATGTGAGAAGTGAGAAATGAGAAATAATTTGTGAGAAGCAAGAAGAAAGAAGTGAGGAGAGTGAAGTGAGAGAGCGAGAAGTGAGAAATAAGAAGGAAGAAATGAGGAGTGACAAGTGAGAGCCGAGAAGTGAATAGTGAAAAGTGAGAGCCCAGAAGTGAATAATGAGAAGTGAGTAATGAGATAAACATGTGAGATGTGAGAAGAGAAAACTGAGAAGCGAGAAGCGGTAAGTAAAAAGAGAAAAGTGAGAAGTAATAAGTGAGAAGTGACAAATGAGAGATTAGATACGATAAGTGAGATTTAAGATAGAAAAAGTGAGAAGCGAGAAGAGAGAAGTAGGAAGTACGTAGTGAAAAATGAGAAGTGTGAAGTAAGTAGTGTATAGTGAGAAGTGAGGAGTAAGAAGTGAATAGTGAGAAGTAAGAATTGAGAAGTAAGAAACGAGTGGTGTGACCCGAGAAGCAAAAAATGAGAAGCGAGAAGGAAGAAGTAAAAAGTGGATGAGAAGTGAGATGTGCGAAGTTAGAAGTGAGAAATAGGAAGGGAGAAATGATAAGTAAGAAAACGGTAGCGAGAAGTGAAATATGAGATTTGGGAAGTGTGAAGTAAGGAATGATATGCGAGTAGTGTGAAGCAAAAGGTGAGCAGTGGAAAGTGATTTTTGAAAAGTGAAAAGTGAGAAATAAATAGTGAAAAGTGAGATGTGGGAAATCAGAAGTGAGAAAGGAGAAGTGAGAAGTAACATGTAAGATGTAAGAAGTGAGAAACAAGAACGGAGAAGTGGGAAGGCAGAAATGAGAAGTGAGAAGTGAGAAGTAAGAAGTGGGGAGTGAGAAGTGAGAAGCGAAAAGTGAGGCGGAGGAAGTCAGAAGTGAGAGGCCAGAAGTGAAGTGGGAAGTAAGAAGTGAGAATTGAGGAGCGAGAAGTGCAAAGTGAGAGGTGAGAAGTGAATAGTGAGAAGTGAGAAATGAGATAAAGATATGATATGTGAAAAGTGAGAAGTTCGCAAGCGAAAGGCAGAACATCATTAATGAACTGAAACAGAACCTGCTGGTGTTCGAGTCGTAAGACAAGAACAGGACGCTTTTATCAGCCACCCGGGAGAAGCATGAAGGCCAACAAAGGTGCCATAACTGAGGCCTTCTCATTGGAACATCGGCTATGGCAAAAGAGGCGATTGATTTCGCCCGGAAGGCCAACGAGGAAAATATTGCGCCTAACCAAAAACGGCTCAGGCAGCAAACCGGCGAAGGTGCTCAGAGCAAAGCCAAGCGGTAGGCGACAGTAGGCCAAACGTCGTCTTGACGGAGCAGATCGGGATGTAGTGATGCCCGAAGGGCGTTGACCCGAGAAGGCGACTTCTCGGCCCAAAAAAGGGAAAGGCTTCAACCAAACGCAAGTCACCGGGCCGCAATAGTGTACCTGTCGGCCAGTGCCATCGGCACGATGGACCGAAAATCCCTGGCAGCTGGTCAGTAGCTCAAAGCGGAAGTTAAGGACAGAGTAGAGGCCTTGTTGCTCAAAACCGATAAGCATAAGTACGCCGACGTCGATGCAGGCGACCGAAAGGCTTTAGACGGTGGAACAGGACGCACGAAGCGCCAGACGCACCAAGACTGGTGAAATGATCTTGGTGCTGAAACGTGGAGCTAGCGGGACGACTGGCCTGAGATCTTGGGTGACAGCGCCGAAGTGAGGTCGTTGGGGACGGAAGTGACCTTCCAGTGCAAGCAACTGAACGATGTCACGAACGCGGACGACATCGTCTCTGCCGTCAGAGAGCAGTGCGGTACAAAGGTCGTCTGTTTGGCACGCAGCTAGGCTACCTTAGTTAATGGAGCGAGGGATGTTGAAATCGGCTGGTCAGTAAGCCCAATATGCAACTGGATTGGTACTATTGGTGCTTAGAGTCGGGACATAAGTCCTACGACTTTAAGGGCCCTGACCGTAGCAACCTGCGTCGTCATTGTGGTTGGGAAGGGCACAAGGCGCAGGAATGCGATAAGTTACCAAAGTGTCCATCTGCGCCAGCAAAAAGCAAGCATGTAAGTAACGTTATGGGTGGATCTCCGTATCCCATCGGAGAGGAAAACAAGAAGAAGCCACGCACGCAAGCATTTTCACTCGGAATTTATTTCATGTACCACAAGGAGCAAGCAATTTATTTCAAACAGGTCGACAGACCTTTGTTTACGCGTGTAGATCGAAAGGCCTTGCTGCAGGAATTTCTTGGATGGCCAAGAAGTTATTCTTCATACACATTCTATTCTATGTATGTAGCAAAAGGAGCATGCACCATATTTGCAACAGGTCGACAGATCTTTTCTTGCGCGTGAAAATAGCGTAAAACCGGTTTTTTTTATTAAAAGTCGTTTTTACGGGGTTTTCGGGATTCACGCGGTTTTTAAAAAAGGTTCGGAAACACGTGAAAACCACAAAAAAACGATTTTTGGTGAAGTCGTTTCTTACGCGGTTTTTTGGGATTTACGCGGTTTTTTTTACGCGGAACGTATCTCCCGCGTAAAAACCGACTCCAGTGTACATTGTTGCACCATCTCCCTTCTTACGTACGCTTGCGCTGCTACCAACGGAGAATGTCTGCTGTCGCCAATCAAATATGATTTGCATTTTGGAAATATTTGTCTATGCTTAACCTTCTCTCGTGTAAAATGATGGTTCTGAAAAGAACCCATTTGTTTTCAATTATGTTAAAAAAAATTGTTGTCTTTACTGAGGAGACTTTTAGCCGTAGGCTGGCTCGTCTTCGGTTTTCTATAATGTGTCAATTACTGGCGGAGCAGCAATAAAACCAAAATCAGAATCTAGAGAAAATTTCACTTCATTGCTTCGTGCCAAAGTCAGCCAGTCAAAACGCGATTGACGCCAGCTACGGGGTGGTCCGGTTGGAGGCAACAGAAAAGGCGGCAGCGACGATGGCTGTCACGAGTAGCTGGTCATGCACGCCGTCTCGTAGGAAACCAAAGCCTCCATCAAGTACACCAGCTCCAAGTAAACGAAAACGAGGGGTAGCTCCACCCAGCTTCAGCCGCGCTCACAGAAGGGAGGGATTTGTTTTACCACTTCACTACTACTGACGCCAACGTCAGTCAGCAACTCGATGATTTGAGACGTCAGCATCGCCAAGCGATTATGATTTGCACTTTGAAGAAACATGTTCGACTCTACCTTCTCTCGTGTGAAATTGTGGATCTGAAAAGAATTTTTTTTTCAATCCACAATGCACCTTTCCAATCACTCATAGCCACCAAACGTTAGTCTGAACCTTGCGTAAAAAATCGCTTGACTGCTGCTGCTGCATGACAGTCATTCGATGATTCTCCACTAAGTCGCCACCATCTAGAATGCATTTTCAGTATAGCCACTGATGTCCCGAAACCGCAACCGACGCAATCAACCCTTTCTTCTCATACAATGTTGGTCCTGAAAAGAACCTATTTTCTTTTCACAATGCGCCACTAACAGCAACCAAACGATGATCCGAACATTGCGTGGAAATTTTTCTTGAGCGCTGCTATTGTTGGCGACGGCCTCTTGATAAGCTGCTTTCTGTTGGGACTGCTACTACTGGCGTCATCCCAGCGATAGTCCTGTGCAACCGTCCGCTCTCTGTGAAATCTTAATTTAACTGAGGATTAGAGCCCAGTCCGGAGGTGCACGATTTAGATGTCTTTGCTTGCGATGCACATACGGGATTGTTTGGTTTACCGATTTTTAACAGTGCCTGGCGAACTTCAAATTTTCAACTGAATAGCGCCTTTAGCCCTTTGTTTTCAAAAGTTGGGAAAAATCTTAAAGAGTTTGTCGATCGATTGATACCAAAATTTCCAAAATCGATGGCTAAGATGTTAACCCATACTTCCTGAACTCTTTTAGTGACGGTCTCAAATTTGAATCTACAGAATGGCCTCCCTATCTTCCTGAAGGACGTAATCCTACGTCAAAAAAGGCTATTTGGCATCCTACAGCTGTGACTGGTCCTACCCACGAAACCTTTCTTGAGGCTCTACCTAAATTCCCCCGGGGCTACCTTACGGCATTACTTCAGTGGGATATGATGTACTAATGTACACTTTCTTACCTCATACTGCCTCTCTTCAATGTTCAGCCTGATTTTTGAACCCCATGGTGCCCTTGTTATTGCACTTTCGATCATTGAGGATTCACGTTTGTGCTAGAGGGCACATCAATCTCTTAAGCTTTTTGGCTCTCTTTATCGTGCTATTCAGCACAACTACATGTCTGAGTCTTCCAGCTCTCCGGTGGTGGATCTACCCTACTACAACAGGAAGTACCCAGGTGAGAAAGCTTCTTCGAAACCGACGACCCTTGCCTGTGGAAGTTTGTTGCGTAACCAACACTACTATCTTATCTGGTTTATGCATAATCCTAGATTAACGAGCAAGTCCAAAGCACTTTCTCACTTCAACAGGAAACTGTTTGAGTACCGAAGCCAGTCCAGATATTCCGAGTGGAGCATAGCGACTGGTTCAATGACGCTTAGACTACCCAAAACGCGTTATGGCCTACTCAGCATAGTCCCCGGCGATGAAACTGATGTTCTCTTACCATTGAGCCAATTCTTGTGCCATTCTTGACCACTTTATCGTTTAGCCATTCTGCTCTCAACTTAATCGCAGACTACTCAGATGACCCCCTTTGGCGTTGGAATTTCCCTCGGAACCGACAACCCGCATCCCGTGTCCGGGGCTTTTTCTCACTTCAGAGAGTCGAGTTCTGAAATCGATCCACAGATTCCGGGTAGAGCATTGTGCCTGGTTCAATAGTGCTTCGATGACTCGAAACTGGTAAAATTACGCCTCACGAACTACTTGGCCTCGTCCCCGGTGCTCCAAAGTGGCGGAAACTCATCCGAAACAAAATTATTTTTAGACTATGAGTCATTAAGCTTCCAGCTTGATCGCGGTTGACTCAGATAGTCCCAGATGGCGGATCTATCCACCAATGACAAGAAATTCTTCGACGATGGTAGCTCCCCGTTACTGTCATTTTCTATGTAGAGACACCATGATCCGCGTTACCGTTCTTTCCATTTCGTTCCACGTATTCTCGCACATTTCTTGTACGATGTTAATGGTGTTTACATTTACATTATAAGCACTGCCTCGTTGACAGCCGAAGATCACGTGTTCCGTTGTCCACTCGCAGCTCGGATAGGTCGGACAAAGGGTGATTGCTTTAGCTGCCTTCTCGCACCCTACGATCTCCATACCTTTTGGTAGTCTTGGCAGTAACAAGTGCCGTTCCCAGGATAGAAGCCATGAGGAATACTCGTTGTGTGGCCTATTCTCTTCAGCCCTTTATGTGTTTCGTAGACCAGTTAGATTCTCAAAATAATTCCTTAGGATTATGCAAAGATGCTCTGGGAGCCTTATTCGGTTCAACAGTGCTGGCTATATCTTCTCAGCCAGCACTGTTAAACACATTTTAACGTCCAAGGTCATCATAGCGCACTGACGGTTTCCTCGCCTCTTTTGCTTCTTAACCGCTTCAGCTGCTTCGACGACTATCTGGATGGCGTCAAATGTGGACTTGCTCTTCTGAAACCCAAACTGCATGCCTGGTAATCCGTTTTCGACTTCCGTGTGGATCGCCAGCCATGATCGTGACTCTCTCCAGTAGTTTTTTTTTCGACCGTATCTAGCAGACAAATAAACTGTACGCCAATTACTCCCCGGGTAGCTTAGCCGGCTTCGGCGGTAGTACTAACTTTTGACGCTTCCATGGATTGGGGAAGTTTCCTTCGTCTATGCACTTTTGCAACATGGTGCGAAGCATATCCTGAATTGCCTGGATAGCCGTTTTTACTTCGAGTCCTGGAGTCTTATATGTTTTTTTAAGTTCTTGCAACAGTGACCAGTTCCTGGTCAGTGACACGGGCTTCTTCCGTACTGGTGTTAGTCTTGACATACGGTGTGAAAGGCCAGACTGCTGATTCACGACGCAAAAACAGTTCTTCGATAATTGCTTTGAGCTATTCTGGGCACTAATCTAGTAGTATTGTTGAGCCTTTAATCTTTGGCATAGTTACCCTATAAGCTTCCCCCCATGGGTAACTCTTGGGGCAGCAGGGACTATGTCCAAGGGCTTGACGATCCCTCCCCAGGCCATCTGCGAGTTGTGGCGCCTGCCTAGGATGTGGTGGGGTTTGACAGTGGGCCCTGTTAAACCTATATAAAAAGCTGCATGTATCCGCAAGTAGGCTCCGCCAAAGCGACCGTGTGCCGCTCAAAGCGCACAAGCCCAAGTCCTGGTGTTAGGTGGGACGCTAAACAGCCCTGACACGACGGCCCTCCGACGAGACAGGAGGTTTGCGCAGGCCCAATAAGCCGCCTTTAAAAACAACTATTACGAACGACATAGAAGATAATACGACTCGATACAATCGGCAACGACCTTGGCGACGAATAAAGGATCACGATTGGAAGCTTGGAACATGGAACTGCAAGTCGCTAGGCTTCGCAGGTTGCGATAGGATAATCTACGATGAATTACATCCCCGCAACTTCGATGTCGTAGCGCTGCAGGAAATCTGCTGGACAGGACAGAAAGTGTGGAAAAGCGGGCATCGAGCGGCTACCTTCTACCAAAGCTGTGGCACCACCAACGAGCTGGGAACCGGCTTCATAGTGCTGGGAAAGATGCGCCAACGCGTGATTGGGTGGCAGCCAATCAACCCAAGGATGTGCAAGCTGAGGATAAAAGGCCGTTTCTTCAACTATAGCATCATCAACGTGCACTGCCCACACGAAGGGAGATCCGACGACGAGAAAGAAGCGTTCTATGCGCAGCTGGAGCAGACATACGATGGATGCCCACTGCGGGACGTCAAAATCGTCATCGGTGACATGAACGCTCAGGTAGGAAGGGAGGAAATGTATAGACCGGTCATCGGACCGGATAGTCTGCATACCGTATCGAACGACAACGGCCAACGATGCATAAACTTTGCAGCCTCCCGCGGAATGGTAGTCCGAAGCACTTTCTTCCCCGTAAGAATATCCACAAGGCCACATGGAAATCACCTAATCAAGTAACGGAAAACCAAATCGACCACGTTCTAATCGACGGTAAATTCTTCTCCGACATCACGAACGTACGCACTTACCGCAGTGCGAATATTGAATCCGACCACTACCTCGTCGCAGTATGTCTGCGCTCAAAACTCTCGACGGTGATCAACACGCGTCGGAGTCGTCCGCCGCGGCTTAACATTGGGCGGCTACAAGACGGTAGACTAGCCCAAGACTACGCGCAGCAGCTGGAAGTGGCACTCCCAACGGAAGAGCAGCTAGGCGCAGCATCTCTTGAAGATGGCTGGAGAGATATTCGATCCGCCATTGGAAGCACCGCAACCGCTGCACTAGGCACGGTGGCTCCGGATCAGAGAAACGACTGGTATGACGGCGAATGTGAGCAGTTAGTTGAGGAGAAGAATGCAGCATGGGCGAGATTGCTGCAACACCGCACGAGGGCGAACGAGGCACGATACAAACGGGCGCGGAACAGACAAAACTCGATTTTCCGGAGGAAAAAGCGCCAGCAGGAAGATCGAGACCGTGAAGAGACGGAGGAACTGTACCGCGCTAATGACGCACGAAAGTTCTATGAGAAGTTGAACCGTTCACGTAAGGGCCACGTGCCACAGCCCGATATTTGTAAGGACATAAACGGGAACCTTCTTACGAACGAGCGTGAGGTGATCCTAAGGTGGCGGCAGCACTACGAAGAGCACCTGAATGGCGATGTGGCAGACAACGGTGGCGGTATGGTAATGAACCTAGGAGCACGCGCGCAGGACATACGACTTCCGGCTCCGAATCTCCAGGAAATCCAGGAGGAGATCGGCCGGCTGAAAAACAACAAAGCCCCTGGAGTTGACCAACTACCAGGAGAGCTGTTTAAACACGGTGGTGAGGCACTGGCTAGAGCGCTGCACTGGGTAATTACCAAGGTTTAGGAGGATGAGGTTCTGCCGCAGGAGTGGATGGAAGGTGTCGTGTGTCCCATCTACAAAAGGGCGATAAGCTGAATTGTAGCAACTATCGCTCAATCACATTGCTGAACGCGGCGGTAAGCGGCTTATAAGGTACTCTCCCAAATTTTATGCTGCCGAGTAACACCAATTGCAAGAGAGTTCGTGGGACAGTACCAGGCGGGATTTATGGGTGAACGCTCTACCACAGACCAGGTGTTCGCCATACGCCAGGTATTGCAAAAATGCCGCGAATACAACGTGCCCACACATCATCTATTTATCGACTTCAAAGCCGCATATGATACAATCGATCGGGACCAGCTATGGCAGCTAATGCACGAAAACGGATTTCCGGATAAACTGATACGGTTGATCAAGGCGACGATGGATCGGGTGATGTGCGTAGTTCGAGTTTCAGGGGCATTCTCGAGTCCCTTCGAAACCCGTAGAGGGTTACGGCAAGGTGATGGTCTTTCGTGTCTGCTATTCAACATCGCTTTGGAGGGAGTAATACGAAGGGCAGGGATTGACACGAGTGGTACGATTTTCACGAAGTCCGTCCAGTTATTTGGTTTCGCCGACGACATTGATATCATGGCACGTAACTTTGAGAGGATGGAGGAAGCCTACATCAGACTGAAAAGCGAAGCTAAACTGATTGGACTAGTCATCAACACGTCGAAGACGAAGTACATGATAGGAAGAGGCTCAAGAGAGGTCAATGTTAGCCACCCACCACGAGTTTGTATCGGTGGTGACGAAATCGAGGTGGTTGAAGAATTCGTGTACTTGGGCTCACTGGTGACCGCCGATAACGATACCAGCAGAGAAATTCGGAGACGCATAGTGGCTGGAAATCGTACGTACTTTGGACTCCGCAAGACGCTCCGATCGAATAGAGTTCGCCGCCGTACCAAACTGACTATCTACAAAACGCTTATAAGACCAGTAGTTCTCTACGGACACGAGAGACCTGGACGATGCTCGTGGAGGACCAACGCGCACTGGGAGTTTTCGAAAGGAAAGTGTCGCGTACCATCTATGGTGGGGTGCAGATGGCGGACGGTACGTGAAGGAGGCGAATGAAGCACGAGTTGCATCAGTTGTTGGGAGAACCATCCATCGTTCACACCGTAAAAATCGGTAGACTACGATGGGCCGGGTCCGTAGGCAGAATATCGGATAGTAATCCGGTGAAAATGGTTCTCGACAACGTTCCGACGGGAACAAGAAGGCGAGGTGCACAGCGTGCAAGATCAAGATTGATCAAGTGGAGGACGGTTTGCGGATCCTCCGGAGACTGCGTGGTTGGCGACGTGCAGCCATGGGCCGAGCTGAATGGAGAAGTCTTTTATGTGCAGCACAGGCCACTCCGGCCTTAGTCTGATGATAAATAAATAAATGGGTAACTCTTGTAGAGATTGAAGGCACTGAAGTCACCAGAAAAATACGACTGACCTCCTGCCGATAAACTTCTCCGCTATCTTATCCAGCATCTGGTTGAACTGATCAATCGTTCAAAGTTGGGGTGCGTAGGAGCTACATATAAACACAGTTTATATTTTGTTTTAAAGCATGCATTAGTTTTGTCTAGAGAGAGAACATATGCTCCGACCCAATAGTCTCAGCTCGACAAATACAAGCGATGTCTGTATGTATGTGCGTCTTAGAAGAGCGCGATAATATGATTCCTCTTAAGAAATACTTTTCATAATGCATGAGAGATGTGTAATGTGTAATCATTAGGAAAACGATCCCGTTTCAATAAGAACCTTCTTTATTCAAATCTTATTCATCAATCACACAGCTCTAATAACAATTATGCCAAAAAACCATTTTACCAAACTATAAATATGCCAATCGACTTCATGCAATGCGGGGTTCATTTAAAATAACTTTTACATTCCATGTGATAACAGTAATTTTTATTACTGTTTATTCCTTCTAAATACGCAATTAAAATCCAGAGGAAATGCAAAAGAATTTCCCGAGCGAATTCTGATGATTTTTTTTTCTTTTTTTCAAGGAAAGGACGGTACGTAACACAAAAGGTGCATTCATTATTAATGTGAAAATGCTCGAACAGAAGAGTCCATGCAATCTCCAGAAAATGATAAACAGTGATCGTAAGACTTTTGTATACTGAATTGTTCTTGTGAAGGATGACAGGAAAAGATTATGCCGTTTATTGAATGAAAACTAATCAGGGGATATTTTTCATAAACCATCTCACTGTGAAAAATTCATCTCATCTTGAAACAGGGAAATAAAGCATCAATTCAAACATTTAGCAGTTCTTGTAGCAGATATCAGTCTTGGATACTATTGACTACAATGAAGATTTTCACGTCATCTGCATAGATTAACCGATAGCCTGGGGGCAATAGCCTGGACAGTTCGTTGATGAAGATTGAAAATAGCAGTGGACCTAGGTTGCTTCCTTGAGGAACGCCGGACTTATTCGAGAAGAATTCCGATTAATGATTACCGATTTTAACGCTCAGCTTATGGTTGGTAAGGTAGGATTCTATCCAGTCAACAAGATTAGAAGAAATTCCCAGCTTGTCCAGTTTTGCAAGTAATGTCTTGTGATCTACTCGTTTAAATGCTGATTTGAGATCAATATATAGCATTGATTTGAGAACCTGCATCAATATTTTGCATACAAAAGGAGGAAAATGCATGAGGTTTGTGGACACTGATCTCTTGGGGTAGAAACCATGTTGATTCGAGGAGATATAGTTTTTGCAGCATGCAAACAGTAGCTCGTAGATAATGATCTCAAAGACTTTAGAGCTAGCGCATAACGATGTTATTCCACGATAGCTTTCAACATTCTGTTTGTCCCCTTTTTTGAATACTGGAAACATAACAGAAATTTTCCAGTCAGATGGGAATATGCGCTGTCATAGGAATTATTGATCAAAATTGCTAAAGGACTATTCAACACACACGAGCTGGGAACAGCTTTCATAGTGATGGGCGATATGCAAAGACGCGTGATCGGGTGGTGGCCGATCAATGAAAGAATGTGTAGGTTGAGGATCAAAGGCCGGTTCTTCAACTTCAGCATAATCAACGTCCATAGCCCACACTCCGGAAGCACTGATGATGATAAGGACGCATTCTACGCGCAGCTGGAACGTGAGTACGACAGCTGCCCAAGCCACGACGTCAAAATCATCATAGGAGATTTGAACGCTCAGATTGGCCAAGAGGAGGAGTTTAGACCGACTATTGGGAAGTTCAGCGCACGCCGGCTGACGAACGAAAACGGCCTACGACTAATTGATTTCGCCACCTCCAAGAATATGGCTATTCGCAGCACCTACTTTCAACACAGACTCCCGTATCAGTATACCTGGAGATCACCACTGCAGACAGAATCACAAATCGACCACGTTCTGATTGATGGACGACACTTCTCCGACATTATCGACGTCAGGACATATCGAGGCGCTAACATCGACTCTGACCACTATCTGATGATGGTTAAACTGCGCCCAAAACTATCCGTCATCTACAATGACGACCGCCGCGGTACGACCTAGAGCGACTGAAGCAACCTGATGTCGCCACTGCATACGCGCAGCATCTTGAGGTAGCGTTGCCGGAAGAGGGTGAGCTCGATGGGGCCCCTCTTGAGGACTGCTGGAATACAGTTAAAGCAGCCATTAACGAAGCAGCGGAGAACAACGTCGGGTATATGGGACGAAGTCGACGGAACGATTGGTTTGGCGAAGAGTGCAGACAGATTCTGGAGGGGAAGGGGCGGTCGCGCTGCAGCAAGGTACCCGGCAGAACGAGGAACGTTATAGACGGAAGCGGAGACAGCAGACCCGCCTTTTTCAGGAGAACAAACGCCGCCTGGAAGAAGCGGAGTGCGAGGAGATGGAACAGCTGCGCCATTCTCAAGATACACGCAAGTTCTATCAGAAGCTCAACGCATCCCGCAAAGGCTTCGTGCCGCGAGCCGAAATGTGCCGGGATAAAGATGGGAGCATCTTGACGGACGAACGTGTGGTGATCGAAAGGTGGAAGCAGCACTAAGAGGAACATTTGAATGGCGCTGAGAGTACAGGCAGTGAAAGTCAAGGCAGCGGAGGAGATGACTACGTCAGTTCAGCGGAGGATAGAAGCCAACCAGCCCCCATCTTGAGGGAAGTTAAGGATGCCATCCAACAGCTAAAGACCAATAAAGCAGCTGGTAAGGATGTTATCGGAGCTGAGCTCATCAAGATGGGCCCGGAAAAGCTGGCTACTTGCCTGCACAAACTGATAGTCAGAATCTGGGAAACCGACCAGCTACCGGAGGAGTGGAAGAAAGGGGTTATATGCCCAATCTACAAGAAAGGCGACAAACTGGAGTGTGAGAACTTTCGAGCGATCACCATCCTTAATGCCGCCTACAAAGTGATATCCCAGATCATCTTCCGTCGTCTGTCACCATTAGTGAACGATTCGTTGACGGCCGCTCGACAACGGACCAGATCTTTACTGTACGGCAAATCCTTCAAAAATGCCGTGAATACCAGGTCCCAACGCATCATCTGTTCGTTGATTTCAAGGCGACATACGACAGTATAGACCGCGTAGAGCTATGGAAAATTATGGACGAGAACAGCTTCCCTGGGAAGCTTACCAGACTGATCAAAGCAACGGTGGATGGTGTGCAAAACTGTGTGAAGATTTCGGGCGAACACTCCAGTTCGTTCGAATCGCGCTGGGGACTAAGACAAGGTGATGGACTTTCGTGCCTGTTGTTCAACATTGCGCTAGAAGGTGTCATGCGGAGAGCCGGGTGTAACAGCCGGGTTACGATTTTCAACAGATCCAGTCAATTTATTTGCTTCGCGGATGACATGGACATTGTCGGCCGAACATTTGCAAAGGTGGCAGAACTGTACACCCGCCTGAAACGTGAAGCAACAAAAGTTGGACTGGTGGTGAATGCCTTAAAGACAAAGTACATGCTTGTGGGCGGAACAGAGCGCGACAGCGCGACTGTGGAAGTCGGGCCTACTACGGGCTACAGAAGAAACTGCGGTCAAAAAAGATTCGCCACCGCACCAAATGTGTCATGTACAAGACGCTAATAAGACCGGTTGTCCTCTACGGACATGAAACATGGACAATGCTCGAGGAGGACTTGCAAGCACTCGGAGTATTCGAGAGACGGGTGCTTAGGACCATCTTTGGCGGTGTGCAAGAAAACGGTGTGTGGCGGCGAAGAATGAACCATGAGCTCGCCCAGCTCTATGGCGAACCCAGTATCCAGTAGCTAAAGCCGGTAGGGTATGATGGGCAGGACATGTTGCAAGAATGCCGGACAGCAACCCTGCAAAGATGGTGTTCGCTTCCGATCCGGCAGGTACGAGACGATGTGGAGCGCAGCGAGCGAGATGGGCAGACCAGGTGCAGAACGACTTGGCGAGCGTGGGGCGTATTCGAGGATGGAGAGATGCGGCCTCGAACCGTGTATTGTGGCGTCAAATTGTTGATCAGTGTTATCTGTTTAGATGTAGACTAAATAAATTAAATGCAAAAGGACGGACTAGGTTACTTGCACATTTTTTCAGAATGCATGATGGAATTCCGTCAGGGCCAGCGGCTGTCGAAAGCAGGGTTAACAATAGTCGTTCTAGTCGTATGAAGAAAGCGAAAAAAATTAGTCTTCGTCATAACATTGCACGACGCAACTCCTTCGTTTTCTTCGCGCCGCATGCGTACCATGACGATAGTCGCGCAGCCAAAAGTTATGACGATATTCGTCGTCACTTCTTCACACAATTGATTGCCCGTCATTATAGACGGACTGATTAAAAACATGATAGCGGCTCAAATAAACAACTAGTAGGAACTTTGGTAACATAAATGTATCGATAACTTTCATAACGCTTTCATACGTTACTTCAAATTCATTATTACAAAGGATTAGTAGAAATCTTCGCATGGCAGTTGCCGCTTGAAGAATAACGGTATGAAGTCTTCGTTCTTCGATGTCGTCATAACGATTTGGTTATACGACGAAAGCTAACGTCGTGCGCGTCATTGACGATGTGTAGAGTAGCAATGAAGACACTGCAACTCGTCGCTACTGTGGAATTTCGTGCTATGACGATGACTATTGTCAGCCCTGGTCGAAAGCATCAATTTATCAATTGCCGTCTCAATCTGTTGATGATCGCTTAGCATATTCCTCAGTATGCATGTGTTATAAGGTACATCGGTGCAAGCTTCTTTAACTTCGTTTTTTGATGCGATGAAATTGTTGAACGCACGTTTAAAATGTACTGCAAACTGCTCACATTTTTCGGCAGACGTGCTAGCATTATCGTTTCCGAGAAACATTTGAACCGGTAAGCCATTTTCTTTGCGTTTGGAGTTGACAAACGTCCAGAATTGTTTAGGATTTCGCCGAAGATTTTCTTGAGTACTTAAAGTGTAACTTTGGTATTAACAACTTATTGTAAATCCGGTAGTTGTTGCTCGGCATATGGACATGGAGTTCTGCAATACTTATAATACCGTAAATAATTGCGTAAATAATACCGATCTAATGCGTTCAAGTTTCCTTAGGCGAGCATTACTAGGGAGGCTTGGAAGTGGGCCTATGGACTGGATCATAGTCCGACAAGGTGCTAGTAATCAGTTGTGTAAAAAGACTAACGGCGTCATTTACGATGGGAGTTGCTTCCAAAATGTCCCAATTTATTTGGCGAAGTGCTTCGTTCAATCTGTTGAAATTTGTTTTATGGAAACTTAGATCAGATCAATTTGGCAGATCTTCAAAAACTGGCATTTCTTATAATGCGAGTTTAACGGTAAGAGCAGGATGATCAAGATCAAGAGGAATCAACGGTTCAATACATTCGAGTAGTTCATATTGGTGTAATAAAAAATCACTGATTAGTGTGAGATCGAGAACTCTTCCATTTCTATTCACTATTCCATTGATTTGATTCAAACAATTGAGACTTAAACCATCAAGAAGTGCAGCGAGTTGATTCGATATGTGTGATTCTGTTCGATTTATGTACAGACGATTTCGTGTCATGTATTGGTCCCAAACGACTGCAGACTGGTTGAAATCGTCAAATAGAATAGCATGATCCTGTGGTCCAAGGTTGTTTTGAATGGAGTGCATGGACTTGATGTGTCTGGAAATACTTGGCATATCATTCTTACGGTTAAGGAGGCAGATAAACAACACCAATGCTTCTTCAACAACCTAAGTAATACCCAAAGCTGTTCAAGAGATCTGTCAACAGAGTATGATCAAGACAACAGTTTAAACAAGCAGATATAGCAATGAGTAGTAATAGGTGGATTACTCCTCGAGACTTGTAGCTGTTCAACTCATTTTGATCATGCCTGAACACAGTGTACCTGTTCCCGAAAAGTTGCGCAGGTATCGATTGGTACCCTAGTAACATTTTGATTTTATGCTGGGTTTATAACACTCTTGTAGAGTAAATTATGATCTTCAAAAGCGTTATAAAAATTAAAATGTTACTTGGGGTAACTATTTTACACTATGGGTCTCAGCGAATCCTATAAAAAAGTTTGTTTTTAGAGCGAATATATAGACTTAGTGATTAGTGTTCCAGACAGGCAAACACATGTGCATTACACAACAAACATTGGAGGTAACGATAATCTGCCAACACTGCGGAAGAAATGCTGCAAAAGTTCGCATTTGAATATGGTGTCTTCTATCAACATGAGGGTATTGGAACTTTGTACATGTCGAATAAAAACAGCTTCTCGATCCATGGCATTATGTTTTTTTACGCTTTAGCATTCAACCCGCATTCCTCATTTGTTGCTATCGACGTTTGACAGCACGTGGTAATGCTTCCTTGTCATCGACGTGTCATTCTGTTGCAAGATTTATCAGTCGCTGAGAGGAACTTCATGTACGAAGATTCTTTTTGGCAATCTACTGTTGTTGGAAGCGTCGTCGCGCAGCCATGCATTCGCTTCGTTACAGTTTTTCGATGCTCTCGTTAGGAATCGTCTCGTCGTTTTCACGATTAGTTGCACACCATATGGATCAATTTCTGAATGGAAACAGTTGCTCCTGCAATCTTCCATTGTGAGAGAAGAAGATATTGAATGTAGTGCATACATGCAAATGGGAATATAAGGAAGCTTTGTCGGGAATTGCAGTTGACTTTTGACGTTCTTATTATAGAGACAGTTTTGTGTCAATCAATATTGAATTAGTTGGTCTTATGCATGGAAAAATATTGATTTAATAGGTTCTCTTTTTGAATTCAACCATGCACCCAAATCAATACCATTCGAAAACAAAGAATTGGTGATTCTTGTCAGCAGTGAGCACGCCGGATAACAACAAAACACGACACAAATTCAGCTTAAATAGCCTGCGAATTGCGAATGTTATTGATATAGGAGCATGTTATTAATAATGGAACAGACTCCCTGTATTTGGAAAACAGAGCCACTTGCGATGAATTCGAGATTAGAGAAAACATTAATGGAATAGAGAAGAGTTTACAGTTACAATAGGCTAGTCATTCAAACATGTAGCAAAACAGAGGATATCTTGTACACGATTAGAGACGTGCGCCGCTGCACCACACCATCACCGCTGACAGTTTTTGGCATCACTGCGCCACTGTTCAGAATATGACATGCCACTGATCTATATCTCACGCCGGTCCAAAATTTTAGAAGTATCCAAAATACCTGTTAATTCTCTTTGAGTAAACGTATGAAAAATCCTATGAATATAAAATAATATCGTAAAAAATGTACAGCGGATTTGAAAAAAAGCAAATTTTGGGAAAAATCAAAAGCCACTGTACAATAAATCATGACAGACCAATGGTTACAGATTTCTCACTAATTCTGCGGTTGAAAAGCTATTATCTTACTATACTCAACAGTTCTGAGTTGTGGCTCTGATCACAAATTCCACAGAGCAAGTATCGTAGAATCGCACAGTCGAGTACCGCTTCCATGAAACCTAATTTTAATTAGTACTCTACACCTGACTGTGTGTGACAGTCGGAAAAGTGGATTTTAATTAGCAAACTCCGTTCAAGCGTGCCGCTCTCAATGAGCAACGATGATCAAAATAGCACAGAAAACAGTTCTACACTGTCACACGCTCATATCCATTACTGTGAGAGCAAATGGGACACATATTTTATAGCCTAATTTGACTGTGCGTATGATGTGCCCCCTCCTAGATGGATGTTATTTCGACATCGCTAGAAATTTGGTCCAGTATCCTTACTAATAAAGCCACTCGGACGAGTCCGTTAGTGAGGCAGCCATTCATTTGATTACTACCCACCCGAAAAACAAGCCGAAAAAAAACTCACGTAGCGTATCTTCCAGTTTCGGAACCGAGGCGATTCGCCGGGTGATGACATCGAAGTGGAGGGCGTATAACGAGGTTAGCGTTCCGTAAATCGTGAAACTTTGGGAGATTTTTTCCATACCTTCATTGGGAAGGTGGCCCCGCTCGGCATTGGTGGCGGCGGCGGCAGTGAATGAGTGGAGTCGGGTAGGTTAAATTAATTTCGGTGATTAGACTAATTCTTCAGTTAGCTACAAATGAGCTGAGAAGGGAATGGGCTGCTGTTGTCTCAAGGCAGCGGAATAGGACGAGATGGATGGAGAAAAAGATATAAAATCATCGACAATCACGCCTAATCGTTTGAGCAGTCTGGAGGATCTCAGTTGGGAGACAGAGGACTAATTTTATTTTTATACTGATTATAATTTAGGAACTTTGTCAAAACGTTTGGTGGAGCTAAATAGTTAGAGATCTATGGTTGTCTGTGATGGAATAAACGTTGTATAACCTCGAATTTAACTAAATGTGAATTGTATTTGACAAGGTAATCATTCTGTTGTGCCTAAGAAAATCAGGTGAAGTCTACGATAATAGAAGATCATGTGCTCAGCTCGTCATCAATATAAGCAAAAAAAAGACGAAAACGAAGACGGAAATAAGGCGTCATATATTTTCACTTTGGTGGTTTTTAGTGCCTAGTGCGATTTTCATAAAAATTCACCAAATATCTTCAAAGAATAAAATAAATTTTTATCCAAAATATGTTCTGGGAAAAGCCTTTCGTGTTTCCCCTTTTTGTAATTACGCGATACATATACTTCCGTGAATCGCACATTTGTCCCATATGAATAGGAAACCCAGCAAAGATGGGACAGATATGCGATTCACGGCAGTATAGGTATATTCCGCCTTTTGTTACATGTGTGAGAAGGTCTGCTTTTCGAGATTCTGCCTTTTGTGATTCCGCCTTCCGTGTTTCGTTAGGACCCAAGCTATTTTATTTTAAATCTCAAATTATTATAAAAAGGGTACAACATAAAATTCCACACATGCAAAGGATTTTCAAATGACTACTTTTATGCAGCACTAAGATGTTGTAGATGTTCTAGAAGTGTAATTTTTAAAAGTGTTCGGTATAACTAGGAAGTGGTCCGGCGCTGAGGTATCTTCCCCCACTACCAACAATATGGTTCTTCCTAGATCAAACTATATGGAATTAAATGCGATTGGAACTCGTCTATGACAAGTGAGTTAAAATTAGTTGAATTAAGTTTTTGTGTTATTTATTTGTCACGATTTTTTTCAGATGCATATCATGCTTTTCTCGGGCACTAAGTGCACAAGTGTGTAGCTACAATAAAAATCAATCAACTCCTAAATTATTCAAAATATCAATCACTCGATGACCACTCAAGCATTCAAACAATCACTCAATCAATGAATCACCCAGTTTTTAATTTGTTTAATCATTAATCAATGAATCACTCAAATCCTTAATAAATCAAACAAGCAATCCATCACCCAATAATTCAGTAACCCAGCTTATGTTCACCTTAAATAAAGAAAATATTCCTCCGGAAGTTCCTCCAGGAATTCCTCAGGAAGCTTCTTCAGGCATTTCCCCGGAAGTTTCTTCGGGAGTTCCTCCAGAAGTTCCACCAGGAATTCTTTCGGAAGTGTCTCCAGGAATTCCTCCGGAAGTTCCTCCAGGAATTCTGAACCCAGCTTCGTTCAGAATGGTCTTGTGGCCAATGTATCTAGATGCTGCGTGAGTATCTTTCATTGAATCTGTCGTTCAAAACCATGAAGTTTAATGTATTTTTCAAAACCACCTAATAATGTCCACTTACCTGAAGACACCAGGTTTCAGGAGGAACAATTTGTCTCTGCTAATGTTGTCTATTGTATTCATGTTGCAAAATCATGTAGTGATGCCATGATATATAGCAAGCTGGGTTCCAAAACCTTTGAAACAGTGACCGCTTTCGTAGGGGGGAAGGTTCCCCTCGAATGAGTCCAATGTTCCCAGATGCTCTGTAGGTTCCCAGGGAATCTCCGAAAGTGGCCAATGTGCCCAGATGCTGTGCAAGTTCCTTCTATTGTATTTGTGTTGCAAAATCATGAATGGGTTTCAGAACTATTCATAAAGTGTTCACTTCCCTGGGGACATCAGGTTCTTAGGGAACCTTCAGAAGTGGCCAATGTGCTCAGATGTTCAGCAAATGTCTTCTATTATATTTGTGTTGCAAAATCATGATGTTTGATGTGTAGCAAGCTGGGTTTCAGAACCACTCAAAAAGTGACCACTTCCCTGGGGGAACCAGGTTCCCAGAACATCTGTAACCGTCCATATGTGCATTTTTCATTCCCAGCATTGCAAAATGATGAATAAAAACAATTGCATTATTATTGAGAGCATTTACGGCTAGTTATCTACTATTTAAAGGAAGTTGACCTATTTTGGACCCCTTTCGACCCAGGGGACCCCCTCGATAAAACCGTCTCCAAGGACCCAGAACCCCAGAATTAGCAAATCAATACATCTACACAAAAATTTTGGGTTTATTGCATCTTTCCTCCAATTTTCATGCAAATTGGTCGAAAAACAAGAGAACGGTGGATTTTATAATTTTAAATCGTAGGGTAAGTCGCCAGCTTATATTTTTTGCATATTTGGAAGTAGATAAATGTAACATGAACTTGTCTGAAAATATGTATTTCAGGTAGGATGAACTTAACAGTAAGAATGCTCTTTTAACAAAATATACGAAACACTTTAAGCATTAGGTATACTCGCTTCATCAGCGTGAAAGAAATATTCGGCGTGCAAAATTTTCATGCGGCGTCACGACGATTCATTTTTGACAGCGGCGGCGGCGCACAGGTCTAATAGTTCTTAATTTTGAGAAAACCCACGTTAGATGTCATATTCTGGGAAATGTCATATTCGGGAAAATATCATTTTTGAGAAATTGTCATTTTCGGGGAAACGTACATTATATTCGGGGAAATATCGCTTTCGAGGAAATATCATTTTCGGGGAAATGTCATATTCGCGGGTTTTTGAATGTTCTCAAGGATATGATATTTGCAGAAAATATTATATTTGGGGATATGTTTTTGTGTTTTTTTATCGTACACCAAGGTGCACCGAAAAGGCTATATATTCACTTCCAAGACGATTTTGTGATAAAAAGCCCAGAGATTCGTAGTGTTATACACCAATCGACTCAGCTCGATAAATTTAGATGATTTTATTAATCGATGATGTCTGTGTGTGTGCGTGTGTGGCACTTACTGTTAGTCGACGGGGAATCCTGTCCCATTGTTCCCTATTGAAAATTGGCCAAATCGGACTATGGGATCAAAAGCTCTGGCCAAAATACGATTTCTATACAACGAACACGCTAATAAAATCTCACTCCAGTCTTTTTAGTATATATAATGCACGAGAAAGGCACAAACACCGCTAGGTGGATAAATCAAGTTTTTTTTCTATGATTTTTCAATTAAAAGAATTGGTTTCCGGGGAATTTCACAATCTCCATATAACCTAACTAAAGAATAAGAAATTTCAAATATGCCCAAAGACCGATATGCCTATCGTTCATTACTGCCGTAATCTAAGAAAGTGACGTAAGCGCCAAATTACAACACGCATGTATTCAATTTTTCTGTGAAAGAGCTCGATGAGTACAACTCGGTACAACTTCGCCGACGACATTGATATCATGGCACGTAACTTTGAGAGGATGGAGGAAGCCTACATCAGACTGAAAAGCGAAGCTAAACGGATTGGACTAGTCATCAACACGTCGAAGACGAAGTACATGATAGGAAGAGGCTCAAGAAAGGTCAATGTGAGCCACCCACCACGAGTTTCTATCGGTGGTGACGAAATCGAGGTGGTTGAAGAGTTCGTGTACTTGGGCTCACTGGTGACCGCCGATAACGATACCAGCAGAGAAATTCGGAAACGCATAGTGGCTGGAAATCGTACGTACTTTGGACTCCGCAAGACGCTTCGATCGAATAGAGTTCGCCGCCGTACCAAACTGACTATCTACAAAACGCTTATAAGACCGGTAGTTCTCTACGGACACGAGACCTGGACGATGCTCGTGGAGGACCAACGCGCACTGGGAGTTTTCGAAAGGAAAGTGTTGCGTACCATCTCTGGTGGGTTGCAGATGGCGGACGGTACGTGGAGGAGGCGAATGAACCACGAGTTGCATCAGCTGTTGGGAGAACCATCCATCGTTTACACCGCGAAAATCGGAAGACTGCGGTGGGCCGGGCACGTAGCCAGAATGTCGGACAGTAATACGGTGAAAATGGTTCTCGACAACGATCCGACGGGAACAAGAAGGCGAGGTGCACAGCGGGCAAGGTGGATTGATCAGGTGGAGGACGACTTGCGGACCCTCCGCAGACTGCGTGGTTGGCGAAGTGCAGCCATGAACCGAGCTGAATGGAGAAGTCTTTTATGTGCAGCACAGGCCACTCCGGCCTTAGTCTGATGATAAAAAAAGAGTACAACTCGGTAAAACCATTAGTGTAAAATGACGTATACATCACTTTTTCAGATTACGCAAATTATTCTTTAAGTTTCACACACCTGACGTACTGATGCTTAAACTCGTGCACCTTACTCCTCCTTTACACCTACCCCTTTTCTATTCAGCTCCATCTATAATCGCCTGCATAGGAGAAAGGATTTTTTTATTTTTTACTAGCAGACCCGACGAACTTCGCCTAAAATTGATTTATTCTTTGCTTAGTTCTCGAGTTATGCAGAAATTTCTTTTTCATTTGTATGGGAGCCCCCTTTACAAAGGGGGAGGGGTCTCGAACCATCTTAAGAACCTTCCCCGGCCTCAAAAACCTCTGCATACAAATTTTCACGCCGATTGGTTCAGTAGTTTCGGAGTCTATAAGGTTCAGACAGACAGAAATTCATTTTTATGTATATAGAAGAAGAAGAAGAAGAAGAAGAAGAAGATTATCAGACTAAGGCCGGAGTGGCCTGTGCTGCACATAAAAGTCTTCTCCATTCAGCTCGGTCCATGGCTGCACTTCGCCAACCACGCAGTCTGCGGAGGGTCCGCAAATCGTCCTGCACCTGATCGATCCACCATGCCCGCTGTGCACCTCGCCTTCTTGTTCCCGTCGGATCGTTGTCGGGAACCATTTTCATCGGATTATTGTCCGACATTCTGGCTACGTGCCCGGCCCACCGCAGTCTTCGCGGTGTGACCGATGGATGGTTCTCCCAACAGCTGATGCAACTCGTGGTTCATTCGCCTCCTCCACGTACCGTCCGCCATCTGCACCCCACCATAGATGGTACGCAACACTTTCCTTTCAAAAACTCCCAGTGCGCGTTGGTCCTCCACGAATATCGTCCAGGTCTCGTGTTCGTAGAGAACTACCGGTCTTATAAGCGTTTTGTAGATAGTCAGTTTGGTACGGCGGCGAACTCTATTCGATCGGAGCGTCTTACGGAGTCCAAAGTACGTACGATTTCCAGCCACTATGCGCCTCCGAATTTCTCTGCTGGTATCGTTATCGGCGGTCACCAGTGAGCCCAAGTACACGAATTCTTCAACCACCTCGATTTCGTCACCACCGATAGAAACTCGTGGTGGGTGGCTCACATTGACCTCTCTTGAGCCTCTTCCTATCATGTACTTCGTCTTCGGCGTGTTGATGACTAGTCCAATCCGTTTAGCTTCGCTTTTCAGTCTGATGTAGGCTTCCTCCATCCTCTCAAATCCCTGCCCTTCGTATTACTCCCTCCAAAGCGATGTTGAATAGCAGACACGAAAGACCATCACCTTGCCGTAACCCTCTACGCGTTTCGAAGGGACTCGAGAATGCCCCTGAAACTCGAACTACGCACATCGAACATCGTCGCCTTGATCAACCGTATCAGTTTATCCGGAAATCTATTTTCGTGCATTAGCTGCCATAGCTGGTCCCGATCGATTGTATCATATGCGGCTTTGAAGTCGATAAATAGATGATGTGTGGGCACGTTGTATTCGCGGCATTTCTGCAATACCCGACGTATGGTGAACACCTGGTCTGTGGTAGAGCGTTCACCCATAAATCCTGCCTGGTACTGCCCCACGATCTCTCTTGCAATTGGTGTTAGTCGGCGGCATAAAATTTGGGAGAGTACCTTGTAGGCGGCGTTCAGCAATGTGATTGCGCGGTAGTTGCTACAATCCAGCTTATCGCCCTTTTTGTAGATGGGACACACGACACCTTCCATCCACTCCTGCGGCAGAACCTCATCCTCCCAAACCTTGGTAATCACCCAGTGCAGCGCTCTAGCCAATGCCTCACCACCGTGTTTAAAAAGCTCTCCTGGTAGTTGGTCAACTCCAGGGGCTTTGTTGTTTTTCAGCCGGCCGATCTCCGAGGCCGAGGAGAAAGGATATATGTCCCAATTTTTGAGGATATCGATCAAGGGGTTCAGCAGTTTTACTTAACTGGTCGTATTCTAAATAATATACCCCACGCCGTGTAACCACCTCCCGCTTTTTCCAATGACCCTCCACCTCCTCTATAATCGTCCCCTTAGGATTGAGAATACGTGTCTCAAATTTGGTTTAAATGGTCCCATGCATTCAAAAGGTATGTAAACACGTTCGTTCCATTGACATGTCCCTTCATCCTTCCTTGATCCTCCCATTTATTATATAGTCGTCTTATGAAAGAGAATATGTGTTCCAAATTTGGTGGAAATCGGTTGAGGGGCTTAAAAGTTACAAAAGATCATAACTAAACAACACACCTATCTCCTTTGTTATCTTCTCCTTAGGACCGAGAAATTTGGTTGAATTCGGTCCTGGGGATTGGGAGTTACACTGAATTTCTCGATTTCTAAAGACAACCCCTTCCGCCATAATCTCCCTCTTTCTCCAACGACCCTCCTACCTCATTTGTTATCCTCTTCTTAGGATAGCGAATTTGTGTACCAAAATTTCGTTGGAATTGATCCAGGAGATCAGAAGTTACACTGAATTGCCCAACCCTACTCATCCCTTCATCGAAATCATGGTTTGCCCAGTGAAAAACAATGATTAATGTGTTTCCTTCTGGATGGTGAATGTGATCCCTGCTTTTGATGTTTTTCCTTCTTTAGAAATAGACGCTTGCCCGAAATAAGGCGTTTTGGGTTTGATCTCTGTGGGGTTTGAGTAAAGTGCCTTCAGCGTGTGTTTATAGATTTCACTCCCCAGCGTGTCAATCAGCGAGCAGCAAGCCACGACTCTGGCCCTTCCAGTCAGATCTCCGCAGCGTGTAAACGCATCCACGGAGAGTCGCTGTAACAATTTCGTTCTGGCCATTTAGGGCTACACAATCACTTTTTCAAAATCAGTCAATGTTTTCAAATGAAATCTGCCTTCTTTTAATCAAATGATGAAGTATCAATAAGAAAACACAATTATCCTGTTGACCAATTGTTTTATTCATTTTCCGATTGTGAAAAAACTGCGAGCAAGGCCGGTTACATACAGCTAGTGTTAAATAAAAAAGAAAAATGAAAACAACTTTAAAATTGTTACACGATTAGGATGACACATTAGGAGAGGTTAATGTGTAAAAAGGTTACAAGAAAGTGATCATTTAAAAAAAAATTGGTTGGACTTTCCACTCCTCGGGTTAAAAGAGAGCCGAAAGTCCAACACTTGCAAATAGGGGTAAGTAAAACTTATGATTGGTTCTTGGCCACCGGAGATGTTCCGGGGTTTCCGAAGGTATGTTCAAAACGCATTTTTTCCACTGCTTGTCATTTTATGTGACGTTTACTTTCATCATGTTTTATGATTTCTCCAAAGACTAGAACTAATTTGCCGGCCAATGGTGGCTGTAGATCAATAATCCTTCAAAACTACGCAGCCATTTCCGTAAAAACGGTTCCGGGAGCATGATGAAATGATAACATATCGGAATATTGCAAATATGGGTACCTATCTATGTTCATGGCTTTGCGAGACGATGATAACAGAAACATTTGCAGAATAATAGTGTTCACTGCCACCCTTATAGCAGGTTCCAAGGGCCTTCCAGGAGGGGCCGGTTTTGGCACCGTATGGAACTATGCATATATGGGTGTCAAAATTCATGTTTTCCCAAGACGATGAATATAGGATCTTTATTAAAGATACATTATGGTGACTGTAAGACTCTCTGGCCAATTTGTAACAGGTTCCGGGTGTTCTGCGAAAGTGACATTTGTTCAGGGTCCCGTACCGATTTTACGAAAATGGCCTTATCTTTGCGTATAACTAACGAATTTTCGATCTGCAGCCAGCATTGGTCAGCTTATTAGTCTTAGTTTTCAGGGAGAATATAAAACATGATGGCAGTAAACGTCAGATAAAACGACAAGCAGAAGAAAAAATGCGTTTTTAACATATCCTCGGAAAACCCGGAACATCTCCGGTGGCCAATGGCCAATGGGGACAGTATACTAGAAGAGTTTCCGCGTCCGAAGGTCCCGGTTTCATCGAAATCGGATCATTCTACGCAAAGTTAGGCTGATTTGAACTTTGACAAAATTTTGCCTATCTTAACCTTTTTGTCTAACCCCTGTAGGTCCCGAAGATAGTGGAAGCAAAATTGTACTAGTTGCAAGCCAATCGCAAGTTATATTGTTAGTAGTGTAAAAAGCAAAAAGCTTGCAATATTATGAATGTTTATTTATATTGTATCCCATAGTTCTCGAGAGTTTTCCAAGTGGTTGAGGACGTGATAAAAGGCCCAAGCGCGCCTATTTATTTTTACTAGAAATGTGAGTTTTTGGAAGAGAGTTAGTGTTTCCTATTTTAATGTTCAATGTCTGTAGATTAACGAAAGGTCAAGTGTATTTGCCTACGAATCGGAATTCGGTGATTGAAATTGCTCGAGGTCAAGGTATTGTGGATTTACTTAACCAATGGATTCAGAGATCGGTTCACTTGCCTATTTCAAACGTTCCCTTTTCCAGCAAGGTTTGCCAAACTCAATAAATGTTTGGTAGATTTCCTTGTTTTTTGCTCCTTGTGTATCAAAACAAATGTCAAAACATCGGAAAAAGAAAGAGAAATCCGAGGGAAACAGCAAAAAGCACGTGGTAGACTTGTCAGTTTTGACAAATTTTACTATGAAAACGGGTGTGAAGGTGAAAACGGTGATTTCAACGACCGTTCAAGGAGCGACTATTTCGAACGGTCGGGTCCAAAAGGGAAATCCACGTACAATAAATGTTCGACACAAATATTCTAGTCTCGTGTGCACGTGTTGTAAGTCGAGACACCCACCACTGACAGCATCGCATCGTGCAGCAGGTATCCTTCAGCGAAGGATCACGAACAGGTCAGAGATCGCTATTTAATTTTGTATTACAAAATATTTTAATCCTTGACCACCGGTACCGCCCCAAGGGGGATTAGAATACTGGGGTCGCTCCCCATAGGCTAGATAAATAAAAAAGGGACTTGCCACAATCGAGAGTTGAACTCAATTACTTTGAAGGGTCGGCAAAGAAGAGCTGAACCCTGTAGCTTGAGCGATTCTATAGAAACCAAAAATACATTTTTATTCCGCCCGCTTGAACTGTTGAACGAGAAGAGAAAAACGCTAACCGAGTTTTTTGACGTAGGACTTACGTCTCTCTTTACTATACCGGGTGTCATTCCAAAATATTCAAATCGACCGCGTTACGCTGTGTTGAAAGATTTTAAACGTTAATAGCGTTCGTCTCAATGGACGAATTTCTGCGGTAAGCCCCTCAATCGACAGATTTCAAGTATGCCTTTCATGTCCATGCTTGATAAGACCCGAAAAACTTGTTTCAATAGGCATGAAACTGCTTTCAATGAAAAACATAGAGATCAAGGGAACCTATAAATATGGGTACCGCATAATTCTTGCATCATTCCATTACCACGTTCTGATTGGTGCAGACACCAGCGAATGAGCAGCCGCTGGGTCTGCCGAGAAGCCATAAAATAGCGCAACGCTATTTTTTCCTTTCATTCTGACCGGGACAAGCGAAGCAACCGCATCATCGATTGAACAGCACTCACACCTTTTAGCAGTGAATGAAGTCTGCACCGACCGCTTTTTTGGCTCGACACCATCGAAGCCACCTTCATCAGCCGAAACCTAGCCAGTACAGCAGCAGTCCACCCTCCAGACCCGACAAAGCAGCAATGCTGAGCAGATACCGGCAGCAGCAGCAGAGTCGAGCCGAGACCGGCCGGCATCGGTGATGAGCCGAGACAGGCTGAAGAAAAGCCACATGATGCAGCATGTATGTCCAAAAAACAAACGGTTCTTCAGAGAGCCAATAATAGAGATCAATATCAAACCTTCCAATGCCATTTCAATACCCGGGATAAAAATTGTACTTGGGTGCCAAATCCAATATTCTAGTGATAAAATTTTATGCGTGATTTTCATAAATAGCGTCAAAACTAACAGTGGATAATTTTTCTGATTTAACCGCGAAGTGGACGAAGGACTTCGCTTGACCATGCATAAAAAAAAACATAAGATGTCCAAATCTCTCACATAATATTTAGATATTTGGATTAAAAAACACCGGTAACAGCTCAAACATTAATAAACTATCAATCGATTTTTCATCAAATGTTGGACTTTTTGGCATTGATCAAGAAATATCTAGAAAAACATTGTTTGATACTGACCGCACACAAAGCGAACGTGACTGAATGATCGTCCCATGTTACTAATTCTAAATTTTATCACCCGAAATCCCATGTCCGGGTGTTTCCTTCCATCTACTACTAACAATGTTGTCTCAGAAAAGAACTCGTACTTCTCACCTGAACTGCAATTCTAAGCTCGCTTGCCCGGCTTATTGGCCTGTATCAAGCGAAAAGTCCCGTTAGGAAATAGACGCCAGCAGCGAGCAACAAGCGTAAAAAGAAGAAGCCCTTCTCGAACGCGTTGATGATGATGACGCTTTGGCTGACAAAGAAACGGGATACAAGACACTGGCTGATTGGCCCACCAATTGGGAAGCAGAGAAGATTCAAAATAAGGTGTAAAAGAAAAGTGCATTCGCTCGCAGAGCATTCAGTCTTTTTTTATACCACCACTAGAAATTCGCGGTTATTTGAAAAGATCGTTTTCTTACTTTTTGGACTTAGCCGAAACAAACAGCTTTTTTCAAGTCTCTAAGAGTTAAAAATAATGTTATCCTTCAGTCGCTATCGCACGGATTAGGAGGCCCTATATCCCCTGCTGGGCCAACTTGTGGCTTATTTCAGGCAGTCCTTCCAGTTGGAAAGTTGCCACTGTCGAGGCTAATATTCCGTGACCGGACAGATACTTCCTGAATTGTTTTTGATGATTCTTGTTCGAGGTAGATTTGATTTCTGTGTCGGTTTGATGAGAAGATTTTGCCAAGAAATGGTATGCAACGCCGATTATTTCTCCAAAATAGTTGATGTGAGAAATTTGGACATATTATGTATCTTAAAGGCATGGTCATGTCAAGTCCTACGTCCACCTAGCGGTTATGTCACAGACATTACCCACTGCTCGTTTTTTTTTTAATTTCTGCATGCGTTATTTTAATTCCCCATTGACCATCCTGTCTAACGATTGAGAGTGTGAGGTGGTACGATTCGCCGGTTCGGTTGTTTTTTTTAAGGATTCACCTTGAGGAGTCTCGCCAGGATACAAATCTTGCTTCTTCGCATGCAGGTGAAACTTTTTGCATGCTTGGCGCTTAACCCTTATCCTCCCTTGACAATTTTTAGGCACTAAAAATGATTTAAAAAATCATAACTTTTTTGATTCTCAACCGATTTTGACGATTCACCTACCTAACGAACCGGTTAGGTCTCTAGTTTTTAAGAAGAAAATTGGCATGGGCCACCGGTTCCGGAATAATTCCGGGGTCGAGTGGGGTACTTGTGAAACCATGGAGTTTGTCCAGAGATGGGTTTACGATCACTACAAAAAAAACGCCCTCGTCCCCAAGAGAACCAGGTTCTCGGATGTCACAAAACCTGACGAACACCATTCAGATACCTCAAAATAGAATCTTTTGAGCTCGTTTCGTGAAATCTTGAAATTTGAGACGAGGGAAAATGGGTTTCAGATCACATAAAATAGGGACCACTTCCCTGGTAGAACCAGGTTCCGAGGATGTCACGTAACCTGACCAGCCCCACTCATGTTTCTCAAATTAGACTCTATTGACCTCGTTTCGCGAAACCTTGAAGTTTGAGACGCCGCAGTATGGGTTTTGGATCAAATCGAAAAGTGGCCACTTCCCCGGGGGAACCAGGTCCCCGGAATACCACGGAGCCTAACCAGCACCACTCAGGCACCTCAAATTAGACATTATTGAGTCCGTTTGGCAAAATCATGTTTGAGACGTCTCAGGACAGATTTCAGATCGCTTAAAAAGTGGCCATTTCCCTGGGGGAACTCTGTTGCTGGAATGCCACTTAACCTGACCAACGTCACTATTATTTTATTTATTTAGTTAACATCTAAACAGATAACACTGAATCAACAATTTGACGCCACAATGCACGGTTCGAGGCCGCATCTCTCCATCCTCGGATACGCCCCACGCTCGCCAAGTCGTTCTGCACCTGGTCTGCCCATCTCGCTCGCTGCGCTCCACGCCGTCTCGTACCTGCCGGATCGGAAGCGAACACCATCTTTGCAGGGTTACTGTCCGGCATTCTTGCAACATGTCCTGCCCATCGTACCCTTCCGGCTTTAGCTACCTTCTGGATACTGGGTTCGCCGTAGAGTTGGGCGAGCTCATGGTTCATTCTTCGCCGCCACACACCGTCTTCTTGCACACCGCCAAAGATGGTCCTAAGCACCCGTCTCTCGAATACTCCTCGAGCATTGTCCATGTTTCATGTCCGTAGAGGACAACCGGTCTTATAAGCGTCTTGTACATGACACATTTGGTGCGGTGGCGAATCTTTTTCGACCGCAGTTTCTTCTGGAGCCCGTAGTAGGCCCGACTTCCACAGATGATGCGCCTTCGTATTTCACGACTAACGTTGTTGTCAGCCGTTAGCAAGGATCCGAGGTAGACGAATTCCTCGACCACCTCGAAGGTATCCCCGTCTATCGTAACACTGCTTCCCAGGCGGACCCTGTCGCGCTCGGTTCCACCCACAAGCATGTACTTTGTCTTTGACGCATTCACCACCAGTCCAACTTTTGTTGCTTCACGTTTCAGGCGGGTGTACAGTTCTGCCACCTTTGCAAATGTTCGGCCGACAATGTCCATGTCATCCGCGAAGCAAATAAATTGACTGGATCTGTTGAAAATCGTACCCCGGCTGTTACACCCGGCTCTCCGCATAACACCTTCTAGCGCAGTGTTGAACAACAGGCACGAAAGTCCATCACCTTGTCTTAGTCCCCGGCGCGATTTGAACGAACTGGAGTGTTCGCCCGAAATCTTCACACAGTTTTGCACACCATCCACCGTTGCTTTGATCAGTCTGGTAAGCTTCCCAGGGAAGCTGTTCTCGTCCATAATTTTCCATAGCTCTACGCGGTCTATACTGTCGTATGCCGCCTTGAAATCAACGAACAGATGGTGCGTTGGGACCAGGTATTCACGGCATTTTTGAAGGATCTGCCGTACAGTAAAGATCTAGTCCGTTGTCGAGCGGCCGTCAACGAAGCCGGCTTGATAACTCCCACGAACTCGTGGTGTCTAATGGTGATAGACGACGGAAGATGATCTGGGATATCACTTTGTAAGCGGCATTAAGGATGGTGATCGCTCGAAAGTTCTCACACTCCAGTTTGTCGCCTTTCTTGTAGATGGGGCATATAACCCCTTCCTTCCACTCCTCCGGTAGCTGTTCGGTTTCCCAGATTCTGACTATCAGTGTGTGCAGGCAAGTGGCCAGCTTTTCCGGGGCCATCTTGATGAGCTCAGCTCCGATACCATCCTTACCAGCTGCTTTGTTGGTCTTTAGCTGTTGAATGGCATCCTTAACTTCCCTCAAGGTGGGGGCTGGTTGGCTTCCATCGTCCGCTGAACTGACGTAGTCATCTCCTCTGCTGCCTTGACTTTCACTGCCTGTACTCTCAGCGCCATTTAAATGTTCCTCGTAGTGCTGCTTCCACCTATCGATCACCACACGTTCGTCCGTCAAGATGCTCCCATCCTTATCCCGGCACATTTCGGCTCGCGGCACAAAGCCTTTGCGGGATGCGTTGAGCTTCTGATAGAACTTGCGTGTTTCTTGAGAACGGTACAGCTGTTCCATCTCCTCGCACTCCGCTTCTTCCAGGCGGCGTTTCTTCTCCTGAAAAAGGCGGGTCTGCTGTCTCCGCTTCCGTCTATAACGTTCCACGTTCTGCCGGGTACCTTGCTGCAGCGCGACCGCCCGCGCTGCGTCCTTCTCCTCCAGAATCTGTCTGCACTCTTCGTCGAACCAATCGTTCTGTCGACTTCGACCCATATACCCGACGTTGTTCTCCGCTGCGTCGTTAATGGCTGCTTTGACTGTATTCCAGCAGTCCTCAAGAGGGGCCCCATCGAGCTCACCCTCTTCCGGCAACGCTGCCTCGAGATGCTGCGCGTATGCAGTGGCGACATCAGGTTGCTTCAGTCGCTCTAGGTCGTACCGTGGTGGTCGTCGGTACCGAACATTGTTGATGACGGATAGTTTTGGGCGCAGTTTAACCATCACCAGATAGTGGTCAGAGTCGATGTTAGCGCCACGATATGTCCTGACGTCGATAATGTCGGAGAAGTGCCGTCCATCAATCAGAACGTGGTCGATTTGTGATTCTGTCTGCAGTGGTGATCTCCAGGTGTACCGATACGGGAGGCTGTGTTGGAAGTAGGTGCTGCGAATGGCCACATTCTAGGAGGCGGCGAAATCAATTAGTCGTAGGCCGTTTTCGTTTGTCAGCCGGTGAGCGCTGAACTTCCCAATAGTCGGTCTAAACTCCTCCTCTTGGCCAACCTGAGCGTTCAAATCTCCTATGATGATTTTGACGTACTCACGTTCCAGCTGCGCGTAGAATGCGTCCTTATCATCATCAGTGCTTCCGGAGTGTGGGCTATGGACTTACCAACGTCACTAAGGTACTTTAAATTAGACTCTACTGAGCTCGTTTGGCGAAATCATGAAGTTTGAGACGTCGCAAGGTGGGTTTTCAAATTTCCCCGGGGAAACCAAGTCCCCGGAATGCCACGGAACCTGACCAGCACCACTCAGGTACCTCAAATTAGAATCTGTTGAGCTCGTTTCGCGAAATCATGAAGTTTGAGAGGTCGCAAGATGGGTTTCAGGGATGGGATGGGATGGCTCGCCCAGCTCTACGGCGAACTCAGTATTCAGAAGGTAGCTAAAGCCGGAAGGGTACGATGGGCAGGGCATGTTGCAAGAATGCCGTACAGCAACCCTGCAAAGATGGTGTTCGCTTCCGATCCGGCAGGGATGAGACGACGTGGAGCGCAGCGAGCGAGATGGGCAGACCAGGTGCAAAACGACTTGGCGAGCGTGGGGCGTATTCGAGGATGGAGAGATGCGGCCTCGAACCATGTGGTGTGGCGTCAAATTGTTGATTCAGTGTTATCTGTTTAGATGTAGACTAAATAAATGAAGATGGGTTTCAGATCATATTAAAAAGTGGCCATTTCCCCGGGGTAACCAGGTCTCCGGAATGCCACTGAACCTGACCAGGACCACTTAGGTACCTCAAATCAGATTCTATTGAACTTGTTTCGCAAAATCATGAAGTTTGATACGTCGCCAGATGGGTTTCGGATCGAATCAAAAAGTGGCCACTTCCCCGGGGGCACCAGGTCCCCGGAACCTGACCAGAACCACTAACGTACCACAAATTAGACTTTATTTAGCTCGTTCCGCAAAATCATGAAGTTTGAGAGATCGCAAGATGGGTTTCAGACTATATCAGAAAGTGGCCACTTCCCTGGGGGAACAAGGTACCCGGAATGCCGCAGAACCTGTCCAAACCCACCAAGAAACCTTGGAAGACGCACTTTTGAACATGTCTTGTGATTTCATGAAGTAGAACACATAAAAAAATTAGTTTTAAGATTTTTAGCAAGGTCATTTGATTTGAGAAAAAAAGGTACCTCACTCGACCACGGAATTATTCCGGAACCAGGTGGCCAATGGCGATTCTCTTCCCAGGTTTAAAATCTAGACAGCTAACCGGTTCGTTTGGTAGGTGAATCGTCAAAATCGGTTGAGAATAGGGTGGTCGGTATTGGCCATTTTTTGACAAAAAAATCGGTAAAAAACCGATATTTGTGTAAATTTCAGAAATAAAAAAAACTATTCAAGATCTCGTCCACTTGCTTAATCAAAGATGGATGTCTTGAAGAAAATGCCAAAATCATATCTAATCAATTATTTTTCGGCAGCATAATTCAGAAAAGCAAACAAATCAGCGTATTCTGATCGTCTCTTGGATTCGTTCGTGGAGAGCATCGCAATGGCGCCAATTTATGTGGCTTTACTTGATAATTGCCACGTCGGCAGAGTAGTCGGCAGCAACTTGAACAGGTTCGAGGGCTTGAACTATTTCACCTACCGAAAACAAGAATCATAACCACAGAAGATAAGTTTGGATTGCAGCTTAAAATGATCAAAGTTTTTTGAACGGTCCCTGAAACTCATGCTATTCTAGCGTGGCTTGGTGTCAGCCACCAGTACAAGTCCTGATCCGAATTAGGAACGGAAATATTTTTGCAGTAAATCATTTTTCACATATGATCACCCGAAGAGAACTACTACGGCACTTACCGTTTTCACAATTTCATTAAAGAAAAAAGTCATTGGCAATTTGACATATGACCAAAAGAATGAAGCAACACGTCGTCAATGATGCTTACTTGTGCAAATGTTCATTCATTCGCGCATTCAATTGTTATAAGTGTTTGTGGCACGGTGAATCTTTAGCTTAGCTGAAAACTATTCGAAATTTGTTTATATCAACAGCAAAATGTGAAATACCGAAAATACCGGTATTTTCGGTCTCTAAAACCGATATTTTCGGTACTCAAAATTGGCCGGTAATACCGGTATTACCGGTTTCGGTATTACCGGTTAGACCACCCTAGTTGAGAATCAACGGAGTTATGATTTTTTGAAGTCATTTTTTAGTGCTTAAAAAGTATCAAGGGAGGATAAGGGTTAAGCGAAGTATGGTTACTCCAACCGATTCGGACGGCGAAGCTAGTCGACCGTTACAAATGATTCAACGGTTTTTGTGGTGGGAAAAATTATTGGGGAACAGGGGTGAAAAACTAAAAATAGTTTTTGATAACTTTTTTAATAGTTTCAGGCAGTGTTGGTAAAAACTCAAAATCTCAAAACTCATGGACGATTCAAATCAAGCGTGAGTTCAAACGCTCCCAACTCAGTACCTAAAAACTCATGGATGAGTTTAATCATCCTTTTGAATCATCGTAGGTTTTCTTTTGTTCTCTATCGTTAAAAACAGTAAATAACCGTTCGTCGCTTAGAACAATGGATACTCTTCCATGTATAAGCAATAAATTGCCCTCAAATTGATTACTAATGCGTGTTTAAAAACCGGAATGGTTTTTTGGCAAATGAGTGAAACGATGCGTTTTCACATGAAAAATTCAAGCGTGATGCGTTCTTTTCAAATCGCAGATGATTTCATTCGCACGGGAGTGTTCGTTGATTGAGATTTATGAGTGATTTCACCAACACTGGTTTCAGGCGAAAAAAATACTGGTCCCTTGAGGAAAGTGAAGAGAAATAAAGAGAACCATTTGAGAAAATAATAGTTTTTTTCTCGGAAAAGGTCTATTACGGGAGAATTTTTACCCAAATTCTTTTTTAATGAGTTAATCAAAAGTTGCTGACAGTCCGATTTATGCAGAAGATAAGCATTTGAAATACTTAGATTTACTTCAGTACGTGACATGTGTATATGTGCTCACAGTCTAAGACAGAATAGCAAATTATAGAGCATCACCCAATCCACAAACAATCCATGAAGGGAAATTGCTTCAAGCATGCATCGTTAGACTTGCCATGGGATTCTCACGAGTCATAGCCCGTAAGACCTCACAATGTACAAAGGTACACAAACCCTGCTCGCTAAATTATGCGTACGACTGCTTCCGCCTAGTGGAGGCCGGCACATTTACCATCCCCGGCCTGCACTAATTTGATTGATGAGGTGCTTCTACAGATGCCGCCCGCAATATTCCGTCCACTAAAACCCGGCAATGTCAGCAAAACCGGCAGCAGCGGGAGGCTCGTAAACTGTGAACTCGAGACCGGAGCCGTTAAAACAAATGAGGCAAGAGTAATTTATCGCCATGAAGTCGACGACGTAGACGACGCTCCCCCCGAAGATGCTTCAGTGTGAAAGCCCATTATGGGAACAAAAGATGCTAACTCAGCTTCTATCGGCAGCGACAAAGAATTTCTCCTAGTCCGGCACTCTAGTGCGGTGAACAATGTTAGAAGTATTCTACAGCTCCCCATGCAAAAACTCGTTAAATTGTTGATCCAAAGGGGGGTGGCAGAAAACTTTTCAGCAAACCCTCTCACACTACTCCGACGACGGGCCGTCGAACGAGGACGAAGAAAGATACTCATTAAATCAAACACTCTGGGGATCATCGTCACCGGAATCAGAGGCGCGACACATCAATGGGGAACGACAAGTGAGGGGAAATGGTTCCATTATTGATTTGATGAATTCATTTGAAATGCAAATTGGACAAAGCTTTTCCGAACAACTTTTGTACAAAGAATTTAATCCTTCCGAATGGGTCCGATGGAATCATCTCTCGTAACTTGTTGATCTTTAGCAATTTTGCTTTGAACAATGAGAAAGTCGCTGGTGGCATGGGCGTAGCCGGAAAGCCGATCAAGATAAAAGGCGTGTTAGTTTCTAGTTCGCATAATTTAATGAAATATTTACAGATCTGAAATGGACTCCACGGACGCAGAATCCATTCTCACATCATGGTATGCTGAGTCAGAAGGGGATGTTCCGAATACTTATTCGAACTCGTTTATTTCCCTTCAGATATTCTGATTTCGGCAGAATTCTATAGATATCCTTTTTCTAAAACTAATAAAGGCACTATCTTGAAAGACCAGAGTCAAGCCTTTACCCAGAAACATATCAAAGATAACATCTTTCAATTGCCTAATGCAATTATGTTCTCGTAATAGCTGACGTAATATTGCACTGTCCTTACTGAACCTTTAATGAAAATTCTCCCATTAAAGAACGCTGCATAATCTATCCGATTGAAAGCGGCTTAAGCTACGAGCAACCCGCAATGCTTCACCTATGTGCACGTCACTTCTGTTGCACACAATAGAGTGCCACTTTTCGAACACGGAGAATGTTTTCATTCTCGGTGGAGAATGAATAATGAAAAATCCTCATCGTTCACGTTCACACGGCAATGGAGGGGAAAGATTTCAGTTTTCCCTCGGAAGAATGCCCGCATAGGAACCAGAACCGGAGGATCCTCGTTGGCGGTGGTTTCTTTGGGAATTGCGGACCGGAGTTGGGCAAAAAGCGGGAACACATTGGCACCGCTCTAATGAGGCGCAGTGTTCGGAGCTTAGGAGGATGCTGCCATAGTCGAAGTGTGATCTAATTGAAAATTCTTTTCAAGTTTTGATTCTTTTGGCTGGGGCTTTGGGAGCAGCGCGAGGTGGTGAAAGCTAGCACGATATCTTAGAGGCGAATCCATTCAGTATCAGGCTGCAGAGTGCCACTTGGACAAGTTTCGTTAATAAAGCTCAGTTAGGTGGCGAGATTTTCGATCGGGATTTAGTGGCAGAATATTAATGAACTGAATGAAGTTTGGGAGGTGCCACTCTGTATTGGAAGTTTTTCATTTGAAGACTGTGGATCGCAGGAGAGCTGCTTTAAAATTATAAAATGAACAGAACGGATTGGTTGAATTTCTGTCAACTACCGAGTGAGCAAAATATTTATAAAATAATTTTATTTTATTAAAAAGAGCTAGATTTTCGTATATTTATTCAATCAATCAAGTCTATACTTAATCCGATTAGAACGGAGATGAATCCAAATAAAACCAAAGGTAAAGTATTTATACACACGTGTGAGCACGACCTAATAAAACGTCTCTCTTTGTTTCGAAGTTTCGTCTGCCTTCCGAGAAGACAAACGACCGAGGCCGGAAGTCGATAACAGCTGCGTGTTTCCTGTGTTTGCACTTTGCGTTCTCTCATCCTAAAGGCAAACTATTGGTGCAGTCTAGCCGCAATTTATTGAAGTTAAAACGCTACGAAACAGACAAACAAAAGCTGAAAATTTATTCAAGAGTTGTGGAAAAGTTGCTCCATCAATTTCTGGTACATTTTATCAATGCAGCAAAAACGGAGGCTCGTTTTCGAGGAATCTCCTCTTACAAGCTCAATGTGGAATACAATTGAAAGATGGAAGTAATCAATAAATCTGAAACGGGGTCATTAAGTCATTGAATGGCTTCCAATAGACGAAACAACTACGCAATTTGTCATCATCTTTAAACGGGTTCCGTCGGTGGAATGCGAGAGAAGCGACAACATCGAATCCAATCTAACCGTTTTTGTTTCACTTTGTTTCGATAGATAAAGCCCAGCACAGATTACGGGAAAAGCCATTTCATCTAACGAGTATATCAAGTTTTCTTGGAATGCTTGAATCGTATCACCAACCTCAGAGACAGAGGCATACAGATCGCTCGGTTTTGCAACGTGAACCAACATGTGTTGAGGGCGGTGCGGTTTTGTTTTATCAATCAATAAATCAGCGCGGCACAAGATAGACCTTCTGATGAAATCCAAATTCGTAGCTCGGTATTTACTGCATCAGATTTGCGATTGGAGTGGAGGGAATGGAGATGCTTGAAAAAAAAATCAGCAAGGACGGGTAGAGGATTGATTGCCTGTTATCTCATCATTCACTTTTCGGCAAAGCTTTTGGATAGTGATTCTCAAATTGAAGGTCACAACGTTTGATGTTTCACTTTGGTATGACGTTGACTCGTATTTTCTTGGAATATTCGTTTAACGTCAACGTCTTACCTTATGCAACAAAATAAAATTCAAATATATTAGAATATGAATATCAAAGAAGTTTCAAATTTCACATACCTTTGATAGTTTTGCCTTAAAAAAACAAGCTAAAATATAGCCTGTAAGAGATTGGACAAGTCATACTTCTTAAACGCAATAAATGTTTGCATGATTGAAATGTTTCCAAGGCTCAAAGTTCCAAGTGGAACGCTCCCCATGTTTGAGAACCCCTGCATCCGCAGATCAAAGGTTCCCCTAGGGGCTTTTCTAACGCGCGTCGAAGAGTGGCGCTAAGGGGGTGTTCGCTCATAAGCTGTGAGTCAAACATAAGAAAGACATGTCGAAATCTTTCGCTGGTTCGGCTCTTTTTCTCGTTTCATGTTGCGCCCGCTATCTCCCCCGCCACTTACCAGCACATAAGTCAAAAAGCGAGAACTCCGCTCGATTGCGAACCGCTACGTTCGCTGCTGCCGGCAATCTGGAAGTGGAAAATCCTTTTTTATGTTTTCCATCATCGTAAAGTGGGTTGCTGTCCCGCTTGTTCGTCTCCAGTCTGTTGGCATTGAACCAGAAGAGGGTGGTGGTATAATGGATACGGATGTTCTCGCGTTGAGGATTGACCTTGGCTTTGACCGGTTTTCGATGAATTAAGATTTAGCTCCCTGAAATCGGAGATACTCACTTCATAAACATGGATTTTTCTTTCCATAATTCAATGGCACGGACGACCGGCGGAACGGTCCGCATAAGAATGTAACTTGATACGGTGTGACACATTGTTTGAGTTGCGCTTCTTATCTGCGGTTCGGACAAGAAACTGCTGGAACGCTGCTCGTTGGTAAATCCACACCGCGTTGGCTGAACTTTTTTGGCCCTATTCCAACTGTTTGGTTGCGTCGACGGAGTCAGCTTTCCGGTTCGGATTGCATTATTGTTGTATTTATACGAATGGAATATTGAATGAGAAAGCGTCCAACAAATTCACATTGAGGAATGGGGTTATGTAAAAGTACTCGTACACGACATGATTACAGGAAATTCCTCCGAATAAGCATTCCTCAAGCATTCTTTTCATCCTGATAGTGGTCGATAGTATGACAAAGAAACTTGTGAAATTTTGAAGAGATAGTGTCTGAAGAGATAATCAAACGGAGGAGGAGTGAAGTCGCTCGTCAAAGAACGAGTCTCGGCGCAGCGGTCACCATTCAAACGTCCAGAGTGAGATCCGTCATCCGTCAATAATCGAACGTAAGATCGAACCAGAAAGGTTTACTTAGCCGAGTCGTAAGTGAAAGACCTCTAGTTTTGGACATATCGGGCAAGCTCGATACCCATTGCTGCATGTCAAACTACAGCATCTGCGGTAACGTCAATTAGCAGCCATCGCCACGACCTATAGGGAAGACATCATTGCCATCTTCCTGGTGAACTCCCAACGCATCGACAGATCGTTAAGGACTACCGTAAACAGCCGTGTATCATTCAAATTCTTTTCGCAATCTGCTAAACATCTCTAGGGATTGAACTCTTTAAGGCTTCTTGAAAGGAGGCTTCCGAGCGTCTTGAAAGGAGGCTTCCGAGCCTCTTGAAAGGAGGCTTCCGAGCCTCTTGAAAGGAGGCTTCCGAGCCTCTTGAAAGGAGGCTTCCGAGCCTCTTGAAAGGAGGTTTTGAGCCTTTTGAAAGGAGGTTTGAGCCTTTTTGAAAGGAGGTTTGAGGCCTCTTGAAAGGAGGCTTCCAGGCCTCTTGAAAGGAGGCTCTGAGCCTCTTGAAAGGAGGCTTCCGAGGCCTCTTGAAGGGAGGCTTCCAGGCCTCTTGAAGGAGGCTTCCAGGCCTCTTGAAAGGAGGCTTCCAGGCCTCTTGAAAGGAGGCTTCCAGGCCTCTTGAAAGGAGGCTTCGAGGCCTCTTGAAGGAGGCTGGAGCCTCTTGAAAGGAGGCTCTGAGCCTCTTGAAAGGAGGCTTCTGAGCCTCTTGAAAGGAGGCTCTGAGCCTCTTGAAAGGAGGCCTGAGCCTCTTGAAAGGAGGCTTCCAGGCCTCTTGAAGGAGGCTTCGGGCCTCTTGAAGGAGGCTCTGAGCCTCTTGAAAGGAGGCTTCCAGGCCTCTTGAAAGGAGGCTTCCAGGCCTCTTGAAGGAGGCTTCCAGGCCTCTTGAAAGGAGGCTTCCAGGCCTCTTGAAGGAGGCTGAGCCTCTTGAAAGGAGGCCTGAGCCTCTTGAAGGAGGCTCTGAGCCTCTTGAAGGAGGCTTCCAGGCCTCTTGAAAGGAGGCTGGGCCTCTTGAAGGGAGGCTGGGCCTCTTGAAAGGAGGCCTGAGCCTCTTGAAAGGAGGCTCTGAGCCTCTTGAAAGGAGGCTTCTGAGGCCTCTTGAAGGAGGCTTCCTGAGCCTCTTGAAAGGAGGCCTGAGCCTCTTGAAGGAGGCTTGAGCCTCTTGAAAGGAGGCTGAGCCTCTTGAAAGGAGGCTTCTGAGCTCTTGAAAGGAGGCTGAGCCTCTTGAAAGGAGGCTTGAGCCTCTTGAAGGAGGCTTCCAGGCCTCTTGAAAGGAGGCTTCTGAGCCTCTTGAAGGAGGCTTCCGGGCCTCTTGAAAGGAGGCTGAGCCTCTTGAAAGGAGGCTTGAGGCCTCTTGAAAGGAGGCTTCCAGGCCTCTTGAAAGGAGGCTTCCGAGGCCTCTTGAAAGGAGGCTTCTGAGGCCTCTTGAAAGGAGGCTTCCGAGCCTCTTGAAAGGAGGCTGTGAGCCTCTTGAAAGGAGGCTTCTGAGCCTCTTGAAAGGAGGCTGAGCCTCTTGAAAGGAGGCTGAGGCCTCTTGAAAGGAGGCTTCCAGGCCTCTTGAAAGGAGGCTTCTGAGCCTCTTGAAGGAGGCTTGAGCCTCTTGAAAGGAGGCTTCCAGGCCTCTTGAAAGGAGGCTTCCGGGCCTCTTGAAAGGAGGCTCTGAGGCCTCTTGAAAGGAGGCTTGGGCCTCTTGAAAGGAGGCTTCCAGAGCCTCTTGAAGGAGGCTTCAGAGGCCTCTTGAAGGAGCTGGGCCTCTTGAAGGGAGCTGGAGCCTCTTGAAAGGAGGCTTCTGAGCCTCTTGAAGGAGGCTTCTGAGGCCTCTTGAAAGGAGGCCTGAGCCTCTTGAAGGAGGCTTCCAGGCCTCTTGAAAGGAGGCTTCCGAGCCTCTTGAAAGGAGGCTTCTGAGCCTCTTGAAGGAGGCTCGAGCCTCTTGAAAGGAGGCCTGAGCCTCTTGAAAGGAGGCTTCTGAGCCTCTTGAAAGGAGGCTTCTGAGCCTCTTGAAAGGAGGCTTCCGAGGCCTCTTGAAAGGAGGCTTCCAGGCCTCTTGAAAGGAGGCTTCTGAGCCTCTTGAAAGGAGGCTTGAGCCTCTTGAAGGAGGCTTCCAGGCCTCTTGAAAGGAGGCCTGAGCCTCTTGAAAGGAGGCTTCCTGAGCCTCTTGAAGGAGGCTGAGCCTCTTGAAAGGAGGCTTCCTGAGCCTCTTGAAGGAGGCTGGAGCCTCTTGAAAGGAGGCCTGAGCCTCTTGAAGGAGGCTTCTGAGCCTCTTGAAGGAGGCTTTGAGCCTCTTGAAAGGAGGCTTCCGGGCCTCTTGAAAGGAGGCTTCCGGGCCTCTTGAAAGGAGGCTTCCAGGCCTCTTGAAAGGGAGGCTTGAGCCTCTTGAAAGGAGGCTGAGCCTCTTGAAAGGAGGCTTCCGGGCCTCTTGAAGGAGGCTTGAGGCCTCTTGAAAGGAGGCTTGAGCCTCTTGAAAGGAGGCTTCCAGGCCTCTTGAAAGGAGGCTTCTGAGCCTCTTGAAAGGAGGCTTCTGAGCCTCTTGAAAGGAGGCTTCTGAGCCTCTTGAAAGGAGGCTTCTGAGCCTCTTGAAAGGAGGCTTCTGAGCCTCTTGAAAGGAGGCTTCTGAGCCTCTTGAAAGGAGGCTTCCTGAGCCTCTTGAAAGGAGGCTTCTGAGCCTCTTGAAAGGAGGCTTGAGGCCTCTTGAAAGGAGGCTTCCAGGCCTCTTGAAAGGAGGCTTCTGAGCCTCTTGAAAGGAGGCTGGGCCTCTTGAAAGGAGGCTTCTGAGCCTCTTGAAAGGAGGCTTCTGAGCCTCTTGAAAGGAGGCTTCCTGAGCCTCTTGAAAGGAGGCTTCTGAGCCTCTCTTGAAAGGAGGCTTCTGAGGCCTCTTGAAAGGAGGCTTCTGAGCCTCTTGAAAGGAGGCCTGAGGCCTCTTGAAAGGAGGCTTCTGAGCCTCTTGAAAGGAGGCTTCCAGGCCTCTTGAAGGAGGCTCTGAGCCTCTTGAAAGGAGGCCTGAGCCTCTTGAAAGGAGGCTTCTGAGGCCTCTTGAAAGGAGGCTTCTGAGCCTCTTGAAAGGAGGCTGAGCCTCTTGAAAGGAGGCTGAGCCTCTTGAAAGGAGGCTTCTGAGCCTCTTGAAAGGAGGCTTCTGAGCCTCTTGAAAGGAGGCCTGAGCCTCTTGAAAGGAGGCTTGAGCCTCTTGAAAGGAGGCTTCCAGGCCTCTTGAAAGGAGGCTCTGAGCCTCTTGAAAGGAGGCTTCCAGGCCTCTTGAAAGGAGGCTTCTGAGCCTCTTGAAAGGAGGCTTCTGAGCCTCTTGAAAGGAGGCTTCTGAGCCTCTTGAAAGGAGGCTTCTGAGCCTCTTGAAAGGAGGCTTCTGAGCCTCTTGAAAGGAGGCTGAGCCTCTTGAAAGGAGGCTTCTGAGCCTCTTGAAAGGAGGCTTCCAGGCCTCTTGAAAGGAGGCTTCCAGGCCTCTTGAAAGGAGGCCTGAGCCTCTTGAAGGAGGCTTCCAGGCCTCTTGAAAGGAGGCTCTGAGCCTCTTGAAAGGAGGCTTCCTGAGCCTCTTGAAAGGAGGCTTCTGAGCCTCTTGAAAGGAGGCTTCTGAGCCTCTTGAAAGGAGGCCTGAGCCTCTTGAAAGGAGGCTTGAGCCTCTTGAAAGGAGGCTTCTGAGGCCTCTTGAAAGGAGGCTGGGGCCTCTTGAAAGGAGGCTTGAGCCTCTTGAAAGGAGGCTTGAGCCTCTTGAAAGGAGGCTGAGCCTCTTGAAAGGAGGCTTCCAGGCCTCTTGAAAGGAGGCTGGAGCCTCTTGAAAGGAGGCTTCTGAGCCTCTTGAAAGGAGGCCTGAGCCTCTTGAAAGGAGGCTTCTGAGCCTCTTGAAAGGAGGCTCTGAGCCTCTTGAAAGGAGGCTCTGAGCCTCTTGAAAGGAGGCTTCTGAGCCTCTTGAAAGGAGGCTCTGAGCCTCTTGAAAGGAGGCTTCTGGAGCCTCTTGAAAGGAGGCTTGAGGCCTCTTGAAAGGAGGCTTTGAGCTCTCTTGAAAGGAGGCTTGAGCCTTTGAAAGGAGGCTCTGAGCCTCTTGAAAGGAGGCTTCTGAGCCTCTTGAAAGGAGGCTTCTGAGCTCTGAAAGGAGGCCTGAGCTCTGAAAGGAGGCTCTGAGCCTCTTGAAAGGAGGCTCTGAGCCTCTTGAAAGGAGGCTCTGAGCCTCTTGAAAGGAGGCTTCTGAGCCTCTTGAAAGGAGGCTTGAGGCCTCTTGAAAGGAGGCTTCTGAGCCTCTTGAAAGGAGGCTTCCAGGCCTCTTGAAAGGAGGCCTGAGCCTCTTGAAAGGAGGCTTCTGAGGCCTCTTGAAAGGAGGCTCTGAGCCTCTTGAAAGGAGGCTTCTGAGCCTCTTGAAAGGAGGCTTGAGCCTCTTGAAAGGAGGCCTGAGCCTCTTGAAAGGAGGCTTCCTGAGCCTCTTGAAAGGAGGCTTCTGAGCCTCTTGAAAGGAGGCTCTGAGCCTCTTGAAAGGAGGCTTCTGAGCCTCTTGAAAGGAGGCCTGAGCCTCTTGAAAGGAGGCTTCTGAGCCTCTTGAAAGGAGGCTTCTGAGCCTCTTGAAAGGAGGCTCTGAGCCTCTTGAAAGGAGGCTTCTGAGCCTCTTGAAAGGAGGCTTCTGAGCCTCTTGAAAGGAGGCTTCCAGAGCCTCTTGAAAGGAGGCTTCTGAGCCTCTTGAAAGGAGGCTCTGAGCCTCTTGAAAGGAGGCTTCCAGAGCCTCTTGAAAGGAGGCTCTGAGCCTCTTGAAAGGAGGCTTCTGAGCCTCTTGAAAGGAGGCTCTGAGCCTCTTGAAAGGAGGCTTCTGAGCCTCTTGAAAGGAGGCTTCCTGAGCCTCTTGAAAGGAGGCTTGAGCCTCTTGAAAGGAGGCTTCTGAGCCTCTTGAAAGGAGGCTCTGAGCCTCTTGAAAGGAGGCTCTGAGCCTCTTGAAAGGAGGCTCTGAGCCTCTTGAAAGGAGGCTTCCAGGCCTCTTGAAAGGAGGCCTGAGCCTCTTGAAAGGAGGCTCTGAGGCCTCTTGAAAGGAGGCTTCTGAGCCTCTTGAAGGAGGCCTGAGCCTCTTGAAAGGAGGCTTGAGGCCTCTTGAAAGGAGGCTTCTGAGCCTCTTGAAAGGAGGCTTGAGCCTCTTGAAAGGAGGCTTCTGAGCCTCTTGAAAGGAGGCTTGAGGCCTCTTGAAAGGAGGCTTCCAGGCCTCTTGAAAGGAGGCTCTGAGCCTCTTGAAAGGAGGCTTCCAGGCCTCTTGAAAGGAGGCTCTGAGCCTCTTGAAAGGAGGCCTGAGCCTCTTGAAAGGAGGCTTCTGAGGCCTCTTGAAAGGAGGCTTCCAGGCCTCTTGAAAGGAGGCTCTGAGCCTCTTGAAAGGACGCTTCCAGGCCTCTTGAAAGGAGGCTTCAGGCCTCTTGAAAGGAGGCTCTGAGGCCTCTTGAAAGGAGGCTTCTGAGCCTCTTGAAAGGAGGCTCTGAGCCTCTTGAAAGGAGGCTTCCGGGCCTCTTGAAAGGAGGCTTCTGAGCCTCTTGAAAGGAGGCTCTGAGCCTCTTGAAAGGAGGGCTCTGAGCCTCTTGAAAGGAGGCTGAGGCCTCTTGAAAGGAGGCTTCCAGGCCTCTTGAAAGGAGGCTTCCAGGCCTCTTGAAAGGAGGCTCTGAGGCCTCTTGAAGGAGGCTTGAGCCTCTCTTGAAAGGAGGCTTTGAGCCTCTTGAAAGGAGGCTCTTGAAGGAGCTCTTGAAAGGAGGCTTCCGAGCCTCTTGAAAGGGAGGCTCTGAGCCTCTTGAAAGGAGGCTTGAGCCTCTTGAAAGGAGGCTCTGAGCCTCTTGAAAGGAGGCTTCTGAGCCTCTTGAAAGGAGGCTCTGAGCCTCTTGAAAGGACGCTTCCTGAGCCTCTTGAAAGGAGGCTTCCAGGCCTCTTGAAAGGAGGCTTCTGAGCCTCTTGAAAGGGAGGCTTCTGAGGCCTCTTGAAAGGAGGCTCTGAGCCTCTTGAAAGGAGGCTTCTGAGCCTCTTGAAAGGAGGCTTGAGCCTCTTGAAAGGAGGCCTGAGCCTCTTGAAAGGAGGCTTCTGAGCCTCTTGAAAGGAGGCTTCCAGGCCTCTTGAAAGGAGGCTGAGCCTCTTGAAAGGAGGCTTCTGAGCCTCTTGAAAGGAGGCTGAGCCTCTTGAAAGGAGGCTTCTGAGCCTCTTGAAAGGAGGCTGGAGCCTCTTGAAAGGAGGCTTCCGAGCCTCTTGAAGGAGGCTTGAGGCCTCTTGAAAGGAGGCTTGAGGCCTCTTGAAAGGAGGCTTCTGAGCCTCTTGAAAGGAGGCTCTGAGCCTCTTGAAAGGAGGCTGAGCCTCTTGAAAGGAGGCTCTGAGGCCTCTTGAAAGGAGGCTTCTGAGCCTCTTGAAGGGAGGCTTGAGAGCCTCTTGAAAGGAGGCTTCCAGGCCTCTTGAAAGGAGGCTTCTGAGCCTCTTGAAAGGAGGCTCTGAGGCCTCTTGAAAGGAGGCTTCTGAGCCTCTTGAAAGGAGGCTTCTGAGGCCTCTTGAAAGGAGGCTTCTGAGCCTCTTGAAAGGAGGCTTCCAGGCCTCTTGAAAGGAGGCTTCCAGGCCTCTTGAAAGGAGGCTTGAGCCTCTTGAAAGGAGGCTTCTGAGCCTCTTGAAAGGAGGCTTCTGAGCTCTCTTGAAAGGAGGGCTTTGAGGCCTCTTGAAAGGAGGCTTGAGCCTCTTGAAAGGAGGCTTCCGAGCCTCTTGAAAGGAGGCTTCCGAGCCTCTTGAAAGGAGGCTTCTGAGCCTCTTGGAAAGGAGGCTCTGAGCCTCTTGAAAGGAGGCTCTGAGCCTCTTGAAAGGAGGCTCTGAGCCTCTTGAAAGGAGGCTTCTGAGCCTCTTGAAAGGAGGCTTGAGCCTCTTGAAAGGAGGCCTGAGCCTCTTGAAAGGAGGCTTGAGGCCTCTTGAAAGGAGGCTTGGAGCTCTCTTGAAGGAGGCTCTGAGCCTCTTGAAAGGAGGCTTCTGAGCCTCTTGAAAGGAGGCTGGGGCCTCTTGAAAGGAGGCTTCTGAGCCTCTTGAAAGGAGGCTTCTGAGCCTCTTGAAAGGAGGCTTGAGCCTCTTGAAAGGAGGCTTCCTGAGCCTCTTGAAAGGAGGCTCTGAGCTCTCTTGAAAGGAGGCCTGAGCCTCTGAAAGGAGGCTTCCGAGCCTCTTGAAAGGAGGCTTCCGAGCCTCTTGAAAGGAGGCTTCCGAGCCTCTTGAAAGGAGGCTTCCGAGCCTCTTGAAAGGAGGCTTCCGAGCCTCTTGAAAGGAGGCTTCCGAGCCTCTTGAAAGGAATCTTCCGAGCCTCTTGAAAGGAGGCTTCCGAGCCTCTTGAAAGGAGGCTTCCGAGCCTCTTGAAAGGAGGCTTCCGAGCCTCTTGAAAGGAGGCTTCCGAGCCTCTTGAAAGGAGGCTTTTAGACAAGTTTAATTGCATCATCAGAACCGGTGCCCCTCCCCCCTGCATTTGGGGCTTATTAAAAGAAATTTATCATGGGTTGTAGCCCTCCGAATCAGTTCATTATCGTAACAGCTACCGAAAAACGTCTCTCACGGTATGCTATCTATCGAGAGTGCATACAGACATGATAAGTGAGAGGTTTTCTTATTCTCCTTTGGATTCAAACCCTGATTAGCAGGCTTTTAATCCTCTCGCAACAATGCAACTGAGCTGTTCAGAAAAAAAAACCCTGATGAGTCCACCTAGCGGTTATGATGCCTTTCTCGCTCATCATAAAATATATCGCGTAAAATTAGTCAAAACAGCAATCTCATTATTTCCATCAAATTTGATTGCATCCATTTATTTCACAAGTGTAAGCTATCAAAGCTTGGCGATGAAAAAATTATTGACAGTATATGATTTAAATTATTATCCAGACCTTCAAAAGATTTGACAGACATCTTGGACGAATTTATAACAAGCAACATACGATGGAAATCGTTAGTTGTTTTCATTATTATTTCTGAACATAAAATTCTGTTCAAAAATGTGGAAAAATTCAGGCGTAATTGTCAGCAAATTGATGGTAGACGAATTGTTTACGTTTTAAAATTCGGACCCAGTGACCTCACTACGGATCTCGAATGCTGAGCTCCATCGACGATGCCATCGAAATATAAGAGCGTAAATGAAGGTGGATCGGTCACACATTACGAAATAGTGGAGATAAAATCAGCAAGCAAACGCTGGACTGGAATCCGACAGCACAGCGCAACAGAGGCAGACTATGCTGCTCTTTGTGACAAAGCCTCAACAAAGCAGCCCAGAAAGTCGATGGGAATATGACCTGGATCCAAGACAAGGCAAAAGCAAGCAGCCGCCCAGGTTGGAGATTTTTTGTAGCGTAAAATACGTTGACATGAAAATTGATAGTCAACGTATTATTTAGAATTAAATTTTGCCAAATACTGACTCATTTGGAGGAATGGAACTAGAACATCCTTAATTTGGAGTGTATGGAAACATTATTTTTACCTGAGGCTTGAATGAATGAATCAATGAAGATGAGGACCGATGCTTCAGTACCAGATATACTCCTGAGAAAGGTTGCTTCATGAGAGAACAGAAGAAAGCTGCTCCATATGTCACTGTTGTTCGCTGGTGTAGAGAATATTTACCTCTTTTGCCTCACTTATACTGAGTTGCGCATTTATGTTTCAATTAATGTGTAAAATAGAGGTACAGGGGTTAGACAAAAAGGTTAAGCTAGGCAAAATTTTGTCGAAATTGGAATCAGCATAACTTTGCGTAGAATGATCCGGTTTTTTTGAAACCTGGACCATCGGACTAGTTTCTGGGAAAAATATTAAACATGATGGCAGTAAACGTCAAATAAAATGACAAGCAGAAGAAAAAATGCATGTTTAACATACCCTCGGAAAACCCGAAACATCTCCGGTGGCCAAGGGTCAATCTGAGGTTTTGCATAAAGACAGTATACTAGAAGAGCTTCCGCGTCCGATGGTCCAGGTTTCATCAAAATCGGATCATTCTACGCAAAGTTATGCTGATTTCAATTTCGACAAAATTTTGCCTATCTCAACCTTTTTGTCTAACCCCTGTATATAATGCAGGTTCTCTCTTTCTTGCATATAAGGTTTTGTATTTATACAACACTAACTCGCTTCTGAAATACTTCCGATGAACGAAGGAAGTATCTTCATCTCACGCAGCGCTACTGAACGATGCCTCTTAGGCAATACCCGGCTTGTGTAGATGCCACGTTCAAAACTCCCCACTTTCAATGTATAAAACGAATGCTTTGTATTTGACTCTTCCCTTGTTCTTAAGCAAGCAGCACGTCATCAAAACCTCACTGTGGGCTGAAAACGAAGCATTCTTTCATATTGGTTTGATCATGTAGGTTGCATTCTAGCGTTTATAAATTTATCTATTCGAGGTTCTGTCCTTTTGATCTATTGTCTCGCAGCCCTTCATAGACTATATTGGTTATGGATGGCATAATATGTTCAAGACAAAGTTTTGAAATAATAAAATACACATTTATCAAAACTTTATCAACAGTTTTGATTAGAATTGCAATACATCCGCCATTATGTATTATTGTCTGAGATACAGCAAAGGTACATCTATATTTTGCATGTTCTAGCAGTCGCTAGAACTGTAAATGAACTTCCACACCATTTCCATTTCTGTCACCTATACCTTACTTGACTACTCTAGCAGTAACTGCTACAATTGGAAAAGAAAAAAATTCCGCATGGATCCGTGGCAAGTGCAGAGGGATACCCGGCTTGTAGTGGGCGAATTAATGCATCACCATTTCCTCCCCTTCCCCTCCCCTTTTTGAAAAAAAATAACAATTTAGAAAATTTGACATTTTTGGACATTTTTATTTTGTGGTTCGGTTGTGGGCACCCTTGAAAACTTAAAATAAAGAAGGATGAATAAAAACCACCCAGATTTAAAGACAAGGAATAGTTTATTCATTCTAATAGCCAGGAGACACTCAAAAACTCAAATCAATCCACCTAGCAGGAATGATGCCTCCCTCGGTGCATTAAGGAGGATGTTGAAAAAAATCACATAAGAAAGGTCTAAAATAGCACCTTAAGTAAATGGGTTTCAATTTTTCATTGATTTACGTTTTATTGGTATGCATGACAGTCAAAAAAATCCTGATTAATCACCCTAGCGGTAATAATGCTTTTCTCGTTCATTACAAAAAATAATATTTTGGCCATAAATTTTGATCCCATAGTCCGATCTGACCAATTTTCAATGGGAAATAATGGCCAAACATTCCTCGTCAAATGCAACTTGCTGCAAGCAAATCGATCAACGCTTTGTTCCAAAAAGTGTGTGCATAATAACTAGACATGCCCAAAGAACAAACATATTAAATAAACTCATTATTTCAATCAATTATGTCTAAATAATTATAAAAACTGCATAAAAACGTTATTAAAATTAAGTTAAGGGACAACTAAAACGATAATGATTTATCAATAATATGAGGGTGCCCATAACCGAACCAGTAAGGGTGCCCACAACCGAATTTCGCAGCCTTTTTGGAATATGAAGAAAAAAAATTTCGCGCTAAAATTTGGATGGCAATCGACATTGAGCCTCAAAATAGATTAAATTTACTGTATAAATACGCATTAGAACTCACTATTTCAATTAAATCACTTTAATTTATAACACTTTGAAAAAGGCAAAAAAAAAACTTTCGTTTTGTTTTTCTTGCACAAAAAATTGATTTGTTTCTAGTTCAAAGTAGAGATGCCCATCCGGTTTATTATTAAGCACAAAACATCATGCTATTATACCAAACAAATGACGATTGTCAGAATGACAGCATCTCTTATCTGTCAAAAGATACATAGGGGTGCCCATAACCGAACGGTGCCCACAACCGAACCTTCTCCCCTACATATATAAAGAGTTCGTCACTGAGAACAAGCGACATGTCACGACATGCGACACCAACATGCGCTTTTTTGTATCAAATACTGGGTTGCTACTTTTCCTACTTTATAAATAGGATCATATCTTTCCCTTCCTGCAATTTCAAGCCAGTTTTGATGATGAAATAATGACGTGGGCGCTTCACCTAAAATTCAAATGAACGGTCGATCACTTAGAGTGATTGATTGTTTATCCTCGCGATGGATGAACAATTAAAGAATCATAAAAAGTTTTATTCACACATGTGTAGTTTAGCTAATCGTTCACCATAACGGCCACCAACGACAAGCATGTCCCATTTCCAAACTCCTGCTCATGTTCTAGTCCACGCTATCATGCTATGAGTTTATGTTTATCTGTTTACACAAAAAGTATATTTATGGGAAATAACTTGGAATCAGAGTGGTAATGCTTAATATTCGGTGGCAGCCCTTACTTTGAACCGTTCAATGTTCAAAAACGATCCATAAAAGAATGAAAAACGATCCGTAACTAACATCTGAATGTTCCATAAAACGATACCATAAATCCATAAAATAGTTCGGGAGATTCCATAAAAAATAATTTTATGATCCATGAAATATGAAAAATGATCCATAAAATTTCAAATTTGCGCAATTTTTATCCTGATGATGATCCATAATTTCAGTAATATGATCCATAACTTTGGTCATATGATCCATAATTTTGTTTATATGATCCATAATGCTTGGAAAGAAGGCCAATGAAACTATATTAATTGATCCACACATTTTATAAAATCTATGGATCATTTGCCAAAATGTATGGATCATATCACCAAAACTATGGATCATTTGAACAAAGCTATGGATCAAATGGCCAGAGTTATGGATCATATGACTAAAATTATGGATCATATTACTGAAATTATGGATCATCATCAGGATAAAAATTGCGCAAATTTGAAATTTTATGGATCAAAATATAGTTTTTATGGATCATTTTTCAAAGATTTATGGATCATTTGTCATACGTTCATGGTAAAATAGCAGGAATTGTATTGTTTTTCTTGACTATGTTAATGGAACATATTTTCCCATTAATTGCTAAATTTTAGTTTAGTTATGGATCGAAAAAATATTCTTTATGGGATCTCCTGAACTATTTTATGGATTTATGGTAGCGTTTTATGGAACATTCAGAATTTATTTATGGATCGATTTTCGTTTTTTTAAGGATCCGTCTTTATTGTTTATATGCAAAAGTATGTTTTGCCATATTCGGTATACAGGTCGGACTCGATTATCCGGAGACTCGATTATCCGGGGACTCGATTATCCGGGGTTCGATTATCCGGAATTTTAGACTCGATTATCCGGAGTATTTTTTTTCTTCAAATTTTTTTAATTCTAAATTTTTATTTTCAGTAGGATAATATACACTATGATTATTTTAACAATTTGGCGTATCTAGGTTGTGGGAGGGGGTTGAAAAAGGGGTCGTTTTGTAAATTGAAATTTGACTATAGGCTTGTATATCAACTTCATGAATTCAAATGATTATATTACTATTATATTCATACAAAATAGGATTATATGAAGAAATATGAACGTAGCTTGTATGGAGTGGACTGAAATAGGGTTGTTCTATATATTTATTTTATTTGGATGAATCAATTATTTTCTTCAGAACATGTCCACAAACTTCTCGCTTCAAGAACTTTTCCGTGGTCGGAGACGAGCCAGCCTCGGGCTAAAAGTCTCCCTAATAAAGAAAAAAAAACATTTCCGTGGAAGCCTTGCCACCATAGAACGGTGTGTTTGGATGCATAACATTGGTTGCAGAATTCGCTCTCAATTAATAATTAACGACGATGGACATAAAGCATAAGGCTTTTCTTTATCATATCAAGACATGAAAACAAATTGCTCGTCACCTGATACAAATGCGAGAAAAGGGCAGAGAAATATTTCCACCGACGTTGTGATAAAACGCTTCGTTCTACTACAATTGCCATTGAAGATCATGTGCAAAACAAGTCAAAATGCTCCATCAGCACCAATAACTTTTACCTATAATTACTATAACCTTTCAATTGAAGTTGTCCTAAAGGAATTTATCTTGCAGAATATCACCCTTGAAGGAATAATACATTAATTACGTAACGCAAAAATCGCGAATTTCCAGGAGAAAATCTTCAGCAACAAACGGAAACACGTTACCAAGAAGAGATTGCAAGGACCTGTAAATGGTTATTTGATGCGCGGATCATTGCCCAATATTTGATTCAAAAGACCCCTTTTTGTCTCCCTCGGACACAAAGTATACCGAAAGGCTATTTGTTTTCTCCAAAAACAAACATATTTTAGATGTCTCGGAGCTTCATAGTATTATATACCGATCATCTATGGTCGGCGAATTGGGGCCCATTTTTTGCACTTCTTCTTCTTCTTCTTATTGGCATTACATCCCCACACTGGGACAGAGCCGCCTTGCAGCTTAGTGTTCATTAAGCACTTCCACAGTTATTAGCTGCAAGGTTTCTAAGCCAGGTTACCATTTTTGCATTCGTATATCATGAGGCTAGCACGATGATACTTTTATGCCCAGGGAAGTCGAGACAATTTCCAATCCGAAAATTGCCTAGACCGGCACCGGGAATCGAACCCAGCCACCCTCAGCATGGTCTTGCTTTGTAGCCGCGCGTCTTACCGCACGGCTAAGGAGGGCCCCTATTGGCACTTATCCTTATCCAATTTGCTTGCGACTGGTTGCATTTAACGGGAAATCTTATTAAGTTCCCCCTAACACACGTGACTTGACCGAAAAATTGCGACGCGATTCTAACGCTTGGCGAATGCGATTCTGTCGCAGTTGGAGTGGAAGAGTAACTGGAACATTGCCTACAGCGACCCAACGATAAAATCGCGGCGACTAGTTTTTGCCGTTGAGGTGATGAAATCACTCAGGTCTGGGGGAGCCTGAAAGTTGAAAATTTTCTTATTGAAAAATGGATAGATCGGACAATTGACTCAAAAGTTTCATAGCTTTTTGTTGAAAATTGACTAGATCAAACTTTGGGTTCAGAAATAATGACCAAAATACTATTTTTTGTACAAAAAGTGCGTAAATAGTCTAGTTATTTTTTTTGGCACCTATTCTCAACCATCAAGTTCGATTCAAATGGGAATCCTGTCTCATCATTTCATATTGAAAATTGGCTGGATCGTACTATAGACTCAAAAGTTATGGCAAAAATACTATTTTCCATTGTATACCAGAAAATCACCGATACCGTTAGGCGGATTAATCAGGGTTTTTCCAAAATAATTTCTGACTACACCACTGCAAATACAATAAAACATAATTTTTTCGTCATTTAATTGCAGATTTGATTTTTTTTCTAGTGATTCGATTATCCGGAGGATTCGATTATCCGGAGTGAAAAAAAAATCGATACTCATATACATGCATACATACATTAAACAAATAATAATACTATTCAAAGTAATGTTCTCAAACATCATTGGTTTCTGCTTTACTGTGTTATTTCGCTTCCTTTTCTTCCTAATCCGATTGATGAATCCAAACGAAAATAATAACCATCATATACACATTTTTATTCGCTTGGATTGCGAGAGATTTTCGTTAAATGGCTTATATGCACTTGAGGATCACCCCCTAATATTAGGAATATCTAGCGCTCAGAACGATCACCAAAATGTTTTGTTCTGCGTTGTGCGAATGAGTAAATTAATTAACAAATACAGAACGATCACGTGATCTTCAAAATATTTTGTTCTTCTTTGTATAGGTGAATAAATTAATTAGCAAATGAAATATTAGTGCGCATCCGATCGTGTTTCCTCTAATAAGCAGAACGATCGCGCAATCATTGAGATATTTGACTCTGTGTTGTGCGAGTAATTAAATTAATTAACAAATAAAAATTTTGTGCGTGTTCTATCGTGTTTGTTTAGTACGCAGAGCGATCGCGCGATCATCGAAATATTTTATTCTGCTCTGTGCGGTTGATAAGTCGATTCACTAGTGCGCGTTCGATTGTATTTTTGTTTAAACCGTGGGCGGTCAAACATGCTCATATGTCTTGGGGGAATTTCATGCTTGTCTTAGCATATGCAATGCACAGCCAGTATCAAAAGGCATCCTGGAAATGTCTCCGTTATATCATATTTAAAACACTAAATAAAAATCCTGGAAATGTGCCTAACTCTTATGCCAAGCTGACCTTAGTTATATATAGGTAAATTAATTGTGATTTAGTGGGGTAGCATCATACAGAAGATGAGAAAAAAAAGGTTACGAGCAGGATCTCAATGGCGATGCCATATATTTTTATTAGATAATTTGTATACTTCCAACACTTCCAGCACATCACCGTCATCCTGGCTTTCTTTATATGTACCATTTTTATGAACATTGTACGTAGAATAACTAAGATCAAACTATCCTTACCTTACACATCCCGTCAGGATGACAAGACATGTGACACGTGGAGCTTTACTCCGTTTTATTGCATTCCATAAAAGATGGACTGCATCGTTCTTTTACCAAACATGAAGACAAACAATCAACAGGTAGCGCAACCAGTCACTATAAGTGCCGCACAGACTCCTCTTAGATCAAGACACTGAACAGTTCTTTTGAATTTCGCTGCTAAACCGGCTTTCATGTTGAAATTATTTACCAACTCAAGTCTCATCTACGACACCGACCGGCAACGACCGGATCACTCGAGAAAATTGTTGCCTCACTTTGGTAGTGATAAACGACGAAACAAAAGACGGGAGTGCTCCTCCGATGCAGTTCTGGAGTTGGTGGAAAGCGCTCATAAGCTTAGTCCTCCGCTCGGCGAAACCGAGTCTTCGTTTATGGGAACATAACGAATCTGTATGAGGAGCACGCGTATCAAGGTGTGCCAAATAACTTCCGATACTCGTTGGTATATATTTCCCTCCCAGTTTTTATCAACCCTGCGAATGGTTGCACATAGTTGTTTATAGTTTCAAATTGAATCTGATTTTATTATCTAAGACCAAAAATAAGTTGACTTCTTTTATGAAGTATGTTTTAAATGGAAAGATAAGCAATTTTCTTTTTATATGTCTTAGGCGAGTATTATTTTTAATAGATTAACTTACATATTAACTGGAATTGGGGCCCTCCTGAGCAGTGTGGTAAGATACGATGCTACAAAACTAGACCATATTGAGGGTTGCAGAGTTCGATTCCCGGTCCGGTCTAGGGAATTTTCAGGTGGAAATTTTCTCGACTTCCCTGGGAAAATCGTGTTAGCCTCATGATATACAAATGCAAAAATGGTAACTTGGCTTAAGAACCTCGCAGTTAATAACTGTGAAAGAGCTTAATGAACACTACGCTGCGAGGCGGCAATGTCACAGTGGGAGATGTAATGCCAATGAAGTAGATCAACTGGAGATTTTATATTTCTTGCTTTTTTTATACCGGTTTCATTTTTCTTTGACAAACAAGTCAGAACTTCGAGTGCCATTAGTAATAAAATCAGGCCTTTGTCAACAATATGTAGAACGATTCTTTCTAATTTCCAATTTCGATGTTATGTACAGAGCTTTCTGACCCACCCTAATTGAACTCGCCATAGAATGTATTGTACCCATTGCACAAAAAAGTAAAGTGCTATCGTCTTTTATGTATGGAGAAGCGGCTTACGGTTGAAGTATGTGGAAGAGTATGCGACTATAAAAGGAGCAAAGCAGCTGTAGCTGCTTTATGGAGCCTGTTTTCCCAACGTGAAAAATATATAAATTGCAAGGAAAGGTCGCGTCATTCTATGTGCCGCCAGCTCGCACGCCCGACTCACCTTCGTTCGTAACAACCCCCCAACTTGGTTGGCACTGAGGGATGCGATGTGAAATGAACAATTTCAGGGCTTGTTTATTGCGTTTTCCGGCTGGCTTTACAAACGCTCTAGCTCGGTTGCAACACAGTTCCTGCGAGGATGCATTCATGGGTTGCAGAATGAAGTGTCTCCCTGAGTTATAGCTGGCTCGCACAAGGCAGCACGGGATTGGAATCAGGTGTGAAAGTTTAAAATATATTGTGTTGACTATTATTCAAATACATTCAATTGAGTGAAGAGAGGTGTGGCTGTAACAATAAATATCTGTAAATTTCTAGCACATATGTTGTACAATAGACTGGCACCTGCAACTGAAAAGCTGAATTCTGTGGCAAATCCTAGCATGTTGCCTTTGGGAAAGAAGACCATTTTTTGATCATTTTGACTCAAACGGTCGTACCATAAACTGATGCATTTAATTTGAGGTTCATATGAGGTTTAAAAATGGAAGACCGTCAACCTTTTGTTCAGAAATTTAGTTGGACGATGCAAAAAGAGCAGTTGCAATGTTGATTTACAATGAATTTCCCGCAGAGACCTGTGTGCTGGTTAAACTTTTATCGGTGGTGGCGTGACAGATAATTTTTATCAAGCATGAAATTGTTTAATGTATTTTGAATCCTCCGAATTCAAAATTTCCGGAAGCTCTACCAGAATTCCCTCCAGTAATGTCTCTGGAAGTTCCTAAGAGAATTCATTCGGTCATCCAGGATTTTTTCCGAACGTTTCTCCAGTCATTCCTTCGGAAGTATCTCGAAAAAAAATCTCCAGGAATTCTTCCGGGAGTTCGTCCAGGTCTTCTTCCAGAAATTCCTCCAGGAATTCGTTAGGAAAATTCTTCCGGATTTTTTCGGAAGTTCCACCAAGATTACTTCGGAAGTTCCTCCAGAAATTCCTCCAGAATTTTTTCAAAGAGTTTCTCTTTCAGGAAGAAATCTTCATAAATTACATCTAGAACTTACTTGCTAGGGATTTTTTTTTTCAAATTTCCTCTGTGAATTCTGTCAGGAATTTGTGTATAAGCCTAATTCTGAATTCCTATAGAAATTGTTCCCATTTTTTTTTTACAGAAACTAACTCAGAAATTCCTTAAGGTATTTGTCCCAAAACTTCTCGAAGAAATCTGTGGAAAACATTTCAGGAATTTTATATAGAATGAATTCCTCTGGAAAACTTTAGAGCAATTTATCTGGAAATTGATTCGATTATTTCTTCAGAAGTTTACCCTGGAGCTCTATTTTTTTATTATTCTGAAGATATTCTTCAGCAATTCCCACAAAAACATCTTCAGAGATTCTCCCGGAAATACTTGTCGGAAATCCTCAACATTTTTTCTTCTTCTTACTTACTTGATACTTGATGGGCTACAGCTCTTCGATGAACCTACGCCGAATGGAGTATCCTTCTCCACTGGACTCGATCCTGGGCCAATCGCTTCCAGTCGCCCTGAACATTGAGCGCCCTCAGGTCCTCTTCAACTGCAAAAAGCCATCGTGTACGCGGCCTTCCACGAAGCCTGCGGCCTCTTCCGGGTTCTCTACTAAATATTATCTTCGCTTGTCGTTCTTCCGGCATACGAACAACGTGACCAGCCCATCGTAGTCTGCCGTGTTGTATAAGCTTAATAATATCCAGCCCTTTATACACCTGGTACAATTCGTGATTCATGCGACGCCGCCAGATACCGTTCTCCTGTTTACCGCCGAGTATTGTCCGCAGCACCTTACGCTCAAACACTCCGAGAGCTCTCCGATCAGCCTCCTTTAACGTCCATGTCTCATGGCCGTATAAAGCCACCGGAAGAATCAGAGTAGTATACAGCGCGAAGTCCGAAGTCCGTAATAACCCCTATTTGCAGCTGCAATACGCCTTTTCACCTCGCGGGTAACATCATTATCGCACGTCACTAATGTTCCAAGATACACAAATTCTTCTACCACTTCGAATTTTTCACCATCCAGCACTATTTCGCTACCACCACCACTAATGAACCCACGTTGATTGCCAGCGACCATGTACTTCGTTTTGCTGGTATTGATCGTGAGTCCAATCCTCGCTGTCTCCCTCTTAAAAGGCGCAAAAGCCTCTTCCACGGCACGACGATCAATTCCGATAATACCGATATCATCCGCAAATCCCAGGAGCATATGCGATTTTGTGATAATGGTACCGCTTCTTTGTACACCAGCTCTCCTAATCGCTCCCTCGAGCGCTATATTGAACAGTAGGTTCGAGAGTGCATCACCCTGCTTTAATCCATCTAAGGTAACAAATGACGTCGAAATTTCATCCGCAACCCTTACACTTGATTTCGATCCGTCCAACGTTATACGAATCAGCCGTATCAGTTTCGCCGGAAAACCATGTTCAAGCATAATTTGCCATAATTCATTCCGTTTCACTGAATCGTACGCCGCCTTGAAATCAATAAACAGATGATGTGTCTGCAAGTTGTACTCCCGGAATTTATCAAGGATTTGTCTCAGGGTAAACATTTGATCCGTCGTTGATCGGCCCTCACGAAAACCTGCTTGGTATTCGCCGACGAGGGACTCTTCAAGCGGTCTCAATCTGTTGAACAGAATACGGGACATAATTTTGTACGCCGAATTAAGTAGGGTTATTCCTCGGTAATTGGCGCACTCCAGTCTGTGCCCTTTCTTAAAGAGAGGGCAAATGAGGCCGTCCAACCAGCTAGCAGGCATTTCCTCGTCTTCCCATATTTTCGACATAATATGGTGCAGAACTTCGTAAATCTGCTCACTGCCATGTTTGAGAAGTTCAGCTGGGAGCTGGTCCTTCCCGCAGCCTTATTGTTTTTCAGCTCTTTGACAGCTTTTTTAACCTCATCTAGTGTAGGTGACTCCACAGCTTGTCCATCGTCGCTAATATTTAGTCTGTTCTCCGATGCACCGTCACTTCCTCCATTGAACAAAGTCTCGAAATGTTGCTTCCACCTGGCAGCCACTTCGGTTTTATTTGTCAGCAAATTCCCTTGTTGATCGTTGCACATGACGGGAGATGGCGCTGTCTTTCTCCGCACGCCATTGACAGACTCATAAAACCTCAGCATATCGTTTTGCTCCATTTTTTCCTGCGCCTCACTAATAACTTGTACTTCGTACTCTTTTTTCTTCCTGCGGTGGGTTCGTTTTTCGGCTGCTCTTGCTTCCTTGTACCGATCTCTATTCGATCGGGCACCTGACACCAAATTCCGGCTTCTGGCAACGTTCTTCTCGTCTGTCACTCTCTGACACTCCAAATCGAACCAACCCGTCCTGGGTCGCCTCTGTGCAGTGCCTACCACTTCTCGTGCTGTTGTGCTCACCGCCCCATGGATCGACTTCCATAGATCGTTGATGTTGTCGCTAACGTTGATTGCACTTATCCGTTCGTCGAGCTTCTGGCGGTACTCAGCCGATACTCCTTCCGCCGACAATCGCTGGATATTGTAACGCATCGTTCGCTGTGATCTTTCGTTCGATACAGTTGACAACCGTGATCGAATTTTACTGACAACGAGTTAGTGATCAGAGTCAATGTTCGGACCTCTGAATGTCCGCACATCGATAACATCCGAGAAATGGCGCCCATCCACCAGAACATGGTCTATCTGGTTGCAAGTTTCACCATTTGGGTGTCTCCAGGTGTGCTTTCGGATGTTCTTTCGTGCAAAGTAGGTGCTACTGACGGTCCTCTGGCAGCAGCAAAATTTACTAGCCGTAGGCCGTTGTCATTGGTAGCGGAGTGAAGGCTCTCCCTACCGATTAAGGGACGGAAAACGTCCTCTCTACCGACCTGAGCGCTAGCGTCTCCGATAACAATTTTCACGTCATGCTTTGGGCACTCTCCATAGGCTTTATCAAGACATTCATAAAACGTTTCCTTCACATCGTCGGATTTATCGTTTGTCGGTGCGTAAACGTTGACTAGGCTGTAATTGAAGAATTTGCCCCATATCCTCAACACACAGATTCGTTCGCTAATGGGTTTCCACCGCATCACTCGCTTCATCTGCTTGCCCATCACTACGAAACCAACTCCATGCTCTGCTTTTTCACCGCCGCTGTGATAGATGTTATACTTGAATGCAGTATTGGTCGTGGGGTCCACGGCTCGGAATTCACGTTCTCGGATCTAGGCCATCGGACTTCTTGAATAGCAGCCACGTTCACTCCAACCTTCTGCAGTTCACGAGCCAGAAGGCTCACTCGTCCAGGTTCATTTAGGGTCCTGACATTCCAGGTACCGAGTTTCCAATCATAGTCCTTATTTCGTTGCCGGGTCGGTTGCCAAAAATAACGTTCTCTTTTTCTTCTATCTCCATTTTTCGTGGTATTTGAGAGGCTTCAGTAAGCTACCTTACCGGGGTCGCGTTACCTACATCGCGATGATGGGGCTGCCACCTTAGGTATAGCTGACGTGATACAGCATTTCGTTGATCAGCCGCTGGGCACCAGGCAGATGCTGTTTGAGCCGCACCTCCTGGTGAACAGACGCTCGAGGCGTACCTTCTCACTCTAGCTGATGTCAGAAGGACAACAGTGCCCAGGCTGCACTACCAGCTAAGTACACAACCCTTAGCTGGCGGTCTTTTGTCATCGGACGACCCGTGGAAGCGTGAGATAGGGACTTGTGGGGACCGGAGCTCTGTGGGGCGCTCCTTCCTTGATGTCAACCCACCATTTTGCAGCCCAGAATTTATTCTTCTTATTGGCCCCATTATATCCCCACACTGGGACAGAGCCGCCTCGCAGCTTAGTGTTCCGGTTGGAAGAAGACTTCTGGTTCGCTGGCGCTCCGACGACTCGAGACCAAACACTGTTCACTGCTGGATTTCAATCCAAACCGACGCTTACGTGCTGGTCCCTTCTCCATCGACGCTGCAGCTCTGACAGTATTTGCGTCACGACTCTGTTTACCGCATTCCACGTACCTTCATCGAGACACATTCGCTCTGCGATGTTGACCGCCCTTCTGGCAGGCATTCTTCTACGAGCCGGCAGTCGAATATCACGTGCTCTGGAGTCTCCTCGACGCATGGCCACACCGGTGCAAATATTGGCGGAAACAACCGTGTCCGGACAGGAACTGTGTAAGGTAAAAGTTCACCTCACCATGCTCCCTGCTCACCTACGTCGACACATTAGGGATGAACCGATGGGTTCACTTTTCCTTATTCGCATTGTCTCACTCCTGCTGCCACTTCACCATAGAGTCCATTTTCACCGCCTTCCTCACATTTCTGGTATCTCTTCGTAGGTAGCACTAGATATCCTATGCTAGGGTTATGCAGATTGGAATCATTCCTGCGATAACGCAAACTGCCTCCAAGGAAATGGTTCGGTACGCACTCGCGACTCGAACGGCCATAAGGCGAAACACGCTGTTCAACTTTCTGCGGTTACGTTTCGTCTTGAGCGCAGCTCCCCAGGCTGGGCTGGAGCTCCGTACCTCAGTATCGAGGATGATACTGCTGCCAGAAGACGTCTACTGCTGCTTTTAGGACCACCCACGTTCGACATGATCCTTGCAAACGCACTGACCATTTTAGCCGCCTTTCGCAGGAATAGTCGACATGGGTGTTGAAATTCAACCGGTCGTCGATCATCACTCCTAGATGCCTCAAAGCCCGCACGGACGGTATGTTGTACCCTGCTACGGTAATCTGGATCCGCTGGATCTCTCGGCAGCATCACTTCTGTTTTGTGGTGAACTAGCTGCAGCTTGACTCTGTTCATCCAGTTTTCAACTGCGTCGGTCGTTTCCGCCACCAGCATTTCTACTTCTTCCAACGACTCTCCGGTTATTGTAAGGACGACATCGTCCGTAAATCCGAAGATCTTCACGCCTTTGGGCAACCTCAGTTTTAGAACTCAATTGTACATAATGTTCCACAGCGTTGGGCCTAGTATGGAACCTTGCGGAACATCTGCCGTAACCCTAATCGACTTCTGCCCCGAATTCGTTTCGTAAACCAGGATCCGGTTCTGAAAGTAACTTTCCAGGATTCTACACAAGTAGTCAGGAACCCGCATACCGTGCAGCGCTGCGGCGATGGCCTCCCAGCTGGCACTGTTAAAAGCGTTTTTGACGTCAATCGTTACTACAGCGCAGAATCGATTGCCACGCCTCTTCTTCTTGGCCGCTCTCTCTGAAACTTCAATGACCGTCCTGATTGCATCCACCGTCGATCTGCCTTTTCGGAATCCGAACTGCTTTTCCGATAAGTCAGTCTCGCCCTCAGTGAACTGCGTCAGCCAATTAAGGATAACCCTTTCCAGAAGCTTCCCCAATGTATCCAGCAAGCATATGGGCCTATACGATGCTGGATTCCCCGGCGGTTTCCCTGGTTTCGGCAGCAGCACTAGTTTCTGGATCTTCCACCTATCCGGAAAGTTACCATCTGCTAGGCATTTCTGCAGCACCATCCTGAACAAATCTGGAAACGCCAGAATCGCAGTTTTTAGAGCCACGTTTGGAATTCCATCCGGACCCGGAGCTTTCTTCATCTTCAGACCTTTCGCCACTGATGACAGCTCGTCGTTGGAGACTTGCATACCTGCAATGGTTACTCCGTCTTCATCTGCGTACGGTGTAGGCGGTCACATCGTAGAATCATGCTGCGGGAAGAGACCGTCAACGATGATCTTCAGCTTGTCAGGACACATTTCCGCTGGTGTCGCTGGACCCCTGATCCTCGCTGTTACGACCCGATAAGCATTGCCCCAAGGATCAGCGTCAGCTTCCCGGCACAACTCCTTGAAGCAGTTAGATTGGCTGACTTTAATCTCCCGTGTGAAGGCCGATCTAGCTTCACGGAAAATTATCTTACGCTCCTCTCTGACTGTTTCAGACCTTGCTCTCTGAAAGCGTCTTCTGGCTCTGAGACACGCAGCACGAAGACTAGCAAGAGTTTCGTTCCACCAGTAATTAAGCCTCCGGCTTCTCCTTGGCTCCAGTTTCCTTGGCATCGTCGCATCGCATGCCCTCGCAAGAGTTTCTGTCAGCTCATTTGCATCGAGATTTGTAGCGCCGCTGTCTTTTTTTTTTTTTTTCTTCTTCCTAAGCAATGGAGGGGGAATCTGCTCAACAGACATCCTGGGTTGACCAGGAAGTGCTGGGTTAGGGGCCACCTCCAATGAGGGAGGCAGGACTGCATCCCCGACCAGCTAAACCGTTTCCATTGCCGCCAAGCCCATCGTCCCTTCGGTACAACCAGAAAGTAATGCTTCAAAGGGGCCAGTGCATAACGCACCCTCGAGGTTAGCTGCGTGTCCTTGCAGCATCGAACATCGTGACTCGCTTTTTAGAAGAACACCATGGTATCGTGCCAGCGCATTGCCGGCTTTCCAGGTGGCCTTACCACGCCCTATGTCCTCGGAAGGTGGGCAGGGTCGACTTCGCGCCTGCTTCCCTCTGCACGACTGGTATCAAGAATGATGATGCCGCGTGCACCCCAAATTGACCTTTCTGCGATAGGGCCTATTCGCCAGCACACAGAGGGACTTGCCGACGCGGTGCCCCTTTCCGTCCTCGGGCTCGGAACCCGCCCGGTTGACCGACGCCGTGAAAGCGACGATACCATGTTGTTTTTCACGCGGCCACTTGTTCGATAAAAGGATCGAGTTCGACCACAGGGCACCGGTATGACCCATGAAGCCGACTCCGAACCCTTGGACCACCTAGCGCCGCTGTCTGCTCGAAGTGGATCGATAAAGAGATCCTTGTCGAAGTCCTTCGCCTTCCATTTTCGCCCGCTATTCCTAATCTTTCGCCGTACCGTCGGCATGCGTGTTCCAACACTGTACCGAATCGCCTGGTGATCACTATGTGTATAGTCCTCACTAACTCTCCAGCTCGTGTTCCTCACCAGCGACGGACTGCAGAACGTGACGTCGATGATGAACTCCCTACCATCTCTGCGAAATGTACTAACGGTACCTTCGTTGCACAGCCTGACGTCCAGCTTTGCCAATGCCTCCAGCAAACTGTAACCTCTGGGGTTAGTCAGCCTGCTTCCCCACTCCACTGCCCAAGCGTTGAAGTCGCCTCCGATGATTACCGGTTTTCGGCCGATCAGCTTCTCCGTGAGTGGATCCAGCATCCGGTTATACTGCTCCATCTTGGGGGTGCGTAGCAGCTACACACGAAGATCCCGTTGATTTTGGAGATAACGAAACTCTCGCTTGAGCTGTCTACCACTTCTTGAATAGGGAATTTGCCCATCACTTGGATAGCCGCAATCCCCGATGAATCCGCCACCCAGTTGCCGTTGTCAGAAGGGATCCGATACGGTTCAGCAATAATTGCCACGTCACACATTGCTTCTGTTGTCGACTGCCACAACAGTTGCTGTGCGGTGTCGCAATGATTGAGATTCAACTGGATGATCTCCATTAATCCCGGCCCGCCATCGCCTTCTTGTATGCAGGGCATTGAAAGCCACCTGTCGTATGCTCGTTTCCGTCCTCCGGTTTGCAGAGCAGGCATCTTGGCTGCTTCGTGCAGTCCCTAGCAACGTGTCCTTCTTCACCACATTTCCTACATAGACCGGATCTATCCGGGCCTTTGCAGTTTCGCGCCTGGTGGCCAAACGCCATGCATTTAAAGCATCGCTCCATCTGCTTGGTGACTCGTGGAGCGAATCTCAACGGGCACACCGACCATCCTACTTTCACCTTGCCCGCCTCCACCATTTTGTTGGCAGCTTCTGCTGGTAGTCGTATTGCTGCTACTTGTGTGCCACCGTACGCTCTCCTCAGTCGAATCGTCATTTGTACTTCCCCCAGCTTGCATTGTGAGACCACTGCATCCCTCAGTTCGTCTCCCGTCGTGATCTCGTCCATGTCTCTGCACTCGACCACTGCTTCCTGCGTTAGAGCTCTTACGTTACCGTCACTGCCCAATGAGTTGGCAATGAGCTCCCGGAAGGCCGAGCTCTTGATCGTGGGATCCTTCTTCAGCTCGAACAGCAACTCCCCCTTCTGGGTACGCCTAGTTCTAACCACTTTCTCACCCAAGTCTTTTAGCTCCGGGTCCTCTCTCACCTTCTTCAGGATCGCTGCGTACGACGTTTTATCGCTCGCTTTTCATCACCTTTAACTCTCTCCCGAGGAGAACGACGTTTTTCTTTTTTCTTCTGTTCCTTCCTCTTTTCTATATTCTCCTTCTGCTTCTTCCTCTTCTCCCGCTGACTTTCCACGGTCTGCCACTCACCACCTTTGACGCGTTCCTTCAGCATGCTGGCAAAGTCCTGCACATTCCGTTGCTTTTTCGTGACTTCCTGCTCTCCAGGCGAATCCCTTCCTTGCTTTTCCGTGCGAGTGATTCGAGGACTTTTAGGTGCCTGCTGTGTCTCAACTGCTGTATGATCCGTCGCTTCTTTCAGCACCTTCTCAGCTGCTTCGGCTCTCTTTTTTAGCGCGATCTGTTCGTGTTCGGCTGCTTTTACGGCGGACTTGATGCTCGTCACTAGAAGCTTGATCTTCGTGTGAACATTGTGCTTGTCCTTCACGAAGTCATAAAGCTCGTTGACTCGCTTCCGCTCCTCCATCAGGTTGGTCCTCTCAAGTTGTAGCTCCTCCCGAATAGCACCACTTTCCGATTTTTGGGTGGACACCCTATTCTCGGACCTAGCTCCTGTTGGCCTGCATGATTCTCAGCAGTCTTGGCCGTACTACTGGTACTCGCTACTGCTGCCTGCGACATCACTGGAGATCGCTGCAACTTCCCACTTTTTGCGAAAACATTCGCTCCGCCTCTGCTCCTTCGTTGTTTTTTGTATTCGTTTCCATGTTAAAAGGGTCCCCCCTCCGGACCGTTATCTCTACCTGTTGTAGATAGTCGCCTTTTGTGATCCCATGGGTGCCTTTGTAAACAGTGAGGTCCATGCAAGGGTTGACTCCGGTGCCTTATAGCACCGTGTTCAGAGCCGGATCGGCGTAAATCAGGAATGGTGCATCTGAACCTACTACCCACCGGTATAGGTGACGGGTTTTGAGCGTTACCGGAGGCCTGCCAGGTTGTTTATCGGGACGGAGGCAGACGAACCATTAGCCTGCTTGCCAAAAGATGTCACTTTTTTACTCAGGAAACAGAATAGCTCGACTGTCAGCCCATATACGCCTAGTCCTATCCATAACCGAGAATCGTCCAATGTCGTTTGCCGTGACCAGTATACCATAATCAGGATCTTACTGGTATGAATCCTGATGTGCCGGTTGGCACTCCTCTTGAGCTTGTGGGCTTTGAGCGGCGCACGGTTGCTGTGATAGGGCCTGCTTGCACACACATGCAGCTTTTTATAGAGGTTCAACAGAGCCCACTGTCAAACCCCACCACATCCTAGACAGGCCCCTAACTTGCAGTGGCCATGAGGAGGGGTCGTCAAGCCCTTGGACAAAGTCCCTGCTGCCCCCTGTGAGTGTGTGTGTGTTTTTTTTCTTCATAAGTGATGGAGGGAGAATCTGCTCAACAGACTTTCGATCGACCACAGGGCACCGGTATGACCCATGAAGCCGACTCTGACCCCTTGGACCACCTCTTATTTGCGTCTGAACTAGCCATTCCTCGAGTCCACGCGCCACCTTCTGTGTAGCTCCGAGACGATTTGTACGATAGCCGATAAAACGGCGTTCCAGCCAACTTCATGTTTACACATTCTCTGGACTAGGTTGTCCGGGGTAGTGTCCAGACCACTATGGCAAGCATGTGTTCACGCATTGTGCGAAAACGTGGGCACACGAACAACACGTGTTCCGCCGTTTCCTCTAAACCTGCGCATACCGGACACTCGGGGAAGGCCGTGCGCAGGATGCACAGGCTGCACTACCAGCTAAGTACAAAACCCTTAGCTGGCGATCAGTTGTCATCGGAAGATCCGTGGAAGCGTGAGATTGGAACTTGTGAGGACCAGAGCTGTGTAGGTCGCTCCTTCCCAGATGTCAACTCACCATTTCGCAGCCCACAGGTGTGTGTATGTGTGTGAGCGCGCAAAAAGTCTAGCTCATTTTTTTGTACTTACCCTTAACCGATTTCCTCGCATTTTGTTCCCTATTGAAAATTGGCCGGATCGGACTATGGGCTTGAAAGTTATGGTCAAAGTACTATTCATTGTAGAAGAAGCGTGCAAAAAAGTACAGCTCTCTTTTCATGCACTTATCCTTAACCGACTTACTCGCAACAAGCTGCATTCGACGCAGAATCCTGTGCTATTGTTTCCTATTGAAAGTTGGTCCGTTCGGACTATGGGCTTAGGAGTTATGGCCAAAATACTTTTTGCCTTTCTCGTATACAAAGTACACGTAAAGGGCCTAAAGGCTATATTTTCGCTCGAAAAACAAACGATTTATAGGAGGCTCGGAGACCCATAGTGTTATATACCGATCGACTCAGCTCGACGAATCGAGGTGCATGTGTGTGTATGTGCGCAAAAGTTCGCAAAAAGTCTAGCCCATTTTCCAGGCACTTACCCTTAACCGATTTGCTCGCAACAAATTGTTTTCGGCGGGGAATCCTGTCCGATTGTTTTCCATTGAAAATTGGATTGATAGGATTCTGGGCTCGGATGTTTTAGTCAATATATTTTTTTTACCAAAAAAAAATAAACTTTTTTATAAGAAGCCCAAGGACTATTTTTTTATTCGTATTTAAAAAATTCATTTAGTTTTGGGATACTTTGGTCTTAACTTGTTTACTCACAACAAGTTGTATAGGACGGCGAGTCCTGTTTCATTATTTCCTATTAGAAATGAGAATAGGGGCTCAGCAGTTATGGCCAAAATACAATTTTTATATGCAAAATGCGTTTCACTCACTCACTTATTTTACGGGCATTTATCCTTCACCGATTTATCGCATCAAGTTTCTACCCATTGTTTTGTACTGAATTGACCATACAAATTTTAGAATTAAGAACTAATTTACTTTTCATGCACATTCAAAGAGAGATCTGAGAAAAAGCCGCGTAGTCGATAGCAGTTCTATTCTGCTGTCAGGTTTTTTTTACATTAATATTAACAGCGTGTCTACTCATCTGCAAAAACAAAATTCCCTGATTTTTCCAGGTTTTTTTCAGGTGTTTAACATTAATTTCCATGTAAAAACTAATTTGCCATATATAGATTTTGGCAGCAAAATAATCGATTCAAACAAGTAAATATTGCGAAAAACAATTTGGTTGCCTCACAAAAACAATGTTGCAAATTACTTAAGAAATTTTTCCAGGAATTCTTTCGCAAATTTAAATCCAGAAATTACTTCAGCCATTCAATCAAAAATTCTTTCAGGAATCGCAAAGGAAATTCCTCCAGGATTCCCTTGAAAATTTATTTGTAAAAGCCTTAGAAAACATCTCATGGAATGGTTCCGGCAATCGTTTTAGAGATGCATTTGGCGACTCCTTTACGATTTTTTCTTTAAAATTCCTTTTTTGGAAATTTGGTTAAACATTTTTTCGGAAATTTCTTGAATTTTATTTCTGCTACTTTTTTGTCTTTCTCGTACACAAAGTATACGTAAAGGCTATATGTTCGCTCCAAAAACGAACTTGATGATGATGACCCAGGCGTCAAAAATATTCCGATTAGTTTAGGAAATTCTATCTTGAAGAATTGACCCTAACTCAGTAATCCTATGGAACTATATCTTGCTACTTCACCTATCAGCTCCTTAAAAAGGGTAACTCATGTCTGCAGGCAAACAGTTCTGAGGGAAAGTTTAATCACGATCCTCCTACTTTCCCACTTTGTATAGAACCGTTATGAATAGCAAGTACTTGAGAAAGATGCAACTTTTTTTTCGCTCCCACACAGTGCATCACACTTTTCTTCCCTGCTGCTGCTGCTGCTGCACTACTTGCCGAAGCTCATTTCCGTCGGTATGTGCGTCTGCTGCGGTGGCTTCCTTCTGAAGAACAAACAGCGTGCGACCGCGATGCCGTGCTGCAGCCGGAACCGGTGATGACGATGCGATGATGACAGGATGTTGATCACGGGGATGCAGTAAAATAAATCACGTTATAATTTGCTTGATGAACAGACAGGAATGAAAGCTTGCGGTTGCTCGCAAATGTGTAAATATGAAATGCATTGCCGTGGAGAACTGTTTCCCGTTAGGTACGCGCGAATGAAAAATCCCTGTAATTAACTCGTGAATGGGTTTGAATGTCCGTTCGACAGAGGCGTACTTGAAACTTGCGTTGAATACGTATTCACAAAGGTAATCAAATGCAACTTAAAATGATATTTATGATGCTTCGCCGTAAATCTTTTCATGGTTGGGAACCAGATCGTAAGTTATCAGTCGTTCCCCACAATCCTACAATCCCATGTTCACTAATATGATCTGTTTTCAAATTTCGGCGAATTTCTCAATATTTTTGAACAGAATTATGAAGAAAAACCTGGCATCCACTTCCACTGGTTGGGTTAAAGTATTATTGCGATGAATGTTGTAATCTAGCAAGCTCGTTCGGATCACGAGAAGATACTCTTCACAGTGGGAAATGGAACAATGTGATTTTTGTGCTCGAAAGTTAACCCGGCCCACACAGTCACATGTAAGCGACCCTCATTGCTGGATTAGCTTGCTAGGCATATACCTACTACAATGCTCTCATGCGAACAAAAAAATAACATCCAAAAAATGTACACTTGAATTATCTGTGAACTCGACTGTCAGCGGTTGTCTGGAGTGGAATATACCAACTCTTGTCGAGAGTGCTTCTATAAACAAGCCTTTTCCGATGATGTGCTTCGGAGTGTGCACTTCTACACAGTTGGGAAGAAGGACTATCGGTGATAGGCTGGCCCAACCAATTGGAAGCATATTATGAAAAGCTTATGTTTGGCCAAGTTAAAAATCATTCGAAAGAACTTGCAGATTGAGTTAATTTCACGTCGATATTTTCCAATTATGGTGCCACTCTAATACGGTTGAAAGATAATTTTCGGAAAGGTTTGTTTCCGGATCGTTCAACCTGAAGAGCTGGAAAAATAACATGTGTATTTGTGTTTTATGAAAATTTGTTCGGCATAGTATGTTTCAGCCCAATGCCGGAATTTGGTAAAGAAAACACGACGACAAGTGACAAAGCTGCTCCGTTCTCTGTTGAACTCAATCTCAAGTATTAGCTTTGCCACCCCAAGTCCCATATCAGATATACCGGCAGCGGCATAAACAAAATGTAAAAGTATGGATGGTTATGAATATTTCTTTTGTGGGTTTTGGAACTTTGATTTTGTGTTCGCAACGAATCGTAGTCGTGATCGCATCGAACTTGTGCTATATTCGTATCTCTTTTGAATGTTAATTAATTTATTGGCACTCGAAAGCTTCCAAAAAAACAAAAAGGCAATACGGAAACGTGTCGGTTGAATCATGGAGAAGCATTATCCGAATCGTTAGGTGGAATATTGGTTAAGCTATGTTTGCTATGCAGTTCAAGATCACACCAGAGTAATGTGTGATCATGTTGTTGATAGTCTTTCACAGAGGCTTCCAATCACTATAAAAAAGTGAACAAAAAAACTTTGGTTATATAATGCTTTTGAAGCTTATTCTTAAAATAAAACTAATCCCTAAAATTTTATTCTAAGCCAATGTAATTTTATCATTGAACAATCTTCTACAGATGCAGCCCTGGACTATAGGCTTTGAGGTCTACAAGCGTAACCGAATGGGTGATTTTTTAAATGGTTCATGCTCTATTGGATCTAGGAAACCAAATTGGGTTCGCTTTCAATAACTGTTCCGTTTCAGGTTATCCTAAAATTCTCTGGAGTAAAGGCCTTAAGGTCTACACGCGTAACCAAAGGGATGAACTTTTTGCCTTTCTCGTATACTAAGTATACGGTAAAGGCTATATGATCGCTCAAAACAAACTTTTATAGAAGGCCCGGAGACCCATAGTGTTATATACCAATCGACTCAGTTCGACGAATTGAGGTGATGTCTGTGTGTGTGTGTGTGTGTGTGTGTGTGTGTGTGTGTGTGTGTGTGTGTGTGTGTGTGTGTGTGTGTGTGTGTGTGTGTGTGTGTGTGTGTGTGTGTGTGTGTGTGTGTGTGTGTGTGTGTGTGTGTGTGTGTGTGTGTGTGTGTGTGTGTGTGTGTGTGTGTGTGCGCAAAACTACTCAAAAAATGTCACTCATTTTTCGGGCACTTATCCTCAACCGATTTGCTTGCAACAAGTTGCATTCGACGCAGAATCCTGTCCCATTGTTTTCTATTTGAAATTGGCCAGATCGGACTATGGGATCGAAAGTTATGGCCAAAATACAAATTCATACGAAAAAATCGCGTAAAAAATGTCACTCATTTTTCGGGCACTTATCCTCAACCGATTTGCTCGTAACAAGTTGCATTCGACGCAGAATCCTGTCTCATTGTTTCCTATTTGAAATTGGCCAGATCGGACTATGGGATCGAGAGTTATGGCCAAAACACAAATTCATACAAAAAAATCGCGTAAAAAATGTCACTCATTTTTCGGGCACATATCCTCAACCGATTTGCTCGCAACAAGTTGCATTCGACGCAGAATCCTGTCTCATTGTTTCCTATTTGAAATTGGCCAGATCGGACTATGGGATCGAGAGTTATGGCCAAAATACAAATTCATACAAAAAAATCGCGTAATAAATGTCACTCATTTTTCGGGCACATATCCTCAACCGATTTGCTCGCAACAAGTTGCATTCGACGCAGAATCCTGTCTCATTGTTTCCTATTTGAAATTGGCCAGATCGGACTATGGGATCGAAAGTTATGGCCAAAATACAAATTCATACAAAAAAATCGCGTAAAAAATGTCACTCATTTCTCGGGCACTTATCCTCAACCGATTTGCTCGCAACAAGTTGCATTCGACGCAGAATCCTGTCCCATTGTTTCCTATTTGAAATTGGCCAGATCGGACTATGGGATCGAGAGTTATGGCCAAAATACAAATTCATACGAAAAAAACGCGTAAAACTCATTTTTCGGGCACATATCCTTAACCGATTTGCTCACAACAAGTTGCATTCGACGTAGAATCCTGTCCCGTTGTTTCCTACTGAAAATTGGCCATATCGGACTATGGGATCGAAAATTATACCATTTTTTTAATGGAAAAATTGCTAAAAAAACTCACTCATTTTTCAGGCACTTTTCCTCAACCGATTTTCTTGCATTAACATTCGACGCAGAATGTCTCATATTTTCTTATTGAAAATTGGCCAGATCGGACTATGGACTTAGATGTTATGATCAAATTACTATTTATTGTGAAAAACAGTCTAGCTCATTTTTTTAGCACTTAGACTTCATCTATTCCCCAAGCAACACAAGTTCAACAAATCTGGTTGCAGTAATATTGTGACTGAATCCGGTCATATATAAGTTACTGTGATTGATGTGCAATATGTGTGCTTCTCAGGTCTCTCGCAACAGATTGCATTCGACGCAGAATCTTGTCCCATTATTTCCTATAGAAACTTGGCCGGATCGTACAATTGGGTCAAAAGTTATGGCGAAAATACTAATTTTAAAACTACAAAATAAAATGCCATTTTTTGCTCTTATGCTCATCCGATTTGTTTGCAACAAATTGCGTTTGGCGAGAATTTTTTTATGCATATAAACAAATATGAAAAATAAGACCAATCCACATATTGGTGTTATTTGAGATTTTTACAAACCTTTTGAACGAACGAGAAAGGCACCATCACCGCTAGGTGGATTAATCTGGGTTTTTTTATATATTTCATGCCCTATTTGATCTAGGAAATAAAATTGGGTTCGCCTTCAATAACTGTTCCTTTCCAGTTCATCACAGAATTTCCTGTAGTATAGGCCTTGAAGCCCACACTGGTAACCAAAAGGGTAGATATCATTTTTTAAAATGGCTTTTTTCTTATTTGATCCAGAAAATTCAATAACTGTTCTGTTTCAGGTCATCCGAGATTTTCCCAAAGTATTGGCCTTAAAGTCCTTACGCGTGCCCAAAAAGGGGAAGACTCGGATACAGAGTGCAAAATGAAAATTCCCAAATTTGGGACCGTCACAAAATCACAGAGGATTTCAGACGTTAATAACGACTTTATCTTTCGATGGATTTTTAAGATTTAAGTAGGGTGGGTGTTCCAAAAAAATAAGTAAAAGGCATGTGGATGGACTTTATATATCAAGCGAAAGGTTTTACTTCCTGCTCCTTAGAACAGCTGTGAAAACCATAATAATATTTGTTATTATCCTTAAAATTGATTAATCCATAATAGGAACGCATGCACCAGTTGTGGTACTATTCTTAATTTTAATTCCTTTTTTCGCAAATCCCATTGCACTATGGTCCAGGATACAAATTTACGCGGAAAGATGAATTTTACGCCAAAACCATATTTTTTAGAAAAAACTGTTGTTCTACAAAATTGTTCGAAATAGTAATGCCATCATTATGGTGCAACCAAAAAATAGGGTGGCCCATTATATAAAAAAAAATCAGAAAATATTTTATTTCTCGGAATATTGACATGTTATGTTCTACAAAGTTGTAGCGCAGCTTATTCCAATCAATATTTCTAACAAAACTTTTTCTGTAGCTCTTAAGTTGGCTGCTTTAGAGCTATTTTACCTAATTAGATTAGGGTGTACCTAAAAAACAGTTTTTTAATCTCTTTTTGTTTTGGATTTCTCAAAAGTCGTCTTCAGATGCCTTTTAGAACTCAAAAAATGCAACTTTTGATGGATAATTATGGTCAATATCTTTTTCCGATCAAAAGTTATAATCGTTTTTCTGTCAAAATTACATTTTTTTCATAAGTTGACATCTCCGGTTAGGGCGGACAAAAAAAATATATTTTCATGGCATTTGAAAGATAAATTTATATTCTTTATCATGTCAAAAATTGGGGATATATTATTTTTAATGTCAAGTTTTACTAATTTTACTAAAATCATGTTTTTTCAAATAAATTTATATAACTCGACAACGGAAGAAGATACAGACGATATTCTTATAGCAAAACACGCGTTTCGAAAAGCCTCAAAAGTCTTCAGAAGGTGACATTGAAAAATGAAAAACAGAAAATCTACAGCTTTAACACTTTTTATGAGTTTAATCGTTGTTATCGTATTGCAAGATTTACGAGAAAAGATGCATTTTCGGTATAAAGCATACTTTTAAGAACATTTTTTGAGCTCTAAAAGTCACCAGAAGACGACTTTTTCTAGAAATCCAAAACAAAATTTTGGCAAAATTGATTGGAATAAGCTGCGCTTTAACTTTGTAGAACATACCATGTCAATATTCCGAAAAATAAAAAAATATTTTCTAATTTTTTTTTATTTGATGGGTTACCCTATTTCTTGGTTGCACCATTATACTATTTCGAAAAATTTAGTAGAACAACAGTTTTTTTCCAAAAAAGTATAGTTTTGGCGTAAAATGCATCTTTCCGCGTAAATCTGTATCCTGGATCATAGTGCATTGTTTTCTTATGGGATTGGCCAAATTGGAACCACTAGTGCGACAACTGGTGCAAAGGACGTCAAAAATTAAGCAAAATCAATTTTTACAATTATACTTTGCTTGTTTTGGAGGAGATCAAAAGTTTTATCGTATCATATGAATATGCTTTATCGATATGAACTTGGTTTGCGGTGATTTGATTAACCATTTAGCATATAAAGCACTAGTGCGACAACTGGTGCTACAGCCACGACTGGTACATCTAGCCTATCAATCAATTCGCAAGCTTTTCGCCAATTCGCAATTTTTATTAAAACTATTGATTATCAACCTGGTGACATTTTTAGAACCAATCGATTCCGTTCATGCACCCCCAACACGGATATCAGAAGGTACGCACCTTTTGGAGTGGCCGTCCGCTTAATTTTCTCTGTGCATAAAATTAAATTTAAATCAATCGCTCCTTTGTTATAGGACCACCATCATACACAGAAGAGAATTTGTTTTTACCGAAAATGTCCAGCAAAGTGAAAGATCATCCAAGAATGGCGGCCATCGGTGGTGTTGCTGCAGAAAACTTGTCAGTAGGAACATCACTCATGAGAAATCGATGCTCGCATGCTGTTAGTAATTGCAAAGGCGCCCAATTTTAAAAATCTGTCCATTACTATCTTTGTATAGTTTGATTTGCCGTGTTTAAATTTGATGCTTGAATTTGTGAAACTGATTTGTGAATTCTTTGCACTGCTGAATGGTTTCAGACGATAGTGTGGCAAATTTTTGTTTGCAGCAACCATCGCCGACGGACAGTTCTGATGCTGTTGGGACAGCTACCGTCGCCATAATAGCCGCTTTCAATTTGAAGATGATTCGTCGCAAATCAACTATCTTCTTCCGAACAAAATGGGGATCATAAAAGGAAGGGATATATGCGCCTATACAACTACTGATATGAACCAAACGATTGGCCGAATCTGAAGAGAAAATTCCAGTCAAATCAACTCTTCCGGTCTGCAACACTCCAACAACCGAGTCGCACCTTGATGAGCACGATGGACGCCTCCAATTTCTCCAACACAGTCCTGCCTCCTACAGTCTTTACTCACCAAAGCCGTCTCGGTCCTGTTATTGGATGTAGATTTAAAGGCCTCTACTAAGCTTGCTCAGGCAAGTATCAATTATGCTACTCCTCCATGCCTTGTGACAAACTAATTAATTATCTTAACTGTCAACAACCTTTTGGAAGTGTTGTATCGTTGTCACACTTTCATACGAATCGATCTCATCATCAACCAGGACGCACAGATGAAAGCACTTTGGAAGTCCCTTGTCTCTCTCCCCTTGTCTTAGGTTGAAATGGTTACATTCTACTAGAGTATCTTAAAAAACCATTTCCAAACTTTTGTCAAACTTCCTCTGGGAGCCAGTGATCCACACAGATGTGAAAATCTTTCAAAATTGATTACTTACCTTGATTAACTGCCAATTATCGGAAAACCTGTCTTCCGGCATGTTCTGGAATGTGCCTCGGTCTTTATTTCAAATTTATAAACACAGGCACCCGATTTCGTACGTTCATTAATCAGGCGATCAAAATAAGTAACAAATATAACCAATCGATTATTATACCGATGAAATCAGCAACCGATTTTTTATTCAATAAATCTGGCGACGAAAATAAGTAGTCAACGATAATCGACTTCGTCGGTGTGAAAATAGGTCGATTTGGTAGTCATCTGATTTCGTCGGATGATCGTGAAATTTCGGAGCTGTCAATTTTTTTATGGGGTCCCCACATGCTTGGTTGCTAGAATTGTTTGAAAAGATATTTTAGTTACTAGATAAAGATTGTCGCTTCGATTCCCTTTGTTCTGCTGTCCGGAACAATATGTTGGGCAGTGGCGCCGGGAGTGGGTGGGACAAGTAGGACATGTCCTACGCATGCATTTTCCTGGGTGGGACAGTCAAAGCATTGTCCTACCCATGATTATGGTAAGATGAAGTTAATGGCTGGCAGAAATCTGATAACAATAATCATAGAGATTTATGTTTCTGAATGTTTTCGTTCATTTAGTAATTTCGGCTCGATCATTTTGTAGTATGTCAATAACTCACTCCAGAGTCTGAATTTTAAAATGTGTTGTGTGGTGGACTTCTAGTGCAGTAGCTCCTACTAAATGAGAACAAAATTACAATCATTTAGTCTAAGTTACTGCAATTAGCGCTATAACTTCGTTATAAATTGCATTAAAACAACGAACTCTTAGGCAATGTTGTAGAAAAAGCTGTGCACAAGAAGTCCACCATAAAACACATTTTAGAATTATCCTAAAGAAATGATTTATTGACAAACTACTAAATGATTGAAAACATCCTTTGTCTTGACCCTCTCCCGTCCATGGTGTATGTGGAGCACCATCAAATTTTGCACCCTCTATCCTTCATCGAATTGTTTTAATAACAAAAGCAATATTTGGCATATTTGTATGGTTCCATTAGACTGAAAATACAAACTTCAAAAGATTTATTAAAATCTGAGGAACCACAAGCATCCCAAATCCCGTTTGAAATCTAGTCGATAAAGAATTCTGAGGTCCGAAAAAGATTATTTGACAATCATGCGATTGCTTGGTAGTTTGCTTTGAAGCGCTATATCTATAACAATTTTTAAAAGTTAATATAAAATCCAAGCGATTAGCAATAATTGATTGAAACAATTGATGATTTATACAAATTTCTGTGATTCGTGACTTCTGATGAAATCTTGAAAAGATTTTAGGTAATCGTAAGAATTCCTGTATGTCAGCTTCTTCAATCTAACCCCCACTGTCCGGCAGTGGTATTATGGAAGAAAGCTGTCTTTAATAAAGTCAGCTTTAGCCCGGGAGTTTGAAGGTGTTAGCTCTACTGCAGCTCCAGTGACCCATTTCAGACTGCCTGGTAACTCACGTCCAGTCCGAGGTCACTTTCACTTGCAATAAGCCCCGCCTGTTTATGCTACCATTTTCAATGGGATAATGGATCCATAAACAAACTTCCGGATTTTTAAATCCAGCGCGTATTTAGTTTTGGAATCATATAAAAACATATTGAAACAATCTCACCAAATTGATCCAATTCCGTATAAATAAACTGAGGAAGAAGACTCAAACTAGTGTCCACGAAAAAATCACTAGTCTTCCAGCGCTATTCCGAGCAATTCTTTATTGATCCATATTTTCCTGGTATTATCACACATTCATACATATTTTCACCAAATACATCCGCGTATACAAACTACACAAACGATTTTGTGCGCTCTAATAAGAATACACTTGAGTAAATGTCACCAAACTCGTAAATCTCAAACTTTTTTTTCTAGTACATATGCAAAATATATCGGAAAGATGGAAATGCAATGTTTGTCCCGAAAATTGAAACAAAAATCTCAAATTATGTGAGTATTCTCCACAAGAGCTTTACAAGTCCTGATGAATATTTTTGAATTGATTATATTGCCACCGCAAGCATAACTGTCCCATATAGAAATAGATTTCATATCAACATAGGACGGTTATGTTTTCAGCGGCAGTATTGGTAGAATGTGCATCGATTTCTCAACACCAGAACGGTTGCCCAAATCGGAGACAAGCTCGGTGGTCTAGTGGCTACCGCTTCTGCCTATGATCAGGAGGTCGGGGGCTCGATCGCAGGGGTCCCTTTCCTATTCTGCAATTCTAAGTTATTTTCTGTTTCTGTAAGGATTCCAGCGGAGATGCTACTCTCATACAACAGTCTAGGCTTGTAACACCTACGAATTCATGCTGCTCAATGCTAATGTTAATACCAGAACTTTTGCCCAAATTGGCCTTTCCTATTTGTCCTACCCACGACTCGGAACGTGGATGCGCTTCTGATGTTGGGTATCAAGCTAAGTGAGACAAGCGTGATGGCTCAGCGCTCATCTACCCGTTTTGGAATTGCATCGTGCTATTTCGAGGTGAAGAAGTTTTGCTGGCTGTAGCAAAAAGTGTAGTCAACAGCATTACGTCACGACGGTCCAACGCCTCCGATATCAGTCTAACAGATCGGAGAGCGTCGAATAACGATTCAACCAGATCCAGATAATTTTGATTATGTACGTTTTCTTATTTTTCTAGTTCTGAGAGCCCTTTCACAACACTGTGTAGCGCACTAACGCACACCATGAACGAGTTGAAGTTGTTCCCCAAACCGTTTTCATCCTTTCTCTGAAACATTAAGTTCTTCACTGGCGATCGACGGAACATTCGAACAATGTTTCAGATCCGTTTGAGAGATTATCCGAAATCGTTTTTATATAATCGTGAGTTAGATTTAAAAATTAGTCAAGAAAAACAAAATTTTATAAAAGATGTGAGCCAGGTGCAGCCAGCCAGAGCTGCAAACCTCTCTAGAAAGCAGCCAGCCAGAGCTGCAAACCTCTCCAAAAAAAATTAAAAAAATATTGTAAGTTCAGATATTACCGAATGAGAACGGATTGACATCGTCATCTGATTCTTCATTATTATCGATGTCGTTGAAACAATCGTCGTCATTATTATCTGATAATTTTGATTTCGACATAATCGATCATCTTCTCTATCGAGGACTTGGGGGCACTTCGATGAAGAACGTCCTGAATAGCGAGGTGCGACAATTCGGGACAACTTCGGATTTACGGATCGTTTCCGGCGGACAAGATAAAGCAATCCATGGAACAACTGTTAATTAGTTTCGACATTGAAGACAATTTCATAGCAGTTACAGCGGATGGCGCCTCGGTTATTGTGGAATCTGGATAGATGATTCCTTATTTAAATCAGTTCTATGTTCGCTCCAAAATGCAAAGTAGGTCCTACATTAATTATTCTTAAATAGTTTTGTTATCTTGTATATTTTTTTTATTTTTGAGAAATCCCAGGGCCCAGCCCTAGCAACATTTTGGTTTTATACTGGTTTTATCACACTCTTGTAGAGTAAATTATGGTCTTCAAGAGCGTTATAAAACTTAAAATGTTACTTGGGAGGTGCATTACATCCCGGGGGCTTTGCGACATTTCGTCGAATGACGTTTAGTCGAATGACATTTAGTCGAAAGGACATTTAGTCGAAGGGACATTTAGTCGAATGGACATTTGGTCGAATGGAAATTTAGTCAAATGGACATTTAGTCGAATGGACATTTGGTCGAAAGGACATTTAGACATTTTTGGTTAAATTTTAATAAATAATCCACAAGATACATGAATAAACTGGTTAGAGGAATTTAGTTGACATGAAAAGTTTCAATCAGCAGCTGAAGAATCGAATAAGGAAGCCAATGAGGATTTTTCACCTGAGCTAACAGAAACTTCTGGAGCCCCTGGTGAATTATTGAAAAATTGAAAACCTACAGGAATAGCAAAATATATACCCTCTATTCTATTTTTCGGCACATGGTCAAAAACCAATAATATCAATGTTATTTTGCTAATACTTCATCGCAGTCGGCTTTGGCACATTTCGTTGATTGACATTTGGTCGAATGGAAATGGTTTTCTTATTCTTTTCATTGATACTCTTTCTTCCACTCAATATGTATACAATGATTAGTTCAGTATAAAATGGTCTTTCAACCATAATTCGATACATATTGGCCGAAAACTTAATTTCGACCAAATGATCATATGATCTAATCTGCCATCACACGCATATTCGTCCCATATTTGCTGGAATTTCCGATGTACATGGGACAGTTATGAGTGTAACGGTAGTAATGTCTATTCGGCTTCATGTCTAATGACGAAACATCATTCGACTACATTTCTTTTGACCCGGTGGTATAGATTCAATGTAGTCGGTTAGAGGGGTTCGCGGAAGTCAATATCCAGTCGAGAATAAGAATAATTATTTTTATCAACCCATCATTCTTTGGACAATATTGGAACCATAATTATATGACTTTTAGGAACACCGCAATAAATCATTTATTTGTTAATTGTTATTGGCTTAAGTTCTTTTTTTTCAAATAACCATTCGATGGAAACTCATTAGACTAAATGTACCAAGATTATTAATTCGAAAATCCATTTCCACCAAACGTCATATGACCAAATGTACGAAGATTCTTCTTTCTAAAATCTGATTTCGACTAAATGTCAATTCGACCAAATGTCCATTCGACGTAGTGTCCTTTCGACCAAATGTCCTACGTCTCTAGTGGAATAAAAATTAATTTTCGACTAAATGTCCCTTCGACCAAATGTCCATTCGACGTAATGTCCTTTCGACCAAATGTCATTCGACGAAATGTCTTTCGACGAAATGGTATAGATTCCATCCCGGGATATCCCGGGATTTCCCAAACAAGACCCTCTACCGCTACCGTAATCGTGTAATCCGATTCTGAGGCCCCGCGGATTGTGAGAACGAAGAGGGAGTGTTAACCATCTCATCATCAACTTCCTTCGAAATAAGATGTACTTCGTGTAAGACTTGCTCACCCAGATCCATACGCAACTTCTCTGTGTCATAATCAACGATATCCCGGCAGTACACAATGAACTTGACGCGATTGTGCACCGGGTAGGAAGCAACTTGGACCGCAAAACCGTCATTTAGCTTCTCTATTTGTTTGCAGCTTGTCGAAATGGTTTTCGTTCTTTACCTACTATATCGCGTACGCTCTACCTTCCCCTCGGGAATGGCCGAGTCGATGTTTTTATCTATAAGAAACGATGAACGGACTTATTTATCATGAAGGGGCGTCGACGTCTAGGAGATGAAGAACTATCAAATCTCCAAACGTATACCACGGGGCTTTGGGACAGAATGTCGAAAGACAAAAGGTCGAAGGACAAAAGGTCGAAGAGACAAAAGGTCGAAGGGACAAAAGGTCGAAGGGACAAAAGGTCGAAAGGGCAAAGGTCGACGGGACAAATGGTCGAAGGAACAAAAGGTCGGAAGCCCAAAATTTAAAAATCTATAATTCTGCACACATGAAATGTATTTATATATATATTCTTTATTCTTCGGACTTTTCTTCTAGATTTCTGTTACAGAAAGCCTCTGAAAAATTCTCTGGAAGTTTCTTTTGGAAATTCCCTCACGATTTTTTTTTTATTTTCTTCTGAAAAACTCCTCGGAATTCCTCTGGAAGTTCCTGCGAAAAATCGTCGAAAATTCCTTAAAGTATTTGTCCATTAAATTCTCCAGAAATTTTACCACATTTTTTCTCAGTAGCTTCTCTGGGAATTTCTCCGGAATTGCCTTCAGATATTTCATCGTGAATCTCTCGAAAAATTTCTCTGTTTTTTCTGTAATTGTTCTACAATTTATTCGTTTATTCTTTTTGAAAAATTTCCTTGAGAAACTGCAATTTTTTTATTAAGAGTTTATTTGGAAGTACCTCCGTGAATTACTCTGGGAATATGTCCAGCAATTCTCGAAGATCCATCCGTGATTATTCTTAGAAATTTCTCAAGGAATTATCCCGGAGCTGACATGGAATTTGGAAATTTCTGGAAATTTCGGAACATCTAAGTGAATACAGTCATTTCCAAAAATTGCTTTAAGAAATTCTATTCTCCAAGAAAAATCTTTTAAGATTTAATGATTAATTGAAGCTATCTGCATTCGCTTCACGAGCGATTTTTTCGTCTTTTGTACAGGATATGACTTTATTTTATCAATACTTCAATTCCATGTTTTCACTTATGCAAAAAGCATGAGTGGAGATATCACAAAGAAAGCATCGGATATTGCAAGTAAATGTATTTTCGTAATATCAGCATGGAAAAGTTCCACAGTGGTGCTCCGTTGAAACTCCACAACTAACGTCCCCAACCTGCAGTTGAGCACGAAATGCGCAAAGAGGATTGAAAGTTTGTGGCACCAAGTTGGTAATACTTTCACATCGCATCGGTGTTGGGAACATCGTTCGGTGCAGAGCGTGCGTAAAAGTTCCAACAGGCGACATTACACCTCGGAAACGTGACACATGTGACAGGTAACCAATAAACAGTGTCACCTTTTCGCTTTTCCGGCACGCGGGGCTACCGATGATGCAGCGCGATGCGAAACGGGGTTCAACCGTGGCGTTGCGTTGGTTGGTGGCCGTGATAGTGCCACGGGGAAGGGTTAATATGCATATGATGGAAATTTCCATGCTGCAGCAAACTGGATCGGGGAAAACTTGTTCTTCCGGGTTGAGGTTGGAGATGGATTTGTACATTGTTTGTAAAAAGTTTGACTAGTTCGCCGGAACACTTTAGTATTTTGTTTGTATAAAATGAAACTCGTCCGTCATCATGGAGTGGCATCATGGAAATTTCCCGAGTGGATCATAGTGTATTTATAAAATGGCACATGATTTCGCGGGCCCAAGTGCAGATTTATTATGATGAATTTCATGGAAGGTATTTACAAGTGCCGAAGATGATATTGTATTCTCTACTAAATGTGGGTCGAAACAGAAATTTGCGCGTTTTAGACAATGTACAAAATACACAAAATTAAATATTATTTGCAAGAGTTTTATAAAAGGGCATTTCAAATCTTAAACTGCACCACTCATTCAATGTAATCATTTTTATCGTTCTTCAAATTATCTGTGAAATAATGTACATACTCAGAATAATTTTTTTTACGGTTTTTTTTTTAGTTCCAACGACTTAAAATGAATGAACATACGCACTACTAATGGTTCAATAATAGAGACATGTTGAACGGGTTTGCCATGTCCACACCAACGACCCATGCCATGGTACCCGACACACTGTCGGAATAGATTCTAGACGAAATATCTTCCACCCCAAAGGTTTTGTCATCTTCCGCGACAGCAAACCCAAATGCAGTTTTGTTTGAAGTAGAATTATAGAGCAAATTTGCACTGCACTCGAAAAATTTTCACTTTCTTGTGGCACATCTTCCTCGTGCTAATGCAAAGAGACACATGGAACAAGCTCTCGATCGAACAATGACTGGAATTAGTGGAGATGCTGAGTGAAAAGGAGTTTAGTGGAGTGCATTCGAGTGCATGCTTAGCCACCTTCGTCAAACACGAGGTGCAAATCCAGAGAAGGTTTCTGGTTTTGAAGTAATTTTGTGCAGAAATTCCATCATAAGTGGCACATAGCATCATCAATTTATTGTTCTAGACTTTTTTGGTTTTAAATAGGGTTTTTAATTTCATCCCTGTTGTTGTATTAAGATTATGAAGAAGAAGAATAAAAAAATCATTCGAATTTCCAGAGGAACTTCCTCAGGAACTTCCTCAAGAAATTCTTTGCATATCCCTTGAGAAATTATTGGAATCTCGTCGGTAAATTCATTGGAACTTCCTCGGAAAACGATAAGTGAGTGACCACCAGAGCACCTGGTCCGAGGCACAACCAAATACACACGTAAAGAAATTATTATAAAAAATAATCAGCAGGGAACTGGTATTGCGAAATCATTATTCATCATTCGAATTTCCAGAGGAAATTCATTCGAATTTCCAAAGGAAATTCATTCGAATTTCCAGAGGAAATTCATTCGAATTTCCAGGGGAAATTCATTCGAATTTCCAGGGGAAATTGATTCGAATTTCCAGGGGAAATTGATTCGAATTTCCAGGGGAAATTGATTCGAATTTCCAGGGGAAATTGATTCGAATTTCCAGGGGAAATTGATTCGAATTTCCAGGGGAAATTGATTCGAATTTCCAGGGGAAATTCATTCGAATTTCAGGAAATTCATCCGAATTTCAGGAAATTCATCCAATTCAGGGAAATTCATCCAATTTCAGGAAATTCATCCGAATTCAGGAAATTCATCCAATTTCCAGGAAATTCACTCCAATTCAGGAAATTCATCCAAATTCAGGGAAATTCATCCGATTTCCAGGAAATTCATCCAATTTCCAGGAAATTCTTTCGAATTCAGGAAATTCTTTCAATTCAGGAAATTCTTTCAATTCAGGAAATTCTTTCCAATTCAGGGAAATTCTTCCAATTTCAGGGAAATTCTTTTCAATTCAGGAAATTCTTTCAATTCCAGGAAATTCTTGAATTCAGGGAAATTCATCCAATTCAGGAAATTCATCCGAATTTCCAGGAAATTCATCCAATTTCCAGGAAATTCATCCGAATTTCAGGGAAATTCATCCAATTCAGGAAATTCATCCAATTTCCAGGGAAATTCATCCGAATTTCAGGAAATTCATCCAATTTCAGGAAATTCATCCAATTCAGGGAAATTCATCCGATTTCCAGGAAATTCATCCAATTTCCAGGGAAATTCATCCGAATTCCAGGGAAATTCATCCGAATTTCAGGGGAAATTCATCCAATTCAGGGAAATTCATCCAATTCAGGGAAATTCATCCGATTTCCAGGAAATTCATCCAATTCAGGAAATTCATCCGATTTCCAGGGAAATTCATCCGAATTCCAGGGAAATTCATCCGAATTCCAGGAAATTCATCCAATTCAGGAAATTCATCCAATTCCAGGAAATTCATCCAATTTCCAGGAAATTCATCCGATTCAGGGAAATTCATCCAATTTCCAGGAAATTCATCCAATTCAGGAAATTCATCCAATTCAGGAAATTCATCCGAATTTCCAGGAAATTCATCCGATTTCCAGGGAAATTCATCCGATTTCCAGGGAAATTCATCCGAATTCCAGGAAATTCATCCAATTCAGGAAATTCATCCGAATTTCCAGGAAATTCATCCGAATTCCAGGGAAATTCATCCGAATTCAGGGAAATTCATCCAATTTCCAGGGAAATTCATCCAATTCAGGAAATTCATCCGAATTCAGGAAATTCATCCGAATTTCCAGGAAATTCATCCGATTCAGGGAAATTCATCCGAATTTCAGAAATTCATCCGAATTTCCAGGAAATTCATCCGAATTTCAGGGGAAATTCATCCAATTTCAGGGAAATTCATCCGAATTTCCAGGAAATTCATCCGAATTCAGGGAAATTCATCCGAATTCCAGGAAATTCATCCGAATTCCAGGGAAATTCATCCGATTTCCAGGAAATTCATCCGAATTCCAGGGAAATTCATCCAATTCAGGAAATTCATCCAATTCAGGGAAATTCATCCGAATTCCAGGAAATTCATCCGAATTCAGGAAATTCATCCGATTTCCAGGGAAATTCATCCGATTTCCAGGAAATTCATCCGAATTCAGGGAAATTCATCCGAATTCAGGAAATTCATCCAATTCAGGAAATTCATCCAATTTCAGGAAATTCATCCAATTCAGGAAATTCATCCGATTTCCAGGAAATTCATCCAATTCAGGAAATTCATCCGAATTTCCAGGAAATTCATCCGATTCCAGGAAATTCATCCGATTTCAGGGGAAATTCATCCGAATTCAGGAAATTCATCCGATTCAGGGAAATTCATCCGAATTCCAGGAAATTCATCCAATTTCAGGAAATTCATCCGAATTCAGGGAAATTCATCCGATTTCCAGGAAATTCATCCGATTTCCAGGAAATTCATCCAATTTCCAGGGAAATTCATCCGAATTCAGGAAATTCATCCAATTTCCAGGAAATTCATCCGAATTCAGGAAATTCATCCGAATTCAGGGAAATTCATCCAATTTCAGAAATTCATCCGAATTTCAGGGAAATTCATCCGATTTCCAGGGAAATTCATCCGAATTCCAGGAAATTCATCCAATTCAGGGAAATTCATCCGAATTCAGGAAATTCATCCGAATTTCCAGGAAATTCATCCGAATTTCCAGGAAATTCATCCGATTTCCAGGGAAATTCATCCAATTTCCAGGAAATTCATCCGATTTCCAGGAAATTCATCCGAATTCAGGAAATTCATCCAATTCAGGGAAATTCATCCGAATTCAGGGAAATTCATCCGAATTTCCAGGAAATTCATCCGAATTTCCAGGGAAATTCATCCAATTTCAGGAAATTCATCCGATTTCCAGGGAAATTCATCCGAATTTCCAGGAAATTCATCCAATTTCCAGGAAATTCATCCGATTTCCAGGAAATTCATCCGAATTTCCAGGAAATTCATCCGATTTCCAGGGAAATTCATCCGAATTTCCAGGGAAATTCATCCGAATTTCCAGGAAATTCATCCGAATTTCCAGGGAAATTCATCCGAATTTCCAGGAAATTCATCCAATTTCCAGGAAATTCATCCGAATTTCCAGGGAAATTCATCCAATTTCCAGGAAATTCATCCGATTTCCAGGGAAATTCATCCGAATTTCCAGGGAAATTCATCCGAATTTCCAGGAAATTCATCCGAATTTCCAGGAAATTCATCCAATTTCCAGGAAATTCATCCGATTTCCAGGAAATTCATCCGATTTCCAGGAAATTCATCCGATTTCCAGGAAATTCATCCGAATTTCCAGGGAAATTCATCCGATTTCCAGGGAAATTCATCCGATTTCCAGGAAATTCATCCGATTTCAGGAAATTCATCCGATTTCCAGGAAATTCATCCGAATTCAGGGAAATTCATCCGAATTTCCAGGAAATTCATCCGAATTTCCAGGGGAAATTCATCCGATTTCCAGGGGAAATTCATCCGAATTTCCAGGAAATTCATCCAATTTCCAGGAAATTCATCCGAATTTCCAGGGAAATTCATCCGATTTCCAGGAAATTCATCCGAATTTCCAGGAAATTCATCCGATTTCCAGGGAAATTCATCCGAATTTCCAGGAAATTCATCCGAATTTCCAGGGAAATTCATCCGATTTCCAGGAAATTCATCCGATTTCCAGGGAAATTCATCCGATTCAGGGAAATTCATCCGAATTCAGGAAATTCATCCGATTTCCAGGAAATTCATCCGAATTCCAGGAAATTCATCCGATTTCCAGGAAATTCATCCGATTTCCAGGAAATTCATCCGAATTCAGGAAATTCATCCGATTTCCAGGGAAATTCATCCGATTTCCAGGAAATTCATCCAATTTCCAGGAAATTCATCCGAATTCAGGAAATTCATCCGATTTCCAGGAAATTCATCCGAATTTCCAGGAAATTCATCCGAATTTCCAGGAAATTCATCCGAATTCCAGGGAAATTCATCCGATTTCCAGGAAATTCATCCGAATTTCCAGGAAATTCATCCGAATTTCCAGGAAATTCATCCGAATTTCCAGGAAATTCATCCGAATTTCCAGGGAAATTCATCCGAATTCAGGGAAATTCATCCAATTTCCAGGAAATTCATCCGAATTTCCAGGAAATTCATCCGAATTTCCAGGGGAAATTCATCCGAATTCCAGGAAATTCATCCGAATTCAGGGAAATTCATCCGAATTTCCAGGAAATTCATCCGAATTTCCAGGGAAATTCATCCGAATTTCCAGGAAATTCATCCGAATTTCCAGGAAATTCATCCGAATTTCCAGGAAATTCATCCGAATTCAGGAAATTCATCCGAATTCAGGGAAATTCATCCGAATTTCCAGGAAATTCATCCGAATTTCCAGGAAATTCATCCGAATTTCAGGGAAATTCATCCGAATTTCCAGAAATTCATCCGAATTTCCAGGAAATTCATCCGAATTTCCAGGAAATTCATCCGAATTTCCAGGAAATTCATCCGAATTTCCAGGAAATTCATCCGAATTTCCAGGAAATTCATCCGAATTCCAGGAAATTCATCCAATTTCCAGGAAATTCATCCGAATTTCCAGGAAATTCATCCGAATTCCAGGAAATTCATCCGAATTTCCAGGAAATTCATCCGAATTTCCAGGAAATTCATCCGAATTTCCAGGAAATTCATCCGAATTTCCAGGAAATTCATCCGAATTCCAGGAAATTCATCCGAATTTCCAGGAAATTCATCCAATTCCAGGAAATTCATCCGAATTCCAGGAAATTCATCCTCCAGGAATTCATCCGAATCTCCAGGAAATTCATCCGAATTCCAGGAAATTCATCCGAATTTCCAATTTCATCCGAATTTGGAATCCGAATTCATCCGAATTTCAGGAAATTCATCCGAATTCCAGGAATTCATCCGAATTTCAGGAAATTCATCCGAATTTCCAGGAAATTCATCCGAATTCCAGGAAATTCATCCGAATTTCCAGGAAATTCATCCGAATTTCCAGGAATTCATCCGATTTCAGGAATTCATCCGAATTTCCAGGAAATTCATCCGAATTTCCAGGAAATTCATCCAATTCAGGAAATTCATCCGAATTTCCAGGGGAAATTCATCCGAATTTCCAGGGGAAATTCATCCGAATTTTCAGCGGAAACTAATCCGAATTTCCAGGGATTCGAGTGAATTTCCTCTGGAAATTCGGATGAATTTGCTCTGAAAATTCCTGGAAATGATGGAAATGATGGAAATTAGGATGAATTTCCCCTGGAAATTCGGATGAATTTCCCCTGAAAATTCGGATGAATTTCCCCTGGAAATTCGGATGAATTTCCCCTGGAAATTCGGATGAATTTCCCCTGGAAATTCGGATGAATTTCCTCTGAAATTTGGATGAATTTCCTGAATTCGGATGAATTTCCTCTGAATTCGGATGAATTTCCTCTGAAATTGGATGAATTTCCTCTGGAATTCGGATGAATTTCCTCTGAAATTGGAATGAATTTCCTCTGAAATCGAATGAATTTCCTCTGAAATTGGAATGAATTTCCTCTGAATTCGAATGAATTTCCTCTGAATTGGAATGAATTTCCTCTGAAATTCGAATGAATTTCCTCTGGAATTCGAATGAATTTCCTCTGAAATTGGAATGAATTTCCTCTGAATTCGAATGAATTTCCTCTGAAATCGAATGAATTTCCTCTGAAATTCGAATGAATTTCCTCTGAAATTGAATGAATTTCCTCTGGAATTGAATGAATTTCCTCTGAAATTGAATGAATTTCCTCTGGAAATTCGAATGAATTTCCTCTGAAATTCGAATGAATTTCCTCTGAAATTCGAATGAATTTCCTCTGAAATTCGAATGAATTTCCTCTGAATTGGAATGAATTTCCTCTGAATTGGAATGAATTTCCTCTGGAATTCGAATGAATTTCCTCCGGAATTCGAATGAATTTCCTCCGGAAATCGAATGAATTTCCTCCGAAATTCGAATGAATTTCCTCCGAATTCGAATGAATTTCCTCCGAAATTGAATGAATTTCCTCCGAAATTCGAATGAATTCCCTCCGGAAATTCGAATGAATTTCCTCCGGAAATTCGAATGAATTTTCTCTGGAAATTCGAATGAATTTCCTCTGGAAATTCGAATGAATTTCCTCTGGAAATTCGAATGAATTTCCTCTGGAAATTCGAATGAATTTCCTCTGGAAATTCGAATGAATTTCCTCTGGAAATTTCAGATGAATTTCCTCTGGAAATGAGATCTCGAACGAAAATTATGCGTGCTCTGTTTTATGCACAGAGGAGGGGCAAAAGGTGCGTACATCAATCTGATGGTCGTGTTGGGGACGCATGAACGATATCCAGTGCCTTGTATGGACAACTACAGACATTTTACTGAGATTGGCACAAACTTCATAAAGTTTCTTTCTGTACCCTCAGTTTATTTTATTTCAGTTCGGATTTTTATAACTTAATTAACATATAGAAGAAATCCTCCAACAGGTGGACTGGGCAATCAACGCTCACGTAATATTAAAAAACCACCAACATCAGCTGTCAATACATGGTAATGAACCTATCCTGTCGCCTACTTCGTTTTTCAATCAATTAAGTTCCCCGGCATTGCATTGGTGGGCGTACGCCAGTCCACCGACACCGGTTTCTGTATCAACCAGGTCATTCGTCTCTGCTTAATGTGATTACGGTCGCCTCGTTTCCTCGGAATCAATATGGCCATCGGGTTACCGTCCGCTCCTCCACCCCGTCAGAAACATTTCGCACCATTTGCACGCGGCTGTGAATGATGGTGCAAGTTTGGTGGAGCTGAGCGCGAGTTTGTCTCCCCCTTTTGCCGGTTACTAATGGGTTTAGCCACACTTACTCAGTTTCATCGGATGGACCGAGCGTGGTGGGCTCCAAGTCGACATAAAAGTTTTACTAATTAATTTATCGCTTATTTGATGCCGTCTCGCTGTATGGTCTCCAGTGTGTGTATGCTGAGTGAGGAGAGATGTTTTGTATGAAGCAAAATCGATTTCTTTGTGGATAAATGCCTTAATCCCTGCGGTGATGGATTGGTGCTGAAATTGATGGATTAGGGCGAATAAGGTTAGAGTTGGTAGACAAACAAAATAAGAAACTACTCCAAGAGGAAGAAGTTCATTCACCGAAGTACGTTTGCCATTATATTTTTGTTTTGATATTATCTGTTTTACTATGATTCAAACAAGAGGAAAACGTGGGGAAATTTACATTATATAATACATATTAGATTGTAGAACTAAACTGATGTAACGGATTAGAGAATCTTTCGTTATAGGTATTACGATCTTAATGAATTACCGCCTGGAAGTAAATCGACTGCTACTCTGACGCAGTACAGTCTATTTCGGAATCAAGTGTGGCTTACATCAAATCACAATCACGAAATGTTTTCCGATACAGATCTGACTTTTATTTTCGATCCCACACATACACTAGAAGGTCCATGAAAATGACGCAGAAAACTGCACATCGCCGAGCGGAAAACACTCATCTACTGCTTCCGGGATCCATTTCCCGGGCAAATCGAAACCGTTTATCCCCAAGCCCCGTGCGAGTTGCCACGTGAAGGGAGATCATCAACATGCCATGTTTCATCTACAGTCAGACGCACACTCGGTGCCCGATTATGCTTTCGCGTGATTGAATCGCTTTGTAACGTTTCATGCCAAATTGAACCCGCCTGTTGTCTGCTCGTTGCCCTCTGCCATCCCTAAGTCTCCTCTAAACCTGCGTTGTCGTTGTCGGTGATGGAACAGGGGGAAAAATAGGAGCACACATTTCCCTAACGATGATGAATGAGACTGACAAATGACGTGACAGATAGCAGTCAGATAGGCCGCCGTGGAAGCACGGTGGAAGTGATTCTGCTGAAAAGTGAATCCGGAGAATCATTTAGTCATAGCCGAACAAATGCTATCGATTCCTGGGAGCGGAAAATTAAAAAGCTTCCACCTAGGAAAGGACCATCGTTGTCACACCAGCTGCCGGCGCACGATGCAGTGCAAATTGCTCAAACGTGTGCATTTTATGCTGGCGCTAAATGATCACGTTTCGAAGCAATGTTTGAACTGCGGAGGTCCTGTTTTGCTTTAGACGACGGGTGCTTATAAATTGGATTTGCGGTTTTCAAAATTTGATACACTCTGTCGACAGATGCAGCGGCAAATTAGATTGTTCCGAGTACAAATGAGTTGGACAGGGGCATACCTTTTTTGAGAAGAGGGGTTTGCAGCAACATTTTTTATGGACGGCCAGTCTCTCAGTTCTTCATTTCTCTGTAGGTTTACTTCTTAAGTTATTTTTCAGCGGGCTTGGTAGTCCTATGGCCTCTGCTTCTGCCTCATACGCAGGAGGTCGTGGGTTCAATCCCAGGTCCGTTCCATTCTCCTACTTTGTATCTTTCTCTATATTTCTCATGATCTAGCAATCGCTAGAACTGGAAATGGACTTCCATACCGTTTCCATCTCAATTCCTATACCTTCAACTTGAATATTCTAACAGTAATCTGCTAGAATTGGAAATTAACTATAAAGCTCGTTTCCAAACATCCAATTGGAAATTCCATCAGTTGCTTTCTCCTATCTATCACATTGGCAGCTCGTTAACCCAGACGGACCTCTGCCTCTCGAACCTAACCCAAACATTCCAACAAATTCCGCATGAACTCGTGGCAAATGCAGAGGTATATTCGGCTTGCAGTGGGCGAGTGATTGCATCATCATTTCCTCCCCCTTCCTTACATTGACTTGCATTCTGACGTGGCAGGCGCCAGTATGACCTAACAAATGAGATCACCAGTAATTGTACATTGAAGATGTGAGCTAGTCCCAAGCAAACATCTGTTGGTTCCCTGTGCAAGAACAGCTGATCTGATCATAATGGAGTAGCAACTACGAGCAGTCAATCAAGCTCAAGCTCAAGGTCTACTTCTTAAGTTCTTTAGTTATTTATTGCTCCAGATTTTCAGTCAGTTGATCAGTTCTTCAGTTGAATGAGCATGAGATGACCGTATAAATAATTCGTGATTGACCAATACTTACGAATTTCACAGGGGAACATCAGATGGAATTTGGAATTAGTTTCATCTTCACGCTCAACTTTGTATAGATTGAAAACGGTGCCGGCCCGGAAAGAGACCGCTGCAAGAATTATTTTACAGCGGAATGTCTGGGCAAACATTTTGCATGGCGACGGCACGAGGAGTTGTTCCTGCGAGATTAAGCTTGCTTTTATTAATTTTCCAAAAAACTGATGATTTGGCGAGAGATATGCAGCTGCAGAGCAAAGACCAAAGTGTTCGTGGCGAATAAGACGATGGACTCTAAGCTGTACAAGGAAGAATGTCTCAAAAACCGCGTACTAAGTTTCATGAAAGCCCATGAAGGTCCCGTGAAGTTTTGGCCGGATTTGGCGAGTTACCACTACAGCCGGGAAGTCATCCAGTTGTACCGCGATAATAACGTAGATTTCAACAATAAAAACATAATCCACCAAACTGCCCGCAGTTCCGGCCCATCGAGACATTTTGGGCAATAATGAAGCGGAAGCCTAATAAAAGTGGATAAACAGCTCGGGACGCGACTCTGATGACCAAAATGTGGAACAAATGTGTGAGTTTCCAAAAAAAAAAATCTTGAGGAGTTTTGAATGAATTTCTGAAGAGATCCCCGAATAAAATTAAAAGAAATCGAGAATGTTGTAAAGGAATTCCCGAGAGAAATGGCAAAAAAAAACCCTGATTAATCCACCTAGCGGTGATGGTGCCTTTCTCGTGGATTATTAAAATAATATTTTGGCCATTACTTTTGAGCCCATAGTCCGATTTGGCCAGTTTTCAATAGGGAGAAACAATGGGAGAGTATTCTGCGTCGAATGCAACTTGTTGCGAGTAAATCGGTTAAGGATAAGCACCTGAAAAATGAGTGACATTTTTTTTTGGGTGGGTGCGCACAGACACACACACATACACACACACACAGACATCACCTCAATTCGTCGAACTGAGTCGATTGGTATCAGTTATCGCCGAGCTTCCGAGCCAAGCGCACGTTCTTTTTTTTCGTTACGCTCGTCTACGGGAGTCGTCCACTTTTCCATTTTGCATTTTTCGGTCGTTCAGTTTACGAATACCACATCGCGATATTTGCGGACGTCTCCTCGGCGAGACGCTTACGTGTTCGCAATGCAACGACGCGAAAATACTTTCCGCATAGACTATGCGAAAGTACCAAGAAAACCGTCCTACGAGGAACTACACTATTTCGTCAGTCAAGTTCTCGGTATGAAACGCGAGGAAGTGATACGTCTACAATGCAGTAGATTCCTTAGTTGTGCATTCGTGAAAGCAAGCAGCCTCGCAGTGGCCGAACGCATCGTTCGCGAGCACGATGGTCAGCATGAGATGGAAGTCGACAAAAAAATGTATCCCTTGCGTCTATGGATGGAAGACGGAGGCACCGACGTGAAAATACATGACCTGTTGGAAGATGTCCAAGACGAATCCATTACCGACTTCATGAAGAAGTACGGAGACATCATATCGATCCGAGAACTTTTCTGGGACTCCAAATACCACTTTGGTACCATTTCGACCGGAGTGCGCGTGGTTCGCATGGTCGTCAAAAAAAACATCCCCACTACAATCACAATAGATTCAGAGACCACGTACATCTATTATAATGGGCAGTTACAGACCTGTAGGCACTGTCATGAGCTAGTCCATAATGGTATTACGTGCATCCAGAACAAAAAGTTGTTACTTCAAAAAATGCAAGCGGACATGGGGTCGTATGTCAACGTAGTGAAACAAGCCACTGCCTCAAAAGAGGTGATGGAAAAAGGAAATGATAAACCACGCGCTACGCAGTCGAAGCCCGCTGCCGATCAACAGTCCCACCGACAAAGAACAACTACCGCTCCATCTCTATCAACGTCCAACGATTTGATGCCACCACCAGCACCCTCCTCGCTGACCGTCCCGACGACACACACCGACTCCGATTTCCCCCCACTAAGGCCCAAGCAACTACAGTCACCAACGACAACATACAACGACGCGCCGATGAACACGATACAGACAGCTCTACAACATCATCAAACAACAGACGTTTACGCAGCCGACATCCAGGCAAGAAGATGCGACCCAACGACGAACACCACTCCAACGACGAAAATTAGAAATACAGATATGTCTAGTTACAACATCGCTACCATTAATATTAACAACATCACAAGCGAGACCAAACTGAACGCCCTTAGGACGTTCATACGTGCACACGAACTTGACATCGTCTTTATACAAGAAATTGAAAACGAACAATTGTCTATCCCTGGCTTCAACGTAGTGTGCAATGTAGATCATGCCAGGAGAGGGACAGCGATCGCAGTTAAACAACACATCAAGTTTTCGCACGTCGAAAAAAGCCTGGATGGTCGCATAGTAACAATAAGAGTCAACAACACAACTCTATGTTGTTGCTACCCGGGTAGAAGAAAATGGCTCATTAACAGTAAAACGTGATATTGATAACAAAACATGATATTAACTTGTTTGAAATAAGAGTAAAAATAACAAGCGAAAATAACAAAAAAATGCACCGAAATATCATAAAAATATCAGGTTTTGCCATTAACAAGAACTTATCAATATCTTGAGCTATTAGTTTGTTCTTCTTAATAGCAAAACCCGATATTTTTATGATATTTCGGTGCATTTTTTTGTTATTTTCGCTAGTTATTTTTACTCTTATTTCAAACAAGTTAATATCATATTTTGTTATCAATATCACGGTTTCTACCCGTGTACGCACACAGCTGATCAAACAACAGAGCCGAAAAAGAACGTCTCTTCGACCAAACCATCGCATACTACCTCCGCCACGACACACCCAATACAATACTAGCCGGAGACTTCAATAGCGTAATACGTCAATGCGATGCAACCGGCAACAACCACAGTCCAGCACTTCAACGACTAGTACAACAGCTACGGCTAATAGATGTATGGGAAAAACTCCGACGAAACGTCGCCGGCCCGACGTACATCACGCACAATTCAACCTCTCGACTCGACCGCATATACACAAGCGATAGCCTACGAAACGAACTGCAAACTACAGACATCCACGTTTGTAGCTTTTCAGACCACAAAATCGTGACACTTCGTATATGCCTCCCAAACCTAGGAAGAGAACCTGGTCGCGGCTTCTGGACACTCCACCCGCACCTTCTAACAAACGACAATGTGGAAGAATTCAAAGCTCGATGGCAATTTTGGACACGCCAGAGACGTAATTACCCATCGTGGATGACGTGGTGGATACATTTCGCAAAGCCCAAAATAAAATCCTTTTTTCAATGGAAGTCGAAAATAGTAAACAACAGCTTCAAATGCGAACACCAGCGTCTGTACGCTGAGCTCAGACAAAAGTATGACAACTACTACAACGATCCCACTGTACTTTCAACTATAAACCGCATAAAGGGGAAAATGCTATCTCTGCAGCGAGAGCACACCAACGCACGCTTAAAATGACTTACATATTTTTGTGTTCCGTTCACACAAAACGGGCCTCTCCTGGAACAACTCATATTATGAGTAACTACGATGTTACTCATTTTTGTGTAACCGATGGCCGATGATTTTCGGTGAGTTCATTTTACACAGCGAGAGAGCAGTCGGAAATCGAACCTAACCTCAATTGTATGTTTTCAAATTAATGTTTAAGTAAGCCAACTTTTCCATACTTATTCGGAGGCTTCTCCAATCGTTTTGATCAACAAAACAAAGTGCGATGATTGTATTCGCACTTTTTTTGTTTCGCCATCAAAACAAAAGGAAAACCTCCGAAAAAGTAGGATTTCTTGCAGCACATTCTGCACACGTTCGCCATCATAGCGACCCGAAGGGACTTTGACAGTTCGAGGCAAACTCACTTACACATATCATGCACATGTGAGACAGTACACAGCGACTGCTTATGTTTCACACAAAATTTTCACTCATAGTGAGAGTTGGCCAAGGCGTCGCCGAGATGTGTGAAAGCTATTCATGCGATGTGTACTTGACTTTAAGCGTGCGCCTTCCTTCGAATTAACGAAACGTTCGTCGCTGGCGAAGCACTTTCGTCATTTCAACTCGGAGAAAGGAGGAAGAAGAAGACTACCATCGCACTCATACGAGGAGAGCGTGATGAAACCTACGACACATCCGAAGCGATAGAACAACATCTCCACGAATACTTTAAGCAACTCTATACAGAAGAAGAACAGCCTCCAGAAGACAACACATTCGGAATGGATCGAGTAATTCCAGACAACGACGAAGCTAATGCTCTATGTACGGAAGAAATATCCACAACCGAAATTCTCTCAGCAATCCGAAATGCATAGCCCGCCGAAAGTCTCCCGGAAACGACGGAATCCCCAACGAGTTCTACAGCCGCACGTTTGACATGATACACCGAGAGCTCAACCTAATCCTCAACGAAGCGCTTTCTCAACATTTTCCAACAGAGTTCGTCGATGGCGTAATTGTCCTCGTCAAGAAGAAGAATAGCAACGATACTGCTCGTGCCAACAGACCGATCTCACTGCTAAACAGTGACTACACGCTTAAAATGACTTACATATTTTTGTGTTCCGTTCACACAAAACGGGCCTCTCCTGGAACAACTCATATTATGAGTAACTACGATGTTACTCATTTTTGTGTAACCGATGGCCGATGATTTTCGGTGAGTTCATTTTACACAGCGAGAGAGCAGTTGGAAATCGAACCTAACCTCAATTGTATGTTTTCAAATTAATGTTTAAGTAAGCCAACTTTTCCATACTTATTCGGAGGCTTCTCCAATCGTTTTGATCAACAAAACAAAGTGCGATGATTGTATTCGCACTTTTTTTTTGTTTCGCCATCAAAACAAAAGGAAAAACCTCCGAAAAAGTAGGATTTCTTGCAGCACATTCTGCACACGTTCGCCATCATAGCGACCCGAAGGGACTTTGACAGTTCGAGGCAAACTCACTTACACATATCATGCACATGTGAGACAGTACACAGCGACTGCTTATGTTTCACACAAAATTTTCACTCATAGTGAGAGTTGGCCAAGGCGTCGCCGGGATGTGTGAAAGCTATTCATGCGATGTGTACTTGACTTTAAGCGTGTATAAAATCTTCTCTCGCGTCCTAAAAATCCGCCTCGAAAAGGTAAACAAAACGCACAGCATCATTTGCAGCGCTCAAAAATGTGCGAATCCACCCCACAGCATTTTTGAAGCCATATTATCAATCAAAGATCGCTTAGCGTATTTAATCCAACAAAAACAGAGAGCGAAGTTGATAAGCCTCCACCGAACCGAACCATGGCCTTACTCGGCGTCAATCGAGACTTCGTTAACGTACTCGCTCGTATAACCAGCCTCTCATCATCACGTCTTCTAATCAACGGCCACCTCTCAGCTGCTTTCGGAATAGAACGTTCGATTCGACAAGGTGATCCGATGTCCAGTTTGCTCTTCGCTTTCTACCTTCACCCCCTCATCAGCAAACTTGAACAGATCCAAGGAAACAAACTGGTCGTCGCGTATGCAGATGACCATCATATCAAGCACCGTTCAGGCCATCATCGAATCGAAATCCTTTTTCTCTCGTTTTGAATTCGCATCTGGGGCAAAACTAAACCTGCAAAAAACCCTCTCAATAGATATCGGCGACACGAACGGCCCCAACACACTAATCGTGCTCCAAACAACGAGCACAGTGAAGATTTTGGGCGTTGTATTCGCAAACAGCATCCGCCTGATGGTAAGGCTCAATTGGAATGCAATGGTCTTCAATTTCTCTCACATCACCAGCTCAAAGGTATGGTACCTATCGTCAATTATCCCACCGTCGTCCATCCACACAGCCAAACTAACGAAAGCAATGGGTAATTTCTTTTGGCGCGGTATTCCCGCACGCATTCCAATGCTACAACTGGCACGGCCAAAAAACAAGGGTGGCCTAGGTTTAAAACTCTTTACACTCAAATGTAAATCCCTCCTGCTTAACCGTCACATACAGGAGGCAAACTGTATGCCTTACTATAGTACCCTCATGGTACCAACCATCGGTATCCTCGCCCGCTGCCCTGCGGACCTACCCGATGTGAAGACAATAAGACAGCTTCATAATCAAATCCCCGCACAGTAGTAGTAGTAAAATTCTTCTTTATTTAAAACATTTTTTGTTCTACAATCATTTTATACATGTACAGTGATCGGCCGGCTTGGCCCTCCAACTTCAATTATTATTATTATTATTATGCTATTACTTAATTTTTAAAATATAATGTATCATGACGGCCTTTAGGAGGCGCTGGTGTGTTTTTTAAAATTTGATAACCTAACTACTATGTACACTAATATTTACAATAAAAAAAATTTGATAACCTAGATTGGAACTAGCGCCCTAATTGGAGCCTGATCCGAATGCAAGCAACAGACCCTAAACTTTTCTTTACACTCACCAAAGCGTTCATGTAAGGTTTTTATTCCGGCCAGACGGTGGACCTCGGATGTTCTTGTCCTGGGAGGGGTGTTGAGGATCATCCTCAGGAATTTGTTTTGGACCCGTTGAAGTTTGAGGTGGTGGGTTTTAGCGCAGCTCTCCCAGACCGGCATGCCATATTCGATCACAGGGAGGATGATTTGCTTGTAGACAGCAAGCTTATTTTTCAGGGACAATGACGACCGGCGGTTGATCAAAGGGTACAGTAGTTTCAACAAGACGTTACACTTTGTCACCGTTTTGTCAACCTGTTGCCTGAAAATAAGCTTGCTGTCGAGGGTCAAGCCAAGGTAGCCGGCCTCATTGGCCCATTCCACAGTCGTGCCATTGAGGATGATTTTACAGTCTCCAGGCGGAACAAGTTTAGGGGATTTGGAGTGGGGGAAAATGATGACCTGGGTCTTCGCCGCGTTGATACAGATCTTCCAGCTGGTGAGGTACTCTGTCAGGGCATCCAGGCCTCGTTGGAGTTTTGCCACTAGCGCTCTGATCACTCTACCGTTGTAGACGATGGATGTGTCATCTGCGAACAGAGACAGAATGCCGCCTTCTGGAGGTTCTGGCATGTCGGAGGTGAACAGATTGAAAAGCAGGGGCCTGAGGATACTGCCCTGGGGAACGCCTGCGACGATGTTGTGCGCATTGGAACTCGCTCCGCTGATTGAGACCCGGAATGTCCTTGCCGACAGGTAATTGTTGATGATTTTCACCAGGTAGCTGGGAAGATTGTAGCGTTGTAGTTTGTACACCAGGCCATCATGCCATACATTGTCAAATGCCTTCTCGACATCGAGTAAGGCCATGGCGGATGTTTTCGAGACAAACTTGTTCCGTCTGAGGACGTTGGTAACTCGGGTCAGTTGGTGTACAGTTGACCGACCGCGTCGGAAACCAAACTGTTCCTCGAGCAAGATGTTGAGATTTTCGGCAGACTCAAGTAACCGATGATGAATAGCTTTTTCGAATAGCTTGGATAACCCTGAGAGAAGGCTGATGGGTCGATAACTTTTGGGGGAGGAAGGATCCTTCCCAGGCTTCCGGATGGGGATGACTTTCGCTGACTTCCAGGACGATGGGAAGTAGCTAAGCCGGAGACACTGATTAAAGATCAGCGAGAGGTGCTCAAAGAACGGAGCACTCATGTGTTTGAGCTCTAGATTCAGGATGCTGTCGAAGCCTGGGGCCTTCATGTTCTTCGACGATTTGATATAGGCCGTCAATTCGTCAGCTGAGATCTCCAACTCCTCCGAGAAGTCGTTGGGAATCAAATGGATGTTGTTAGCATGCTCGTTGACGGCTGCTTCGTGTGGACTGACGATGTTCTGCCCAAGATTGTGTGAGCTGACGAAGTGACGACCTATTTCAGCGACCTTCTCTGCAGGAGTTATCAAGCGATCCTTAGAGCCATTATTGTCTAGTGGGATCAAAGGTGGAATGGGCCGAGGCTTGGATTTTAGAATTTTGGTCATTTTCCAGAACGGCTTAGCATAATCTGGGAGAGTGCGGATCTTATTCGAGAAGTCGTTATTTTTGAGGTCCACCATTCTGGCCTTGATAATTTTTGGGATTCGATTGCAGCGTGCCTTCAGCTCAGGCAGTCCAGTACGCTGAAACTGCCTGCGAGTGACATTCCGCAATCGAATCAAATCTTTGGTGAGTGTATCGATGTTTAAGGAGTTGCTTACCTGCCGAGCCGTCGGTACGTGTTGCTCTCGGGCCGCCGTGATCGCCTCCTCGATAGCGCACAGCTGGCGGTCGATACTTTCCGGCGTCTCCGGACGCACCTCGTAGTCGACGGTGTTATCGACGCACTGCTGGAACCGCTGCCAGTTCACTCGGTGGTAGTTCCGCCGTAACTGCTGGTGCCGATTGACCGAGGAGCCCAGTTCCGCCACCACCGGATAGTGATCCGAACTGAGCTCCTGGTATACAACCGGCTGCGAGACGTGGTCATTCAGGTTTGTTACGTAGAGGTCGAGCGTTGCGTGGGCACCGGACCGACTCAGCCGAGTGGGGGAATCCGGGCTCAGGATCGTGTAGTGGCCTTCCTCCATGTCGTTGCTCCAGATGGTGCCGTTTCGATTGCCGCGACTGTTGCCCCAGGCTTGATGTTTGGCATTCAAGTCGCCGGCAATGATATACTGGCCTTGCCTCCGCGTCAGCTTGACGATGTCCCCCGAAGGGCAGCCGATGATCCATCGCCGGCTTTGGCTTGCGTTGGACAGTACGCCGCGATGAGCGCGATTGTGCCGACCGAAGTGGTGATTTCGACACCGATGGCCTCGATGACACTGAGCTGGAAGCTTGGAAGCAGACGACAGTTGATGTTGTAGCGAAGAGCGATGGCCACACCACCTCCCTGGTCGGCCGGTCGAGTCGCACGATGCGGAAGTCCGGGATGTTGATGTTCACCTCCGGTTTTAGGTGCGTTTCGGTGATGAACGCCACGTCTATTTCCTTCTCCTCAAGGAAATCCTTCAGCTCGATTGTTTTGCTCTTTAGCGAGCAAGCGTTCCAGTTGACCAGGCCCACCCTAGCAGCCATTTTCAATGATGAACATGCCAAGTGTGAAGACCTGGTCGAATCGGTTTTGCAGCCGCGCAGTCGAGTGGCGAGCTGCGCGAAGATCGGCATCAGTTGCTCCGGAGTGTACAGCGGGGCAGATTCTTCCGGTGGGACGGCTTCGTTCTCCGACTGCCGACGGAACCCAGGAGGAGGAAGCGGGGCCATTCGCTGGTGGATGGTGCCGACGATGCTGGAGCTTGGACCGATGCAGCTGCCGCCGCCAGTCGCTTGTGCGGCTGTAGCGGTGGGAGTATTGGAATCACACGACGGGGAGCCGGGATAGCTGGAAAGTTCACCTCGTTGATTACAGGAACACGGTTCTTCTTCGGAATGGTCCTGGTGGAAGCCTTCTTCCGGATTTCCAGGAACTCGGCTCGCTTTGGGCAGCCCTTTGTGGTGGCCTGATGGTTGTCGCCACAGTTGGCGCACTTGGGATCGGCTTCATCCATTTTGTCGCACTCGTCAGTCGGATGGGGTTCGCCACACTTGTTGCAGCGCGGCTTCATGCGGCAGTTCCTGGTGCCGTGCCCGAAATTGAAGCAGTTGGTGCATTGCGTGACATCGTGGTGCACTGGCCGATATCGCTCCCAGTCAACGACGGTGTAATTTATAACGCCAACCAGCTTCAGGTCCTTCCAGGTAGTGGAGCCATGCTCCAGATGGATTAGGTAAAGCTGGTCGCGATATTTCCTCGCCTTGTCGTGACGAGCGATCTTGTGGACGGCTACTGGCTTCAGTCCGCAACTTTCAAGCTCTGCTTGGAGCTCTTCCTCCTTCATGTCGTGAAGTCCTCGCAGCAAAGCCTTGAGCGGCTTCGTGCCGGGGTGGTCATGAGTGTAGTACTCATACTTGTGGACCTCGAGGAACTCCACGACGGATTGATGATGGTCCCTGTTGGCCGGCATCACTTTCACGCCCTCGCTGCAGAGCCGAAAAGTACATTTCAGCCCCTTAGCGATCAGCTGGCGAATTTTTGGGCGTAAATCCGGCGGATCGCCCTTCACAAACACGGGCGGGCACTTCTCCTTCCGCTCCGGTTGCACCTGCGGCAGCTGCGATTGCTGCTTCTTCCTCTTTTTCGGCGGATTGCCGGCGTCATCAAGCGGCAACGGCGAGAACACGTTGCTCTGCAAAAGCTGCTTGGAGGGCTTACCCGCGCCTCCAAGAGCAGTGCGCTTAGGCACTTTTCCAGCGACCGAATCGGCCACCGAGTCTCCCATGACGGGTCCGGGAGAAAATAACGCCAACGCGACAAGCGAAAACGTAAACAGCGAAAGAACGAGAAAAAACACTTCGAAAAAATGCGCGAGCAAAAAACACGTCCGTACGTGTTGCTGTCTCGAACTGGAATCCCCCCGCACAGATAATGATTAACCCGTCGGCCGAAGCTATACATCGACATCTCATAGAGCAGACGGAAGAACCAAAAGTCCATATGGCACACCCTAACATACGATGGACCAAAGTCTGGCGCAATATTAACGCAGCACAATTATCGCCGTCACAAAAAAGCAGCCTGTACATGATAATAAATGAGAAGGTCGCACACAGGAAGCTATACCACACTATTGGACGCGCCGATAACGACACATGCTTGCATTGCAATAGGACAGTAGAGACAATCCGACACAAATTCAATGAATGTCCACAAGTCACCCAGGCTTGGTTACATATTCAACACAAGGTGAACACAATTATTCCCGGAAGGCGTCTACTCACTCTCTCCGACCTACTGAGGCCAACGTTAGACGGTATACCACCAACTCTGAAGACAAAAATTCTCACTGTTCGTCGCATACGTAACCTACATTATCAACGTCAATGGAAGAGTAGATGTCCATGAATTAGATTTCTACCTGACATGTGAAGTTTAAATAATTCATTGTAATAATTCTTTTAATCTGCACGACCAATGAATGTTTTATAAAAAAAAAAAAAAAAAAATTGGTATATAACACTATGGGTCTCCGGGCCTCCTAAAAAAAGTTCATTTTTGGAGCGAACAATTTCTGGAGAAATGTCAAGGAGCTTGCTAAGGAACCCCTAGAAGAGAAATTTCCAAATTAATTTCTAAAACCCAGATTAATCCACCTAGCAGTGATGGAGCATTTTTCGTGAGTTTTAAAAAATAGTATTTTGGCCATAGCTTTTGAGCCCATAGTCCGATATAACTAATTTTCAATAGAATACAATGGGACAGGATTCCGCGTCGAATGCAACTTGTTGCGAGCAAATCGATTAAGGATAAGTGCCTAAAAATGAGTGAGAAATTCTCACGCGCTTGTTTTTGGTATAAAAAATTGTATTTTGGCCATAACTTCTGAGCCCATAGTCCGATCTGGCCAATTTTCAATAGGAAACAATGAGACAGCACTATGTTGCGAGCAAATCGGTAAAGGATAAGTGCCTGAAAAATGAGTGACATTTTTGCATAGTTTTGCGCACACACACATACATACATACACACATACACACACAGACATCACCTCAATTCGTCGAGCTGAGTCGATCGGTATATAACACTATGGGTCTCCGTGCCTCCTATAAAAAGTTCATTTTCGGAGCGAACATATAGCCTTTACGTATACTTTGTATACGAGAAAGGCAAAAAAATCTGAAGGAATGCCTAACATAATCTTCCGAAGGAATTCCTGAATTAATTTCCGATGAAATTGATTTCTAAGCAAATTTCCAAAGCCTAAAGAAATTTCCGAAGAAACCCGAAAATTAATTTCAGAAGGAATTTCTAGGGAATTTTTAAAGTAATTTTAAAATATTTTTTTAAGGAACTTCTAAAACATTTTCTGAAGATATTTCAAAAGAAATTTGCGACGGATTTTCGGAAGGTATATCCGAAGGGAATTTCGAAAAAAAAATCTAAAGGATTTTACGAAGCAATTCCTGATAAAATTTGCTATGGAATTCCTGAAGCAGTTCCAAAGGAAATTCATAAAGAATTCTTGAAGGAAGTTCTTAAAGAATTCCTGAGGGAATTTTTGAAATAGTTCTTAGAAACCCTTCGTTGAATTTGATTTTTGGAGGAATATCTTGAGAAATCTCAACATTTATTTAATTTCTAGATTTGTTTCCTAAAAAATGTTCGGCATATTTTTCGAAGAAATCCCTAAAGGAATTTCTGAACGAAGTCTCGACGGAATGTCCAGAAGAGTTCTTGGAGAAATATAAGATTCTCGGAAATATCTTCAGGAGTTGTTTCGAAAATTCAGATAAGCTTTCAAGAGCTTGTACAGAAATACTTAAGGAATTTCCTAGAACTTCATCCTGTAACTTTGCAAGGAATTCCAAAAGAGTTCTCAGAAGAATTTTTGGAGATATTTTATCAAGAATAACTAGTTTTTCAACGATTTCCCCAACCAAATTTTTGAAGGAATACGTGGAGGAAATTCCGAACTAATTCCTAAGGGAAAGTACAAAACTTTCAGGTATTCGTTTCTGGATAATTTTTTGTAGAACTCCTTGAGGAAATTTCCGAGGGAATTACCTGACGAATTTTCAAAGGAATTTCTGTAGAAAATTGTGAATAGATTAATGGAAAAAAATCAGAAGGAATTCCTGGAGAAATCTAGGAATTACGTCAGAAATACCAGTATGCATTTCCTCTGAAATTGTATTTTGAATTTCTTCATAAATGCCTTTGAGAATACCTCCTAAAATACCTTCAAAAAATCTTTCAGAAATTGTCTTATGGATTCCTCTGGAAATTCCTTTAGGATTTCTTTCGGAAAGTCTTTTAGAAATATCTTTTAACTCTTTAAGCTCTTTTTAATCCAGAGGTTTCTCCAGTAGCCTTGCGAGCAAAGGCGTATGATTGCCAATCCGGAGATAACGAGTTCGTTTCTTAGTCCGATCTAGGAGGTCTTCGGGTTGGAAACATTCTCGACTCCCAGGGCATAGCGTATCCACTCTACTTGCCACACACGATACATGCTCATGCAATGACGGCCATAGAAAAGCCTTCAAATAATAACTGAGAAAATGCTAGTAGAATAAGTTGAAAAGCAGGCCAAGTTCCAGTTGAAATGTAGAGCCATTGAAGAGGCAGAAGCAGGGATGGTTTAATTCATTCACTCGCCTGATTCAAGGCGATTGTGTTGTTGCATAGAATGCTTTTGAATTGCCACTCATTGGAATGAACCTTCTCACCACGACCTAAGCTGAGCGGCGTTACAGATGAATCACCCGATTGTGTTAGCCCTAGAAGCGAATGACTGCAAAACAAGCGAATCAAAACGATTGTGCTCCATGTGGGTCAGGTGATTCTATCGGGAACGCTCACTTGCGATTGAATCTTTTTGGTTCGTGTGATTGCGATTGATTGGTTCAGATGAACTCATTTTTCGATACGTTTGTGTGGTTGTTACGTTTGTGTGGTTGTTACTTCTTATAATCCAATTATAAAGTTCAGTTAAAATATGACATTTATCTTCAAAACTCATCAATTATGTGGCTATGTGGATATATGCTGCCATATGCCCCCGGGCACGCGTAGAGGACATTTCAATTTTCACACTAAAATATGTAATGTGGCGATTCTTACGTCGGGATTTTCCACCAAATAAATGGTTATTTATGTGCTTGAAATGAATAATGTCCACTCCTGGTTCATGTAAAGTGCACCCCGGGAACTGGTAGAAGGGTGCATTTCCGTTTTTACGCTGAAGTATTCCAAGCTTTAGCAGTTTGTTCTTGTTTGTCCATCAAATTCCAACATTCGAAACTAGAACCCACAAGGTGTCGGCGAGGATTTTTTTTCTCACAAAACTACGCCTTGCGACAGTTTTTTTTTCAACACGTAAATGCTTCTCCATTCAAAATTGATTACCGCGATCACATTATCCGCTCATGGATCCCGTAAAAGGAGTACATACATTTTATCTCGATAGTGCCTATACCAAAATATTTTTTCCAAATGTTATACAAAATTTTAATGCGTGGAGTCATTCACGTACTACGGAATAATTTATAATGTGATTCAGATTCCATTGAACGAATTTAGCATCAAAACATTTATTGTCGGCGTAGCACCAACTTAGAATTCGGAAGTAGGGACTTCCGAACCGAACTTTCTTCCGAAGTTTTATCTAATTGATGCGTTGTTCCAACTTCGGTATAACAAGCGTTCTAACTTTGTTCCGGATAGACAATATTAAGCAGCGTGCCGAAATCCTTTTACAGTCCTACGTAACACCAAGTATATTATTATTTCATAAAATTCAGGGAACAATCGAAACAGAATCTAAGAGTATTATCAGCAAAAATTCAAATTGTATGGGGAGATTTGTTTTCAAACTGAATCGGAAATATGCTTTACATCAGCAATCCGTTTCAAATTTATTTTGAGTAATGATTAAGGTCACTCCTGACGGAATCCAAGTTCAGTTCAATCAAAGGTAATTGCCTATTTCCGGGGATTAAACCACCCGACTTGGACGTTAATTTACAATGTTATGAAAACTCATATGTGAATATGTACGTTATGTGGAAGGTATTGATTTGAAAATGTATTTGAGGTAACCACTTTCCCTTCGATGGGACTCAAATCCATGACCCTACAGTACGCGAAATGGATTGCGAGTGATTTGACTATGCGTCCAATTTGGGAATCTCGAGCTCGTTCAGTAGCCGCTAGGTTGCGAAGGCCGACGGAGGTCCTTCGTAGCTTAGTTGGTTAAAGCACCAGTCTAGCGTACTGTAGGGTCATGGGTTCGAGTCCCATCGAAGGGAAAGTGGTTACCCAATACATTTTTCAAATCAATTCCTTCCACATAACGTACATATTCACATCTCAGTTTTCATAAGTTTGTAAATTAACATCGGCTGGTTTAATTCCCGGAAATAGGCAATTACCTTTGATTGAACTGAACTTGAGTTGCGTGCTCTTGCCTACGCAATGCGGTCGGGTCTGAGCTTGACGACCGACTGGCAAATAGCTTACACAACCTCACTTGATCAGTACCGTTGCTGATGAAGAATGTGTATAGCCGCCAGACATTCTAAATACTCACGCTCCTCTAATGTGGACGTGTACAATACACATGTGGAAGTATTGGCTTGATAAATGGATTGCGTGTGATTTGACTATGCGTCCAATTTGGGAATCTCGAGCTCGTTCAGTAGCCGCTAGGTTGCGAATGCCGACGGAGGTCCTTCGTAGCTTAGTTGGTTAAAGCACCAGTCTAGCGTACTGTAGGGTCATGGGTTCGAGTCCCATCGAAGGGAAAGTGGTTACCTCCAATACATTTTTCAAATCAATACCTTCCACATAACGTACATATTCACATATGAGGAATCCAAGTTCCAAAGTGCTCGCGTTTTCGGGGACACACCACTCGATTCATAGGCTATCATTTTTATTGATTTAGCTTTGCTGCGTCGCAGCATGCGTGATATAATAAAAATGACAGTTGTGCGTTGCTTCCGTATCGAGTGGTGTGCCCCCGGAAACGCGAGCACTTTTAATCTTGGATTCCGTCAGGAGTGACCTTAATGTGACCAGACGTCCCGGGAGGCTGCATTTTTTAACTTCGTTCTACAAAGTTATACCAATTTATACGGCATTACAAATATTTTTATAACTTTTCTGGGCCGAAATCTATCCGATGGTCTTTTAACTAAACAGGTATGAATAAATACAGTCCACATTTCGATGTTGAACGGACCATCGAGATAAGGAAAGATCGAGGAATGGCGGGAACATTGAAATGGGCACTAGATCGAAAAAAGCTAGTTGCTATGGAAAACGACAACAAAACAAATGTCATTTCTTGTTTTTGATGTGCATGTTATTGTCCCAAGGTGGTCTAGTAGCCCTGAAATTTGAACACCTCGATATAGACCAGTGCATGATGACGTAGGTTGACAGTTCACAGAGCTTTTTCACCACGACTTAGCCTCTGGCGAAGCTTCCGATAAAATTGTTTCGTCATTTAATTCGCATGTAGATATCCTTTGCGATTGATTTCATGCTGAATGCAAAGAATATCATTGAAATATTCGGATCGCAGCAATTTTAAACTAAAAATATGAATTTTAATTTTCTCCTCATCGATTTTTCTTCTAACACCTTGTAAACAAGCTCTGTGAACTGTCAAATAAGTGAGGTTAGATCAAGATCTTGCATTGGTCTATAGAGCGAGAGAATCCCGAACGAAATATGACCAGAACATATCGAGAAAAAGAGATATCGAGATGGGAAGGCTATCGAGTAGTAGTAAGCGGAAATGTATGCAGAATGAAAAACATTCGCATTAGGGAAAGATATAGAGATGTACACTCCCGGCCAAAAGTTTAGGTTCACCCTCGGCAAAAGTTTTTTGCCGTATTTTTGCCGTTTACATTCGATTTCGGGTATTGCTTGCATAGTAGGTGTTTGAAACGAATAAATTTTAATTTTTCATCTGCTAAAATATTACCTTAAGATACACATTCTTATTAAATTTTTGTTGTAAACATATTTTGAATTTTTCTCGAAGTTGAATCACACAAAATTTCGAAATAAAAAGTGGAATGGAACCCAATTTTAATCATCTTCGAGAGGCATTGATAAATTTTTGTTTTATTGAAAAAAATAATATGCTTATTGTAAATGTTGATAATTTCAACTCATTGTCAACGTTTCTATCCGGGGGTTTGGATGATGAAGATCCAAACCTCCGGATCGAAACGTTAGCAATGATTTGAAATTATCAACATTTTTAATGAGACTGAAAGCCGAAAATTCTGATAACTATTAATCTAAAAATTTCCTCTATTTTAAACGGTTTATGTTTGCTTAGAATTTGCACATGAAATTGCTTCCAATTTTCACGAAAAAATATTTGAATTAAAAAAATAAAAAGTCTCCTGAATTTCAACGTGTTGTCATTCATTCAAACAGTTTTTTTTTCAGGAAATTCCTTTAAATTTACACAAGAAACTGTTTTGATTTTTCACAAAAAAATGAATTATCTTCGGGAAATTAAGATTATTTCTCATCCAGTACAAGCAAAAGTATTATAGCACAAGAGGCTTTGATAAGCAATGCAACGTTTGTGACCAACATGATTCAACCATAGCTTCCCAGATTTCGCATAAAGAGTTTGATCGCTAACTTGACTGTCAAATTTATTGTTCTGGTTTGTTTATTCTCAAGTATAAAAAGTGGGCTACTTCACAGTAGAAGAAGATTTTTGACACATCAAGTACATGTTGATCACAATATTTAAAGCGATTATATCGGAATACCTTTCAATTTTAGATTTCTTGAAAACACGGGAAATAATTTAAAAAGAAATTACTTCTTTCCACGCAAAACTGCTCTATTGCATTAAATTTTACAGGAGAAATTTGAACGGAAAATCTATTCTAAAGGGGAAAGTTTGTTTACACTTTTTAAATCAGCCTTCTCTATGAAGTTTTTAATTTCCATAAAATCGATAGAGGAAATCCAGAAAATACGTCTCGTAAAAAATGAAGTGATGTATCACCCACCTTCAAACGTCGCTTTTTGTAGAAACATATATAATTAATTATACAAATATGACGTAATTTATAAATGTTATGGTACTGCAAATGGCTTACATGGGATTATGTTACTGCAAATGAAAATATGAGGTTGAGTGTATGTGTACATAAAATATATTGTACAATCCAAATGTTCCAGCTTCTCAAAAGTGGTAAATTTATGGAAAAAAAATTGGAAAACAGTTAATTATTTTAAATGTTTAATTGGAATGTGTGGTCATTACTGGCATAAATACAAATAAGTCCTGTACCATATTTACCCTAGTGCACCTGGTGGTTATTAATTTTAAATGCGGGATAATCTGTTTTATGCTTAATCAATAAGAATACCGCACAGTATATTTTGATGCAAAAGAAATATGTTCCCTTGTTCCAGAAGTGATCAATGTGGTCGGTCATTAATTTTGAATGCATAACCATGATGAAAAGTCAGAAAAATTGCTCTGCCGCATGACATATTTCGTTGTGGAGACGGAAATTTACACTACGGGTTGCTCGAGGGAACCTCATATTGTACCGCTCATTAAAAATCTACTCCTCCGCTTATTTATAATCGCAACAAAAAATGAGCGCAAGATAGTCGTCTAAAAAAATATTTTTGAAAATCGGGCCGCCACGTGGGGGATTGTGGCGATGAATGCTCTGATAGCACGTGCTATATGTACTGCGGATAAATTTTCCACATCTATGAGAGCCTTGGGAAATGATCACAAAAGTTGTCAACATATTCCAGGGGTGTTGAACATGAATTTCAAATAGATAACCAATTAAGTCCGGAACAAATATAACTTTCTTCTTCTGCATCTTCTGTCATCATTTGTGGATTTATTTTATTACTAGATGAATCTGCCCGATCTAACTCGTGATTTTATTTTACCTAAGTGTCAATCGTTTGTTTGATTGCAGCGTCGCACTCAAGATCGATTTCAACTCGAGTTGTAGGATTCTTCAGAACTGTAAATAAAAAGATATAAGACTAACAGACCCGACGAACTTCATTTCGCCAAATAATGATTCATTCTCTGATTAGTTCTCGAGTCATGAAGAAATGTATGCTTCAATTGTATTGGAGGCCCCCCCCCTCAACCCCCCTTCTAAAGCGGGGATGGGCTTCAAACTATCTTAAGAACCTTCCCCGGCCCCAAAAACCCCTGCATACAACTTTTCACGCCGATTGGTTCAATAGTTTCCGGATTTATGGATTTAAACATGCACCGGCTAATTTCCTGAGGAAGGACAAGACCAAGGGATAAAACATAAGAAACTAAACCAACGTGTCGTTTCGATTTTTGTGAGACTGAAAAGCCGCTAATCCCAAAGTTATCATATGATACAGTCGTTTTTCAAGTTTGAAAAAATAAATAAAATATTGAGCTTTCCCAAAAAAATCTTTAAGAAAACTGATGAGATTTTATCAATTTACCCATTTATTTTTTATTTACCACCCCCTTCGATATGCAAAGACCAACATTACAGAAGAAGGAAATCATATTTGTTCCAGCCTTATTTGATGAAAAATCATGAAAAATGAATTGCCGAACAGCAGTTTTGGTTAAAAAATGAACAGGCCCTTCAAGCTCCCTGTAGCAACTTGCAGAGTCCAAAAGTAGACAATAATGGATTGACAACCGATTGCAAGCGCATATTCATCTATTTGATACAAAATTATTCACAAATGAGCTGACGCTCGGTATATTTTGGTGTAATCGCCAATCGATTTCAATTACGTAACCATCTAAATATTCGAAGCCATGGCAGGGCTTAAGCTGTTTGGACAAATGTTGAGTTATTATATACGAAATTGTAGCGCATTTTACCTAAACGACATTTTATCACCTAGCTCTATCCAGTATCCAGGAAGTTGTCCTGAACTAAATGCCTCTCCATGAAAATTTTAATGCTGCACTTCATGCTAATTGACGCATTATCTTGTAAGCTGAAAACAAACCTTAAAATAAAAACTGCGCAAATAAATTTACTATACCTATAGGGGCACGGCAGGTATTTCCGTCCATCGTCATAGGGGCTAAATCCAACGAAAGCAACGTACATTTGCTAGAACTCCACTATAGCAGAACGTTTCTCCTGAGCTTACGATTTGGTACGCATGAGTTTTACAAAAAAGCGTCTCTTTTATTGGTTTTCGAGACTATGACGAACAGACGAAAATACCTGCCGTCTCCCTAGTCATTAATTTGTCAAGCAGGCGAAAAACTTGAACCTAGAAATAATGCGCTTTAAAGAAGTTCCATCGCATGGGAAGTAGTAAATAAATTCAGTTGGACTTGCTGGCACCCACCCATTGCTTATTGTGGACTTACCAGCAAAGGATTCGATATTCTACCAAAAATTGCGGGGAAGCATGTTTGGCTAAATGACTTGTTCCGATGAATGACTTCTTCGGCCAAAGTTCAAAACATGTTTGGCCTATTAACCGTTTCGGCCAATCATTCAATTCAGCCAAATAAGTATGACGCCGCACCACTTGGAGGCCCATATAAAAACCATGACGTTTTAATTATTTCCACCTGAGATGATCATCTCCACATAAAATGCAAACAAACAACTTCTATTGATTGAAAATATAAGTTTTTTTAGCTAAAAAGCAAAATATGAATAGAATCAAATTGGTCGAGATTTTGAGTTTCCTATAACCATATTGTATAGAAATCAGAGGGTAGGGCTATAATTATTCACCCGTGTACTAGCGTCCTGCTACGCCAATGCTTATAGTTCCAGTATTCGAATGCATGCCTCAAACTGGTAGTAAAATAAACCGATATCCTGGAAAGATAATTAAAAGGCAATAATTTAGGTCATTAATTATTTGCGCTACCTGCATTTGCAAATTGCAACATAGTCTATTAAAATACAACCAGAATCCATCAGAATCTTATCCCATATTGAAAAATATTTTTTGCCAGCTTTGATTTGTTAATAATATTTTGCAGATCATTATAAAACTGGTGTTATTTACATATGTCAGCAATTGTATATTTTTTGCAAAAACTAAGTATGGCTTTCTAAATTGTGTTCTACTTGTCATAATAGATGTTTAGTACTATGCTATTTTATTCCACCACGTTGTAAACTTCACATCTGTAAAGCTGTCTTTAGTGTCTCGTGCTAGACTCGTAGGGGCCCTCCTTAGCCGTGAGGTAAGACGCGCGGCTACAAAGCAAGACCATGCTGAGGGTGGCTGGGTTCGATTCCCGGTGCCGGTCTAGGCAATTTTCGTATTGGAAATTATCTCGACTTCCCTGGGCATAAAAGTATCATCGTGTTAGCCTCATGATATACGAATGCAAAAATGGTAACCTGGCTTAGAAACCTCGCAGTTAATAACTGTCTGTGGAAGTGCTTAATGAACACTAAGCTGCGAGGCGGCTTTGTCCCAGTGTGGGGATGTAATGCCAATAAGAAGAATAAGCCAGACCCGAAACTTCACTAAAAATCTTCTACCTACTCAAAAATCTGCAATACAGCTAGTGAAAATGCTCTTGATTTTTCATCAACAATATCTTTGTATATTGTCGTTAACGATGTACGACATAATTCTGATAGTTAGGCGGGAATGAATATTGATTTTTTTTTTGTCTCATTGGTATGTATATATATTGGTATAAAAAAATGAATAAATTGATAAAATTAAAAAGTTAAAGTTTTCTATCAGTTTTCTAAAAGAATTTTCAACGAAATTTCAAAACTTTTCGGTAAAAATTCGAAATTCTCCCTCAGATAATTGAATTTAGACACGAAATTTTGAGGGGGTAGAGACAGAAGAAGGGAATTAAATTTGTTTCCGCCTTATATTCCGAATAGTATAAAGTTTCCATTAGGAACCCTCTTACCGAATATAACGATTTCCTATAACAGGGTGGTACAATTCCCATCAGTTGAAAAGTCCGGAATGTTGATGTAATCCGAAAAATGTGCCTCGAATGATTTACTTTTCATTAATTATCTGACGGCTACCGAAATATTGCCAGGCTTCAACTAATCAGCAGTTCATCCGAGCTCACTTCAAAAGCGGAGTCTGTTCTCCCGTTTCAGCGGAAACAAGTCAGCCAATTACAATTTACTCGAATCTCAACAGCGAACTGGCATTCCGGACCGAACCACGGACACCAGCAGCGACCATTACCATTCCGATCACGTTCCATCATTTTTATGTAGATTCCAACCGAACCGAAAGCTGGGCCATTTTTCTGCTTCCACCTTTATTTATGGACACATAGTGCCACAAACTGGAGTCAGTCTTCCAGTAGGGGAAGGGGGGGCAATATGCCCTAGCTAAGCAAACACTGCTCTATTGTCTTATTTGTAACGCTATTCATGGGTATTTTTACATTATGCATCAGTTAAACAAGATAGCTAGTTGATGCCATTCAAAAATTGTCAAAAATCTCAATCATATTGATAATATTCACATTTCAAAAAAGTGGTGATATTTTGTTGCCGGAAAACTCATGAGGCAAAACGCCTTTCAGCTGGCGGCTCCTAGGGAACAAAGTACCACGCGTCGACGAATCAGCATTCTAGTATGGATAGTCCGTGGAGACGCAAGTACTTTGTAGGTTATTGCCACTAGGGCGTTTTGCCTCGCCAAAATGTTAGATGTTTCTTCAAAATGTGGAAATTTTCGGTTTTTCCGACCTTCCCATGCACTATTTTGAAACTTTCTTCGCCTATCCTTCATAATTTTAGATCTAGTTTTGTTTCGGACATATTAATGACGGTAAATATGAGGGAAACCACAAAAGGCGTTTTGCATCGGGGGGGCGTTTTGGGGCATCTTCCCCTAGTTGTTTACTCTTCGTAGGTACGAGTTTAGTAGAAGTACAGCAACCGAAGTACCTACCCGAGAGATATGGAATACTTACCATGCGGTGGATGCACAACGAGTGGAATAAATCCGAGAACGGAGTGTATTCTTCGCCGGCTTTAAGAATGACACACTGTGGGGAGAAATATCGTTGTTCAGCCGGGCTCTCGCTCATATATGTGAAATAAATTTTCCTGTGAAAGAATTCCAAGAACCGAATTGTGCAGAGAGACGGATGTAAGGAGTGACTATGGTAATTTGTCACTTCCTGCAGCGAAAAATATATCCGAGGAAACTACCCATCTAGTTTTGCAAATGCTGCAAGATTGGTAACATTCTCATTTGCATGCTTGTTTGTCTTTCTAAAGTGGATGAAGATGATGAGGCACATATTTAGCGTTATCCTTATGAAATTTGAAGCATCATATTAGTTTGCGTCAGTTTCATCCCACTGCAGCGTATTTCACAGCATTGACCCAATTTTCAAAGTTGTTTTAATTCAATTGAAACTAATTCCCATTCTCACGATCCATTTACTCGCAGTCGGTTGTAGATTTATGTCGCACATACAATTCCATAGGAGCAGAAGCATTCGAACCAGCTTTATGTGGCGTTCGACTTGCCATCGTTCCTGCCGTATCGATTAGTTTCTATTTCAATTTAATCCTCTCATCTGGCGCAGGAAAAACGTGGTTCAAAGAGCGCCATCGATTGTCGCCATCTGGCACAACAGAGCTCGGTGTGTACAATTTGTTGCTGCAACAATATCATGAAAAATTCATTGCTCGGTCAAATTCAATTATAATGCAGTCCTTTTGCATTCCGTTCGTCGTTCAGCACGGCGTCATCGGGCAATGGTTTCTGTTAGCTGGTCAGTTGGTCACGTGTCATGTCAAGGTTTGATTCATGTTTTCTCTGCAAAAATCAGATTTTTAAATCGTACGTATACAAAGTTCGAAACCTTTAACAAATACCTTGAAATAGTTTTTGGTGCAACATTCGAACAAATAGTATATGTAGAATATAATAATATTGAACAGTTCTGGTTTTGGGAGAGGAGCCTGTTTGGGGCTGAAAATCTTGCTAATCCTGATGAAAAAATCAGAAGGGTTGCGTACAAGACAAGACACGACCGCAAGGTAGACGTTGGACAACGTAAGGATATTATTGTAACACAATACGCATTGTAGTTTATTATGGTTATGATTTTTGTTTGGTATTTTGGTGTTAACTAAAGTTGGTTAAAATATGAGTATGATTAAAGTATGAGTATCTGAGACACATTTTGATCAACCATATTATAGATTGTGGAATATTCACGCCACAATTAGGTTGATCTTTATCAACCTTCAGAAATTCCTTTTCTGCAGTGAAATTTATTTCAATTGATGTTGTGCTGAAAATCCGTTCCATCTTGAAAAGCCTTACCTTGAGTAGAAGGTACTTCCTCGATATCGCTTTAGGATAACTGCTCCGACGTTGTTGCACAATAATACAACACCGTAACACGTGCCGTAACACTGAAACCAGAAAGCTCCACATGAAATGACTTTCTCCGACAGCAATTAGGGATATCGCAATCGAAATTGAGAGAGATTTCATTAAATCAGAATATTTGTGTTGGGTAAGCAACCAAGTACAATCAAATACGCAGAGTATCAATCTCGATTTAATTCGCCTTCCCAGTCACAAACAGTAACAAAACCAAATCAGAATCTTGAGAAAATTTCATTTGGCTGCCACTGATGCCATCCATGCGAATAAATATTTGTAGCATCTCCCTCCGATGCGCGTTCGTGATTCTGCTACGGACGGCAACTTTCTGGCGTCGCAAAGCGGTTAATTTGCACTTTGAACAAAATTCTTCTCACAACAAGTGCCGCTGACGCCGACGATAACCACCCGATAGTTTGCCGCTAAATCACTATAGATGCAGAAACCACCACCATCGATCCTAGGACCGCTACCAACGCCACCGTTCTGTGCGCTCTTCGTGACCACTCGCCGTGGATCATCGTACAAAAAAGACGTGCTAGCTAGTTTCTGGTTTGTTTTTGAGGGATAGTAGATAAGGTAATTCATCCCTATTAAATTGAAAATTTATATAATTAACTCTTTGTACTATTTGGAAAACATGTCCAAATAGTATAAGACGTTTTGATTCCCAGCATTAGTGTACATTTCGGAAATTGAAATGAACCCTAATGTTCAAGAAAATTATTTGAATTAACTTAAAATTGCACAGTCTTCCATCTGTGTTATAGCCCTTTAGTGCAAGGTAGAACATTGCGTACCCAGAATGGACTTCCGACGATGCTACTACTCGACCCACTGACGCACGACCAGCCGGTCATCAAGTCCAGTATGCGAAAGCACCACCGGTTATATACCCTTGCTCACAGGGAGGGCTGGTCCAGCAATGCTGCTGCTGGGTGGGGAAGCCTCGAACCACTGACGACCGACCCGTCCATCGAAATAAAAAAGCCTCTATTAACGCCTAAAAAGCCTTAAAAAAGCCTCTACGACGGTCCCCATGTTTAGATACTAATTTGACACCCAGTACCTTCGGGTAAGACGATGTCCAACGTCAAAAAGTTCAGGTCATAAGTATCGATTTCTGGATTAAAACTAGCTATTACTAGCTGACCCGACGATCTCTGTCTCGCCCAAAAATGATCAATTTTCTCTTACAATTTTTAGCGCACACAATTTATCTAGACAACCAATCGGTTCTTCAAAATGATTTTTAATTTTTTTAATGGTTTTATCATAACATTTTTTCTATTCATTTAGTAAACAAACTAAAATTAGCAAAAATTGATCCATTATCGAATAACATTGCCAATATCGTGTTATATGTACGAAAAAACATTTCTCGCTTAACTTTTCAAAAGGACCTAAGTAACATTTTTTTCATGAATTAATTTGAGTACTGCAATCAAAGGCTTTCATGTTTTTCTGTTGATTGCGCTATTCAAATTAATTCATGAAAAAAATGTTACTTAGGTCCTTTTGAAAAGTTAAGCTAGATTTCATCGATTTTCAAAGTATTCCAGTTCTCGCACTCAATTTCATAGGCGCCGGACGTGACTGTATAGATCGATTTCTCTTCGTCAATGTTTTCTTTTTATTATTGTACCGAATTGCGCTACTTTGTCGATGGTTTAATGGTTTGGTGATCCTGGGCCAATCGCTTCCAGTCGCCCTGAACATTGAGCGCCCTCAGGTCCTCTTCAACTGCAAAAGGCCATCGTGTACGCGGCCTTCCACGAGGCCTACGTCCTCTTTCGGGTTCTCTACTAAATATTATCTTCGCTTGACGTTTTCCGGCATACGAACAACGTGTCCAGCCCTCCGTAGTCTGCCGTGTTGTATAAGCTTAATAATATCCAGCCCTTTATACACCTGGTACAACTCGTGATTCATGCGACGCCAGATACCGTTCTGAAAGAAAAAGCTGACTGGCTAACCTGCATACGTCCATCTGCGTCCATCTTTCTGATCTTCCTTAAATAAACGTCTCAATGTTCTTTGCCTTCCAGACAAATCAAGCTTCTTCTGGTTGTTGTCGAATCGCGAGCTCATAATCGATCTCCTCAGAGTTGAGATCCTCGGCTCTGGGAAAAACTTGATTCATTTTGAAATAGTGCAACAAACTTAACAACAGAAGAAAAATTACACTCAACAGAGATCTACCGCAAAGATGTAAATTTTATGGCTTAAGTCTAGTATACGTTTTGAGTTACCTTTCAATGATTTTCCAAATTCAAACAGAATACCGCCATCGGGGGTGACAATGGGTCTGGGGGGTGAGAATGGGACATCGCTCTCACCAGCAGCCTGGAGGTCGGTTAGCAAAATTGTTCAAAAAGGTCTCTTATATTTTAGTCTTCTTGCCGTCAGATACATTAATTCTGTTCTACTAGCATTCTAAGTACTTGAAACAGTGACCCATTCTCACCCCCATTTGACCCATTGTCACCCCCGACGACGGTACTATAATAAACAACACTCAGCAATAAATAATATAGAACAAGAAAGATAAATTATGAAACAAAAATGTAAATAACATATAATAAATTAACAATAATGTAACAAATATGTAAGTTTATTGAAATAAACGTGAATAATAAATAAATATGGATACAGAAAACAAAAATATCATATAATCAACACAAATTTCCGAAATTCGAGGTCCCTTGCAATAAATTTTCCACTTTCAACATAAATATGTGCTTTTATATGCAACAAAAATACAAACTTAAATATAAAAGGTTATTTTACAAACAATCAGCTACAAAAAATCTCTAAAAAGCCTTGTTTTGTTGGGCGCCAGATACAACGGGTCGGCCAGTAGCGTTTCCGGTTTAGAATTGGGCGGCTTATGCGCCACTCCTGGTAGGAGACCGCCCAACGAGTTTTAGTTGCCCGGCTTGAGACCTTCTTAGGGGAAGGGTCACTTTCCTTAAAGAGAAAGCTGACTGGCTAACCTGCATACGTCCGTCGTACTTCTCGTTTCCGAGCGGACACAACTAAAGCCCGCAGTCCACTGTTTGTCATAATGACAAATATTTGTCAAGTTGATCCGGACATCTATCAAACCGATTAGAAATCGACATGGATATCAGGCCCATTGGCATGACAAATATTTGTCATTATGACAAACAGTGTACTGATAACTTAATTCCAAAAGATTTCCTCAAATAAATTCTTCCGATATACGGCCTGGAGACAAAATCTCGCTTAACTTTTCAAAAGGACCTAAGTAACATTTTTTTCATGAATTAATTTGAGTACTGCAATCGAAAGCTTTCATGTTTTTATGTTGATTGCGCTATTCAAATTAATTAATGAAAAAAATGTTACTTAGGTCCTTTTGAAAAGTTAAGCGAGAAATCATACAGGCGGGGGTTTTCCTCATCGGACCAACCCAAAAAAGTTACCAAAAGTCAAATCGGGCCAGTAAATACAACAACAAAAACCTAAATTCGAGCACGAAGCGACATAAATTCTTTAAAGACAGTAACTAAATACATTCAAATTACACGCATTTGGACCAGTCTAACGTCTCAACTCTGGGTTTTTATTTCGGCTCCGATTAATTCTCGCTTAACTTTTCAAAAGGACCTAAGTAACATTTTTTTCATGAATTAATTTGAATAGCGCAATCAACATAAAAACATGAAAGCTTTCGATTGCAGTACTCAAATTAATTCATGAAAAAAATGTTACTTAGGTCCTTTTGAAAAGTTAAGCGAGAATTCATACATGGAACACTCAACAAACATTTACATGGATTTTAATGCATTTATTTTATCTCCCTGCATTCGCCTAGGCCTAGCATCTCCCACTGTTTCCCTCTGAGCTATCTGTGTGTGCGTGCAATATTTCTAATTCTACATGCGTGTGCTCTCTTCCCTCTTCTCCTTTCAAGTTCTCTTCACGCTCAAAGTCAAGTACACATCGCATAAATAATATTCACACATCACAGCGACGCCTTGACCAACTCTCACAATGATTGAAAATTTTGTGTGAAACACGAGCATAGCAGTCGCTGTGTACTGTCTCACATACGCATGATGTGTGTAAGTGAGTTTGCCTCGAACTGTCAAAGTCCCTTCGGATCGCTATGATTGCGAACGTGTGCAGAACGTACCGCAAGGATTCGTACTTTTTCGGAGGTTTTTCCTTTTGCTTCGATGGCGAAACAACAAAATGTGCGAATACAATCATCGCACTTTGTTTTGTTGATCGAAACGATTGGAGAAGCCTCCGAATAAGTATGGAAAAGTTGGTTTCGTGTAACATTAATTTGAAATCATACAATATTTAGGTTAGGAACGGGTTTCGACTGCTCTCTTGCTGTGTGAAATGAACTCACCGAAAATCGTCGGCCATCGGTTACACAAAAATGAGTAACATGGTAGTTACTCGTAATATGAGTTGTTCCAGGAGAGGCCCGTTTTGTGTGAACGGAACACAAAAATATGTAATTCATTTTAAGCGTGTACGGTTGGGGCCGGAGCTGCTTTGCGCACTACTCCGGGCCAGAAACTCACGCCGACGGACGGCGTATTGCGTCGATGTTGTGGACGGTCACTCACTCCCTCCTTCGGTGCGCGGGCTTACGCATGGGCGCGGTACAAGCGTCCGTTTCGTCTCCTGGCGCGCAAAGCAAATTGTTGAGGCGCCGTCGGTAGTCGCTGACGATGATGACGACGACAACGGCGATCCGCTGCTATGCGGTTGGAGGTACGATGCAAATTGATTAGATGCTGTTTGCGGTGGTTTGGCTTCGCCTGCCAAAGGTGCGATTTTGGGTGTTCGCAACCTTCGCCGGCCAAGTGTACCCCGGGAATCTTTGTAGCCGATGCGTGGGGTCAAAAACGATCTCTCTCACGGGTGTAGTGTGTCGGCTGCCTTTGCTGCCACGGACCTTTTAAAACAATGGACCAATCAATAAGCAAAAACTACCGCTATGAAATGAACAGATCGCGCCACCGTAGACATGTTCTGTCAAACACACATGAATAGAAACATGCATATACAGTGCCTCCGTTGTTCTGATGCGGTGAGTGCAAAATGAGTTACCTTGATTGATCCATTCACAAAAGCACATACGCACGAGGTTGGAGACGCTATCTTGCAAATTCACAAATTAACAAATTACCTTTTTTAACACGGATCTGCACACAAACAATCTACACGGAATTTCTTTAATTGAGCTTTTATAGACTTTGGCTCGACTAGAGGGAAACAAGAACATACATTAGCTAACACCTATTAAAAATCTATGTCACTTTTCACCTTTTTAAACACACTACGGCACGGAACAAAATTGACTGCTTTTGCCTCTTCCACGGAACGGAACAAAGTGAACGATTCCGGGTTGGGAAAATCCTCAGATACCACGAAATTTTAGACATCGTCTCCATAGTTCGCGAAATTCAACGAAGTTGAAATTTGCGAACCCAAGCATCAAAAGAATTTATCCACAAAATCCCCCAAGATCGTGCATCTCATTCCCACAGACGATTCAAATTAGCCAGTAAGCTTGCTCGCTAAGAATCGTGCCAAGCGTGGAATGCCGGACAAGCCAAAGGTGAACGCAACTTTTTTTTTTTTTTTTTTTTTTATTTATTTACAGTCTTCGACATATTTACATCGTACAGACTAAAACTTAAATGCTAATTCGCGACTTGAAAACATCTCTACTAATATGGAAGTCATACAAATGATAAACATTATTAAAAGAAATACAACAAGCATCAAGCGGATTGTTCTGTCCATATTGCGTTCGGTGTGCTGAGCGTCTGAAGAAGTCACTGCGGCGTGTCGTCCTTCCGGGAACGTTGAAACGAAGCCTTTCCAGAAGTGCGGGACAGTCGATGTTGCCTTCAAGCATGTCATAAATGAAGAGCCTTTGGAGCAAGGTTCTCCTCTCTCTCAAAGTAGGAAGATTTATAAGTGCCAAACTGTGTTCATAGGGTGGTAGCTGTTGTCGATCCCGCCATGGAAGTCTTCGGAGAGCGAATCTGATAAATGCTTTCTGTACTCGCTCGATACGGTTAATTTGCACGGTGTGATACGGAACCCATACAATTACTGCATATTCCAAAATACTGCGAACCAAGGCAACGTACAACGTCTTAAGGCAGTAAATATCGGTAAAATCACGAGTATTGCGTTTGATCATACCCAGTGTGGCATACGCTTTTGCGGTCACCGATGAAATATGCTCAGCGAAGCGTAGTTTGCTATCTAAAATAATGCCCAGGTCTTTGACTTGAGAGACACGTACCAAATCCTGGGATTGCATCAGGTAGTTAAAGGCAATTAGAGAGCGAAGGCGAGTGAAGGTTATTACGTTGCATTTCTGTACGTTAACTTCCATTCCATTTCTACCACACCAATCCAAAATTGTATTAATATCCGCTTGCAATGCGCAGCAATCCACCAGTGATGATATGACTCGATAGATTTTTAAGTCGTCTGCATACATGATTTTAGACGACTTCAGTTCGTTGCATAGATCGTTGATGAAGAGTACAAAAAGCACTGGTCCGAGATGGCTCCCTTGAGGAACGCCAGAAGTAATGTGAAATGGATCCGACATAACTGTTCCGAGTTTTACAGACGCTCTTCGATTGTGGAGATACGATGCAATCCAATTAGTTAGCCAATCAGGGAAGCCTATCCGCTTAAGTTTTTCTACCGCTAACTGATGAGGAACTCTATCGAAAGCCTTCGAGAAGTCAACATATACCGCATCGACTTGCTTTCGTTTCTCAATATTATCGATTAGCCAAGATACATGACTCATCAAATTAGATGTCGTTGAGCGTTTCTTTACAAAGCCATGTTGGTCAACGTCGATTATGTGCTGTACCGCCGGGTACAAGAAATCCAGCACCATGCTCTCGAAAACTTTCGGAAGACAGCTGAGGATGGAAATGCCTCGGTAATTTTGAACATCGTGAACATTTCCAGATTTATGGATAGGTGTGATTAACGCCTCTTTCCATCTGGAAGGGAAAGAACTTTCCACAAGCGAGCGATTGAACAGCAGCGACGTAGGTAGAGCAAGCGTCTGTGTACAATTTTTGATGAACGATGGTGTCAGCTTGTCCGATCCAGGTCCCTTAGATCCATCAACTTCTTGTAGTTTTTTTTCCATACGTCACGTACTTCAAAAACATTCAACGGAATGTTGAGATCGAATTCCCGCAGACCGTTCAAGTACTCTTTAGTCAAAGGCGGTGAGTTATTACTTAACACACTTTGAAAGAATGACGGGAAATCTGTTTGCCGATTCGTTCAGTGTTGTTGACGAAACTTGGAGATAGTTTACTGTTTGATGAATCCCACGAATAGTCGTTCGATTTCGCAAATAAGACCAAAACTGCTTCGGATCGTCCTTGAAGTCGCTCTCAAGCCGGGAAATATATGACCGAAAGCGTGATGCGTTAAGAGAATTAAATTGGCATTCTAAGTCACGCACCACTGCCTTTCGGTCGATGCTTTTCGATTGAAAATATTTTCTTCGAGCCTTACGCAATCGATTTCGCATGTTTCTCAGCTCTCCGTTCCACCAAGGCTGTTTACTCCCAGGTTGACGTGCTTGTCTTTTCAGAGTCACGTGTTGTCGAAAAATCTCATCCAATTCGCAATAGAACCGTTCTACCGCTTCGTCCAAAGTGCCCACATTTAAAATATTAGTCCAATTGACTTGTGAGATCGCAGCATTTAACTCGTCGTAGTTGCAGTGATTAAAGTCGTAAGATGCATAGCAATTTTCAATGTCTGGCAGAGCATATGAAGCCTCGATAACAATCACAAAAGGCGGATGATGACGATCCATATTCATCAGAGGCAGAGGTGGATCAATTATCTCACAAACATTTGCATTATTTACGAAGCATAAATCTAGTAGCCTTTCATTTTCATTCGTTAGGTAGTTAATTTGGTGCAGGCCGGAGGCGATAACGTTTTCAACTAATGACAGTTCTTGCTCGGAAGAGGCATTCAATGGTATGAAACTTCCGATGTCATCATCAAAACTCCAACGGAGAAGAGGCAAGTTATAATCACCTACAACTATTACCATGTCTCCAGTTCCCATTTGACTGTGCAATCCATTGATGCACGAAGCATGTCGTTCATATAAATCCGGCTCTGTATTCGGCGGGAGGTAGACCGCACACACAAAAATATTCACGTTCCCAACAGTTGCCCGAACAAACATCTGTTCTAGTCGGGTTGCACCGTCGGTCGTTACAACTTTGCTAGGTATGTTATTTCTAACGCCGATCAGCACACCACCATCACGCAGGTGCTGGCTGGTAGAAACATTTCGATCGCAACGGTATATCGCAACGGTATATTTATCAGTCAGCTCTGAATCCAACACATTGCAGTTTCTATTAGAACCACAAAATCGTAATCTGAAGCAGGGAGAACTGCAAACAGAATGCTGGTTTTCGTGCGCAATCCTCTAATATTTTGATAGTACACCGTAACTGATCGATTGTGTGTATCATTAGAATTAGAAATGTTGCGATCGAGAAAGTGGTTCGTAGTTAATCCATTATTTGAAAAGTCACGGGGGTGAGAACATGGAGAAAGTAAGCTGGGCGTGTGGAGTGAAACGCTTTCAGATGCATCATTGTTGCTATTATTGAAATTGAAAGTTCTGCCGGGGATGAAAATCGAATTCCCGGAAAACTATTCCCTTTTGCCATGTAGTGGGTAACAGCGACAAATGCTTAAACTGCAAACCAACTCCAACTTTGAACGACACAAAAGAGAGCTCTTCAAGATTCTTACCTTTGGGAACTAACTTTCGGACGTCAACAGTTTCAGTTGTATCCAGATTACGTTGCACTAATCCTCGAACGTCGTCCTCTGTAGCATTGATATTGAAACCGGACAGATACAGCCAGAATAGGTTTTCCTTCTTTTTTTCTTTTCTGCTAGTGGTATCATCACATTTGGATCGAGATCTTTGGTTCCTACATTTTCATTGATTACAGGTTGAACTGCGTCTTCTTCAATACGGGGGCGTTTACGATTGTTGGACGAGGAGGTACTTCCATTACGCATAGTTCGTTCTTGCAACACAGTTGGAATTTGCCGCAGAATCGAGTTTATTTTCGCTGTGTTTTGTTGCATTTCCTCTCTCAGCTCGATCAAGGCCTTGCTATGTTCTGTGCTGATAACCTCCATTGCAGTATTGGTGGCTGATATCGCTTGACGGAAATCTCGCTTAACAATTGATTAGGGCCTACAATGAAAAGTAAACAAATTCAATTTTAACACCCTTCGATAGCATCCTCTAATAGCTACTAATAGTATAAAAATGTTCCGCATCTTCAATTAAATTACTTACACGGTTAGATGACTTGACCCATTAATGGGTACTATGTTATTGTTGATATTATTCCCACCGTGAAAAATTCACCCATTTTCTTGAAAAAGCGCCACACGGTGGGAATAATATCAACAATAACATAGTACCAATTAATGGGTAAAGTCATCTAACCGTGTAGAAAAAACTAATTTTTAATTGGGCCTACAATGTGTTATTTTCAAAATATTTGTAGGTCCACCCTAAAAAACGGCCAAGCCACTCGTTTTTTTCTGTCTGGGATAAGCCTTCTCCAAACTTCGGGCCGATAACGAGATTTTTTTCCGAACCGTCATCGGCCCGACCTCGGAGAGAGAAAATTTCCCCTCCCGAAAAGCCTTATCCCGTGTTTACTTTCGAAAAATGCCATAAACAAAGGGTCTATGAATGACAAGCAAATGCAGAATGACTTATCAAGAGGGCCTATCCCGGAGAAAAAAAAAATAGACTTAAACTTTTATTTTAACGATTTCGACACATTTTTGCATGTTTTCGATGCAATTAAGGTTATGGATGGATAAATAGTGCTGATTATGTGCTTTTAGGAGTTTATGCTGCTTAAAATATCATAAACCTGGGAAATAGGAATATAAATTGTGATGTATTTTTTTCGAACGGCATTTTCTCAGTATTTACGTTTTGGCTGTAGGCCCTTTTCAAATGTTACGCGAGAAATTAGCATTTGCCATCATTTTAGTGCAAGCACAACACATCCAATAGAGTTAAGAAGAATTTGCAACAGCATCACGGGTGTCTGCAGTTTGATTCACGCACTTTAGATGAAAGGAAGACTTACAGAATCCATTGCAAGCGATTTCGTCATTCTTTTCCAATTCCCCGGCGCATGAGCAACAAACTGACGTAGCCATTGTTTCTGTTGTAGAACTGTGATAAGCGGTGATAAAACTTTGACGATTTTATGAACTTGATGAGTTGAAAACGGTTGTACTCCAGATGTTTCAGATCGTAGAAAGGTTCAATAATACGATGATCACAGCGGTTGTAATAAATCAAGTATATGAAACACGAAAAAACAGTAATTAATAACAGTGATTTAGAACAAAATAGTAAACAACTTTACCTCACACATACACACATACACTTCAAAAGACCGGCGTGCGGGTCGTTGGCCGCAAGCCACGCGCTACTTTTGGCGTCATGATGCGCTATATGCTGGCTAAACCCCATGTGTTTCTTTGGTAGCTGACTGTAGGGAACTCATAAGACTCAATTCTTAGCGTAGGTAACTCAATGGCGTACTTCTTCTAGACTATTCTTGCGGTGATCCAAGACAAAGATTTATTTCAAAAGACGCAACTATACATGCGAAGTTTTATAATTTAAATAAATAACAAAATAAATATATTAACAGAGATAAACTAAACATTGAAATAAATAAATAAATAAATATGGCGTACTTGCTACAACCTTAAGCTCAAACAATCCGAAAGCTCTCCGATTAGCCTCTTTTAACGTCCATGTTTCATGGCCATATAAACCCACCGGAAGAATCAGAGTAGTATACAGCGCGAATTTTGTCTTCCTTTGCAGACTACGGGACTTAAGCTGTTTACGAAGTCCGTAATAAACCTTATTTGCAGTTGCAATACGCCTTTTCATCTCACGGGTAACATCATTATCGCACGTAACTAATGTTCCAAATAAACAAATTCTTCTACCACTTCAAATTTTTCACCATCCAGCACCATTTCACTACCACCACCACTAATGAACCCACGTTGATTGCCTGCGACCATGTACTTCGTTTTGCTGGTATTGATCGTGAGTCCAATCCTCGCTGTCTCCCTCTTAAAAGGCACAAAAGCCTCTTCCACGGCACGGCGATCAATCCCGATAATATCGATATTGTCCGCAAATCCCAGGAGCATATACGATCTTGTGATAATGGTACCGCTTCTTTGCACACCAGCTCTCCTAATCGCTTTAAAATTAACCCGCTTTAACCCGAATTAAGGAGGGTTATTCCTCGGTAATTGGCGCACAGTCTGTGCCCTTTCTTAAAGAGAGGGCAAATGAGGCCGTCCAACCAGCTAGCAGGCATTTCTTCGTCTTCCCATATTTTCGACATAATATGGTGCAGAACTTCATAAAGCTGCTCACTGCCATGTTTGAGAAGCTCAGCCGGGAGCTGGTCCTTCCCCGCAGCCTTATTGTTTTTCAGCTCTTTAACAGCTTTTTTAACCTCATCTAGTGTAGGCGACTCCACAGCTTGTCCATCGTCGCTAATATTTATTCTGTTCACCGATGCACCGTCACTTCCACTATTCAACAAAGTCTCGAAGTGTTGCTTCCACCTGGTAGCCACTTCGGTTTTATCTGTCAGCAAATTCCCTTGTTGGTCGTTGCACATGACGGGAGATGGCGCTGTCTTTCTCCGCACGCCATTACAGACTCATAAAACCTCCGCATGTCGTTATGCTCCATTTTTTCCTGCGCCTAGCTAATCACTTGTTCTTCATATTCTTTCTTCTTCCTGCGGTAGGTTCATTTTTCGGCTGCTCTTGCTTCCTTGTACCGATCTCTATTCGATCGGGTACCCGACACCAACATCCGGCTTCTAGCAACGTTCTTCTCGTCTGTCACTTTCTGACACTCCACATCGAACCAACCCGCCCTGAGTCACCTTTGTGCAGTGCTGTTTTGGTTGATGTTGTCGCTAATGTTGATTGCACTTATCCGTTCGTCGAGCTTCTGGCGGTACTCAGCCGATACTACTTCCGCCGACAATCGCTGGATATTGCAACGCATCGTTCGCTGTGTTCGCTTTTACAGTTAACAACCGTGATCGAATTTTACTGACAACGAGGTAGTGATCGGACCTCTGAATGTCCGCACATCGATAACATCCGAGAAATGGCGCCCATCCACCAGCGAAATTTACTAGCCGTAGGCCGTTGTCGTTCTCTACCGATTATAGGCTTTATCAAGACATTCATAGAACGTGTCCTTCACGTCGTAGGATTTATCGTTTGTCGGTGCGTAACTGAAGAATTTGCCCCGTATCCTCGACAGACAGATTCGTTCGCTAATGGGTTTCCACCGCATCACTTGCTTCATCTGCTTGCCCATCACCACGAAACCAACTCCAAGCTATGCTTTTCCGCCGCCGCTGTGATAGATGTTATACTTGAATGCAGTATTGGTCGTGGGGCCCACGGCTCGGAATTCACGTTCTCCGGATCTGGGCCATCGGACTTCTTGAATAGCGGCCACGTTCACTCGACCCTTCTGCAGTTCGCGAGCCAGAAAGCTCACTCGTCCAGGTTCATTTAGGGTCCTGACATTCCAGGTACCGAGTTTCCAATCATAGTCCTTATTTCGTTGCCGGGTCGGTTGCCTAAAATAACGTTCTCTTTTTCTTCTATCTCCATTTTTCGTGGTATATGAGAGGTTTCAGTAAGCTACCTTACCGGGGTCGCATTACTCACACGCCACCTTAGGTATAACTGAAGCGATACAGCATTTCGTCAATCTACCGCTGGGTACCAGGCAGACGCTGTTTGAGTCGCACCTCCTGGTGAACAGACGCTCGAGGCGTACCTTCTCACTCTAGCTGATGTCAGAAGGACAACAGTGCCCAGGCTGCACTACCAGCTAAGTACACAACCCTCAGCTGGCGGTCTTTTGTCATCGGACAGCATGAGATAGGAACTTGTGGGGTTCAGAGCTCTGTTGGGCGCTCCTTCCTTCGCATTATTTTTGTTTAAAAGGATTCGCATCCGCCTTAGCCTTATACTTCTTAAGAAGATATATACAGGACATAAGTTTGAGTTCAAAGATAAAAAAAAATAAAAATTAAAAAATATATAGTGGGGTCCCGTAGCGTAGTTGGCTACACGTTCGCCTTATAAGCGGACGGTCATGGGTTCGATTCCCAGCCTCTCCACCAAGCCCTTGTCAGTCGCCTGAGGAGCAGCCGAAACGGTGGCGTTTTGGAGTGCGCGTCTTACCGACACGGCTACACGATTACGACTGATAAATACGGATAATTGTGGGCTTTGTGGCCGTGCGGTTAGCGACACCAATCGTCTAAACGCATGTGCTGTGGAGTGTGGGTTCGATTCCCGCGCCGGTAAGGAGAAAACTTTTCGTAAAGCGAAATGTTCTCCACTGGTCCATTGGGTGTTGTGTGAATGTCCTGTCCGTTGTCTCATGCTAGATGTTAAGTGTTCAGTCTGTGCGACCTCTGGTCGAAGACGGTGATTCTGTCTTCTATAACGGATAAACGGCAACCGAACAATGCAACGAGCAATTGGATACACGATATGGACAAAAGGACACAATGGACTCACGATGAGATGGACCTGGCAATGATAACAACAACGAATATCTAAAAATAGATTCTGTGTGGATTCTGTACAGCAGAACGGCACAGTGGCGGTTAAGAAACACAGAGTGCCTACCAAATAAAGAAAAGATTTAAAAAAATTTAAAAAAATAAAATAGCGATTCTACTAAAAAAAATACAGCCATTGTTTTACTATTTTAGAACAAAAGCTTCCTCGGAAATTACTTGGAGATCTTGGGTGATTAAGAACATCTAATATTACCAAAGGATATTGGGCTGATAATGAGCATGAGCATGAGCATGATTGACCGCCCACGGTTGCTACTCCGTTATTGCCAGGTCAGCTGTAATTACACAGAGAACCAACAGATGAAGTTTGGGACTAACAACATCTTCAATGTGTAAGAACTGGTGACCCAAATATAAGCAATACCAGCGCCGGCCGTGTCCGAATGCAGGTCAATTAAGGAATGGGTAGGAAAATGTTGACATGATACTCGCTTTGATAGAAGCCGACGAGTCATCTGCACTTCCACGAGAAATCACTGGGATGTTGGATATATGGGGTAGGGATTGTGGCAGGGTTCGTTTTGGTAAACGGTATGCCGTGTATAGCGTGTAGTTTGATCAATTTAAAACAAAAACACAATCGAACGAACACTAATTATTTTAATTACCAACCGCACTAACAGAACACAATTTCCGATGACCGACCGATGGTTCTACTAACCGCACAAAATAGAACATAATTTTCGATGACCGGCCGGTCGTTCTGCTTGTTTAAGAAATAACCACTGGACGCGAATTGAATCTTCACTTACTAATTATTGTCGGCGTATCACCAAATTAAGATTCGGAAGTATGGACTTCCGAACCGAACTTTCTTCCAAAGTTTTATCTTTCAAACTAAATTAAGCGCTATTTAGCGCTTCTTTGGGTGAATACAGTGCACTATTTCCGAAGACTTTTATTTTGCTTGTATCTTGAGAAAAATCTATCTTTGGTAAAAAATGTTTACTAACTCTGTACCAGATAAACAATAATTTACGCAACCGCAAATAGCGGAACATAATTTTGTCGGTTGGCCGATCATTCTGCTAACCGCACAAAGCAGAACAAAATTTTCGAAGACCAGCCGATCTTTCTACTTACTGAAGAAAACACGACTGAACGCGAACTGAATTTGCATTTTCGATTTTAGATTTCGAACTTAATTGAATCAAAATATAATTATGCCTATACGTTCACACTGCTTAATAAATGTTAAACTGCGTTGCAACAATAGAAGAAATGAAAACAGTAATAAAATAAAAGGGTGAATGATACTTAGCTTTTCCAAACAAAAGATAAAAGATACAAGTTTTCCAGGAATACGAGCATCAGTTTAGCTTGGTATACTATGAACTCCGCGGTTGCTAACATCCGAAGCACCAGCGTTGGAATCTCCAGAGAAAAACTTCATAAGTCGCCGGACAAGATTCTCCAATAATCTACATTTACTCCAGTAATCTATTCATGAAATACTCAAATAATCGTTCACCTGGGGTCTCTGGCTAGACCGCTATCCCTTCCCTAGCACCACCGTTTCTCTCCACCAACTCACATGCACCCCATATACATTGGAGAACTAAATTTGCACTCAATCTATTTCTTCGGAATCTGTGAGAGAAAAATCACTTGGTTTGAGCGGAACAATTCTTGTCCCGGCACATATTCCACATGCTTCACTTGTAGAATGTTAGCACTCGCGTATCCGGAAGGAATAATATAAAGAAAATACAAGTTTAAAAAGAAACGTGGATTAAACTAAAAACGCGCCGCGAACAGGAGTCTCCGATTTATTACAATTTTCATACAATACTCCTGCAAAAAGCTTCCAAAGGATCTTAATCCCCGCTTTGTTGGTTTCCACAAATTAATCATTGCCGACACTACAATATTATTTTTGAATCATGCGGGAACGTTCAGCTGAAACCAGCCGAAATTCAAATTTCAACACCAGGCGAAAAATTGACGTTCAAAAATTTGCGACCGGTCGCAAGCATGGCACACTCGGACTCCATTACCAAAGGATATTGGGCTGATAATGTCCAATAAGACACTCTTGAACGTATCTTTGAACGCTGCTCTTCTCGGACGCATACAGTCGATTGCGAAGATGTGTTTGCAAGAAGTAATTTTGTCGGGGAAATGTTACATTCGGGGAGTTGTTACATTCGGGGAAATTGCATTCGGGGAATCGGTTTTCGGGGAATTGTCGTACAATTCATAATTAATTTGTTGTACCAGAAGTGCGCAGTATAAAGAAGAACCTCTAAAATCGATGTTACTCACGACTTGGTTAGAATCGTTAGAATCAGTAGTTGTGGTGCCGTTTAAATTAGAATTGAGAAAACAGCAGTACCAAGTACGGCAGAAATTAAATCTCTACCCTAAGCATAGTTTTAATAACTTCAATAACTCCAGCCGTTTTCGGTATACAGATTTCTTCAAAATTTAACGAAACTGCGAAGTAAGTGCTCCGTTGGAGGAATACCGTTCGGCCGAATGCTATTTGACCGCAGTCCACTAGTCCGAAAATTGTATGTCTGAATACCATTAGGCCGAAAGTCATTTGGCCGAAAGAGTTATGTAGCCGAACAGGTCATTCGGCCGAATAGGCGACTTGGCCTAATACCCATATGGCTGAAAAGGTCGTTTGTCACTGTGAAAAGGGAGAAATGGTCGGGGTTCTGAAAAAAAACCTCAAGCGTCAACAAAAACCCAAACTTTCGTTTAGCGGATTTAATTGATCGCAAATCGTATCGAATATCCCCCAACCTCATTACTGAGGATATCATACATCAAATATATGTATGAGTTGATATGAAATGATTCCCGTGTTTCTTGTGCGAACAAAACATTACAAGTCAGTCAAAAAGCCGCTGGGTGCGGTTTGGCTGAACTCCGACCAAATAGGAAGTTAAAAATTATGAGACAGAAAAGAGGCGTCTCCCTTCTCACTTTGCTCTTCTCACTTTACGCGGTGAAAAGTGATAAGTGAGAAATGAAGGGTGAGAAATGAAAAGTGAGACGCCTCACTTCTCCCTCCTCATCTCATGTGAAAACTGTGAAAAGTTAGTAGTTCAAAGGCAGTAATGGGAAGTCTAACTACTCACTTTTTACAGTATGAAGTAAGAGATGAGGAGTGAGAAGTGAGTACTGAGACGTCTCACTACTCACTTCACGTTTCTCACTTTAAACAGTGAGAAGTGAGACGTCTCTTTTTCACACCTCATTTCTCAAATGACCTATTCGGCCAAATAACCTGTTCGGCCAAATGTCCTACTCGGCCAAAGGTCCTATTTGGCCAAATGTACTATTCGGCCAAATGTCCTATTCGGTCAAATGTCCTATTCGGCCTAGATGGGTTTCGCCTAGTGGCATTCGGCCAAATGGCTTTCGGCCGAATGGGTTTCGGCCAAATGACCCTTTCTCTCTCTTGTAGCACTTAACTACGCTGTACCATGCGCCTCCACGCAATTCCGAATTTTGCGATACGGGGGTGGTACTGTTTCAACTGTTTTACCAAATAGAGGCTGCCCCAGATCTGAACGATTTCAGCGCCGCAATTCTATCGTTGGGTCGCTGCAGGCAATGTTTCATTTACGCTTCCATACCAACAACGACAAAATCGCAGTCGCCAAGCGATATAATCACGTCGCGATTGCCGCTTGTGTTTGGGAAAACCTTAAAACTGATTTTACATCCCAAATCCATTAAAACCTCAAAGAATATAAGGATCCATTTCAACTTCGAGCAATCAATATCAACATCTGAGAACAGAACCTTCATCGCCTTGTTATTTATGCATTCAGTATCCCTTTCGGAGCAGACCCCAAACCCATTCCTCAATATGTAAATGGTGCAGAACTAATTGCTTCCTATGATGCCATTAGGAATGTGTGTATCGAAATCGAGAACCCTTATCTGCATAACAATGCATATCATGCACAACTGCCAGGACAAGTACATAAAGGTTACACGCAAACTGAGTGGTAATAATATTTGCATGAGTTGTTGTTCCAACTAAATACCTAACACCCATCGAATCAGGATGAGTTATTTGCTCTGTTCCAGAGGCATTCCATCCCGACTTGCATTCATGACCGGGCGCACTAATGTCTTCCGCATTGCTGAGGAAATTCATCAGAATTATATTGCAATATCGGTCCATTCGTCATGCTCAAGTCTTCACAACACGAACCAAACGAACCAACGCAACGGTGACAGTGACAGGGCCCATATTGCACTTACAATATATGTACTGCGACATCCATTAATTCCGTAAAGCTAAGTTTGACAATTCTCTACTCTGTTTCCGTAAATCCTCACTAGATTTTCCCCCGTCATATATTGTGGTTTAATTTGCGAACAACCCCCCGCAATGTATTCTGAGCAAATTGAACAATTTCTACGGAACTCGATGTGACACCAAAAGACCACATTAGAGAGCGCGAATGTGCGGCGCCTGTCTTGTCCCGTTCAGAAGTGCGAGCGCGTTAGCTCGGTGCGAATATTCGCCCGAGGTGCTGCCGGGAATGTCACCTTTCTGACTTGTCTCACCCGGATCCACTCGGTTGACCATTTCTGGATTCTGGAATGCTGACCAAGCGTGCGTTCGTACAGTGCAGCCATACACGGACGGACAGGATCAAAGAACCAATTTGACATGAGGACAAGCTTGTGAGTGGAGCTTCTGATTCCTATACGTGCGGGTGTTGGCCGTATGGCCGTCGGACAGAGTCGTTGAATGTGAGAATGTTCAACAGCAGAGGCAACTGGGGAGACTTGATCCCTTTTGCTGTTGCTAATATGTCCCGGTCAATAACAAGTTATTTGATGCGGATTTCACACAGACTGCCTAGGCATGTAATTCAAGTTCTTCTAAAACTACATTAATTATCGTTGATTGTCGCACATGAACGATTTTCAAGGCGCTGTCGAAGGCGATTTAAAATCACTTATTGATAAAAAAGAAAGCGTTTTTGCTGAACTTGATAAACAAAAACCGATCTCTGTTAAAATAAAATGTTCATCGGTATTTTTCATATTTTTTGGATATTGGATATTGTGTAAATGTCGGTAGATATATGATTATAATTACTCGCATACAAAAAATGCATTTAGATCTAAAGTATCTTTTCAGCCAATGAAGGTTCTTCTGTTACCAATGCTACACTTATTTGTGTGCCAAGTATGGTTGTACTGTTGTAATATTTGACAGTTGTATCATACATCAAGGTCTCATGGAAACTTACGTTGATTATGAATTTTTATGAGCTTTACTTCTAACAACAAAATATGTGCTATATCCAAGTATATAGCATGTAGTTCGAGTTTAACCTTTGCTTTATACCACGATTTGTTATCCACCAAACATCGTATAGAATTTCTTTCTCCAAACAGCCGAGTTAAAATCTTTTCATATCTTGATTCACGTAATATATGCCTATCACATTTGGAACATCACTGCCTAAAGAACATAGAGAATTCCCAAAACGTTAAATTTCCACAAAACAACTAGATTCGATGCCTCAAACATCTTCACAGAAATATCCGAAATAACGAAACAAGATACACATGAAATCCCACTTCATGAATGCTGATCGAAAGTACACCAAGCAGACATCAATCAAGCTCAAAATGTGATTGAAATTACCAACAGTGCTGCCTCTCCTTTGAGCCGGCTAGTCTGTTTGGCCATCGTTGCACTCCCGCCCCCGCTTCCCGGAAATTGGAGAAGATTGGAACACACGAACAGAAGAATTCTCCAACATTCGCCGGGCTAGGGGATTTTTTGCCGAAAATCAGCAGGGTGCCTCGTTTTGGTTTAAGGAAAAGCTCAACTTGCCAGACGATGGAAACATGAACAAAGGCCTATACGTGCGCCGCGCCGGGGAAACCATTTCTGATTCCCGTGGGGTATCCGGTGGTAACTGTCCAGAATTTGATATATGGCGAAAGCGAAAATTTAAGAATTTTGTTACGGTGCGATGGTGGCAACCGCCATGACCGAAAAGGCGACGAAAGCTGGGTAGGAAGCAGTTGCGTGATTTTTGCTTTCCGACGTTGACCGGAGAGAAGCGACGACGACGACCATAGCGATGTCTCAGAACACGCAGTTTAGGTTTGGGTTTGCTGCGACATCTTTGTCGTTTCGTTGTCCTGATATCGATTTGTCAGAAATAATCCGCTGATAAAACGATTCATTGTTATGCAGATTGGAATGCGAACAGAAGTTATGCTGCTGGGGGATTTAGAAATATATGGCGATGGGGTCAGATAATGCGTTCCACAGGTAGATCTGCGGCTTCCAGTCGTGAAGCTGTAAGAGATAAAGAGCACCTTGACATAAGACGAGTTCGTTGGTGGAATGAATGGAAATGTACGAACTCGACTTATGACAAGTAAAGAAATTCAACTAAAAGCTCAAAATAATTTTCTTATATGAAGATAACAATTCAAAGTGTGTAGGTACTTCCGATGTGTCTCCGATAGTTAACAAAATTAAACTTTTTGCGAGTCCTCAGAACCAAATGATGTGTCTTCAGTAGATGTCGGCTCGCTGAATCCGAATCTGTCTTCAGATATACTCTGACACGTCCAAATTTTGAGATATAGCTTGAAGCTCTCAGCTGCTCAATCGGGATGCAGTGGGTAGGGAAAGTATGCGGAGCATAAGGTCGTTTACATTAATAACACCGTTACATAAACTTCATAGGCAAGTCACCTTTAGCTGGAGGTGGAATTGAATCGGCAGCCATCAGTTCTGAACGAGGAGAGGAAACCAACCTTCCAGAACTTCCAGAAGCAAAATTGTTCAAAAGCAAGGTAGAATTGACTTGTATCCAGCGGACTATGAATATCATCGAGGCTTGACTGCCCCCCCTCTTTGGGCACAGAAGACCGTGGTAAAATATCAAAAGGGTGTAAATCGCTATTGTGGTGTCTTTCTAAAAGAAACTGACCACCGTAATTCCAGTTTTACATGCTTAACCTTAGTAAGATGTTGGGGTCAATATGACCCAAAACGAAACTTCAAAGTAGAATAACTTTTTACCTGATAATCCGATCGTTCTGAAATTTCCTGACTTTTAATATTTTGTGGAAATGAAGCATCTGACATGAAAAAAGTATTTTAAGGTGCAACAGGAACGACCCCACAAAAAAAGTTACGAATAAGATGGTAGGGTCATATTGACCCAGAAATGTAAATGCTTCTCCTCGTTTGTCGGGTGAAGATCACTGCGTCCAGATTTTAGGACTATTGTGATATACCCTTTTACTGTGAAATACGCAAGTTATCTCAGTAACATGTTTGTCACTGAGATACCTTGGTATCGACTGAACTCAAGACCATCTATTATTGATGAATAGAGATCCTGAGTTACAGTATGTGACTCCCCCATTCTGGCGAGACTAGCTTTATGAAGCCAACCACGTCCTTGGGGATAAGATCCATATGTCAGCAGGCCCTAAAAGGGCTTGCTGAGAACTTTGAACCTACGTTGGGTGAGTGCACTGCAATAGCAGAGGATGTGTTCTGATGTTTCTCTCTCCTCGTCACAGAAGCGGCAATTTGAGGTTTGGATTGCTCCGATCTTTTGTAGATGGTATCTGCAGGGCAGTGTCCAGTTATTAGATCGGTGTAGATGTTGAGATCCCTTTTGTTGAGACCTAATAGTTGTTGGGTTTTCTTGGGTTAATCGTTACGAGCCTTTTGGATTGGCTCGTATGGGGAAGTGCATTCCAGTTTGATGTGATTTGACTGACCATATATTTGTTCAGTTCCATTTTTACAGAGCAGTCTGAGATCCCGCAGAAGGGCTCAGGGCCAATGAACCTTTCATTAGATCCATTCCTGGCTAGCTCATCAGCAATCTCGTTTCCCTCTAGACCCGTATGTCCTGGGATCCAATATAGGTAGACTCGATTGCGTATGCATAAGTTTTTCAAAGCCAGAATGCATTCCCGTAAATGCTTATAAAACAGTCAAATTATAACCGAATTGCAAAGTTTATATACCGTTCGAAAGATAAACTCATCAATTTTGTGGCTATGTGGTGATATGCTGGTTCTGGAGACAATGGCCACCGGGAAACGACTTCCACAAGGACCTTGTCGGTCATATAAGGGGGGCATAAAAATCGCTCCATATATGCCATTCGATCGTTAATTCTTCATATATTCTCTTAAAACGGTAATGTATGGTCCATGAGAGGGCTTCCGACGAAAGTGGCCCCTCCTGGTACATGCAAGGTGCCCCCGGGGAACACGCAGGACGGGACATTTCCGTTTTAGCACCAAAATATACCGTGCGGCGGCTCTGCCGTCATGATTTTCCACAAAATAGATAATAATGCGCTTGAAATCGATAAAAGACCACATTGGCCACTCCTGGTACATGCAAGGTGTCCCCGGGGAACCCGCAGGAGGGGACATTTCCGTTTTAGCACCAAAATATGCCGTGCGGCGGCTCTTTTGTCATGATTCTTCACCAAATAGATGATAATGCGCTTGAAATCGATAAAAGACCACATTGGCCACTCCTGGTAAATGCAAGGCGCCCCGGGGAACCCGCAGGAGGGGACATTTCCGTTTTAGCACCAAAATATGCCGTGCGGCGGCTCTTTTGTCATGATTCTTCACCAAATAGATGATAATGCGCTTGAAATCGATAAAATACCACATTGGCCACTCCTGGTACATACAAGGTGCCCCCGGGGAACCCGCAGGAGGGGACATTTCCGTTTTAGCACCAAAATATGCCGTGCAGCGGCTCTTTTGTCATGATTTTCTACCAAACAGATGGTTATGCGCTTGAAATCGATAAATGACCACATTGGCCACTCCTGGTACAAGCAAGGTGCCCCCGGGTATTCCGTATGAGAGGACATTTCCGTTTTAGCACCAAAATATGCCGTGCGGCGTCTCTTTCGTCATGATTTTCCACAAAATAGATGATTATGCGCTTGAAATCGATAAGTGACCACATTGGCAACGCCTGGAACCTATGAGGGGGCCCCAGGGAACCCGTAGAAGGGGACATTTCCATTTTAACACCAATATAAGCCGTGCGGCGGCTCTTTTAGTGTTTTGCCATCGAACAGATGGACGTGCGCTCGAAATTGATAAGTGACCACATTGGCTACATTTGAAACCTATGAGGCTCCCTCGGAGAACACGTAGAAGATGGCATTTCCATTTTTACACCAACATATGTCATGCGGCGGCTCTTTCGTCGTGATTTTCCTCCAAATATGTGCCCTCGAAATCGATTATTGACATACAGTCCCATCCCGATTTTGGCAACACCCGTTTTTGTCTACCCATGATTTTGGCAACACCCGTTTTTGGCAACATTTTCTTCCCGATTTTGGCAACAACCTCGAAAATATTTTTTTATTACTTTTTAGAGCTAAAACCTTTTTATAATAATGTAATAGGATAAACAAAACTAAAAGCGAATGTTATTAAGGCTTATATGCGTACTATGGGCTCTGTACGAATAGTGGGCACTTTCACTGAATTAATGAACCACCACTCGTATTACCGCTCATTGCAAACAATGTCTATTGAAACTTTTCTGCTCTTTTTATTCACGTTTTCCATGTCCCTATTCACACTACCCTTATCTAACCAGCCCACCGTAGAATGTCGTATTTTTTGGCATCTCACTGATTTTGTCGTCGATAAACTGACTAACACCGTTGTACATAGTACAACAACTCTAAAGCGAAGCCCGCTGTTTACATCACAATGCAACCGATACTGTCTGAGTGATCCTGTAACAAGCAACCCCCGTAGGTTTATATGCTAGTGATTGGCACATTCTATTTTCTAAATGCGCTGTTTAGCCATCAATTGCACGTGTCATAACGAGCCTTTTGATTCCAGCATGTTTGCCAACAGTTCAATACTAATGGTAAGAGTTTGGTAACATGTAACCGTAAGGCTCTCGAGCAGGCATTGACTTAAATCAGGTCATGAGAAAAAAATCGGGTTAATCTAAGCCTAAGTGATGCTCTGCCGGGGAGGCAAGTTATGAGCTTCCTAAGATCTTTGAAATTGAATGTTCGATGATTCATCGTTTATTGATTTTCAACGCTCACCAATGGAAGCTGATTGAGTGAAGCGAATCACTTGGTAACACAACAATAAGCGTCGTTCCGGTGCGCTGATAGAAGAAGTCATTCAAGCATTCTAAAAATGAAGACCTCCATGAGTCTGGAACTCTAGTACACTGAATGGGAGGCGTTGATACTTCTCTCGACTATCTTATCACCTTGAAAGAAGGGCGAATAAAGGAGAACGCATGATGTGGTTTGATTGTTTGGTTTCATTGTACTAGAGCAAGCGGGGTACGAATGCAAAAATCGTTGCTTACATGGATACCTCACCAGGGCTTGGCTTGTTAGATGGTGTTGCTTATTGTTTATCATAGCAACGACCGCTCCTACTCATTGTTTGACGTCCATCTGAATGAGGCAGTTCACTTATTGGCTATGTTTACAATGGATCAATCGCCGCGAAATTGCTGGTGGGGATTTTCATCGATTTGTTTTCGGCGAAAAATGACAAAACAAAACTTTGCCAGACTGTCCGGACGTTTCGGTCGATTTACTGGCCTTCGACCATCTTCTTTAACAATATATGTGATTTTTAGTGTCCGCAGAAGATGGTCGAAGGCCAGTAAATCGACCGAAACGTCCGGACAGTCTGGCAAAGTTTTGTTTTGTCATTTTTCGCCGAAAACAATTCGATGAGAATCCCCACCACTTATTGGCTATGGATGTATCATAGATTGCAATAGATCAATGCTCACAATCCTCACTCATACTTCCAATGCCTGCTCTCGTGTGTTTTGTTTGTGATGGCGAAGTATCAAAAGTGGAGTACCTCCTGTGAAGTTCCCATGAGATCGCTGGTGTAATTCTAGCTGCTTTGATAGGCGAGTGATGCGTCACATGTGGTTTTATTATTATTTATTTAGCCTAAGGCCGGAGTGAGTGGCCTCTGCGGTATTTAACAGTCGTCTTCGTCTACTGCTGTACGTTACCAGTCACGCAGTCTACTGAGGGTCCGTAAATCGTCTTCCACCTGATCGATCTATCTTGATCGCTGCACACATAGCCCTATTGTGCCTGTCGGATCGCTGTAGAGAATCATTTTTACTCCAAGTGCTCGTTGGTCCTCCACAAGCATTGTCCAGATCTCGTACGTACGCTTTCCTGCCACGTTGCGTCTCCGAATTTGTCTGCTGATATCGTTATCGGAGGTCAAGTGAGCCCAAGTACACGAATTCTTCAACCACCTTGTTTTTGTCGAATAGCCGTTGTCTTCTCTTGAGCCTACTTCGTCTTCAACGTGTTAATCACTAGCATGGAGAACTGGAGTGCGATAAGCTGCAGCGAGCACCAGTAGGTTGACTGCTATCGAGTGTCAGAGGTGGCATGCCGCAAATGGTCTCCCAGCTTCCAATTGGCCACACTATCACTCGTAGTGCGAGGTGCACATAGTGCGCATGGATCAGTCATTGCCGCCTGAAATATTCCTGGGAAATATTCCTGGGAGGGAGATCGACTAGTGCAAAGGGATTTGGTTTTAGTGAGTCGAGTGTAGTTAATCCATTCACACTACATTGGATACGCTTGACCAATGTCCGAAATTTGTAGCACATTTAGTCATCTTGTATCCGTCGGATCGCTATTTGATTTATATAGAGAATTATGATAAAAACAAGCATTTTCGGAGGACTAAATTTTATATGAGATGTCAGATTGAAGTCAGCACTTCAATGGGCTACAGTGGACGTTCGATAACTGCAAGTCGTATAACTGCAATGCTTTTTAACTGCAATTCGATAGTTGCAACAGTTTTGCAGTTATCGGACCGCTAAACTTCAAACTGGTGTCAAACTCAATGACAGCTGCATTGAGCTGCACATTTAGATGCACTTTTATTGCATCTGACGTCGATTGACAACGTTTGACGTCTAGAATGCGTTGCAGTTATCGAACGGCTTTCGTTAACTGAAAGGTAAACATTTTGCAGTTATCGAACGGCTACTGTACTTTAGAAACGTTTTTTTTATTACTACAATTTTTTTGTAAGGACATGGCCGACGCTATTGTTAATTTCAAATATTATTATTATTAATTAGTTACATATGTTTTGATTACCATTCTTGAGTTTGTTTTAATTTTGTTTGAGCTACAATCTCCAAGTTATGAATAATATCGCAAAAATGACAATTATGATGCCATGCATCACTTAAACACACTTCACATACTTTGTAGTACATATTCTAAGTATTTAGCTTCAATCAGGCAATGAAAAAAAAATTGAAATTTCGTATGAAATTTTTTTCCCATTTTTGGCAACATCCCCATTTTGGCAACATTAAAATCCGGTCGTGTTGCCAAAATCGGGAAGGGACTGTATTGTCCACCCTTAGAATCTATGAGGTGCCCCCGGGAGCCCGTAGAAGAGTACATTTCCATTTTAACACCAAAATATGCCGTGCGGTGGCTCTTTCTTTGTTATTTTCTACCATACAGATGGTCATGTGCTTGGAGTTGATTAGTGATATTGTCTACTCTTGGAACCTTTGAGATGCCCTGCGAACCCGTAGGAGAAGACATTTTCATGGTTATATCAAATGTACTGTGCCGCTTGCGGCAGCTCTATCTTCGTCTATCATTGTCTACCCTGGCCACAAGTCTTCAAAAAGTTGGTTATGCGCTTGAAATTGTTCTTCATTTGAAATTGAGTATACTGAGTCAAATTAAAAAATAGTTTCTGTGATGATTCCTTCGAACAGCTCTCCAAGGATTTTCTATTCCGCATCTCTATATTACCATTAGTCGATGGTCCCTTCAATATCGACTCATAGAAGTTTGAGGTTTTCACCGATCGCCGTGGACAATGGTATGAAAACGCAACATTTTGATATAAAAAAATGCGGGTACCTTGTAGGTTGTAGATATTAAGTTCAGAATGAATGACCTATTTGATAGAAAAAAAAACAAGATTAATCTACCTAGTGGTGATGGTGCCTTTATCGTTCGTTCAAAAGGGTTGAGAAATATATAATAAAAGTCTAATATACCACTAATAGGTAGATAGCTCCTATTTTTCATATTTGTTTATTTGCATTCTAAAACTTTCTGCTGAACGCAACTTATTGCAAGCCAATCGGATGAGAATAATTGCCAGAAAAGTGATTTTCCCATGTAGCTGCTGAAATTAGTATTTTGGCCATAACTTCGGAGCCCATAGTCCGATCTGGCCAATTTTCAATAGGAAACAATTGGGCAGGATTTTCGTCGAATGCTATTTACTGCGAGCAATTCGGTTGAGGAAAAGTTCCTCAAAAGCAAGTTAGATTTTGTGTGCATAGACACTTTCAATGAATTCATCACAGCACTCCACAATTACTGAAATTGGGCCTGGGGTTCCCCGGGTTGATATTAGATTTTAAGAGCATTACCAACTATTTGATGGAAAATTATAGTGAAAGAGCCGCTGCACGGCATGTCTTTAAGGGCCGATGTCCACGTAAAGTTTTTTCACGCTGCTTGCACGCCGCGTTCACGCAAGGACCCAGCATCAAATGGAGTAATGCACACGTAAACGTGTGCACTACTACATTTGATGCCGGATACCTTGCGTGGACGCGGCGTGCACGCAGCTTGAAAACACGCTACGTGGGCATCGGCCCTAAGTAAGAGTAAGAGTAAGAACGGAAATGTCCTCTCCTATGAGCTCCACGGCGGTACTTCATAGGTTCCAAAATGGCAAATGTGAACACTTATTCATTTCGATATAAAAACGGAAATGTCACCATCTACGGGTTCCCCGTGGGCATCTCATTGGTTCCAAGAGTGGTCACTTATCGATTTCAAGCGCATAGGGGAAGGTGGGTAGACTTGATCCCCGGGGAGACTTGATCACCCCCTGTTTTATAGAGAACAAAAGTAGTTTTGTTCAAGCGTATTTTTTATTATTGATCCTCTAGACAAATGACCTTTATGTGGTGAGTTATTCTTTGGATTGACAACCTTATTTATTCTGCAGGGAGGTTTGTATGTTTTAACCTTCCTAAGGATTTTTGTATTGGCCACGCAAAATTCGAACAACTTTTCATAACAATGACAAAGTCTTTCGTTTTTTCACAGCAACAAGCCATAAATATGATGTGTACTGATGAAAATGTCAACATTCCATCAAAGTTTTAGGATATTTAGATTTGAAGTTATTGCCTCAATATGGGGACACTTGATCCCCCGTTAGTCACCCATACAAAAATTTGGCGAAAAAAATCAAAAAAATTAAAAACCGTTCTTAGGCTTCTAATTTTTTGTAGATTTGACGGATTTGATGAAGGTTTGGCAGGAAACATTATTTATTGCGTAGATTTCATAGAAATGGGATCAAGTCTCCCCAAATTTTAAAATTGCATGTGCTGTTGAAATCAATAACAAAAATCGTTCATGTATACGCACAGCAATTCGATAATTCCGCGAATTTTGAAGGGAAAATATTTAAAAAATCTGAGGGCACCTTTCTACTTTTATCAAAGCAAGTTCTTGGAGAGGGATCAATTTCCCCCGAATATTTTCAAAGTCGATTTTTGACAGCACTCCAAAAAATCGTTTGTGTAACAATAACTACAATAATTTAAGGACTGTTATACATCAGTAAAGTTAAATACTATATTTCTTAAAGAGTCTGTGTGGAAATCGCGTATGTTTATTTATTTTTGGTTGTGATACATCGGAAATCAGAAAAGGGGATCAAGTGTACCCAGTCTCCCCTAATCATCTATTTTGTGGAAAATCATGACGAAAGAGCTGCCGCACGGCATATTTTGGTGTTAAAACGAAAATGTCCTCTTTTACGGATTCCCCGAGGGCACCTCATAGGCTCCAAGAGTGGCCAATGTGGTCACTTATCGATTTCGAGCGCATAATCATCTATTTTGTGGAAAATCATGACGAATGAGCCACCGCATGGCATATTTTGGTGTTAAAACGGAAATGTCCCCTTTTACGGGTTCCACGGGGGCACCTTATAGGCTCCAAAAGTGGCCAATGTGATCACTTAGCGATTTCAAGCGCATTATCATATATTTTGTGGAAAATCATGACGACAGAGCCGCTGCATGGCATATTTTGGTGTTAAAACGGAAATGTCCCCTTTTACGGGTTCCACGGGGGCACCTTATAGGCTCCAAAAGTGGCCAATGTGATCACTTAGCGATTTCAAGCGCATTATCATATATTTTGTGGAAAATCATGACGAATGAGCCACCGCATGGCATATTTTGGTGTTAAAACGGAAATGTCCCCTTTTACGGGTTCCACGGGGGCACCTTATAGGCTCCAAAAGTGGCCAATGTGATCACTTAGCGATTTCAAGCGCATTATCATATATTTTGTGGAAAATCATGACGACAGAGCCGCCGCACGGTATATTTTGGTGCTAAAACGGAAAATTCCTTCCTGCGGGTTCCTGGGGAACCTTGCATGTACCAGGAAAGGTTAATGTGGTCACTTATCGATTTCAAGCGCATAACCATCTGTTTGGTGGAAAATCATGACGAAAGAGCCGACGCACGGCATATTTTGGTGCTAAAACGGAAATGTCCCCTCCTGCGGGTTCCCCGGGGGCACCTTGCATGTACCAGGAGTGGCCACTTTCATCGGAAGCCCTCTCATGGACCATTCATTACCGTTTTAAGAGAATCTATGAAGAATTAGCGATCGAATGGCATATATGGAGCGATTTTTATGTTCCCCTTATATAACCGACAAGGTCCCCGTAGAAGTCGTTTCCCGGTGGCCATTGTCTCCAGAACCAGCATATCACCACATAGCCACAAAATTGATGAGTTTATCTTTCGAACGGTATATAAACTTTGCAATTCGGTTATAATTTGACTGTTTTATAAGCATTTACATTTCTGGGTCAATATGACCCCAACATCTTATTCGTAAGTTTTTTCTAATATCCGAAGAAGGTTAATTTATTTGGCCTTTACTGGGCCTTAGAATAAGAGAGAATACATTTGAATAGGTGTACTTGTGCTTTTGGGTGGTGTTCATTCATTGGCTAGCTTGGTGGACGGTGGCATGTATGCGGGGTGGTGATCTTCGGCGAGTGTTGACAGGCTGCCGTTGCTGGCGGATGCTTGACTGCGGTACTCGACGACAAGGAGAGGCCGATGGCTTTGCTTACCGGCGAGTGCTTGATAGCGGCGGCTGACGGCGAGGATGGTCCGATTGCATTGCAGGCTAGGGCTTGGTCGCGGCGGTTGACGACGAGGTTTGGTCGATGGCGGTGCTGGTGAGGGTTTGATCGCGGCGGTTGATGGCGAAAGCTTGATTGCTGTGGTTGATGGCGAGGATGGGCCGACGGCGTTGCCGGTGAGAGCTTGGTTGCGGCGGTTTTTTTTCATTCCATTCTTTATTTATCAGGCACTTAACCGCTACTGTGCCGAGATCTACTGTGGTATTCTGCTGTACAGAATCCACACAGAATCTATTTTTAGATTTCCATTGCCAGCGTTGTTGCCGTTGCCAGTCCATCTCATCGTTTGTCCATTGTGTCCGTTTGTCCATGTCGTGTATCCAATGATCGTTGCATTGTTCGGTTGCCATTTGTCCGGGTACGTTGGAGGAATGCCTCCGAGAATAACAAGTTGTCAGTCGTCATCAGGCAGCCGTCACGATAAAGCGCGTCTTCCAATACGCTACCGTATGGACTGAGCATCCGACGACTGACAAAGATTTGGTGGAGGGGCTGGGAATCGAACCCATGACCATTCGCTTGTAAGGTGAACGTGTGGCCAACTACGCTACGGAACCCCCCCAGGTTGCGGCGGTTGAATGCGAGGCTGGGCCAACGAGAGCTTGGTTGGATGGTGTAGCTGGGTCTACGAACGCTGGTCTAGGGTTGTGCGGAGGATCCTGGAGCCTCTAGTAAGTCCGGCTTGAACCCATAGTCCAGATTGTGACGATGGTTCACCGTCGAGAAGGCTTTCACTGGTACCGGCCCGGTATCCAGACCGGAGGAGCAAAACGTGGTGTGCCCGATCCCTTAATTGGCTGCTTTTGGTCGTCAAAATGGCCACCGTGGACTTGGTAGGTGGCTACTTGGTCCTGACCCGTAATTGGACGATGTTTCTTTCAAAAATGAGCGCCGCCGAGTGACCACACGGCATTTGCTGACCCTCTTTACGGCTTGGCTGGTCCAGGAAACTGTGGATGCAGAGAAGAATACCTCCGGGATTTCACACCGAAGGAAAAACGGAAAGAAAAGGCCCAGATATGGACCTAATGCCGGAATTAGTACACCTATTCTCATCTCTCTCATTAATTACACCACTAACAATTTAACTATTGTGACCATTACCTTTGCTTAATATAGCTAGTTTAATAGTTCTTAACAATAACCACTTTTGTACGGGTCTATTGTGGAGATGTTGTAGAACAAAGAGAAGCCTTAGATGAAATCACTTATTTTTCACTATTTTTTTTTGTAAATAACCGTACTTATAATTGATCAACCGTACTGATTATTCTTTCCGTCCAATTATTTTTTTTTACTGTACTTCAAGAGAATCTATATGAAGTAACACACACTAGTTTTTCTACACCATATTTTTTTATCAAAACTTTACACTACTTAGTAAGAGACACACGGCGCGCACTACTATTATAATAATAGTCAGGAACGGAAACTACCTACCGCGCAGGGAACCATCAGCTGACGTCGAGAGATAGGTTGCGTCCTTTCTCAAACCGCTGTAAGCAAATTATCCCAATGCAAAAGTAACGGGTGCTATTAGTGGTAGCGATTTGCTTTGCATTAAGACAGCTAATGATTCAACCGCCAGTGAGGCTGTTAGTTTTTATTTTAGTTTCTTTTTTTCTAGGTCCCTGGCAGGCGTGATAAATGACGAGGATGTTTGTGGAGCAGCCAACAAACTATAATTGAAACCAATGGTTTCAAGCTAGGGTAAAAGTTCAAATAGTCGTGGCTACCCAAGTAACAATTTCAAGACTACTTACTTACTTATGGATCCTGTACACCTGTTGCTATCGGCCTCTGGTGACAACGACGATGGAGCTCGTTCTTTGAGATCCAGTTATGAGGCCACCAGGCCCGAATTATATACCGCAGGCATCTGTTAATGAACATCTGCAGCCGTTGAGTGTTCTCCACTGATACACACCATGTTTCGCTAGCGTATAACAGCACAGATTTCACGTTAGAGTTGAAAATTCGTATTTTGGTGCGTTCACTTATCTGCCTGTTTTCCAGATATTTCTTAAACTCGCAAAGGCAGCACTTGCTTTCTTGATCCGTGCGTCTATGTCGATCTTGGTACCGCCGTCTGACGCCATTTGGCTACCAAGATATTGGAAGCTTTCAACATTCTCCACTGGTTGCCCGGCTACTGTGAAACTGGAAGGAGTCACCGTGTTTACATCCAACGATTTGGTTTTGTTGACGTTGATGACTAAACCTGCCGAGGAGGAGCGCTCGGCAAGGTCGTTGAGCTTACTCTGCATATCAGAGCGCCGTTGCGCGAGGAGTGCAACGTCATCAGCCAATTAGAAGTCGTTTAGGTGCTCCATGGTTATAGGCTGCCATAACAGCCCGCGGTTTGGTTCACGGTCAATCGCATCTAACAGAATCTCGTCGATTACGATGAGGAACAGTAACGGTGATAGAATACATCCTTGCCTCACACCAGCTATGACCCGGATAGGGTCGGATAGGACCCCATTGTGCAGCACTCTACACGAAAAGGGCTCGTACTGTGCTTCGATGAGGCCGATGATTTTCTCAGGAACCCCCTTGCGTCTCAGGGCGCCCTACATATTCTCGTGATTGAGACGGTCGAAAGCTTTATCGTAGTCAATGAATACCAAGTAAAAGGACTCTTGGAATTCGTTGTCCTGCTCCAGAATGATGTGGAGAGTGACAATATGGTCCACACAGGATCTTCCGGCACGGAATCCGGCTTGCTACCACCGGAGAGTCGCATCGATCTTCTCCTGAATCCGGGCTAGGATAATTTTGCACAGAACTTTGAGAACGGTACACAGCAACATAATGCCTCGCCAGTTGTCGCATATAGTCAGGTCACCTTTTTTGGGCACCTTCACTAAGATACCTTGCATCCAGTCTACCGGGAAAGTTGCGGTGTCCCAGATATTACGAAATAAAGGATGCAGTAGTTGAGCGGATGTCATGGGGTCAGCTTTGAGCATCTCGGCTGATATGCGGTCGACCCTGGGGCTTTATTCGATTTCATGCGTCGGATGGCTGTTTGAATCTTTCGCAGTGATGGAGCTTCGGTATTGACGCGTGTTATACGTCGGATCCTAGGCAGATCATGCCGAGGTGGTGATGGCCTGGCTGGCACTTGAAAAAGTTGTTCGAAGTGCTCGAACCAGCGTTTTAGTTGGTCAGTTGGGTCGGTCAATAACTGATCATTCGCGTCTTTCGCAGGCATCGTTGCACTCATCTTCGCCCCGCTTAAGCGTCGTGAGATATCGTAGAGGAGGCGAATGTCGCCGGTTGCGGCGGCTCTCTCTCCTTCGTCGGCCAGAGAGTCTGCCCACGCTCGCTTGTCCTGTCGACATGAGCGTTTTACTTCCTTCTCAAGGGCCGCGTATCGTTCACGGGTTAAGACTTTGGCTCCTCTGGTTTTTGATCGCTCTATCGCGGCTTTGGCTTCTCTTCGCTCCTCTATCTTCCTCCAGGTCTCATCGGTGATCCATTGTTTTCTCTGGGTGCGTAGTTCGCCCAGATTGTTCTCGCTGGTGGCGAAGAAGCCATTCTTGATGGCGGTCCATTGGTCTTCCACGCTGCCACCTTCCGGAATATCTACAGCACGCGTCTCCAGTTCTTCAACGAAGAACCGTTTTACCGTGGCATCTTCCAGTCGGCGTGTGTTGAATCGTCGTCTAACTCTTTCCTCCTGCCGACGAATTCGCGCAATGCGCAGGCGTATTTCGCCGATGAGGAGGTGATGATCAGACGCGATATCGGCACTATGTTTATTCCGTACATCAAGAAGGCTCCGTTTCCATTTTCGGCTGATGCAGATGTGGTCGATTTGATTTTCTGTAAAGCCGTCACGGGAGACCCACGTGACCTTGTGAACCGGACGATGAGGGAAGAGCGATCCCCCGATCACCATGTCGTTATTACCACAAAATTCTGCGAACAGCTCTCCGTTTTCACTCATTTCTCCGAGACCATGGCGTCCCATAATGCGTTCATGGTTCGAGTTGTCGGATCCGATCTTCGCATTGAAGTCGCCCAAACAGATCTTGATATCACCCTTCGGAATTCTATCTACGACGGCATTGAGTTGACTGTAGAAGTTCTCTTTGTCTTGCAGATCGGCAGCATCGGTTGGCGCATAACATTGGATTATAGTAAGGTTTCGGACCCGTGTTCTAAATCTGGCAACGATTACCCTTTCACTTATAGATTTCCACTTCATAAGCGCAGAGTGTGCCTGAGCGCTTAGTAGGAAGCCAACTCCGCGATGCCGGGGAGCGTGTTCACCTCGTAAACCAGAGTAAACCAGAATTTGTCCGGACAGCATTCTGTGTTTTCCAAAGTTTGGCCAACGGAACGCACTCTGTCCCAGGATTTCAAGCTTCATGTGGCGTGACTCATTGGCAAGTTGTGCCAATTTACTCTGCTGGGCTAGGGTCAAAACGTTCCATGTTCCTATTCGTGTCCGTTGTTTCGCGCTAAGAGTTGTCGCCGTAAAATCAGTCCTCGAACAGTCCCCGATTCTCGAACAAATTGATGTTTCGGGAACAATAGGTTGTTGGCCCAATGTTCCCTATCCAACGAGATGGGGCTGCCATCTTAGGTATAGCTTCCGGTGAATAGCATTTCATACTCAGCCGCTGGATGCCAGAACAGACGCTGTTGGAGCCAAGGACGGAAATCTTCGTTTTACTATCAGTTGCATCGATGCTCAGTAGGCAGCTTCGTCAGTGATTCGTGTTTGTTTTGATCAGACGCTCGGCAATGCAGGCACGAACATCTCGCAGCATGCTGTCAAACTTCCATACCAAATCTACCGCCCGATCCTCAATAGGGCACTGCACGGACTGCTTTGTCTCTTTCTCACTGCAAAGAAATTTGAAAACAACAAGGCCAGTAAATGTCAAATTTCATGAAGTACGAAAGAGAAAGAGATTCGTCCGTGCAGTGCCCTATAGCCGATTGATAATCGAGCGTAAAAAATGAATATCTACCGGGGCTGAAATGAATATTTTGAATTGCGGTTGATTTGCACCGATAAATGATGATTATTTTACTTTGTATACTAAACAGATTCATATATTTTAGGAATCTGACTTAAAAATGTTAAATCCATGCACCGCAGTATGAAATGATATTCATATTTTGAGAAAATTCAAATTGAATATCAATGTGCCAAGCTGAAGATTCATTTTGACACCGCACAAAACAACGCTGACACCGAGAGTCGACGCTTGCTGCTGTTCGTGCACATGCCGTCCTATTCATTCGCACATTCAAATTCGGGAAGGACTAACCGGATTCGAAAAGTGAACGCCATCGCGTAAGGTTGTGTCGAGTGCTTACGGAGTGTTTTTTGTTTTTCGAAAAATCTAGATTTGCAAACGCTAGTGCTTCTGAGGCTGATGACATACTGGGAGCGAAGAGAAGCGAAGCGAAGAGGTTGGTGATAAGCAAAGCGAAGTGAAGCGGCGATCAAAGCGAGCTATGACATACTGAAAGCGTTTTTCGGAGTGTTGATCTCGCAACAAATACAAGTGTAAAAAGATGGATTTCCTCAGATGTAGAATATTTTGCTTCTCCAAGCATATTTAGCACAAAGAGAAGAGTGTTGGGGAGATTTATAGAATGTCGCAATTGAAAACCGATTTTATGATGTGAGCGATAGAATATTACCACATACAAACAGACGTAGGACGTAGCTATGGTAAAACTTTTTAGGCCATGTTTTATTCCTATTTTACGTTTGCTCCTATGGAAGATCCATTAATTACGTAACGGGAAATTTTCAACACGAACCCCCCCCCCCCCACGTTACCCATTGTATTATAAAACATCTGAAAATTTTGTTTGAAAATTGAAAATCATCACACTTCGCCGACAACACCTCTCCCCCTTCAAGCGTTACGTAATTTATGGATGTTCTTCTTACAACATTTCTCTCCACTGAAGTTGATTTCTCGGGAGATACGCACATCATGAAAACAACTTACACAAAAATCGTTTTGTCTCGGCAACCTTTTTGAAAAACGGCGTAAACAAACGCAAATCCCAAAAATCCGCAGAAAAAAGGGAAACCATTTCCCACCAATGGCCGGCAAAAAATTGGGACAACAATTTCCTTATCTATCGGATTGTTCCCGAAGTTTTAATATGCGGACATAAGCAAAAATTGCGCAAACCCGATTTTCGTTGAAGTTGAAGGGCTTTTCAAAATACACGGTACGTATCTCCCGCGTAAAAACCGACTCCAGTGTAAAATCAAATATCAAAGCGATTGAACACAACTATTTCATTCGGTTCAAACGCGCATCACAGATGCGTGAAAAATCTATCATTTGAAACTAATCCTAAATACGAGAACGATATTAAAATAACAAGTTCAATATCCATTTGTCTGTGGTAACAGCAAAATACGTGTTTTTTGTTTCAAAGTGTTTCTTAATATATGGACTGCACCAGAATATTCCCAATATTAATGAGTACCGCTACTATGGAATACATCATAATACATGTAGCTAAAACCATACATATTTTAATGTTTTCAACCTTAACCAAATTAACAAAATAAACAATGTTGCTTTCGTCTCCCGCAATACTTTTCACCCTCGGAGACGAGCCAGCCTCGGGCTGAAAGTCTCCTTAATAAAGACACAAAAAAAAAAAAAAACTTTTCACCCACAGCCATTTTACACAACTGCGAAGTGCGAACGAGGGTAAACTCAAATCAACAAACATACAGAAGTGATCCTTTGCGATCTCGCGCGGCAAAGCACTCTACGAACTGCTTCGCCTCTTTGGCTACCGCTTCTCGCCACTTCTCATCGCTTCCACTATGACAGGTATAAGCGATTTCCATATATCGCTCATTGAGGTAGCTTTCACGCGGACGCTTCGCTTCCCTCTCAACTCTTCTAATCGCTTCTCTTCTCTACCAGTATGGCATCAGCCTGAGGCGCATCGTCGAAGAAAAGCTTTTATTTCGTGCAAATTAATAAAGTGAATCGCGTGTTGGACAATTCAAAAAGAAGTATCTAACAAAAAAACGTGATAGAGTGAAACAAAATGGCGACAGGAGGCGGGGGCCACGAGCCCCCGGATAGAACGGCTCGAAAAGAAAATGGCGACAACAAAATGGACGACCAACGCGAGTCGTACCTGTACACGGCAAATGACGAAGGACCATACATAATCTTCATCGAAATCATGGACCGAACCAAATCGATCAACAAATTCTCAGTCGGACAAATGTTGAGGAAGCTGCCACGTTATCGAAACTACATCGAAGACATGAAGTACCTGGGACGGAAGAAAATCATTATCTTTATCAGCTCATGGGTTCAAGCAAATTTACTGGTGGGAGAAAGAATCTTGAACGAACAAGGATACAACGCGTACGTACCACGTCATCTGGTTTGCATAACAGGAGTAGTGAGTGGAGTAGATTCGGACATAGACATCGAGGACATAAAACAGGAAATTGAAAGCAACACACCAGTGGTTGACGTCTACAGGATGAACCGCTGGGTGCACGAGAAGCAAAGAAAAGAACCATCAAATCGTGTGAGCGTTACGTTCAGAGCGAAAAACCTGCCGGAGAGGATTAGGATTTTCGGAATAACAGCAAAAGTGCTACCGTTTGTACGACGAACGGAAATGTGCAAAAACTGTCATCGCTACGGTCACAAAATGGAAAACTGCAAGTCGAAGAGCAGGTGTGAGAAGTGCTCACAGATACACGACGAAAGTGCGACGCAATGCAGTAACAACGTAAAATGTTTGCATTGTCGCAGCTCTAATCACCGCACCACTGATCCCGGATGCCCGGCACGAGAACGAGAAGCAGGAATAAAGAGAATGATGGCCAAACAAAACCTGACGTATGTTGAAGCAAGAGAATTGGTACCGACGGTACTATCCAGCAACAAGTACGAACTTCTAGCAAATACCGAAGATTTTCCGACCATTCCGGAAAGTTTTGCAAAAATGACAGCTGGAAACTACACACGCTTAAAGTCAAGTACACATCGCATGAATAGCTTTCACACATCTCGGCGACGCCTTGGCCAACTCTCACTATGAGTGAAAATTTTGTGTGAAACATAAGCAGTCGCTGTGTACTGTCTCACATGTGCATGATATGTGTAAGTGAGTTTGCCTCGAACTGTCAAAGTCCCTTCGGGTCGCTATGATGGCGAACGTGTGCAGAATGTGCTGCAAGAAATCCTACTTTTCGGAGGTTTTTCCTTTTGTTTTGATGGCGAAACAAAAAAAAAGTGCGAATACAATCATCGCACTTTGTTTTGTTGATCAAAACGATTGGAGAAGCCTCCGAATAAGTATGGAAAAGTTGGCTTACTTACACATTAATTTGAAAACATACAATTGAGGTTAGGTTCGATTTCCGACTGCTCTCTCGCTGTGTAAAATGAACTCACCGAAAATCATCGGCCATCGGTTACACAAAAATGAGTAACATCGTAGTTACTCATAATATGAGTTGTTCCAGGAGAGGCCCGTTTTGTGTGAACGGAACACAAAAATATGTAAGTCATTTTAAGCGTGCATGCAAAAACAGAGCGCCAGTAGGAATCGAACAGCAAGGAATGTAACTCAAAACCAGGAGAATCAAGCCCACAGTCAAAATGCGTGGAAAAGAAAGAAAACCGACAACGAAGCAGTACCAAACATCAGCTACAATTTGGAAACAAGTACACAGCCCAGTCCATCAAACCAAGCTAAAAGCAAATCCGAATCAATTCGAGGTACCGGATTGAACAACCCATACACGCTTAAAGTCAAGTACACATCGCATGAATAGCTTTCACACATCCCGGCGACGCCTTGGCCAACTCTCACTATGAGTGAAAATTTTGTGTGAAACATAAGCAGTCGCTGTGTACTGTCTCACATGTGCATGATATGTGTAAGTGAGTTTGCCTCGAACTGTCAAAGTCCCTTCGGGTCGCTATGATGGCGAACGTGTGCAGAATGTGCTGCAAGAAATCCTACTTTTTCGGAGGTTTTTCCTTTTGTTTTGATGGCGAAACAAAAAAAAGTGCGAATACAATCATCGCACTTTGTTTTGTTGATCAAAACGATTGGAGAAGCCTCCGAATAAGTATGGAAAAGTTGGCTTACTTAAACATTAATTTGAAAACATACAATTGAGGTTAGGTTCGATTTCCAACTGCTCTCTCGCTGTGTAAAATGAACTCACCGAAAATCATCGGCCATCGGTTACACAAAAATGAGTAACATCGTAGTTACTCATAATATGAGTTGTTCCAGGAGAGGCCCGTTTTGTGTGAACGGAACACAAAAATATGTAAGTCATTTTAAGCGTGTACGCTACCACACAAGCAGAGAGAATGCAAGAAATGCTCAAAAAAGCACAGGAGGAAGCCCGTACAATAGCGGGAAGAAGTGCCCAAGAGAATATAATGAGCTTCTACTCGGCTCTCCTCCAAATCCCCGAGGTCACTGAAGAAATGAAAGAGAGAATCAAAGATTGTTCCAAAAAATATTTACCTTTAGACCAGATCATACATTGATGTTTAGATGTCATATCAACTTATCTGTCTTTTCCTTTTCAGAAATGGCTCAGTTCAAGTGTTTACAGTGCAACATTCAAAGTTTGGCAAAAAACAAGGAAGAATTAGAACGCGTTTTGAAAGACGGCAACTATTCAGCAGCTTTCATCTCAGAAACATGGACTCATTTAGAGCTAGAAGAAACTAGTAAGTACAATATTTCCCAATACCACAGATTTCTAAAATCTAGAGCAGATAATTATGGCGGATGTGCCATTTTTCTAAAAGAAAATCTTGGATATTCCATTATTGTCGACGCCACCGTTCTCCTAAGGCCTTTGATTCCGTTCCTCTGGGGATGACAAGGCCTATCGAAGCTCCTGGGCCAACGTTTGTCGCCGAATGATCTCGAGTAGTTACTTGGTTTCCAAAGGAGAACACTTTCGCTACCGGCGACCTTTTGAATTGCTTTCAGCTACTTTTTTCTCCGATCAAGGAGAGAAGTTTTCACTTAAGCAATGAACTAATTACCTTCTATTAACACTGAACTATTTACCTGCACTTAGTCGGGAGTTGTTCGGATTCATTCACGAGAACCCTGGAGTGAGTTTTGAACTTGATTTATTTGAGGCAATATGTACAATATGGGTCTTAATACTACATGGTGTAACATCGATATGTATATTAAATAAAGGTTTTATTTCAGCTGGTATTTTTCCGAATCCCTTTCAATACCAGCTTTTTAGTCTATTTCCTACTGTAATCTAAAAATAATACTATGGCCTCATAAGGGCTAAATTTTATTATCATTTTCCTATTTGCTTATGGCATTTCCAGATCAGGAGAAGATTGCAACACATTTGTAGAGCTTAACGTATCCTTGCTAAAGGATAAAGAGAGATGGATAATTTATGCACGCGTGTGTATTGCGTGGGCGTGTTTTTCTTATCTCATGCGCTGTCTCAAACTAACATCTGCTTAGCATAGAAAATGTTATGCAAAGGAGAGGGTTCGTTTTTTTTCTCTACTTTTCATTTCATTTTCTTAAGAATTGTATCTGCATCTAGTCCGGACCAGAACTTGCCAGTTCGTTCTGATTTTCATTCGAAATTAATTACCTCGCGTCTACATCCCGGAGCCCGTAAACACCTAGTTTACTCAAACCCTTTCGTCAGTACGCGAGTATAATTGTGGATATAACGGTGCTAAAGGTTCCACTACTTGCGAAAGTTTTTCATCCTGATTCGGAGATTGTATATTATTTTCATGTTGCGTTGATCTTTGCATATTATTTCTATGCGAAAGAAAATTAGTTATTGAGTCCCAAAACGACGCTAGTAATTGCCAACCCAAACCATATATATCGTACAAAATGCGTCCATGTATTATTGTGTCGATCGCGAATTTTATAATCCGACCAATCATATAGATACCTATGAATGTTGACGTTATGTTTCCCAAACGCGCCGACCACGACATAAATTTATCCCAGTATTTGTCTATGACGTCTTCGACTAATTTATTGGATACAAGTGCGTCGAAACGGAAGCCTTGAAATTCTGGTTGTTGTCCAATCAAGATTTTATGCAAGACATTGGACGCAACGCGTCTGTCTCCTTGCTCGTATATCATATTCCTCATTTTTATGACACTATCTGCGTCGTATACCCCACTTTGCATTAGATTAGGTAAATGTGTATATGTCCAGGAAGTTAGTATATCTGTCGAAAGTTTTAATGGTGAAGTGGTTTCCCGATACGACTATCTGTTGTATACCATCTTCCACCTATTTGGAATTTTGCTGGTAACAGAGGTGTACAGTCAATTTGCGTACCTCTTGTCTGTAATATATGAGTTACTGGGGCAATATACACGGATTGATTATTATAGTTAACAGGTATCTCCTGATAACAATTATCATCGGATCTTGGTGTTACATATACAGGTTTACATTCTAGGATGTGTAACACCTCTCCTGCTACTACCGCTGTATATCCTGATCTCTTAATTATGCTGGTCACAAATTCCGTTGGATTGAGACGCGCCAACGTGAGTTTCGTCTCCATTAATGTCTTATCGACTTTGCACATTTCTGTCATAACTGTATTATAGAGCTCTGACATACTTTGGCCGATATAATTTTCTACAAGGGTAATTTTAGAGTTAAAATATGTGAACAAGTCAAAGTTTCTTCCTGTTATGGATTTTCTTCTAAATGGAGAATTGAAACCTATGACTTCGACAATAAGAATTCGAGGATGGTCGGTCGTAAATCCTACATGGCCACAAATTTTTGTCGGTTCTCTTGCTCGAATTGAAAACAGATGTGTATTAGAAACTGTGCTATAAACCACATTAGTTTTTCTACCGTTCTCTTTGCTGTTTTCATTTTTGTCTTGTTTACTATACCCTCAAAAATTACTTCATATTCGGTATCTTCGCATTTATTATTCGGGACTATATTCCAAGTTATATACCCATCTTCTGAGTCTAGACATCTCCCTTGAGAATGAACACAAGTCAATCCATTTTTAAATGAATTATATCATTTTCATAGTCTACAGTTGCAATGTAATCTCGAAGTGTTATTTCATATTCGTAGAACACAAGGGCGTCAACCCATGTATATACTGGTGTTCTGTATGTCCCTCCTTTGCAGTTACTTCCCAGACTGATCCTACAATCAAAGTTTCGCCACGGGTGGTTCCATTGCGTTTTAGTTCTCGCAATTGATGATCGTGTGTCAACTTTACTATTCCTAGTTGGTGCGACAGACGACACTCTTCAGATGTAAAGTCTTTTACGATATATTCGTAACTTCTTTCATATTCTGAAGTATGAGAGTGCATCCCACAATGTTGTATACGTCGCTTTATTATTACTTTACATTGAAAGGCTGGTATTTCATTTTTGACACTTCGTTGTAGAACCTGTATTTGGATCTCACTAGTAGAGAGATTATTAGTTGGGGGAATGATGCAACATCCAACAATGAATAACTTGTAAGATTTACTTCAGGGTTTCCGCAATCATATGCAATCAGTCCGGATCCTTCAAATGATAATGCACTTCCAAATATTGCGCATGCTATATACAATATCGCCATCCAGTTAAACCAGTTTACTGGTCTTATCCGTGGTCCTTTCTTTATGGGCTTCGGTCTAGCCAGGGATGCGGCAATTTGCTTTACTTTATCTATGTCAATGCGTTGTCGTTTACCGTATTCGTATATTTGAACATTCCTTCTGTCTTCTTCTCGTACCATTCCCACAAAATTATTTGGTTTTGGTTCAGTGGTATTTTTACCTTGTAGGTTCATCCTTCGTTTTATGGCACCGCTTTGTTTGTTAATGTTAGGCTCATGCTCTTTGCTTTTTTCCTGCTGCTTTATTTGTTTATTTTGGCTTTGGTTTTGGGAATTACCATTCTGTTGACTCAAGGCTTGTTTTATTCTACATGTTTGGTCATTAGTGCTTGCTTCCAAATCTTCATACTCCATTGGTTTTACATCCAAAACAGCTAACTTAACAACCGGACGAGTATATTCTCCGGTAGCTGTTTTTACAACAGCTGATCTTACCTGACCATCTTTTGATAAGTGTGTTTTGGTTATAATACCCTTTTTCCATTTAGCTTTCTGATCGTCATCAGCAATCATAACGATATCTCCTTCTTTGATGTTCTTAACTTTATCATACCATTTCGATCTTTTGGCTTGAGATGGAAGATATTCATGCAACCACCGATCCCAATAATTTTTGCCATGGATTGAACCCTTTTCCACTGATGTCTATTGGCTTCTGTTTTGGAGACATCATTCAATGATGGTTCTGCTCCTCCGGAACAACCGATCAAAAAGTGATTAGGAGTGAGTGGTTCGTCGTCCGTAGCATCTAGCGATATAGAGGTAAGTGGTCTACTGTTAATTATATTTTCGATCTCTGTTAGCAATGACCTTAGAGTATGTTCGGGTACAGTTTGGTTGGGTAATAAGCTCTTAACTTCTTGAACTAGCCTTTCCCATGCGCCTCCAAAGTGTGGTGCTGCAGGAGGATTGAAGTGCCATTCGATTCCACGTGACGCTAACCGATGTTCAATTTTCTGTAGCTCATTGTTCGCTCCTACGAAATTCGTACCGTTATCGCTATATAGGTGTTTAATTCTACCTCGCCTATTTTGTACAGAGTTCAGGCATAACAAGAACGCATCAGCACTCAAATCATGGGCTAACTCCAAATAGATTGCTCTCGTCGTCATGCAGGTGAACAGAGCCCCCCAACGTTTTTCGGTACGCCTACCGATCGAAACGTTGTATGGTCCAAAATAATCTACACCAGTATGTGTAAATGGTTTTACATATGGCTGTAGCCTACATTCGGGTAGAGGAGCCATTTTCGGAATGTTTGCCTTGGCACTCTCATTTTTACAATATTGACATGCTTTCCTAATTCGTTTCATTCCGGCATCTATATTTATTACATGATATTTCTGTTGAACCGCTGCTATCGCTGCCTTCAACTTTTTGTGTTTATATTGTTCATGTTGATTTTTAAAATGAGATTAGTCAAGTGGTGCCGTGCTGGAAGTATATATGGATAACGTGCAGCATAAGGAACACATTTTGCATCCTTGTATCTGGTTTCTGATTTGAGCGTACCATTTGAGTCCAAAAGGGTGTAAGTGTTCGTATTCTACTGGTTTTGTCTACCTGACGTTTAACGAGCAGTTCTGTCATTTCATCCGGAAATTCTTCCCATTGCGCCTTTTGGATCAATAGATTTTCAGCATTTTCCATGTCAATTGCGGTTACTCTCATGTCGAACGATTTATTGTTTACTTTTGCCTTAAGTTTCCTCACATAATTTACAACTAGGCTAACGGCTCTTTTTAGGCGTGTCCATTCTGAACACCATTCGATGTTCATCCATTCCAGATTAGGTTTATTAATTTTCTTTATGGAGAACACAGGACGAAGTTCTTCGTGGTTACGATCTGAGACATCCTTTTCCTTTTCCATTTGTGGCCACTCCTTTTCAGGTAGTCTTAAAACGCAGGGCCTTGTATCCATATGGATTTAGTGTTGATGACTTTGGTTCCTTCATCAGCTGGATTTAATGCTGTATTTATATAGCGCCATTGAGACTGTAAGGTGCTATCAAGTATTTCACTTACTCGATATTGAACGAACTGTTTGTACTTCCTTAGCTCTGACGTAATCCAACTCAACACTGTTTTCGAGTCAGACCAGTATGTCACCTGATCTATTTTTAGTCTTAATTCTTGTTGAATCGTGTTTGACAATCTAGTCCCTAATACAGCGGCTTGCAGTTCCAAGCGAGGTATTGATATAATTTTGGTTGGAGCAACTTTTGATTTTGCGGCTACGATCGTGACATCAATACTCTTTTCACTTAGCGTCCTCATGTATATAACAGCAGCAAATGCATTTAACGAAGCATCACAGAATACATGAATCTCCTTTTGTCACCGCTTTCAAATAGGAATAGCATCTCGGTACTTCGAGGTAATTGAGGTAGTTTAGTTTTCCTATCCATTTTTCCCATCTTTCAGCTATGGCTTTGGGGTTCTTTGTGTCCCAGTATATTCCCAACCGCCAAATATCCTGCATAATGATTTTGACTCGATCGTGAGGTGAGCGATCAATCCTAAGGGATCATAAATACTCATTATGAAAGAAAGAGCTTGTCTTTTGTAGGTGGTATTGTTATTTCATCCAAACTATTTGTTTTAAATATGAATTGATCGTTCAGAGTATTCCAATGCATTCCTAGAACCTTATGGTAAGATTCGTCTTCGTCATCAAGACTAACTTCCGATAGCAAAGAGATTCTGTCATTCGGTATTTGTTTCAGTAACGATTTGGAGTTTGAGATAAAGTTTCTCATCCTAAAGTTACCTGCATCATGTATTTGTATGACGTCCGTTGTCACCTTGATTGCTTTATCCAGATCATGAAAACTATCTAGGTAATCATCTACATAATGATTCTTGATAATTGCTTCTACTGCATCTGGGCTATCATTTCTGTATTTCTCTGCATGTGAGTTTTTCACAAACTGTGCGCAGGCTGGTGAGCATGTAGCTCCAAATGACATGACCTGCATTTCATATATATCTACTCGAATATTGGGTTGTTTCCTGTAGACGATTCTTTGCGCGAACCTGTCTTCCTCTTTAATGGCTACCCGGTGAAACATTTCCTGGATGTCTCCGGTTACTGCTATTGGGCCTTCCCGAAATCTAATTTTGATTCCTAATGATGATTCAGTCATATCTGGTCCCGAAAGCAATTGTGAATTCAATGATATTCCGTTTATTTTAGCAGCTGCATCGAACACCATTCTTGGTTTTTGCTTATTCTCCTCTTGAATGTCTCCATTCGTCCAAGCTAGGGTCAAGGATTTGTTAGTTCCAGATGCATTAAGCTGTTCCGACATATTTTTATCAATCAAACTTACAGATGACCCAGAGTCAAGAAACATGTGTGTTCTTACTCGTCGATTGCCATTAATTAATGTAATGGGTAAGATTTGATAATAAACTTTGTTACAACCTTGCGAATGGTAATTAACGTTACCAGTTATTACCTTCACTTCTGACTTTTACTTTCCCCAGAATTGGAATGTAATAAGCGATTGTGATGGTTATTACAACCTTCAATATTACAAGGTCTTTTTCCCGACAAGTTTTCAGCGAATGATTTGGTTTGCAACACGAGAAACAAAGCTGTTTATCGGCAACAAATTGTCTTCGTTTCTCAACAGTCATTTTCTAAATTCAAAACAAGTCGATAATTTATGGTCTTTACCACACTTCAGACACTTTCTTCGTCTTTCGTTAAGGAAGTTTACTCTGTTTGGTTTATCATATCTTGTTGTTCTTTCGATTGGTTTACCTTTCTCTGCCAACAACATTGTTGCTAATTTTTGTTGTGGCTTCAACCAGTCGTAGAAGTCTCCTATTGTTGGTGCTCTAAATGGATTTGCTAAAGAGGAAAGTTCCTTTTGTTTGTGTAAGTTAGTTAGCCAGTTCTGATGCAAACTAGGTGGTAACTTACAAGCAAGATCTTTGAGCAATCTGGGGTCGTTTAAATATTCCTCATGGTCGAGGCATCTCATATTTATGACCAAGTTTTCAATCCCAGAAATAAAATCTATCATAGTTTGAGGAAAATCAAACTTTGGGTTTTTAAAGCTAGAACATCTTGTAAAAGACCCGCGTATATTAACTCAATGTTACCAAATTGGTCTTCTAGTCTTTCCATAATTGAATGCACGTTACAAGAATCTATAAGGAGTGCATTCACTGAACGCAATGCTTCTCCTTTAAGACTCTTCTGTAGTCTGTTCAAATTTTCTAAATCTGAGAAATTTCCTTGCTTAGTTGTTTCGAGAAAAATCTGTTTGCATCTAGACCACACTCTGTAATTTCCGTCAAAGTAAGGCAAGTCCATTAAAGACTGTCTTACCATGTGTCTTTCCACAGTGACGTTCCCTGTTTTATCTATACTATTAACTTTGTTCACAATAGCATCTAGAGCCTTTATTTGCGAAGTTTGAGGGTCGTCGTTTGATTTAGTACTCAATAATGCGACCTTTTGTGTAAGTGCCTGATAGTCGGCTTTAATTTTACCACATTTGAAACATGTCCATGGCTCTTCTGCTGTTGGACGATGTTTTAGATTAACACAGTGTAGGTGAAACCAGCGATCACAATCATCGCAGGCCACCATACAACCCTTGTCATCTTTGTCCTGGCAAAGACGACAATGCCCATTTTGTTGATGGTAAATTTAAAATCCATCTTCTCTAAGGATACACAAACTCTAAACCAAATGTAATTTTGTTATTCCTGATCTGGATTGAACGTGTTTGGAAACCCTATCAATTAACTTTCTTTGTGAAAAGGAAAATTTGACTATTATTCACTAGTGCTTCTCTCAAATTTTGAATATTCACAAAATATGCATAAATATATTTTTTGGAATTTTTTGTTACGACTTACTTTTGTTGCATCGGCTTACGATCTCCCGGAAATGTTAACCGTGTCTGCAGCAGCGGATATTCCTCCAGATGATAGTCACCAGTTCCAGAAGTTTCTCCACTTCGTCGGTGCTCGTTCCTCTGACCTCTGTGGACGCTGGTTATTTTAGCGAACTATGCGCAATCACTTTTCTTCTTCCTTTTGTTTTTGTGAGTTGATTTTTTTTTTTCACAAGACTTCTTCTTCGTGAACTATTTTCGCGATTATTCCACGAAACAAAATCCTTCGCAAAGTTCACGCGATTTTCACTATTTGGTTTGAAGCTACACTAGAACAGTCAGATTTCAACTGACTCTGAGATCGCAATTGTTCACGCGGCTTTCACTAACTTCTTGAAGCCACACTAGAACAGTCAGATTTCTACTGACTCGAAGTTCGCGATTGTTCACGCGATTTTCACTAACAGCTTAAGCCACACTATAACAGTCAGATTTCAACTGACTGGAAGTTCGCAACTCCTAGACGGACCTCTCCTTTCGTTAATGACCGTCCTCCAAAGGTTCCTCTGCTGGAGCCACCAAAATGTCGACGCCACCGTTCTCCTAAGGCCTTTGATTCCGTTCCTCTGGGGATGACAAGGCCTATCGAAGCTCCTGGGCCAACGTTTGTCGCCGAATGATCTCGAGTAGTTACTTGGTTTCCAAAGGAGAACACTTTCGCTACCGGCGACCTTTTGAATTGCTTTCAGCTACTTTTTCTCCGATCAAGGAGAGAAGTTTTCACTTAAGCAATGAACTAATTACCTTCTATTAACACTGAACTATTTACCTGCACTTAGTCGGGAGTTGTTCGGATTCATTCACGAGAACCCTGGAGTGAGTTTTGAACTTGATTTATTTGAGGCAATATGTACAATATGGGTCTTAATACTACATGGTGTAACATCGATATGTATATTAAATAATGGTTTTATTTCAGCTGGTATTTTTCCGAATCCCTTTCAATACCAGCTTTTAGTCTATTTCCTACTGTAATCTAAAAATAATACTATGGCCTCATAAGGGCTAAATTTTATTATCATTTTCCTATTTGCTTATGGCATTTCCAGATCAGGAGAAGATTGCAACACATTTGTAGAGCTTAACGTATCCTTGCTAAAGGATAAAGAGAGATGGATAATTTATGCACGCGTGTGTATTGCGTGGGCGTGTTTTTCTTATCTCATGCGCTGTCTCAAACTAACATCTGCTTAGCATAGAAAATGTTATGCAAAGGAGAGGGTTCGTTTTTTTTTTTTTTTCTCTACTTTTCATTTCATTTTCTTAAGAATTGTATCTGCATCTAGTCCGGACCAGAACTTACCAGTTCGTTCTGATTTTCATTCGAAATTAATTACCTCGCGTCTACAATTATAACTTTACCTCCAACCAACGACTCAATTCAAACAGTAGCAGTAAAAGTTTATACATTGAATTTGGTACTGGTAGCGGTTTACATATCACCATCGGCAACCAAAACAGAGATAGAAAAAGATTTAGAAAATTTATTCCAATGTTTAAGGCAATTTAACAAAGTTATCATAGCAGGCGATTTCAATGCCCATCACGTAACATGGGGTAATGACAACAATGACTTGAAAGGAGTAACCATAATGAATTTAGTAAATGATCACAATGTCATATTACTCAACGACGGTTCAAAAACTTTTGTACCCATTCAAATAAACAAGAAACCGTCATCCATAGATTTAACCATTTGCACTCCAAATCTGGTCACAGATAGTACATGGAAAACCCTCGATTCTAGTATAGGAAGTCACCATTTGTTAATCGAAATAGAAGTCCAAACTATTGCTTCAACTACAAAAAAATAGACAGGAAGTCAATCTAATAAATATAGACAACTGCCCAGACATAGAAAGTTTCCAGACCAAAGTTTTCGATATTCATGAGAGAAATAGAATAAGAAACAAATATACACCAAAACATTGGTGGTCAGACGAACTTAGAAAGGCATGAGAAGATAAAAAAGTCGCTAGAAGTTCTTTTAATAAAATATCTACTGTGGAACATCTTTTGACCCTAAAAAAAGCACAAGCAGTTTCCAATAGATTAAAAAAAGAAGAAAAGTAAAAGAATTTCAACGGTTTCGTTGAAGAACTGAATCCTACTATGAGTTCAAGTGACCTTTGGTTAAAAATAGGTAGACTAACTGGTAAAAGGAAGAAAAATCAAACTAACAACATTCTGTACGAGGATAATATTCTAGCTGACAGTTTTCTCGACAAACACTTTGGTGCGAATGATCCATATTTTAATGTAGATTCAACTTTTAAAATAGATTCTAATCTGTTTGATTTTAACAGTTTTAACAACATCTTACTAAGAAAAAAGAAACACAGTGCTCCTGGAGAAGATCTTATTTCATATTCCATGCTTAGAGAATGTTCGGGGAATTGGGTTAATTACCGTCGATGATTGGGCTCAGTAGTGGATTGCAGATGTTGTTTCATCCCCGACATCGATGGAGGATTCTAACCATCAGCCAACAAGCTCGTTGCATTCATGCACCAATTTGGTCCAGGCACTTGATCGACAAGATTTCCAATCTTTTGAGATTTCGGGTTACCACATAGAAACTCGCGGCGGTTGTAGAAACACGACACTTTTATTAGCTATTTGACACGAAACATGCATAAAACTTATATATTATTTCTTCATCAGTAATTACAAATATATGATATACAACACGTATGATAAGAACCGATCATGCTGCCCGGTGGCTGGATTGAAGTGGACTGGTCATCGTTTTACACTGCAGACGGTGGACTGGTCCTCATTGCTCTTGATGCGATGATTTTGTCGGTAAGCCCGGGAGCGATTCTCCCCGCTCTTATCTGTTGACCAGTCGTCCTTATCACTCCTTTGTGGTTGATGACGATGATGATGACCGTGCTGTGCATGCTGATGCTGGAGATGAGCAGATCTTAAGGGAGAGTGCGTGGTTCGGCGAGCTTCTCTGCCTAACCACCCGAGTTGGCGTACAGCCTCCGTCGATATTGCGATGATGAAGTTGCCTTGCTGGATCCATTGGTGTATACGAACGATGGGAATGCCTTGCTACCGATCGTCTGAACTTGTGCAGCAACATCAGGACGGAGACGATATTTTTCGCAGAGTAGTGATAGCAGGGTTGTAGCTAGTGGGATGATTTCGCTATTACTAAACAGAGAACTAAAACCTGAAATTAAAATAGGTCTAATTAAACAACTGAATTCGATATGGAAAGACTGTTATCTCCCCATGAGCTTAAAAACTATAAAAATAGTTGCAGTTCCTAAACCCGGTAGGGACCAAGCGACAGTAGAAGGTAAGAGACCAATATCCCTAGACCCAACCCTAACTAAATTAACAAATGCAGCCGTTTTAGAAAAACTAGTTTAATATTTAAATGAAAACAGTTTAATTTTGGAAACCTCTTTTGGTTTTCGAAAACACACTTCCACAATAACTTGTCTTAACTATGTAATTAATTCAGTACAAAGTAACAAAAGAAACAAAACACTAACTGCAATAGTTTTCATGGATTTGACAAATGCTTTTAACGCCGTTAAGACTGACATTTTAGAACAAATTTTATACAATGTTAACATCCCAATAGAAATTTCATCATGGATTCTTCAATTCCTTAGAAATAGAAAAATTTTATTTGAAACTCGAGATCACACTTTGACACGATTCGTATCCAACGGTTTGCCACAGGGAGATGTTTTATCACCAACTTTATTTAATATTTATACAGCAGCATTACACAATACAGAGAACCCAGGCGCCATTCTGGTACAATATGCAGATGACTTTGGTTTGATAGTCAGAGCCAAAAATCTTCATGAGTTAAATATCAAAGTTCAGGAACAGGTCGACATACTAAATTTAAAACTAAAAAACCTTAACTTCACTATAAATCCTTCAAAAACTAAAATAATTTTATTCCAAAATAGTAACAATAGCCTAACAATCAAAATTGACGGGATAGATATAGAAACAGTTAAATCACATCCATACTTAGGAATAACAATAGACAGGTATTTAAGTTTCGGAATTCATATAAAAAACACAAAACAAAAAATAGTAGATAGACTGAATATGATTAAAGTAATTAGCAGTATAAAACACGGAGCACACCCAGAAACCATGATAACCATATACAAAGCAATATTTAGAAGCATAATAGAATATGGATCAACTATTTACAATAATGCTAGAAAAACAAATAAACAAATACTAAATACAATAAATAACCAATGCTTACGTAAAATTACTGGATGTAGGGTAGTGAGCTAATTCCCGTCGTAGTAGGTAGTGCTTGGTTTTCAAATCTAATTTATACGGTATCCCAACTACTTACTCTAACTAAGTTGTATGTAACACGTATTTTAGAGTTCCTAGTTTTCATTGTGTACTATTAGCGCATTGAACAAATCATAGTTTACTGAGAATCGGCAATCAAAACACCCTTCAAAATTTTTAATTTTGTCTTATGAAAATCTGTTTACGTCCATGAGAATTTTCATTCGTCCAGTCTAAATTTCGATGGATTGCTGTCAAATAAATCTGTTGGTATTGGTGTGCGATTTCTACAAGTACACCAAATTAGTTTTTTATGCGGTATCATACCGTGTTAAATAGAAATAACATAAATTCAATTAATATTGGCCTGTTCTGAATATGATATGTGCACATTGTGAAACATAGAACAGAATATGTGTATGGAGCATGTTCGCGGTTATCCAAGAAACACCTGAAGTGGAGGCATTCAGATCTTTACGCGTAACCAATGATCTACAGGCTTGTTTTGCAAATGTAATGTACCCATTGTGGCACATATGATAGAATCTGCATATGGAAGATCTTCGCGGTTATCCAAGAAATCCCTGAAGTGAAGGCCTTCAGATCTACACTCGTAACCAATGATCTACAGGCCTGTTTTGTAAATGTAATGTACCCCTTGTGGTACATATGACAGAATCTGCATACGGAAGATCTTCTTGGTTATCCAAGAAATCCCTGAAGTGAAGGTCATCAGGTCTACAGGCATAACCAATGATCTACAGGCCTGTTTTGTAAATGTAATGTACCCGTTGTGGTACATATGATAGAATCTGCATATGGAAGATCTTCGCGGTTATCCAAGAAATCCCTGAAGTGAAGGCCTTCAAATCTACACTCGTAACCAATGATCTACAGGCCTGTTTTGTAAATGTAATGTACCCCTTGTGGTACATATGACAGAATCTGCATACGGAAGATCTTCTTGGTTTTCCAAGAAATCCCTGAAGTGAAGGTCATCAGATCTACAGGCATAACCAATGATTTCCAGGCCTGTTTTGTAAATGTAATGTACCCGTTGTGGTACACATGATAGAATCTGCATGTGGAAGATCTTCGCGGTTATTCAAGAAATCCCTGAAGTGAAGGCCTTCAGATCAACACTCGTAACCAATGGTCTACAGGCCTGTTTTGTAAATGTAATGTACCCATTGTTGTACATATGATAGAATCTGCATACGGAAGATCTTCGCGGTTATCCAAGAAATCCCTGAAGTGAAGGCCTTCAGATCTACACTCGTAACCAATGATCTACAGGCCTGTTTTGTAAATGTAATGTACCCCTTGTGGTACATATGACAGAATCTGCATACGGAAGATCTTCTTGGTTATCCAAGAAATCCCTGAAGTGAAGGTCATCAGATCTACAGGCATAACCAATGATCTCCAGGCCTGTTTTGTAAATGTAATGTACCCATTGTGGTACATATGATAGAATCTGCATATGGAAGATCTTCGCGGTTATCCAAGAAATCCCTGAAGTGAAGGGCTTCAGATCAACACACGTAACCAATGATCTACAGGCCTGTTTTGTAAATGTAATGTACCCATTGTGGTACATATGATAGAATCTGCATACGGAAGATCTTCTTGGTTATCCAAGAAATCCCTGAAGTGAAGGTCATCAGATCTACAGGCATAACCAATGATCTACAGGCCTGTTTTGTAAATGTAATGTACCCGTTGTGGTACATATGATAGAACCTGCGTATGGAATATCTTCACGGTTATCCAAGAAATACCGGAAGTGAAGGCCTTCAGGTCGACACGCGTAACCAATGGTCTACAGAACTGTTTTGTAAATGTAATGTACCCATTGTGGTATATATGATAGAATTTGCATATGGAAGATCTTCACGGTTATCCAAGAAATACCTGAAGTGGAGGCCTTAAGGTTTACACGCGTAACCAATCATCTAAAGGCTTGTTCTGAATATGTAATGTACACATTATTAAGAGAGCATGTACCATATTTGAAACCGGAAAATTGATCTTCAGTTCCACGTTTAGATCGAAAGGCCTTACTCCAGCAAGTTCTTTGATGACCGAGAACATATGCTGTAAACACATTCTATTCTTTGTACTACAGAGAGCATGTACCATATTTGAAACCGGATAACTAATCCTAATCCTAATTCAGAAAATTGATCTTTAGTTACGCGTGTAGATCGAAAGGCCTTACTCCAGGGATTTCTTGGATGACCATGAACATATGCTGTGAACGCATTCTGTTCTTTGTACTACAGAGAGCTTGTACCATATTTGAAACCGGAAAATTGATCTTTAGTTACGTGTGTAGATCAAAAGGCCTTACTCCAGAGATTTCTTGGATGACCAAGAACATATGCTGTGAACGCATCCTGTTCTTTGTACTACAGAGAGCATGTACCATATTTGAAACCGGATAACTAATCCTTAGTTACGCGTGTAGAACAAAATGCCTTACTCCAAGGATTTCTTGGATGACCAAGAACATATGCTTTGAACGCATTCTGTTCTTCGTACTACAGAGAGCATGTACCATATTTGAAACCCGAAAATTGATCTGTGGTTGCGCGAGTAGATCAGAAGGCCTTACTCCAGGGATTTCTTGGATGATCAAGAACATACGCTGTGAACGCATTTTGTTTTTTGTACTACAGAGAGCATGTACCATATTTGAAACCGGAAAATTGATCTTTAGTTCCGCGTGTAGATCAAAAGGCCTTACTCCAGGGATTTCTTGGATGACCAAGAACATATGCTGTGAACGCATTTTGTTCTTTGTACTACAGAGAGCATGTACCATATTTGAAACCGGAAAACTAATACTTAGTTACGCGTGTAGATCGAAAGGCCTTACTCCAAGGATTTATTGGATGACCAAGAACATATGCTTTGAACGCATTCTGTTCTTTGTACTACAGAGAGCTTGTACCATATTTGAAACCGGAAAACTAATCCTTAGTTACGCGTGTAGATCAAAAGGCCTTACTCCAAGGATTTATTGGATGACCATGAACATATGCTGTGAACGCATTTTGTTCTTCGTACTACAGAGAGCTTGTACCATATTTGAAACCCGAAAATTGATCTGTAGTTACGCGTGTAGATCAAAAGGCCTTACTTCAAGGATTTCTTGGATGACCAAGAACATACGCTGTGAACGCATTTTGTTCTTTGTACTACAGAGAGCATGTACCATATTTGAAACCGGAAAATTGATCTTTAGTTCCGCGTGTAGATCAAAAGACCTTACTCCAGGGATTTCTTGGATGACCAAGAACATATGTTGTGAACGCATACTGTTATTTGTACTACAGAGAGCATGTACCATATTTGAAACCGGAAAACTAATACTTAGTTACGCGTGTGGATCAAAAGGCCTTACTCCAAGGATTTATTGGATGACCAAGAACATATGCTGTGAACGCATTCTGTTCTTCGTACTACAGAGAGCATGTACCATATTTGAAACCGGAAAATTGATCTTTAGTTACGCGTGTAGATCAAAAGGCCTTACTCCAAGGATTTCTTGGATGACCAAGAACATATGCTGTGAACGCATTCTGTTCTTTGTACTACAGAGAGCATGTACCATATTTGAAACCGGACAACTAATCCTTAGTTACGCGTGTAGAACAAAAGGCCTTACTCCAAGGATTTCTTGGATGACCATGAACATATGCTTTGAACGCATTCTGTTCTTCGTACTACAGAGAGCATGTACCATATTTGAAACCCGAAAATTGATCTGTAGTTACGCGTGTAGATCAAAAGGCCTTACTCCAGGGATTTCTTGGATGATCAAGAACATACGCTGTGAACGCATTTTGTTCTTTGTACTACAGAGAGCATGTACCATATTTGAAACCGGAAAATTGATCTTTAGTTCCGCGTGTAGATCAGAAGACCTTGCTCCAGGGATTTCTTGGATGACCAAGAACATATGCTGTGAACGCATACTGTTCTTTGTACTACAGAGAGCATGTACCATATTTGAAACCGGATAACTAATCCTAATCCTAATCCAGAAAATTGATCTTTAGTTACGCGTGTAGATCGAAAGGCCTTACTCCAGGGATTTCTTGGATGACCATGAACATAGGCTGTGAACGCATTCTGTTCTTTGTACTACAGAGAGCTTGTACCATATTTGAAACCGGGAAATTGATCTTTAGTTACGTGTGTAGATCAAAAGGCCTTACTCCAGAGATTTCTTAGATGACCAAGAACATATGCTGTGAACGCATCCTGTTCTTTGTACTACAGAGAGCATGTACCATATTTGAAACCGTATAACTAATCCTTAGTTACGCGTGTAGAACAAAAGGCCTTACTCCAAGGATTTCTTGGATGACCAAGAACATATGCTTTGAACGCATTCTGTTCTTCGTACTACAGAGAGTATGTACCATATTTGAAACCCGAAAATTGATCTGTAGTTAGGCGTGTAGATCAAAAGGCCTTACTCCAGGGATTTCTTGGATGATCAAGATCAAACGCTGTGAACGCATTTTGTTCTTTGTACTACAGAGAGCATGTACCATATTTGAAACCGGAAAATTGATCTTTAGTTACGCGTGTATTCCAAATGGCCTTACCCCAGGGATTTCTTGGATGATCAAGATCATACGCTGTGAACGCATTTTGTTCTTTGTACTACAGAGAGCATGTACCATATTTGAAAGCGGAAAACTAATCTTTAGTTACGCGTGTAGATTAAAAGGCCTTACTCCAGGGATTTCTTGGATGACCAAGAACATATGCTGTGAACGCATTTTGTTCTTTGTACTACAGAGAGCATGTTCCATATTTGAAATCGGAAAATTGATCATCTACGTATCCTTTCTCTGTACCACAAGGAGCATGTACCATACTTAAAACAGGACTGCAAATCTTTGTTCATTTCTTAGATAACTGGATGACTTATCTGTGACTTCATGCAGAATAACTATCATTTTGGTCAATTTTGAAAGTCTAATTTGAAAGTTTATTTCAATTCCAGTTAACAAAAATTTCCTAGTGCAATCCCATTTCGACCGCATAAAAATGGTTTTGATTGTGCTGCCATTCAGTTAAATGCCTCAGTCTGTCAAACAACTAACACACATGCTTAACATGTACGTGGGTAGTGCTGCCAACAAATTTCTATTATGAAATTATTTCTCCTGTTTCAAACTTTTGGAATAGTAGAAAATTTTAGTATGAATGACGAGTGTGTATGAAAAATTTTTATTTGGAAGACTTTACTTTTATTACGCTAGCGGAAAATAATTGAAAAACCTACTTTTATTGACTGCATGATGTACTATCAGATGTGTAACATAAGATTATTTCAGTTCAAACCGCCAGTTTGGCAACGCGTTTTTCGACTATAAACAAGGCGACGAAGAAAATAAATTTCAAACGCTTTAAAGTTTGAAAAAAACAGATCATTTGAACGCCTTCCGGTAGTTATTTTTCAATTATTTTTCACTTGAGCAATAAACATTGCTTTTATTTAGTGCGCAGTGAGGAATTTATGTGAAAAAGTGCGGTGAAAATCAGTGAATTACGTTGATTTTGGTGACGGTGTTGCGCGTGTTCTACAGCAGTGAACGAACTGGATTTTCCTTCGTCGCACGGATATCGTAGGAAATTGTGAAAAAAGTCACAGTCGCAAAGTTAAATTTAACTGTATTTCAAGTAAGTAACACCGGAATGTAATTTAAAGGAATACAGATCGTAGTGTACACTTTTTTCTATCGCGCCAGATGATTAGTTCATTATTTCAGTTTACGATTCGCGAGTATTCAGTGATTTATAATTTGATATGACGGATACTAGCGCCATAGACGAATTAGCGCATAACCCTACTAAGACTACCCCTTTGAATTCATTAATGGCAATAGCTGCAACTCAACCGCTAGAGTTGAGACATCATTTTGTTGCTTGTAAGGAAATAGCTAGATGTATTGCTGATGAAAATTCAATTGCAAAACAATTAACTCTGGTTAATGATAATGATTCAAATACATTAACTTACTTAGAAACAGTTTACCTAGAAGAAAAGGACATATTTTATAAAATCTCACCCATGAAAGACATCAACAAACACAAAACAATAGAACCAGAACTACCAGACATAACAACTTCAAAAATTTCAACAAACCCAATCAAACTGAAACAGACAGCTTTAGGTTTGATTTACGGAAAATACAGAGATAGACCTTCAGTATTTACAGATGCTTCATAAAGTAAAATTTCTTGTGGCATAGGAATTTACATTTCACACAGCAAACATAGGTACTCTTACAAACTAGATAACGAAACAGGCATAACCACCGCAGAATTAATCGCACTAGAAACAACTCTAACTTTCATAGATAAGAACCAAATTTTGTCAGCAGTTATATACACAGACTCCAAATCAGCTTGTCAAATGATAGAAGCAGGACTACATAGCAATAGAATCCCAAACTTACTATATCAAATAATCATTAAAGCAAACAAATGGCAAACCCTTATTCAGTGGATTCCCAGTCACGTTAATATTTTAGGTAATGAAATAGCTGATGAACTAGCAAAGCAGGGATTAACCGCAACAAGTACCATATCCAATAGTATTTTACTGAAAGATGCATTTGGTATTTTTCAACAAAAATTATACACTAAAACTAATCTGTGGTATCGGGAATATTCAGAAAATAAAGGAAAAACCTTCTTTAACTTCCAACAAACAATTGAAAATGAATCATGGTTTTACAATAAGAATCTAACTAACCACCAAACAAGGCTGTTGAATAGATTGCTATCCGGTCACGATTGGTCAAAATACTGGAAGGCCAAAATGAAAATAGTTGACGACGAAAATTGCGAAATTTGCGACGAACCTGAAAACGGTTGCCACATTGTGTTACACTGTAATAGATTTGGACGAACGCGAGCAAAATATACCTTAGACTGTAAATTCCGCACTTTAATCGAATTGTTTAATACTAGAGATTTGAATTATTTCACGGAAATTTGCGACTTATAAATATACACTCAGTAAAATTATGCTTTGATTCAATCTTGAATTGAGTAAGTTAATCCCAGTGGGTGGAAGCTTGATGATTTGGGATCAATTGGGGAACCCCAGCATCAGAGTCACCTAGTATCTGGACAATCAACTAACGCACCACCAAAAGAACCACAGGGCTTTATAGTCACCGTCACTTTGCCCTTTCCCCGAGCTGTCAGGAGGCAGCTCAAACAGAGAAGAAGAAGAAGAAGAAGAAGAAGGACTAACAACTTGATTGTGTGTTGGATGTCAGCTGTTTGAGTGTAGTTGAAATGACTTTTTCTGTCCCTAGTTGGAACCGCACCTTCTTGGTGAACAGACGCTCGATCAGTCGGGACAAATTTGTTACACCCAGTCCCACCCAACACCAGGACTATGCTAGTGCGCTTTGAGCGGCACACGGTCGCTTTGATAGGGCCTGCTTGGGGACACACGCTGCTTTTTATGGAACGTACACACGGTCAAGCAGTTTGACCAACATTGACTCCACCTCCCGTTTATTCAAACATCCATCAAGTTTTACCAACCGCGGCACGAACAATCAATTTATTCGACCAACAATATCACACACGAACGACCGAAACGCCAACTTGAGCACCAACCATCAAAAAATATATGGGAGTTTGTGCAACTTCACTACAAATGCTCAAACATGTTCGGCAAACCTTGACTCCACCCCCGACAACTCAAACCAAAATCAAACCGTTTTAATTTTTTCCAACCGAGCCGCCAACTGTCAAATGGTTGTTCGAACCAGGTTCGAACAACTTCACACACGTTCAAACAAAGCAGCAACCGAAGCGTTTTCTTGGGGGCGGAGTCAATGTTTGTCAAACTGCTTGACTGGTGTGTACGTTGCATTATAGAAGTTCAACAGAGCCCACTGTCGAACCCCACCTCGTCCTAGGCAGACCCCACAGAACGCACACTCTCACTCTAGCTGATGTCAGAAGGACAACAGTGCCCAGGCTACACTACCAGCTAAGTACGCAACCCTTAGTTGGCGGTCAATTGTCATCGGAAGACCCGTGGAAGCGTGAGTATTGGAACTTGTGAGGACCAGAGCTATGTTATGCAACGTACACACCAGTCAAGCAGTTTGACGAACATTGACTCCGCCCCCAAGAAAACGCTTCGGTTGCTGCTTTGTTGGAACGTGTGTGAAGTTGTTCGAACAACCATTCGACAGTTGGCGACTCGGTTGGAAAAAATTAAAACGGTTTGATTTTGGTTTGAGTTGTCGGGGGTGGAGTCAAGGTTCGCCGAACATGTTTGAGCATTTGTAGTAAAGTTGCACAAACCCTCATATATTTTTTGATGGTTGGTGCTCAAGTTGTTGCTTCGGTCGTTCGTGTGTGATATTGTTGGTCGAATAAATTGATTGTTCGTACCGCTGTTGGTAAAACTTGATGGATGTTTGAATAAACGGGAGGTGGAGTCAATGTTGGTCAAACTGCTTGACCGTGTGTACGTTCCATTAGGCGCCCCTTCCCGGATGTCAACTCACCATTTCGTAGCCCGTTCGTTTGTGATCGATTGGAACAACCAATTTAACATCAAACGTGCTGTTCCAATTTTGACATAGCGTCTCTTTGTTATCAATCCAGCCCCGTTGGTTTGCACAATTCTCAATGAAGAGATGAATAAAGATACTAAGATAATTCGGCCGACCGCGCGATCGTTTTGCTGTCCGAAACAAGAGATATCACGCACTGAACTGATTAATTTTATTACCGGCCGCGCAATGCAGAACACAATATTTCGTCCGACCGCGCGATCGTTCTGCTGTCCGAAACAAGAGAGATCACGCACTGAACTCAGCTTTGAGCTCAGTCAGCAGTGAAAGGAAAAACATAGGAAACCCGAATGATTGTCGTTAGCGGTCGAAACCAAAACAAATATCATCCGCTTGTCGAATGACATTCGGCTAATATGTCGAGTAACCCGAATATGATGTGATAAGCTATTTGATGACTGATTGCAAATCATTCTTTTTCCAGATGATTTTTATCTGAATCTAAGGAATGTGGCAATCGCTTTGCACAATCATTTGATAGCAGAACGATGTGCTTTATCAATAGGATGGATTACAGTTCAGTCGATATAAGGATGGGGTTTTAGCTCAGTGTATGTGTCTGCCGGAGTATACGCAAAGTTCGACGCAACTCACATGAAGAAATAATAATTATTATCAATAAACTGTCAAATTTCTTTGTCGCGTCAACTCTGACTTCCTCCATAGGATGACCACCGAACGCCATTGACAGCCCAGGATTCACGATGGGCTTTTCTGTAATCAGCCACCGGGGGTTATACTGATCTAGTGGTTGGTGCTTAAGGTCACTCCTGACGGAATCCAAGATTAAAAGTGCTCGCGTTTTCGGGGGCACACCACTCGATTCAGAGGCGGCGCACAACTGTCATTTTTGTTGATTTAGCTTTGCTGCGTCGTAGCATGCGTGAAATAATAAAAATGACAGTTGTGCGTTGCTTCCGTATCGAGTGGTGTGCCCCCGAAAACGCGAGCACTTTTAATCTTGGATTCCGTCAGGAGTGACCTTAATCTCTCTTCCAGTTTGCGGTGGGAAAAGTAGGTGATAACATGTTCAAATTTTGGAATCAATTGATAATAAACACAAAATTATCATTTTAATATAAACCTGACTAATACCAATTTAATGTCAACAATTACGTTCAATTGAATGTTTGGCATTGCGTGTTTTGATGTTACGTAGGAAAATAAGTTCAAAAGTAGCATTTACCATTGCTTCGAGATACAATTATCGAAAGATTCTTAGTTTTTAGTCAATTCATAATTTGGATAAGTGGGGCCCTCCTTAGCCGTGCGGTAAGACGCGCGGCTACAAAGCAAGATCATACTGAGGGTGACTAGGTTCGATTCCCGGTGCGGGTCTATGTAATTTTCGGATTAGAAATAGTCTCGACTTCCCTGGGCATTAAAGTATCATCGTGTTACCCTCATGATATACGAATGCAAAAATGGTAACTTGGCTTAGAAACCTCGCAGTTAATAACTGTGGAAGTGCTTAATGCATACTAAGCTGCGAGGCGGATCTGTCCCATTGTGGGGATGTAATGCCAATATGAAGAAGAAAAAGAAGAAGAATTTGGATAAGTGATGTCTTGAGAGTGTTGTTCAGACTCGATTATTTGAAAATATTATTTTTATCACCCTTTTCAAATGTTGGTCTGAAAATTTTTATACATCACCCACACGGAAGAAATAAACTACCCAATAGTGAGTTTAATTCACCCAACCTCGAACATCCGTACGGGAAGCCAAAATTGAGTAAGTAGGGTCGAAGTAGTTTGCCTTTACTCCCATGTTAAAAAAGTACCCAACGAAAAATTTATTGACCCAAATTTAAGTTTAATTCACTCAATTTCGACCTCAGTTAACCTTCCTAGTGCATTGGGGTCTATTTTGGCCCAGAGATGATTTAAAAACGTTGTAGCTTTGTAATCAAATGAGATAGGACGTTGAAATTTTCTGACTTTTCCTAACTTTTGGAAATGAAAATTTTGGGGTGATAACCAGCTTTCAGCGACCTCTAGGAACGCCACAACAAAAAAAGTGACACATTGTGCATTAGCGGGTCAAAAATGACCCAGATAGAATTCGCTCCCAAAAGTTCATTTTCGAACCGATTCTCAATATTTAGGAACCAAATTGAAGGTATGGAATCCGCGGATGTCGATACGGACAGATTTTTGCAATTTGGCCATTCTGGTTCCCAGGAATCGATTTTGAAGGAACATAAATTCTTAGGCCAATTTTTGGCGTGATTTCTTGCCTTTCGAAGGGTGATTTTGGAAATGCTCATTAATTTGCCTAGCAATAATAATAATAGGATGTAGCCATTGTCCATTTCCATGGATCAACAGAATTCCTGGTTATTTCACGGTCCGGTGTCCCTCCGGAAGACCCGGAACATCCGTAGAAGTGGTCAATTCATTGAACTCATCCTAGAAGAGCGCGGTTTTTCCAAAGCTTTTCATCATCGAACGCTGAGTAACAAATGATTATAGTCACCCATTTTGGTGGACCTGGGTGGCCACCGGAGGTCCTCCGGAAGATCCGGAACGTCCGTAAAAATGGTCATTTCATGAAACTTATCATGGAAGAGCGCGGTTTTTCCAAAGCTTTTCATTATCGAACTACGAGTAACAAATGATTGTGGTGACCCATTTTGATGGACCTGTGTGGCCACCGAAGGTCCTCCAGAAGATCCGGAACGTCCGTAAAAGTGGTCAATTTTTAAAACTTATCATAAAAGGGTGCGGTTTTTTCCAAAGCTTTTCATTATCGAACGCTGAGGAACAAATAATTATGGTGACCCATTGTGATAGACCTGAGTGGCCACCGGAGTTCCTCCAGAAGATCCGGAACATCCGTAAAAATGGTCAATTCATGGAACTCATCCTAGAAGTGCGCTTTTTTTTCACAAAGCTTTTCATTATCGTACTTTGAGTAACAAATGATTGTGGGGACCTTTTCGGTGGACGTGGGGGGGCACCGGAGGTGCTCCAGAAGATCCGGAACGTCCGTAAAAATGGTCAATTCATAAAACTTATCATAGAACAGCGCGGTTTTTTTCCAAAGCTTTTCATTAACGAACTACGAGTAACAAATGGTTGTGGTGACCCATTTTGATGCACCTTGGTGGCCACCGAAGGTCCTCCAGAAGATCCGGAACGTCCGTAAAAATGGCCATTTCATGAAACTTATCATAAAAGGGTGCGGTTTTTTCCAAAGCTTTTGATTATTGAACACTGAGTAACAAATGATTATGGTGACCCATTGTGATGGATCTGAGTGGCCATCATAGTTCCTCCAGAAGATCCGGAACATCCGTAAAAGTGGTCAATTCATAAATCTCATCATAGAATAGCTGAATCACCGAACGCCGAGTAATACATGATTATGATGACCCTTTTTGAAGGACCAGGGATACTCATCATGGATGAGTGCAATTTTTACAAAGCTACCCTGAGTAACAAAAGAACGTGGTGACCCATTTAAATGTACTTGAGTGGCCAACAGAGGTGCTAACTAAGATCCGGAACATCCGTAGAAATGTTCATTCCATGCAACACTCCATAGAAGAACGCGGCTTTTCCAAAGCTTTTCATTAACATTCTCTGAGTTATAGAAAATTATCGTTACCCATTCTTATGGACCTGAGCGGCCACTCCTTTATGAATAATGCCCGTAATAATCTTAAAAGCTGCAAACTAACGAATCTCGAATACTAGGAGCATGGTTTTACAAAAAATCTATTATCGCAACCTGAGCAAGACATTTTTGTCGTGACCCTCAGTTATGGACTTGAATGGCCAGTAAAGGCCCTCTCGTGATCCATACACATGACTCAAGTGATCACTGGATGTCCCCCTAAAGTTCCTACGGATTGGACAACACTTGATACTTATCCTACTAGAACACGATCTTTTGAAAGTGTACTACTACTTATTGATCATCTCATGAAGGTTGTTGTGATGCTTTCTGCGGGGCCCCTTTTCCCGTGCGGTAAGATTCGCGACTACAAAGCAAGATCATGCTGAGGGTGGCGGGGTTCGATTCCCGGTCCGGTCTAGGAAATTTTTAAGTTGGAAATTTTCCCGACTTCTCTGGGCATAAAAGTTTCATCATGTTGGCCTAATAATACAGTATCGACCCGGTTTTGTCACTTCGCGATTTTGTCTTCGTCCCGATTTTATCACATTTTCGCCCTGATATTGTCACCCTAAAAATTTTAGAAAATTTCAGGTGCTCTTTTTATCATAGTTGAACCTTTTTGCTGCCATAACCTTTTTGCTGTTAATAAAAATTAAAAGTTATAAGATAGGTTTTTTATGATCCATCATCTTGCAAGAAATTTTTGATTAAAAGTTGTCAAAAGATTCAACCAAAGTAAATTTTTAATTTAAGCCAAACTTTCATGAGTCAATGATTTATGACTGAATATCGACTCATAGAAGCAAATTTTGCCATACTTGAAAATATTTTCTGGGTTAATGTGATTGTCCCTTAAAAAAATGTTTCATCATAATTTTTATGAATTGACTATAATTACAGATTTTTTGATCTTGCAGAGTTTCATTGGTGACTGCACACGTTCCTGAGAATGGGTTACAACGATCATTCATTACTCAAGATACGAAAATAGGAAAACTATGACAAGTTTCATGAATTGACCGATTTTACGGATGATCTGAATGTACTTGAAGACATACAGTGGGCAATCCATGCGAATTGGTTACGATCATTTGTTTCTAAAATTAGGAAAATAAAAAGGTTTAGAAGAATCGTGTGCTTCATCATCTCTTATATAGCGTGTTTTTCTAAGCTGGGTTTTATGAAATGATCACTTTTACTTTTACGCTCAGGTCCAGCACACGGGGTCACCATAACCATTTGTGTGATTGATTCGCATTCTATACAATCCGCCCAGCCCGTTGTTGGGGGCATATCTAGACCAACATTTGAAAAGGGCGTAACAGCCAAAATTTATTCCTTCTGATTCTTTGTCCACATATATAGCTTTATATGTAGACGAAGAATCAGAAGGAATAAATTTTGGCTGTTACGCCCTTTTCAAATGTTGGTCTAGATATAGTGCGATCCTCTCGTTTAATAAACAACGTGCACTCGCTTGACTGTGGATATACAATAGTAAAGAACATATGTGGAGATTGGACAAATCAAGCATCCGAAAGATATTCAATTTGTAAAAAAAGAGCTAACCGCGGTGGAGGTAGGTTAGGAGGTTTGAAAATGAAAAGATTCGAAAAATACGCACTCTTCTATGATAAGTTTGGTGAATTGACCACTTTTACAGACGTTCCTGATCTTCTGGGGGAGCTCCGGTAGCCACTCAGATCCATCAAAATGAGTCACCACAAAAATTTGTTACTCAACTTTCGATAATAAAATGCTTTGTAAAAAAACTCGCTCTTATATGATAAGTTTCATTAATTGACCATTTTCACGGACGTTCCGGATCTTCTGAAGGAATTCCGGTGGCCATTCAGGTCCATCAAAATGGCCAGCGTTCGACAATTAAAAAAAACGCACTTTTCTAGCATGAGTTTCATGAATTAACCTTTTCTACGGTCGTTCTGGATCTTCTGGAGCACCTCCGGTGGCCACCCAGTTCTACCAAAATAGGTAACCACAATCATTTGCTACTCAAAGTACTATAAGGAAAAGCTTTGGAAAAAAAACCGCGCTCTTCTATGATAAGTTTAATAAATTGACCATTTTTACGGACGTTCCGGATCATCTGGAGGACCTTTGGTGGCCACACAGGTCCTTCAGAATGGGTCACCACAATCATTTGTTACTCAAAGTTCGATAATGAAAAGCTTTGGGAAAAACCGCGCTCTTCTATGATAAGTTTCATGAATTGACCATTTTTACGGACGTTCCGGATCTTCCGGAGGACCTCCGGTGGCCACCCAGTTCCACCAAAATGGGTCACCACAATCATTTGATACTCAAAGTACTATAAAGAAAAGCTTTGGAAAAAACCGTGTTCTTCTATGATGTGTTTGATTAATTGACTTTTACGGACGTTCCGGATCTACTGGAAGACCTCCGGTGGCCACTTAGATCCATCAAGATGGGTCACCACAATCATTTGTTACTCAAAGATCGATAATGAAAAGCTTTGGACAAAACCGCGCTCTTCTATGATAAGTTTCATGAATTGACCACTTTTACGGACGTTCCGGATCTTCCGGAGGACCTCCGGTGGCCACCCAGTTCCACCAAAATGGGTCACTACAATCATTTGTTACTCAGCGCTCGATAATGAAAAGCTTTGGAAAAAACCGCGCTCTTCTAGGATGAGTTCCATGAATTGACCATTTTTACGGATGTTCCGGATCTTCTGGAGGAACTCCGGTGGCCACTCAGGTCTATCACAATGGGTCACCATAATTAATTGTTCCTCAGCGTTCGATAATGAAAAGCTTTGGAAAAAACCGCACCCTTTTATGATAAGTTTTAAAAATTGACCACTTTTACGGACGTTCCGGATCTTCTGGAGGACCTTCGGTGGCCACACAGGTCCATCAAAATGGGTCACCACAATCATTTGTTACTCGTAGTTCGATAATGAAAAGCTTTGGAAAAAACCGCGCTCTTCCATGATAAGTTTCATGAAATGACCATTTTTACGGACGTTCCGGATCTTCCGGAGGACCTCCGGTGGCCACCCAGGTCCACCAAAATGGGTGACTATAATCATTTGTTACTCAGCGTTCGATGATGAAAAGCTTTGGAAAAAACCGCGCTCTTCCATGATAAGTTTCATGAAATGACCATTTTTACGGACGTTCCGGATCTTCCGGAGGACCTCCGGTGGCCACCCAGGTCCACCAAAATGGGTGACTATAATCATTTGTTACTCAGCGTTCGATGATGAAAAGCTTTGGAAAAAACCGCGCTCTTCTAGGATGAGTTCAATGAATTGACCACTTCTACGGATGTTCCGGGTCTTCCGGAGGGACACCGGACCGTGAAATAACCAGGAATTGTGTTGATCCATGGAAATGGACAATGGCTACATCCTATTAGGATTATTGCTACGCAAATTAATGAGCATTTCCAAAATCACCCTTCGAAAGGCAAGAAATCACGCCAAAAATTGGCCTAAGAATCTATGTTCCTTCTAAATCGATTCCTGGGAACCAGAATGGCCAAATTGCAAAAATCTGTCCGTATCGACATCCGCGGATTCCATACCTTCAATTTGGTTCCAAAAGATTGAGAATCGGTTCGAAAATGAACTTTTGGGAGCGAATTCAATTTGGGGTCATTTTTGACCCGCTAATGCACAATGTGTAACTTTTTTTTTAATGCACTAGGAAGGTTAATAAAACTCAAAATTGGCTTCTCGTATTGAACTGGCGTCGTTGGATTGTTTGGCTCTTTTGTTTTTGACAACAAAAGAAAGAGTGGATGAAAGAGAAGAGAAAAAATAACTTAAAAGTAAATACTCAATTTTGGGTACTTTTTTTCTTCCGTACAGGGTTCGTAATGTTCACTCAATCTCAGCAGCACAGGATAAACAACGAAAACAGATTCACTCTGGGCTTTAAAAAGGCTTGCTTTGGTCTCATTGAACAGAAAAGTCGAAAACCTGTACATTGCATACAGCTACGTAGTTCAACGTTACCTTTGCGTACAACCCGATTGGGCTGCACCTTTGAGTTTTTTGGAAAATAAAACGAATGACGTAAGAATGACAAATTTTGATTTGTTAGTTGCTGCAAGCTCCAGTACATTAACAATAACATTCAATTGTCGAAGGGTGAGGTGTTTTAAGGGGCCACGTCAACGGTACGGAAAAATGATCACGTTGAATCGATCGACATCACAAGTGCGAGTCCAACCTCAGGCTCAGCATGCCCACAAGCAATGGAGACCAAGGTGAATACAAACAGGTGTAGCAGTATGCCAATTACATGATTCAGCCATCTTGTATTTTTATATGGGGCAGCCACCGAATTTGTTTATGTTTTGCACTGAAAATGAATTTTTTCCCCCCGCACTAGTCTCTCCCATCTACTGTCAAAGTGAGTGAACCCTGATATAAGAACCCTGATGGAGACGAGTGGTGGTTCACACACAAACAGAAGATCGGGTGGATACCACCATTGGCGTAACTACAGGGGGGCTAGGGGGGGCTTTAGCCCCACCTAGGATTAAATTAGCCCCCCCTAGAATGTTTTGCTACTTTGCTTAGTTGCACATATATGATTTGTCTTTGGAACTATTTTATCTAGTTTTGTAATTTTAAACATTGATTGTTGCTTTGATGCGACTATGATTGATTATTGACGACGGTATTTTTCGGCTCTTTCAGTCTTTACGACAAGCTAAAACAGGGTTTGCGTCTACTATCCGACACGTTTTGGTGTTTATTACACCTTCTTCAAGGATTTAGAAGCTGCGTTCTGTTGTACTTATGTGTGTCATGCATGACATATTGCTGTCTGAGAGTTTTATTAATGGCGTCCGACTACGGCTAATTTTGGAGCATGAAAGGTGTATAACAAACACCGAAACGTCGGATAGTAGACACAACACACGTTTCAGCTTGTCATAAAGACTGAAAGAGCCGAAGAATATCGTCGTCACTAATTTTGAACAATTTCTATATCTTGCCAAAATAATGAAAAACAAGAAGGATATTATGCTTCTTAGATTCTCAGCGCCAGATGTCATTGCTTAAGGAAGTTGGAGTAAAAAATGCTGATTGAAAAAAATAATAGGAGGAGTAACAAGCTAAAATAACAAACACAACCTCTGAGATTTTGAGAGGAAGAAAAAAATTCAAGTAAAATACTATACTGCTTATATGGTCTTAATATTAAGACAATAATTAATTTTGGAAAAAAAAATTTAAGATTCTCAGAGACACAGAATGTTTAGGTTACCGAAAAATGTCTAACAAATCCTAATGTCTCAACAAGTGATAACTCCTTTAAGATTTTTAAGTTTTTCCAGAGAGTCGTTAGTAATTTTTACTAAACCCAGCGTACAATCTCTTGCTTCCTAAAAGATGTAAAGTAAACACGCTGAGTTTCTTGATATTGGAGAAAAAATCAGCAAACACTGCGATTTCAGAGGAGATAATTAACCATTCCATGAGAGTGAACTTGGAAGTCTTTCGGAAGGATTTCTAAAACACAGATTTTTTGGTATTTTCGGGAATTCTAGGACATTTCTAGATTTTTTTATCATTTGTAATTTTAAGTCGTCTATAGATGTGTTGAAAGAGTTGTCTGGTAAGCCTGTCTGTGTTTTGATTGTACATAAAATAGAAAAATTGAAAAAAAAAGTTAGCCCCCCCTAGAATTTTTCCTTAGTTACGCCAATGGATACCACACAGGCGAACGATGAATCACACAACGATGAACCATCACACCACATGGAGACGTATGGTTGCTCGTTGAAGCCCGATCGAAGGAGGAAACTGAAGGAAGCGTTTCTTCGGACATATCGAGCGCTGATAAAGGCTCCCCTAAGCGTTTTCATCCCCGCGACGGCGACAACTTGTCGCTGCGATTCTATCGTTGGGACGTTGCAGGCAATGTCCCATTAACGCTTATATACCAACGGCGATAGAATCGCGCGCGTCGCGTGTGTTTAGGGGAAGCTTAAAGTGGTGAACGAAGAGACTTCCACTATCATCGGGTGGCAAGAAGTAGCCAGCGCAAGGTAAGCAGCTGAAGTTAGATGGGAGAAAGATCAGAAGTAAGTTGGCTGTAAGTTGACCGGCGTCAGACCAGATTAGGCAACAATTTTTTTTCTAACCCTTATGCGGCCAACAAAAAAAAATCAAAGGCGCAGCCCAATCAGGTTGTACGCAAAGGTGACGTTGAATTACGTAGCTGTATGTAATGTACAGGTTTTCGACTTTTCTGTTCAATGAGACCAAAGCAAGCGTTTTTCAAGAGGGTGAATCTGTTTTCGTGGTGCTCCTGAGATTGAGTGAGCATTACGATCCCTAGATGTAAGGGAACGGTTCGGCACTTCATCTCTTAGCTCCCATTTGGATCCCATCAAAAACAAAGCAATGAAAAGGCATTTGACTTGTTATTTATTTTTGTGATTTTTTCAGCAGTGCTCAACTTCAGCAGTGCATGTTAGCAAAAAGAAGCGACAAAATTGGTGCTGTATTTCTCTGTTTTGCGATGAGATGAATATATGTTCAGTGAGATGGAAAACGGAACAGTTCCCTTATATTACTCTTAGACCAACATTCGAAAATGATGATGAAAATAAAATTTTCAAACTATCGAGGATGAACAAAACAATCTTAAGCACATATCCAAATTATCAATTGATAAAAACTCTTTAGAGAGTAAAAATCGTTCGATAATTGTATCTCGATTCGAAGCATTGGTAAATGCCACTTTTTGAACTTGTTTTCCTACATAACACCAAAAGAAAGGCCTAACATCCTATTGAGCTCAATGTTGACATTAAATTGGTATTAGTTAAATTTACATTTAAATGCTAATCGATTCCGAAATTTGAAAAGTTATCGCCGATGACAACTCGCCTACTTTTCACACATGGGAATGCTTCCACACTACACGGAACCGGGAAACAACTCACTTTATGGTTCCTTTCACTCAAATCCGCCCTTGCGTGGAAGAAGCCAAAAATAAGTTAAATGCGAAAAAAAATCAGTGAGTACTTTGCCTTTACTCCCGTGTTGAATTTTCACCCACTATAAAGTTTCACCAACTCAAATTTATGTTATTTTCACTCCTATGGTGAAAACAACTCAATTTGGCTTCTTCCATGGAACAACACACGTTAGGTCGATGCAGCTCTCTTTGTTTATAATATCATTCATGAGAGGGAGTGAGAAAATTACCTAATATTGAGTCTAAAATTTGAACCTCGTACTCAAAGTTGAGTTTTTAAAACTTTTTTTAAAGTTCTTTATTTTTTCTTATCAGCCAGGGTGATAGTGTACCGCTGCAATCATCACCGACAGAGACTAAGCACCCGCTACTAAGTCAGTCTAAACCTCCTGTGGCTCAGAAACGCCCATCGTTAAAGCTGGGCTGTCAACGGCGTTTGATGGTCATCCTATGGAGAAAGTCAGAGTAGACGCGATGCAATACTATGGGACAAAGAAGTTTGACAGTTTATTAATAATAAGTCGGACTTTACCCCGGCAGACACCTAGGAATCAGCAAGAACGAGCCGAAGAAAGTTTCCCAGAACGCATCCACTGCAGCAGCGAAGAAGATTCCGGGCCCCTTTACTGGCATTAATAGACGTAAGTGAGAAGTTGCAGTCAAGCGACTCCAAGCTTTCGAGGGAAGACGCGCGTGTTTGCAGAAATGACGTCTATGCTAGCTTGAGGTTTCCAGTTAGCCTTGCGAACAAAGGCGCAGAATCCGGAGATGACGAGAACGATTCTTGATCCGATCTAGGATGTTTTCGGGTGGGAAACATTATCGACACCCTGGGCATAGTGTATTCATTGACTTTGCCACACAAGATACATACTAATGCAGCGATTCTCAACCTGGGGTACATGTACTTCTGGGGGTACCTTCGCTGGCCCCAGGGGGTACCTCGGACAAAAATGCGTAATGGCGGATGTATTACAATTACAATAAAAACTTATTGATAAAGTTTTGATAATTGTTTAACTTTTGATTCTAAAACTTTGTGCTGTACATAATAAGCATGGAGATCAGTAAATCAAAGTCTAGTTAATCTTGCCTACCACAACCGGCACAGTGTTTGAAGAACAGAACAAAAAAAACGAACGTACGAAATTTGATAATCTTGAATATAATCTATCTGATCAAGAAAAGAAAATGTTTATGCATCCGAACTTAAATCTAGAATCTAAAGGTTAAGAAGCATACATTTAAAAGGATTAAAGTACTTTTTCTTTTTTTTTTGAAGGGGGGGGGGTCGCCATTTTTAGTTTTCTGTGTACTTCTGAGTTCTGACATAAAAATCTAATATTAAGGTTTTTTGTCTTTCTTCAAAGTTTTTTGTTTGTTTAGTCTCTGCCTTTCTGTTCCGTAGAGCTCCGTTGCTCTTGCCATCCGGAAGATGCTCCAGCCGAACCATTCCATGAGCACGACGACACATCGTCCCTGACATGACGCCAAATGCCCAAAAGAGAAGCTGAAAATCCCTGATCCCGAATCCTAGGGCGCTTATCCTTAAACATCATTCGACCGGTAAAAGTTTCGGAGCGTGTGAAAAATTATTCTTTATAGCCGTTTACGTATGCCTGTCCGATTGACGTTTACCTGTCATCAACGTTTCACGGGAGATCAAAACATTTTTGCGTGAATGGCATTCCCAAAAATGGATTTATGATTGCCCCCACAAGTGACACATATGAATTTATTGAGAGGAGCCTAAAAAATTATGTATTAAGCATCCATGAGGCAATGTTTGGATTCATGTCCCTTACGCACTTGGCACTTACGGCACTAAGTATGGTTTTGGAAATTTACCCCAGCCCTGCGAAAATGTTACAAAAAATACAGGCATTTTCTAAGCTTTTCATTTGATTTAGTTCACTTTTGTTGATTCTTGAGAAATGCTTCTCTGGGAAGTACCAAAGCGAGATTTGTATTTCATTCTAATTACTTGATCTGGTACAAATCGTAGTAATTAAGAAATTTAATTTTTCCAATGATTTTTTCAATCTTTCAGTTTTGTAGTCGTGCGTGAAAAAATCAGTCAAATAATGAAGAATACGTTTTCGATCAGGGGCAGCAAGGGCTATGTCCAAAGGCTTGACGATCCCTTCCCAGGCCATCTGCGAGCTGTGGGGCTTGCCTAAGATGTGGTGGGGTTTGACAGTGGGCCCTGTTAAACTCCTATAAATAACTGCATGTATCCGCAAGTAGGCCCCACCAAAGCGACCATGTGCCGCTCAAAGCGCACAAGCCCAAGTCCTGGTGTTAGGTGGGACGCTAAACAGCCCTGACACGACGGCCCTCCGACGAGACAGGAGGTTTGCGCAGGCCCAATAAGCCGCCTAGAAAACCAATCATTACGAACAATATAAGAGATAATGCGACTCGATATAATCGGCAAAGACCTAGGCGACGAATACAGGATCACGATTGGAAACTTGGAACATGGAATTGCAAGTCGCTAGGTTTCGCAGGTTGCGACAGGATGATCTACGATGAATTACATCCCCGCAACTTCGACGTCGTGGCGCTGCAGGAGATTTGCTGGACAGGACAGAAAGTGTGGAAAAGCGGGCATCGAGCGGCTACCTTCTACCGAAGCTGTGGCACCACCAACGAGCTGGGAACCGGCTTCGTAGTGCTGGGTAAGATGCGCCAACGCGTGATTGGGTGGCAGCCAATCAACGCAAGGATGTGCAAGCTGAGGATTAAAGGCCGTTTCTTCAACTATAGCATCATCAACGTGCACTGCCCACACGAAGGGAGACCCGACGACGAGAAAGAAGCGTTCTACGCACAGCTGGAGCAGACATACGATGGATGCCCACTGCGGGACGTTAAAATCGTCATCGGTGACATGAACGCAAAGGTACGCAGGACGGAAATGTATAGACCGGTCATCGGACCGGATAGTCTGCACACCGTATCGAATGACAACGGCCAACGATGCATAAACTTCGCAGCCTCCCGCGGAATGGTAGTCCGAAGCATCTTCTTTCCCCGCAAAAATATCCACAAGGCCACATGGAGATCACCTAACCAAGAAACGGAAAACCAAATCGATCACGTTCTAATCGACGGTAAATTCTTCTCCGACATCACGAATGTCCGCACTTACCGCAGTGCGAATATTGAATCCGACCACTACCTCGTTGCAGTATGCCTGCGCTCAAAACTCTCGACGGTGTACAACACGCGTCGAAGTCGGACGCCGCGGCTTAACATTGGGCGGCTACAAGACGGTAGACTAGCCCAAGAATACGCGCAGCAGCTGGAAGTGGCACTTCCAACGGAAGAGCAGCTAGGCGCAGCGTCTCTTGAAGATGGCTGGAGAGATATTCGATCCGCCATTGGTAGCACCGCAACCGCTGCACTAGGCACGGTGCCCCCGGATCAGAGAAACGACTGGTATGACGGCGAATGTGAGCAGTTAGTGGAAGAGAAGAATGCAGCATGGGCGAGATTGCTGCAACACCGCACGAGGGCGAACGAGGCACGATATAAACAGGCGCGGAACAGACAAAACTCGATTTTCCGGAGGAAAAAGCGCCAGCAGGAAGATCGAGACCGTGAAGAAACGGAGCAACTGTACCGCGCTAATAACACACGAAAGTTCTATGAGAAGTTAAACCGTTCACGTAAGGGCCACGTGCCACAGCCTGATATGTGCAAGGACATAAACGGGAACCTTCTTACAAACGAGCGTGAGGTGATCCAAAGGTGGCGGCAGCACTACGAAGAGCACCTGAATGGCGATATGACAGACAACGGTGGCGGTATGGTAATGAACCTAGGAGCACGCGCGCAGGACATGCGACTTCCGGCTCCGAATCTCCAGGAAATCCAGGAGGAGATCGTCCGGCTGAAAAACAATAAAGCCCCTGGGGTTGGCCGACTACCAGGAGACCTGTTTAAACACGGTGGTGAGGCACTGGCTAGAGTGCTGCTGGATTTTGGAGGATGAGGTTCTGCCGCAGGAGTGGATGGAAGGTGTTTGTCCCATCTACAAAAGGCTGGTGGCAACTACCGCGCAATCACATTGCTGAATACCGCCTACAAGGTACTCTCCCAAATTGTATGCCGTCGACTAGCACCAACTGCAAGGGAGTTCGTGGGGCAGTACCAGGCGGGTTTTATGGGCGAACGCTCCACCACGGACCAGGTGGTCGCCATTCGCCAAGTACTGCAGAAATGCCGCGAATACAACGTGCCCACACATCATCTATTCATCGACTTCAAAGCCGCATATGATACAATCGATCGGGACCAGCTATGGCAGCTAATGCACGAACACGGTTTTCCGGATAAACTGACACGATTGATCAAAGCGACGATGGATCGGGTGATGTGCGTAGTTCGAGTTTCAGGGGCATTCTCGAGTCCCTTCGAAACCCGCAGAGGGTTACGGCAAGGTGATGGTCTTTCGTGTTTGCTATTCAACATCGCTTTGGAAGGGTAATACGAAGAGCAGGGATTAACACGAGTGGTACAATTTTCAATAAGTCCGTCCAGCTATTTGGTTTCGCCGACGACATAGATATTATGGCACGTAACTTTGAGAAGATGGAGGAAGCCTACATCAGACTGAAGAGGGAAGCTAAGCGGATCGGACTAGTCATCAACACGTCGAAGACGAAGTACATGATAGGCAGAGGTTCAAGAGAAGACAATGTGAGCCACCCACCGCGAGTTTGCATCGGTGGTGACGAAATCGAGGTGGTAGAAGAATTTGTGTACTTGGGCTCACTGGTGACTGCCGAAAATGACACCAGCAGAGAAATTCGGAGACGCATAGTGGCTGGAAATCGTACGTACTCTGGACTCCGCAAGACGCTCCGATCGAATAGAGTTCGCCGCCGTACCAAACTGACAATCTACAAAACGCTAATTAGACCGGTAGTCCTCTACGGACACGAGACCTGGACGATGCTTGTGGAGGACCAACGCGCACTTGGAGTTTTCGAAAGGAAAGTGCTGCGTACCATCTATGGTGGGGTGCAGATGGCGGACGGTACGTGGAGGAGGCGAATGAACCACGAATTGCATCAGCTGTTGGGAGAACCATCCATCGTTCACACCGCGAAAATCGGATGGGCCGGGCACGTAGCCAGAATGTCGGACAGTAACCCGGTGAAAATGGTTCTCGACAACGATCCGACGGGCACAAGAAGGCGAGGTGCGCAGCGGGCAAGGTGGATCGATCAGGTGGAAGATGACTTGCGGACCCTCCGTAGACTGCGTGGTTGGCGACGTGTAGCCATGGACCGAGCCGAATGGAGAAGACTCTTATATACCGCACAGGCCACTTCGGCCTTAGTCTGAATAAATAATAATACGTTTTCGATCATCAGTTGATCCCGACAAAATGCGGCAGTCACTCTTTCTGGCAATCTGGAATGAAACCTTGATCTTTTCAAGGTTACTCAAAATCTCATTCAAAAAGCCAGAGAACATAACGACAGATACCACAATTGGCGGAATGCTCGGTTTTTCGCATGAATCACATCTTTTTAGTTAGAGGTAGATTCGATTTGATCAATTTCATCATGGATCAATTGGATCAAGAAAATGTTCATGGACCAGTTTATTGTTACATGCGAACAGCTTTCGGTACGGCATTTCGGCTGGTATGGGATCGACTTATGGGGCTTTGTTCGGTTTCGTGCTTTGGATGGCTATGGATTTAAAATTTATATATTTGAGATGAAATACTAATTACGGAGTGATGCTTCCAAATTTCTGGATCTGGCTGAGGATCAAATATTTTCAATTCGGCAAAATCAATAGTCATCTGAGTTTCAGTGGGGGATAAGACGTCAAAACAAAGCGACTAAAACCAACTATGCCTATGCTACCATAAATTATTATTATTTGTGTGGAACATATCGTGACATTTATAATGACACAGCCATTAAATTTTATCGTTCGTCATTAAGGCCAAAATTAAGTAAGAATACGGAAATCGGTCCTTCGTATGATACAAGCGCAGCTTCACCGAAATTAATGGGATGCCAGAAGCATTATCCATTTGTATTAAATAAACATTAGGCTTTCATTATGCCAGCTCGACCACTTTTCCAATGAACACATTGCTTCTAAGCATTGAAATTCAGTGGTCATTTATATGGGCCCACATATTTTCAGCGTAACGACCAAATTCGTCTGCTTGTTATTATTCTATTGCCAAAAGATGTCCTTTCTAGTTTTACGACCGCCACCATAAATCGATGTCCCGTTTCGGAGTATTCAAAATTGGCATCATATATCTTCAACCACTTTCACCTGCTGTACCTCCCCCCTTCGTTCATCTCCTTCGCGTACAAAAAGAAGAATGAAATCACCTCCATAAAAGTCTCCATCCCGACCCTGCTGCCCCTCTAAGATGGTCGATCTCTCGCCCAAACAACCGGCTGCCCCCATAGATCAGCGTTAACAAAACTTCCGAAACCTCCGAGGAAGGAAAGAGAACACACTCCATCCATCATCCAGGGTCCAGGAGACACACGAATAAATATCTCCGGCAGTAGCGGGTCTTCGTGCTGTAGCAGAATCACCCTTCTCGCCGGTGTGTGCTGCTGCCGGCCATAGTCATGCTAATGTGCTCTGCATAGCAAAAGAAGCCATCAGCTGGCACTTCTTCCGTTATCGCCACCATCGCATCGGAACCGGCCGACCGGATGTCAACGTGCCGGGCAATAAAGTCCTACTTGTGTGGGGGGCGACGGGGAAACCTTGTATAAGAGGCAATCAGCAATCGTCCGATATTGATCATCGCGGACACAAAGGATGGTTATAAAATGATGCGCCTGCTTTGGCTCACTTTGCTTGCGGCCTTTGCTATACCTCACGATGGAACTGTGGAACCCCTTTTTACGTGGGTGCAAGAGAAATGGTGTTCTTCCGAATCCTTTGGGTACCGAACGAACGAACGTGGCGAGAAAGAAGGTGGTAGTTTGGATGACAAATCGCTTCACGGTGAGCGATGGGTGTAATAATGATAGTAACGGATACATGATGGGTACATGTGGAATGAATTATGTGGCCTTGAACACATTTATGAAGAGAGTTTATCAAAAATCTTCTTTTCAAGTTTATGAGGATGAGAAGGAGACGGAAAACTAATTCTCGCTCCGGGCGATGAAATATTATTAGGTATTTGAATATAAACATTTAAAAATACGGTGTCCTCGAATGGAAAAGGGGCAATAGAAACCGGTACTGTTGGCGATCTCAAGAAGTTGAGTAAAATATATATTGAAGTCGGTTATTATGCGAGTAATCATCGTGCACTATCCAACCCCCAAATTGTGAAAAAATGTAATAACATTATGTGATATTTAAAATTTCGCGGGAAGTTGTTCTTAATATGTGACAAACAATTAGCGGCAATGCTTGATTTATTCGAAACGATGTCAATCAATAAAATTCGAACTATTCCGCATTATTCCGCTTGAATATATCAAAATCAATCTCGTTTTGGGAAAAGAAATTGGCTTGTCAATCCTCGGTAATGAATCATTAGAATTTGTTTCGAAATAAAACTTGTAGGTCAACATTCGTTTGATTTGTATGTTGACTGAACTTTCTTAGGCGACTAAATCGTCACATAAAAAATGTTCACAACAAATCATATGTAAATTTGTTGTAAAAAAATGGCGCTCAGTTTTGTAAATATACACAACTGATTATTCTAGTATAAACTTTTCCCAGCAATAATGTATGGCAACACAAACGTAAGCTAATGAGGTCTCTCCTAACGATTAATGTGTTTCGTGTGGATGCTTGAGTTGTAAATAATGAATTTTATATGCTTACCTCATACCCGTAGTCGCGGTGAACAGTTATTTATATATACTTTATGGTCTTTTCCCATGGCGACAACTGTCACAAAACGAGGAAATGTCGTTTTGCGTCATTTCCATTTGGCAACAACTATCGTGATCCCACTACTATTTTTGGAATCATAAATAGGTACTGATAGCTGACTGATATTTGAGGTGAGGCCATTAATAACTATTTTAACTGACAGGTGTGATTGTACGTCCGCACCTACACACTAATTAAGTTGATAATAAGTTGTAATAAGTTGATGATATCTATTTACCCTAATTACCCATTCAATTCCGAAAAGCTATAATGCCTTGGTTAATAGTTAGAATACTCACAAAAAATCGTTGGATATTTTGCATAAAATTTGATGTTATTTTCACAATGAACTAATCGGAAGAAACACAAGTCGTTGAAAGTCGTTGTCTTTTTTACAATAAATTTGTAGGATCTTTACAGGAATTGCATTGGAATGTTAACAGAATTCTCATGAAAAATGTAGATGGAATACTCATGAGCTACTAAGCAAGACTATGCTGAAGATGACTGGGTTTGATGATAAAAGCTTCATGATACGTGTATCAAAAAAATATGCAAAAATAGTAATTGCGAAACGGTTATGTCCTAATGTGGATGTAATTACTGAGAAGAAGAAAAGAAGATGTTGCGTTAGATTTAGTAGGATTTCTTCTAGCAAATTCACCAAACGTACTTGGGTGTAATCAGCTTAAAGCTAAAAGAGATTCATTTGTTTTATTATCAGTTTCGTTTCCAATTCAACTAGTCCACTTACATTTTAGTATCCATACAATAATAACTGCCTAACTTACAACAAACTACCTTGCAAGATTTTTATCAAGCTAGTTTTTTATCTAATTCAAGCAACGTACAAATAGTTATAATTTACCTTTACTATCGAATTCAATGAAATACTGAAATGTTATAATACTCAAATCACTAGATCACAACTGTCACCGTCTGTTGATGTTTTTTGACCATCATTGAGTTTAACGGTTTGCGTTCCCGAATTGTCCGTTTTGTGTAGGGTAGTGTAGCGAACGTGCGCTACCAACTGTAGTAACTGATACGAGGGGCTGTTGCGGCGAACAGAAGATGTACACGAAATTCGTTGGCGTTTCTACGGGAAATTCCTGAGCAGGAGCGACGACCTTGGTAACAAAAATTGCTATGAACTAGCCTTGCATAAGTGGTAAAATACCAAAAAATTATACCAAAAATTAATATGGAAAATACTTTAGACATAACATCGCAACAAGATTGATTCGTGACTTCTTTTTTTTTAATCTTTCGTTTATTTGGAAGGCTCATTTGCCGTGAGATGTTCAGTTAGCGCAGATCTGGGGCCACGATGATCCTCGCACGCCCACACGACATGATCGATGTCCTGATAATCCTCGCCGCAAACACAGAGATTTCCTTCCGAGAGCCCCACTCTGAAAAGATGTGCATTTAGAGTGTAGTGATTGGACATTAGACGACACATGGTTCGAATGAAGTCTCGTCCCATATTAAATTTTTTGAACCATGGACGTTTCGACACCTGCGGGCGAATTGAATACAGCCATCTACCCAACTCCCCATTTGTCCATTTTTGTTGCCAGCTGTTCAAGGTTTCCAGACGAACTAATGTGAAAAATTCATCGAAGGTGATTTTCCGATCGTAAATATCACCTTCCATAGCGCCCACCTTAGCCAAAGAGTCCGCTTTCTCATTTCCCGGGATCGAGCAATGAGAAAGGACCTAAGCCATGGTGATTGTGTAAGACCGTTGTGATAAGGCACTCAAAGCTTTTCGTATCCCATTCAGAAGATACGCTGAGTGCTTAACTGGTTTCATTGACCGAACAGCCTCCAAGGAACTTAGACTGTCGGTGAAGATAAAAAAGTGGTCAGGAGGTAGGGATGCGATTTGTTCGAGTGAATAGTATACAGCTGCTACTCAGCAGTATACACGGAACAAGACTCTTTGAGCTTAAAATAGGCGCTATGAAAAACGTTGAAAACACCGAAACCAGTGGAGTCATCCATTTTTGACCCGTCTGTAAAAAAGCTTCTCTCCTCGCTGGAGTGCCCGTATTTGCTTGCAAATAATGGAGGTATGACCTCCGCACACAGAAAGTCTGGTATTCCATGAACCTCCTGCTTCATGGACAGATCAAAAGTATCAGAGGAACTGTAAGAGTCTAAGAAGTTAGCACGATTGGTGTCAACCAAAGATGGGCTTACCTCCAGCGTTATGTACCAGTGGTAAATACTCATGAATCGAGATTGAGGGTTTTGTTCGAGCAGCTTCTCGAAGTTGTCAATGACCAATGGATTGAGAACCTCACAGCGGATGAGGAACCGGAGCGATAATTCCGCGAAACGATCTGTTAGTGGCAGTACTCCCGCAAGTAGATCCAAGCTCATCGTATGCGTCGAATTCATACATCCTAACGCGATACGAAAACAGCGGTACTGAATCCGTTGAAGCTTCAGCATGTGTGTTTTAGCCGCGGACTGGAAGCAGAAACTACCGTATTCGAGGACCGACAAAATGGTGGTTCGATACAACGTCATCAGATCTTCGGGGTGCGTTCCCCACCATGTTCCGGTTATTGATCGCATGAAGTTGATCCGTTTCTGGCATTTTTGTGTCAGATACACAATGTGCTTCCCGAAGGTACATTTCGAGTCGAACCAGACCCCGAGGTATTTAGAAGACATGCTATGAGTGATTGTCTTACCCATCAGTTGGAGCGGGAACTTTGCCGGCTTATGTTTTTTTGAAAAGACAACCATCTCTGTTTTCTCCGGAGAGAATTCGATACCCAGCTTCGTAGCCCAAGTGGACAAATTGTCCAGAGTATCTTGCAACGGTTCTTGCAGATCAACTGCGGTTGGCCCCGAAACGGAAACAACACAATCACCTGCAAGCTGTCTCATCGAGCAATTTGGCATGAGACATTCATCAATGTCTCTGACGTAAAATTAGAAAGAAGGGGCTCAAAAATGAGCCCTGGGGAGACCCATGAAGCTAATTAGTGAAGTTGCCGAGTCACCATGAGAAAAACTCATACGCTTCTCTGACAACAAATTGTACAAATAGTTGTTCAAAATTGGTGAAAGTCCACACGAGTGGAGTTTGTCGGATAAGACAACTATGCAAACTGAATCAAAAGCCTCCTTAATATTTAAAAACACTGAGCCCATTTGCTCTTTTTTAGCGAAAGTAAGCTTAATTTCTGAAGAAAGCAACGCAAGACAGTCGTTCGTTCCCTTGCCCCTGCGGAAACCAAGTTGTGTATCTGACAAAAAACTATTCGATTCAACCCATTTGTCTAGCCGGAAGAGAATCATCTTCTCCAACAACTTCCGAAGACATGACAGCATCGCGATGGGGCGAAACGAGTTATAATCCGACGCGGATTTTCCGGGCTTCTGGATAGCTATCACCCTCACTTGCCTCCAATCATCTGGAACAATGTTGCACTCCAGAAACTGGTTGAACAGGCTCAATGAACGCCTCTTCGCGGCCGTCTGGGAGGTTTTTAGGCAAATTGAACCTGATTCTATCCATCCCTGGAGCGGAATTGTTACATGAAAGGAGAGCAAGCGAGAATTCAATCATCGAAAAGGGGCGATCCATGTCATCCCTGTCAGCAAAAGCATCACGTAGCTCTTGTTTTACCGGCACTGAATCCGGACAAGCTTTCTTAGCGAGGTCAAGTATCCACCGCGACGAGCTTTCACGATCTTCATTTACGGACGACGCGTTGCGCATTCTTCTCCCGACGGTCCACAGAGTTTTCATTGATGTCTCGCGCGATAAACCTTCAACGAAAGTGCGCCAATATCCACGTTTCTTCACTTTGACCAGTTTCTTGAACTGGATCTCGAGCGCGATGTACCGTTTGTGAAGAACGATCGAACCGTGTTTCCGAAATTCTTTGAACGCGGCGGATTTCTTGCGATAAAGTTGTGTACACTCGACATCCCACCACGGACTGAGTGGTTTCCTACGAACCGATGCTCCTGGCACTGGCCGGCTTTGTGCCTGTCAATGATGTGCCTGTCAATGATGAGCACTGTCAATGATCAACTGGGATAGAAACTCGTATTCTTCTCGCGGTGGAAGTGCTTCAATCGACATTACACCATCAATGATGGCCTCCGCATATGTGCCCCAATCGATGTGCTTCGTGAGGTCATATGAGAGGTCGATAGAAACAGATTGATTACGTCCATTGGAAATCGAGACTTCGATCGGCAAATGATCACTACCATGGAGATCTTGGACCACCTTCCAAGTACAGTCCAACGATAATGAGCTCGAACAAATGGAAAGATCTAGACGGCTATCTCTTGCTGGAGGAGCCACTCGTGTAACTTCTCCTGTATTCAAAATTGACATATTAAAGTCGTCGCAGAGGTCGTATATCATTGTTGAACGGTTGTCGTCGTACAGCTCCCCCCAGCCTGTTCCGTGGGAGTTAAAATCTCCCAAGAGCAACCGTGGCTCGGGCATAACCGAGCAGATGTGCGAAAGATCTCTACGAGATATCGCGGTGTTTGGAGGAAGATATATCGAGGCGATACTGAGGTCTTTCCTCGAATAGTCACCTGACCTGCGACAGCTTCGGTGCCAGACATCGGCGCAAGATCGACTCTATAGAAGGAGTGCTGTTTTTTGATCCCCAAAAGCACCCCTCAATATCGATTTGCCCGATCGCGGCGGATTATGCTGAAATCAGTAAATTGAAGATTCACATCTGGTGTTAGCCATGTTTCACATAAAGTAAAAGCATCGCATTGTAATTTGTAAAATACTGAAAATATCTAATTTTGGAAGAATACTTCGACAGTTCCACTGTAGAATCGAAATCGTGTTACCCTTATTGACTAAGCTAGCCATCGAAGGATACAAATGACTCGAGGAGGGGCATTTTTGAAGCCAGCTGCTTCAGGAGAGGAGTCAGAATAGGAAGAACAGATTTGACCATGTTCTTCACGGGGTCGGAAGCATCAAAGAAGTTGAGGATGAGCTCCACGATGCCAGAAAGAGTGAACATTGGAGCGCTCGAGGGCTCTTCTGCTCGCTCTCTATGCTCTCTTTCTGGCTGAGAAATCGCAAAAATTGGGGCATCTGGGATTTTAGATGTTCCCGGAAGCGGTGGAAACTCTCGGGGCTCACTTTGAGGCTGTTTTCTAGGCTTTTTCGAGGGTCGCTGGCTCTGTTTTATTCTCTTCCTCGTTGAGCCATTGAAAACAAAGGGAACTCCATTTCCAACCTCGGAGTCGGAGCTACCTTGATCGTCCGAAGGAAGAGGCGAGTAGATGGTATTAGAAACGACTGGAGAAGCGGCCTTCCTCAACATTTCGGCGTAACTTCGCCGAGAACGCTGCTGAAGAGCCCGCCATCTTGCACGCCCCCTGCACATGCTGCTCTCCTCATGATGCACAGCGATGTTTATTGCAGCAGTACTGAGCGGTGTGGCCCAGCTGCTTGCAATTAACACAGTTCATCACCTTCGGTACATACAGCCGAAGAGGTAGACGAAGTTTGCCAATCACTACGTAGTCAGGCAGTGCGGACCCGGAAAAGGTGACGCAGAAAGAGTCGGACGGGGAATAAATCCGCTTCTCTCCCTCCTGCGGCACCGAATACATTTGTTTGCAATCCAGTATCGCAACAGGAGGCAAAAAAACGTTCTTGAAACGACCGAAACCTTGTTTCAAATCGTCGCATGTCATACTTCCCTCCGTCACCACCCCCGCGATCGCACACACTGCTGACGGTAAATACACCTTATATTCGAGAGTGAAAAGCTCACAGGTGGCAATCTCGTTGGCCTGTTTGCGATCACTGACCGTGACGCGAAGCTTACTGGACCCAACCATGTCATTGGTCGTGACAGACGAAAATCGCTTTTCCAGATCTTTGCTGATCTGGCTGATATTCAAACGTTTGCCTTTGGGTCCAAAGAAAACAACATACGGCCCAGTCGTATGGGTAGACATTGGAACGGGGGCTCGTAGAGGAAGTTTTAGCGTTGCTGGTGTCCATTTCGTTTTGGTTTGGACACCTGAACGAAACATCTGACATGGAATACGAAGTACCCTCGCCAACTTCGCCTTCGCGCATTGCGGACACGAAATGCGCCGCTGCAGCGAGGCACAAACTATTTTAAAACAAAACAATTATCACAAGGACAGAAAAAACACACACACACACACAAAATAATGAGAGGGGAAGACGAGTAAAAGAAAAAGGAAAAAAACTATTCCAATAAGATGGAGAAGAGAGGGGAACAACGAGATGGAGCTCAAGAAAATACTTGCGTTCACACTGCTGTGTCGCCGGCTAACGGTTCTGGCAGCACACACTGGCTGGATGGACAATCGCCGGGGCGGTGAAACACGCTGTTGTTGGTGTTCTTGCCGCAGACAACACTGCAACTGAGTGGATGGATGGTGGCAGGACGGCAGCGTCTGTGTTGGTGGAGACGCACGATGGATGATGACTGTCGGCGTGGGGCGATGATTCCTGCGCCTGCGATGGACGCCGAAGAAACTGCAAAACTTTGCGTTGTCTTGCAAAAGCAACGAAATGGCTACTTAACTGCTTCAGCTAAGCACCACTTCCACTCAAGCACTATGCTTCAAAACACTTTCGGAAAAAAAACCTCTACCTGTACTTCAGGAAAAAAACTAAAAGAGAAGCAGACCGTACGCGGACTTACAACCGTCTCGCTCGGATGCTTGACGTGGAATGATTCGTGACTTCTGTTTAGATATTTTTCTGATCGCTCCTTACTTTTTTCTTTAAAACTATGTGCTCCTCCTCCACGATAATAAGTTGCTCCATAGAATTAATAACTCGTTTTACATCTAATGAGTGATCATGATCATCGCCCAAATGCTTGTCGCGAGCTTTCCTTGGATTTTCGTTAGTTATGTGTTTGCTGATCGACGTCGACATTTCCCAATTCAACTTCTCCAACACTTCAATTTCGTTATCCTCATATTCGTGCACGACCATGGTCTAAATCTATTGGAGTTGCTTCTTCGATCGATGAAACATCTGGTGAAAGTTCTTAAACGATTCCTAAGGCAAGATTTGAAATAATTATTAGAAAACCTTTTTTGAATTTTTTGAGGAATATCTTGCGAAATTTCAACATTTATTTAATTTCTAGATTCATTTCCTAAAATTTTTTGGCGGATTTTCCGAAGAAATCCCTCTTGACGGAATGTGTCTTAAACTTGTCTTATAATTTTTTTTTGTTAATTTTATCGCTTTATCATTCACGTCTATCGAATTAGGCTCTCGATTTGATAATGATGCCTTACAATCAATGGCGCATCTTCTTTCCATACCCTCGTTACAAGTGAAGAATCGTCCGATAATTAAATCGAAAGCATACGTAGTGTGTATGTCTGTGATAAACGATATAACAAGGAATGTAATTTAAATCTACACTGCTGTTAATAGTCTATCCATATTACGCCATTTATAATTATAAATGTTGTGTTGAAGTAGAGAAAGAAAATTCAATGTATGGGGATTAACATAAAGTTATGTCGTCTAAGACGAGTTAAGTAATTCCATTTAATTCCACCAATTATTTCGATATCTTTACAGATACGTATTTCGACTACAACTGTTTGGTCGTCTCCAGTGTCTCGTACTTGACTCGACTAAGTCAAGTCAAGTACGAGACACTGAAGAGTTGTGGTCGAAATACGTATCTGCAAAGATATAGAAATAATTGGAGGAATTAAATGGAATTACTTAACTCGTCTTAGACGATTGAATACATTCCACTAAAAGAGCTTATCATAATGGCGTTATCTGAATAGGCTATAAAGCGTATTTTACCATTTGATAAAAATGTATCACTTAAATATTGGTTCAAAGAGTTTCAAACATCGCAAATCTAGCTGAAAATGCGGGAAACGTTCATATCAAATTACCGACAAATTCCTTGCACCTAATAATTCAATCAATGTCTCGAACATTCAACAACCTATCGTGATTGTACGTCGCATTTCGCTCCAGCCAAGACGTCGAATTTCTTTGTTACCATTTTCCAAGACCAAGTTGTGTAACCGATTGCAAGCTTGTTCAAGTCACGTTGGAACGTGTTTCTTTGGTACGTTCCTCTCCAGCTTACCCCCGCTTCGAGAATATATCACTTCGAAAGCACACGAACACATACGGTAATCGAATTACTTCATCGAAAAACTGAACCACCAGCCTGATTTGAACTAAACCCCACCGTCAGAGCTTTTGCAGTAGTTGAGAAAATGATAAATTAATTTTTCAATCAGGTACGGTCCCAACCCGATTCAGTCAAGCAACCATCCTCCAAAGAACGACTTCCCAGGAATCATGCAGGTCGTTGGCAGTGCTTAGCAAAGCTGATTCCATAGAAAACCCCGAAGACGAACGTGCCTTTTAAAAAGAAAAGAAAAAAAAACCCTCATCGACGGACTTTCACCGTGTGGTATCGCCCTGGAAGTTTTATGCCGGAACAGCGCAGTTGGAAAAGATACCCCAGCGGCACACAAAAGCTTCCTACTCGATCCATCGAGCATTCGAGGAAAAAAAGTGTAGGTATCGAGTTATCGAGTACCTGTGCAAACGTTCGGGGCCGAAGCTTTGCACATCAGCATACTCGAGAAATTCAATTAAGATACCCCGTACTTGCCGTCCGATGATGGGGAGGAGTCTTATCACGGATGGGCCCTGCTTGAGCCGGGCTGGGCTATCATCGAGCTCAAACTGGAAAAGGTGATTTTTCTTCAGCAAAATTGTTGTTGCAGAAGCGTTTCCAACGGGCGTGGGAAGAGCAAGTGCGAACAAAAATCTCCAGGCCATTGTTAACTGTGCGGTAAAGAGGTTTTTTATGAAGATTATTTCCTCATTTTGCCACTCGTTGAGGATGACTTCCTCCAGGGAAGGGCGATGCTCAAAGTTAAACGAAGGTAATTGGGTTTAATCGGTAGCCGTTGTAATAAGTTCGGTTTTTGACGACGATGTTTAAATTGTAAGAGTTTGAGAGGCTCTATGGGGGTTGAAAATGTTATTCTTTATGTGTTACTGCATCAAATTGAATCAAAAGTTAAATGAATAAATTCAGAACATAAAGAGAAACGGAGATCTTTGTAAAAACTAGCTAGAACCCAGGATGGCATGGATTGAGATATACAACATACTTTGACAATGTATTACTATGGCATTAGTTCTGAGAGTTCAGAACGTTACAAATGAGACGTGATTGCTCAAACGTTCAACCATTATTTCACAATCTACAAACCAACTCTCACCCAGCGTACATCACTCTTAATTTATCTTACTCAGCACTAGTCACACACAAAGGTAGCAGCACTGAAGTCAACAGAAGCGGAAACACTTCCCACCGTTTTGTCGTTTGATCTCAGTCGACAGGAGAGCGCAACCGTGAAGGAAAGGGATTCGCAAACAGAAAACACGAACCGGTTACTTGAATCAAACTGGCAACAGCTTTCCTAAAAAGCACTTAAGAAATTGCTTGCTTTCTTTGGCGTTCGCTGTGATGCCCCCGATGGGCACGCAACACAGCGAGGTGATGGATGTGCTTTTGCGAAAATAATTAGGTCGATGAGACTGCCATGGACAAAATTATTCTGCTTAGCAGATCTCCCTCTGAATAGAAGCAGGAAGCGTGCGATTAATTAAACTCCCGTCGTAAATGTGGGAAACCATTTAACACATTTCTTGTGTATCCAGGATCGGGAGGATTAAGAAATGGGATTAACTGGAATGATGTCATACTGTGAGTAATGTGAAATTTAAATGTTTATCTGAAGCCGTAGGTCTGAGGAGCTTTACATTATCATTCGAGATTGAAATGTAGTAAGACAATTATTCAACTACCTCAATGACATTCGCCTTGTGATGAGCTTGCCATGTTGAACCATGCTAGAAGTAGGTTGAATTTGAGTTTAATTTACAATTTATCTTCATCTACACGAGTTATTCGGAAAAGGGACACATTATCCCTTACCAGCAATACAGCAAGCGCAAGATTCCAAAACGCTGATCCGGAGAACTCCATGGGAGGCAAGCGAATCATGTAGCCATCGAGTAGAAGCAAGCTGAACAACCATGATCATCAAGCAATTAGAACTTCGGACGATGTGAGTACAATGAACTTCCAATACCGACAGCCTCAGCGTCCCCCACTCTCTGGGCACTCCAACCTGAGGGATAAGTCCTATACTACTACCAATACTGCAACAAATCTGGTTAAGCTCACAGTCAAGACCAGTACCCTTCCTAACACATTGGATGGTACCTACTCCGACTCCCAAAGCGCTTTCTTCCCTTCTGACCAGCGCAGCGTGACGGATATGTCATCATTACCGCCCTTACCTGCGTCGGGGACGTATCAAGACACCCCTTTAGCCTCCTTTCCGATCTTTTCGCTTCCTGTGAAGGTACAAGTGTGTCTTCAGAGCATTGACGGTTTTTGGAACAATCTGCCGAGCTGGAACTGTTTACAAATGACAGTTCGCCTTGATTATAGCCCTTCGGGATGTCAACCGTATCTCACCAGACTCTATAGATTATTCTCTTCAAAGTAACATTCCTATTAGCGCTGTAAATGTCTACCTTCCCTGTTGAGTTTCCCGACATATAACAAAAGGCAAATGACAACATTAGTTAGGCTCCTTCACCTCTCATTTCCTTGGGTGATATGTACGCCCATTACCCAGTCCGCGAAGGTACAAGGTCGGATACCTGTGGTGTTGCCTTACTCGAAGCTTTTGAGGCGGCAGTTTTAGCCCCCCTCAACGATGGCTCACGCACCTTATTTAAAGGCTATCATACCGTCACGGTACCTCAGGTCACTGCTAACGCATCTCCCCCATCATCACCAAGAGGCCACTATGATACTGCCGTCTGGGAGTATTTTGGTAACAACATCCGACTTGCGTTGGAGCATAATATCCCCTAACAGTGGATGAAAATGTACTGTCATAAACTGTAAATCCGTTGATGGTCAGGTTCTACTGCTGTGATTGTCATGTAACACAAAAATATTATGCATCACAGAAAAAAGTGTCATGTACTACCGTGACATTTTTTCTGAGCGACATAAAATGTGTCACAAGATCTGCGTGGAATACATTATTTCATAGTCATGAATGCATCGCTATGAAAATAAAATACATGAGAACTAATGCAGGAAACTTATTTTAGAGCCTTTATTAGTCCTGTGTATATGGTAAGAGTACGAGGAACCCGTACAAAGGGACATTTCCGTAGTTACATCAAAATATGCCGTGTGGAGGCTCGTTCATCGTCATTTTCCAGTAAAGAGAAGATCATATGCTTGAAATTGATTGGCGATCACACTGCATGCAAGGCATAATTTTTTCTTCATGATTTAACTTAAAATATTTACGCATTTTAGATTGATTACCAAACTAACTGGCCACTACTGGAACCTCGGGAAAACCGTAAAAGGGAGTATTTCTGTTCTTACACCTTAATATGCCGTGCGCCAGGTCTTCCTTCATAGTTTTCCATCAAATAGATGGGACGAACACTTATTACGTAAGGTATTTTTATTACTCCCTCTCTCACTAAGTGCTTACGTAATAAGGGTACGGTCCTAAGCTATAACCATAGACAAACAAACGTAACAGCTAGAACAATTTGCTTTTAAATCTACCGTTCAGTCACTTCGCCAACACCTAACATGTATGTTTCGCTAAATAAAGTTTAGTATGACATATTGTCAACAGAAGCGTTGGTATATAATAACGGAATACACTACGTGCGCATCTTGATGTGAAACACCTAATCAGTTAAATTTAAAACGGTTGTTGAGCTCATGGTCGATGGGAACATCATCAGTGTTAAACGTCTGCTTGTCTTGTCTGTGATATGACATTTAAATTGTACAATATATTTACTATGCACCCACTACCACCCACCCACACACGGACAAATTAAGTAAATACCTAGATTCTTTTGATAGATTTTATTTATATCAACGAACTTTTTATAGTAACAAACTTTCAAATCTTTAAAAACAAATATCAGAACTTCCCTTTGACTTGCATTAATATTGTAATAAAAAGCGTCGAGTTCGCTTATAATTTTGCGATGATTCGTTACATGAACTCTTCGTCGGAATCCCAGTTAAACAACGTTGGTATTATTTGGTCAATCAATTCAATGTTCAGCTTGATTAGCAATATGCTGTTTAAAGACTCCTCAGAAAGCTTTGTGCGGCGGTCAGTCAATACTAGTCCTAAGGCACTGAATGCTCTTTCCACAGAGACTTGTGTTGAAGGTATTGCATAAAGTACTTTAGCAACTTCATACAGTTGTGGACAAGATGTTTTGCGACTCATCCAATGTTGCCATATATTGAACGTGTGGTGCTGGTGTGGTTCTGCATCAAGTTTATTTATATGAGTCATTAGTGGTTCGGCACCTTCAGCACCTTCAACAGGTGACCCACCGAACATTTCCAACAAGAAATTCTCCATTTCGTCCGTACATGTTGAGGCTGACGTCGTTGGTAAACCTTCGGATTTTTTTTTGACCTTCGCAATTCGTTTATATAATGAAACAATAAACTTATGTAAATATAAAAAAGATCAGTAAATAATATTGTTTTCTTGTTATAAGACAATACCCGAATCTCGGTCTTCTCTTCCTCCGAGAATATGTGTGATCCCACATAATTAAACCGTGGATCCATTAGCAAGGCAGCTTTGCAAGCCATGTTCTCCTTCAGAACACTCAACCGTTTCTTTAGTGCCAAGCAAAGATTTTCGCTGAACCGATTGTATTTTAGTGCTTGCACTTCCTTCATTGCTTGCAGCCACATCATATAAACGTCGGACAAACCGACGTGCGCTGATTGTATTTTTTTAGCACAAACGTAGACTGGTTTGAAAGCAGCGAGATACTCTTGGATGAAATCCCAATGTTCTGTCAAATCTATAATTAAATATAAACTTAATGTTATGTCTGCGTATCGTTGGTATGATTACATATATAACACTTTAGCCGTTTTAACACGAGTTTTTTTTTTTAATAATGGGTCGTTCAAAAATGACGTCATAATTCTAGGGGGGAAGGGTTTGTGTCAGAACATATACTAGGTATACAAAAAAGCGTGACAGAGGGGGAGGGGGTTTTAGAAATCTCAAAATGTAGTGTACGTCATATTTGAATCGCCCCTAAACCAGTGTACGACGGATTAGTGTTATGTCTGATTATCTGTGGTATTACTATGGTGCAATAACTTACCCCCAATTCTTTATTCTCTGTTCCGATAGATTTGTAGAAGTCGTCATGTGCGTCGAAATGCTCTAGCATGAGGTATATTCCGCCCCATCGAGTTCTTGCGTACAGCGGCGGCAGCGGAACATCGTTTGTACAAAACGCTGTTTTGTACATAATCTTCCGACAGTTTTTAGCAACATCGGTTATCTTAATTATAGTTTCATCATTCGGCTTAACTGTGTCCAAGACTGCCAGCTGGATTGTATGCGCTGCGCACCGGATTGCATTTATTGTGGCTGCACATATTTCGTCCTCCAGTGCATCGGAAAGAATAGCTCCACCATGCCCAATTCCACTTCCTTCTTCAGTGTCGACCTCCACTTCATCATCTGGTATGATAGATTTTTGATACTCAGTTTGGAGCTCTCGCACCGCGGCCAGCATATTTGCTCCATTATCGCAAGTAACTGTGAGCACCTGGTCAACTGACATATTATATTTCGCAATAGTTTCGACTATCTTTCCTTTGAGAGTCTTCGCGGTTTGGCGTTCTTTCACATCAATCATACCTGGAAAGTAGAATGAATCATCATTCTTTTTAAAAAAATGGTGTTAAAATCATGCTACCTAGGGTGGAAGTTACCACCTGTTCTTCTGCAGTATACTGTGCATTAATGCAGAAAATATTACGACCATGCTTTGATGCCGAATCTACTTTCAAAGATACAGGTGTATCTCTCATCTTATGTGTCAGTTCTTGTCCTACGCGTGAAGCTGCCTTCGCTATGTATGATTGCAGTTTATTCCGCGTCAATCTTATTCCTGTTGAACAAATTTATCATTATATGGTGAAGGACCATTTGAACAGTAGCCCCCACTCTCATCCGCAACGTTTAAACTCCGGTCGCATCACAACCAAATCACTTGTTTTTCTACATCATTAGAACTTCACAAATAATAACCATCTTTTGAAAACCAAGTATAACTCAGTTGTAATGCGCCGAATAATAAACGTAACGGACAGGGATAGGTGGTGCTGCTCAAATGATTCTTCTATATCTACTTAATTCAAAGAAGTTTGTCTACAATAATAAACATAACTGTGGCAGCGCACAATGGATCTAAAAGCATCCTGAATCCTTCCCAATCGAGTGCCGCAATTGGCAGTCTGTTGTCTGTGACGAGCCGGATCAGTGCCTCAATTATAACCCTACGGTCAATAGCCACCATCCGTTTTTTGGGAATATATGTTTTTTTTCTTTGTGTGAGATTTTTCATCATGGCAAAGGCCTCGTTCCTTGGCTTCGTCAGGATGTTCTCCACGGAAGTGACGGATGAAATTACCTGAGTCAAAGCGCGACATAGGTTGGAAATACTTACAGCTGCCCGCTGCGTTAATGCGACAGAACGCTTTGTCGTTCTCGGTAGTAATACATTCGTTAGCAATGTCACGAAATCTACGTTTCCTTGACACTTCGCCAATGCCGGAACCAGTAGCGCTCGAAGAACTAGAATTGAGGTTTGTTGACATTTTGTCGGAACTGTTCACAAATTGGTTTTGGCTGTTTTCAGGCTTAATCGACGGCGAATCACTACTCTGGTAATATGAACAGAACAACGCGCGCGACAACGAGAGATTATATGCAACTTTTGGTGTTTCTGTTTCTGCTTTGACACTTCTAAACACGAAAAAAAATTAAAAGTGACTAAAGGGTTATAAATAACCCAAATATAAGTTAGACCACGAAAAAAGATATTATTTTGAAGTAATAAGTAATTAAGGAAGTCGTTACGTTTTAAGAAATTTAAAAATATTTTTCCTCGTAGAGTGGACTGGGGCCAGAGTGCGCATGGCGAAATAGTACGTTTTTTTATTTTATTAAGTGAAACTTCAGAGTATCCTGTCTCTGGTAATATCGAAACCATTAATCAATATGCCATAAATATCGTATAAGATTGTAGATGAAAAGCCAAAACTAGCTGAAAGTAGGTTGATTTGACTCAAAACCGTACTTTGGCCCAAAAACCCAATTTAAAGTTAAAAGATCAGCAAACTCTAGCAGTAGGTAGTTTGCCTTTGGCCATATGCAAAAAGTTTACCCAAAACTAAGTTTAGTCTACCCAAATTTTGAGTAAATTTTTTGGTTATTTTCTCATAAGTACATAAGTATTTTGAACTTAATTTTTGAATTGATGTATCTTTTCGTGTAGGTTGTTTATGGTGTTGTGATCATATGAGGGGAATATTTCAAGCATAATTTTTCATAAGGACGTAAGTAACAAAAGTAAACAAAACGAGGTTTTTAATACAACATGACAATCACACGCGGCTTTATATAATACGCATCGATTTTACTGATTTTAGATCTTAAAATTCTTTAATTCAATCTTTTTACGAATCGACGTATGTAAAAATTTCTATTTTTGAAGTCTCACTGTTACATACGTCGCTTTAACGTATGGAAACTAAGAGCGACCTATGTAACAAAAAAAGCAAAACAAAACAAAACTGCAGTTGCGCCAATCGTGCACTATGGAAAAGCGACCAATGTACACCGACGTCTGTGCAGCATACCGGTGTATGTATAATTTGATCGTTTTTCACAGTGAATTTGAATGAACTGAGCTATGATGTGAAGCACGCTTATTACGTGTCATGTAATGATGCATGCCAGCGGAAAAAAGTATTGAAAAAAGATTTAGTTTTAAAACAGTTTTAGAAAAAGTTTTGCTAACTTTCTGCAAAGGATTTCTCGAATCCTCATAATTGTTACATACGTCGTTATGAAAAATTATGCTTGATTTACATTTTTTATCCTCAGCCGAGCTTAGAATTCAGACACGGGTGGCTTCTTCCCGCTCGGAAATTTGTTCTAGACATCTCCGCGATATCTCTGAGACAAAATGTTGAGTCTCCTAGATATTTTTCTTCGATGTCTAGAACCTGTCACACCTCAAATCCGCCTCAAATGCAACAACCGTTTAAACCGGTGTCTACTTCAAATTTTAGACGAGTAAACCGTTTGAACCGAAAGGGATTTGACATATCAGTTCTCTTAGATAACGCAGAGAAATCTAAAAGACATGGGTACCACAGTTCTCTTAGATTTTTACTAGACATTATGGAGATACGGATCCCTCGATTCTTCTTTTTATTTTTTTTATAAATGTTTATATTACATTTCGAATTTGTAAAAAAAACATATTTAAAATACATACATACAAAAAATATAATTGAAAAATTTCATTTTTTTCTTTACATTTATTTTAGAATAATAATATATACCGAGAATTGTAATTGAGCGCCCGCATCTGGGGATCGCTGCATCATGTCCAATCAAATCGGTTATCCAGTTCCGGTACTCCGGTTCCATGGAAGGTGGACTGATTGTCTGGATCAACGTAACCAGAAAGTGGTACCGAGTTTGACCTTGCTTGATCGGTGGGTCCAACGAAATGACAAAGAACATCTGTCGATTATCCTTGTGCGGAAGCAGGAGCAACCGCAACACCGGTGACGTGGGAATTTTGAAATCGTGTGTTTTACCGTGCAGCTGGAAGAAACTGGAACACCCTAATGTCGTAGCGACCACCCGGCGTAAGACAATGAATCTCCCGGAAGATAGCAATGGCATCGCAAGTGGCGGAAATGACCGAAGCTTGCTTCATGACCTGGTCCGGGGATACCTCGACCGGATCCGTTTCAGCCGACTCCGTCATAGGAATGTGGAAGCGCATCTCCATTAGGCTGACCGGTGCATCATCGTTCCGATAGAACTCCACGGTCACTTCGTTCTTGCCATTGTTGCACTTGGAAATGTGGCTCAGCGGAATCTCAATGTTGGTTCTGGTTCCACATCGAATGACAGCACACTGCCCTTGAAGTTAATCGTTCCCCAATTCCAGCCTCGCGTTGGCAGTTCCTTCTCCAGTATGTTAAATCGGAAATTCTGACATTCTTAACAAAGTCCGCAATTATCTGTTCGTCTCCCGTGAACCCAATAAACCTGTGCAGCAACTCATTCTTCATAAACACTCTCAATCCGTAGCTTCCCACAAATTTCAGTAGTTCAGGTCGATATCCAATGCGTTGATGTGCTCCACCTTTCCGGGTTTCTCGTTCTTGAATACGATGGCCGTGTCGGTCATCTTCTGCAAAAATGAAAATCATGGACATTGAATAAATTACAACTGGCATAAATTATAACTGGCACAAAACATTTTTTAGGTAATATCATTCTGTTTCAAGTGTACTTTACACAATAAAAATGGTTAGAATCTTACCTGTATTGGACCTAAGAGATCGACGAAGAGGATGATTATTGTTTTCAGCAGTATACACTAATGTTCAATTTTCATGCTGGCATCTTAAACGTTGTGGTCGCCTTAGCTAAAGACGAGCTTAGCTCATCGAGGGAAATGGCTCTTTTCTTGTTAATACCCGGGTTCGCAAGATCGTCGGATTGGACAGACACACGGCAATCGTTAATTAAACTGGGATTAAAGGATTAAACTAAGATTTTTCTCCTTTACTTCCTTTCCGATCCGAAACACGCAAGTGAAAGGAAAAAAGATGGCGACAATCGAAGCGCGAAAAAACTGGACTAAACCGATTCAACTGCAGTTTCGACGACGTTTCGACGAGTGCACCGGTAGATACACACACAATTGTAAATAGCCGAAAGTACTATTATACGGGCCCAAGTATAAATGAATCTTGACTAAGACGGTTTGCGTCTTTTTGAGGTAGATTCCTGTTCGCTTTTAGACATCCTTCCATGCGGGTTATGTTGGCAGTGTTATTGCCTTCTGAAATCGTTTTTTGAAATTCATATAAAGTTTATTGCACAAACATAATAAAATTGTTGGATTTATTTCCATTTTTCTATATGCATTATAGTTTTATGACAATCCAAAACATTCATTTTGCATTCCCGTCATCAAGGATTGTGCAACATTCACATACGGCACAACTATTGTCATATGATACGCATGGATCGTAAATAATACATTCATTGGTATGAATGTAATGCATCTACAACACAGAAGTTGTCACAAGTGAATACCATGCAACAATCCATCCGCTACAAACAATGTGATGTGATAATAGCAGCAAAAATGTACTGTATGAATCACTGCCCCCTAACGCTTCCCGACTTCCCAAGATCCTCTTTGATGCTGCTGGTTCATATATACCGCAAACCAGTTCTCAGTCCGGACGTAAAACTTTTCATTGGTGGTCGGACGAAACGTGTCGTGTTATTACGGCCAAAAGGAAAGTCCTCCAAGCGCTCAGGAAGCTTCACCCTGGACATCCGAGAAAGGTAAGTGCATTGGAAAATTATAAACAAAAGCAATATGAGAGTCAAACGTTCATTCAAGATGCTAAGGGAACGAACTGTAGGGGAAAAGGAAAATGGTAAGCGTAGATCTTCCCACATGGGGTTTCTTACCCCATTCCCGGCCTAACATGCGTACCACTGCATTATTTAATTGATATTTATGACAGGAAGCAACTTTTCCTGAATTTGTGGGCTGTATAATACTGCAATGTGGTTCACTTCTGGTTAAAAAATAGCTATTCGTGCTAAATATCGTTCAAAAAAGCTTTTATTTGATTTAAAATAACGAGGTGCAGCACTCATTTCAGTTATAGCGATCTGCCATTCCGGCACACGTAAAACCAGTTCCCGGCCTAAACAAAATTTTACTCGATCTCTCAACATTTTACTCTCATTCTCTCTCGGGACGGTAGAAAATGAGACGCAAACAAAAATATGCACGTTCCACGACAACAAGATGCCAGATGGTATTATTTATAATCATTTTTATTTGGTTGAGAAGATATATTTACTCACCCAAATTTCTTCCAAACACTTCAAATCAATATTCTTTTCACCTTTTGAATTCGAGAGAATTATAAATAACATGATAGCGTCAACGTATTAGACAGTTTTCCTGTTAACGATGAAGGATCATTTTCATACGTCTGACCTATTGGCAGCACGGTGCGGCTAGAAGTTCTTAGGCCGAGGTGATTTTTTGTTCGGTTTGAGAATACATTTTAAAATGTATTCTAATGTGTTTAAATAAGTTCTAGTGAAACGAACTAATAGGAAGAATTGAAGTTCGTGTGTTTAAAATTATGGTGTGGTGATTAACAACTTAAAGCAATGGTTGTATCGAGCACTGTGACGATTTTCAGGTAGGTGTTTATTTGATGATACCGTTTAGTAAAAGTGGAAAGAATCACTCCGGCTCAGTGGTGTGGCAAAGGAGAGCGAAGTTTTGAAATCTACATCTTTATTTTCTACAATTGGATCAATTAGGAGTAAAACAAGTGGTTGAAATATATTGAGTATTGTGAAAGAAAAATGGGAGACTTTTTAAAAATTATCAATCATAAACCTACGACTTCCAAACAGTATAAATCATTAGTTTTCTGTGCAGTGAGCCAGGAATCGGGTCCAAAGGCCCAAGTAGTGATTTATCCTACTTGACCAGAAGACAGTATCATATCCGGATGCTCTCGTGTCGGTCAGAGACTATCCAACCAATTTCCAAAGGCTCATGTTCGCTATATCCACACACTTCTAAAACGCCATGTAATTTTAGATGCTTCGAGACCGACACCCACGAGCATCATTATTGATGCGATATATGTCATGATAAATGTGGCACTAGGTTCACTTTTAAATTTACACGGCTGTATTATTGAAACAAAAATGATAAAGTATCAGACGGGAATCGAACATTGGTTCACCGTGTGAGCGCCACTCACGTTACCACCCAGCCATCACCACTTCATGAGTAAGCAGAGATCAAAGTGAAACAAGTTGGGGAAGAGGCCCCAAAACGCCCCCCCGATGCAAAACGCCTTTTGTGGTTTCCCTCATATTTACCGTCATTAAGATGCCCGTAACAAAACTAGATCTAAAATTATGTAGGATAGGCGAAGAAAGTTTCAAAATAGTGCATGGGAAGGTCGGAAAAACCGAAAATTTCCACATTTTGAAGAAACATCTAACATTTTGGCGAGGCAAAACGCCCTAGTGGCAATAACCTACAAAGTACTTGCGTCTCCACGGGCTATCCATACTAGAATGCTGTTTCGCCGACGCGTGGTACTTTGTTCCCTAGGAGCTGCTAGCTAAAAGGCGTTTTGCCTCATGAGTTTTCCGGCAACAGAATATCACCACTTTTTTGAAATGTGAATATTATCAATATGATTGAGATTTTTGACAATTTTTGAATGGCATCAACTAGCTATCTTGTTCAACTGATGCATAATGTAAAAATACCCATGAATAGCGTTACAAATAAGACAATAGAGCAGTGTTTGCTTAGCTAGGGCATATTGCCCCCCCTTCCCCTTCTACATTCTTCCGCGTATGCTATGTTCATTGCATCAACCCGTCGGCTGCTTGGGTGTTGGGTGCGTGAGTGTCGTTTCATACGTTCATCGCACCGGTTGCTGTGCTTTGGGTTCGATGGATGTAAATTTCAGTTTGTTTTTCATTGAAACTGTGGCGATTGGACTGAAACTTTCGTGTGCATCCAAATTGACTAAAAGATACATCTCAATTCATATTACGTCTTGCGTTATTGTGTCAGTTTTTTCAATCACGTCACCTGTAACATTAATAACTTTTTGGTGTGCAAGACGTTACAAAACTCATGAGTCCCGCCAGACTTATTGAGTTCCTCAATCAACCAGCCTTTTTTCTGAAAATCTTTTTCGTTCGCCGAGTTGTCCTTCGTTCTTTACAGAAGTTCTTCTGGCCCAGACGGGATAGGATAAGCTTATTCCTTGATTTGGTCAATCAAGCCTAGTCCGAACAAACCTTTCCCGAAGAGTGTCGAGAGGCCGTCTACGTGAAAAGCTTCCGAAAATAGGACTTCCGCCCGTGGCACCAGCTACTACATCACCGGATTAGGGGACGTCTTCCAAGATGCATTAGGGCAAGGTAAACACGCAGACCTAAGTAGCATTCAATCGCACGAGGACCTTGATAGTGCTACAGTAGCCAAGCGAATTGAGATTTTCCATCAATATGTTGGTCTTTGTCTGGAATTTCCTCATGGGACGTTCGTTCCAGGTCCTAATCGGCAATCAGTCTTTGAAGACCTTCCAGGAAGAAACAGGTGTGCCCAAGAGTCTTCATTATCACCATGGACGGGACCACAACAAAGCTATCCGCCTGTGGATAAGAAAGCTATCCGCAGGCGGATTGTTGCCTGTTAAACAGCTTGGAACTAACCTGTCTTCGCCAACGTAACCTTATCGACCCCCTGTTGCTGACCTTTAACCAGTACGTTAGAGCTGCTTCTGGGTTGCTTCTGTTCACGCCTGCCGATGTCGCCTATGTCGAGGTAAGCACATATTGAGATCACAGGATCCCTCTCCTTATTGAAGCGAATTAGAACCTGCGCACGATGGCCGACGCCGGTCACCTTCCCAGTGGCTCAGATCCACTGGCATGGAGTGAAGAGCTGGTTCTCCTCCTTAGCCTTAACAGCTTCGTAGCGCAATGTATTTGCAGAGCAGACAATTTAGAAGCACCCAGCGGAAAAAACTCTTGAGTGGCGGTTATAGAATAGAAACCATGGATACAGGTTTACGGATGCGTCGTTTTCATGCCATGGAGTTGTCGGGTCACCAGTACAGTATTTTTTAAAATTTACCATATGAACTTTCAAAATCGAAAAAATCTACTTTTTGTCTATTGTCCGGTGGAATGAAATGCCCCTTGCTGCTCCAAAGCTGTAAATTGGCGCTGTTATTGTTCTACTGTGATCTGGCAAAGTGATGTATGCGCCAAATTCAAACATACATGTTTTCCATTTTTCTGTTAAAAACCTCAATGAATACTACTGGTGTTAACCATAATTAGAAAATGGCGAATACTTAATTTTTCCAGATTACGGTAGTGTTGATCCTAAGGTATGTGCTTCCGGGAGTCCTGCAATAGCAGGTCATATGTCAGATACCAGCTGTGCGGAGCTTAAATCATACAATCCGATTTTCGCGGGTTTCATGCATCTCTCGTGCTTTAAGGCCGTTTATATAATATGTGGAAACTATAGGCAGGCGGTTGCGATATGACAAATAATTATATGGACTTTTGCTTTTAGAAGTCATTCCTAATCGATTTTTAACTAAATTAATCTGAATAACTCTAAGTAAATGCGATACTTGATATATTAATTTGGTTGAAAGTTGTTGTTTTTGAACAAGTGTCTGGTGTCGGGCCATTGAGCATAATGCCTTTTGAACAAACGCCATTCGACCGACTACCGTTTAGTGAAAAGTGATTAATGATAAGTAAATAGTGAGAATTATATGGCGTTTACAGCGAGAAGTGAGAGATGAGACATTTCTCAGATTTCATGAGAAATAAATTTAAAAAAATGAGAATTTAAAATTTCAACTTCTCTCTCCGAACAGTTATCTGGCTAAGAATAAAGCTATACGAGTTGCCTGTTCTAGTGGTAAAAGTCCACCATACAGGTGACCCCTAATTCTCGGTGTGACGCGGCTTTATGCTTACCATGCCTACGAATGCATGGTTAGGGGGGCTAAAAAGAACCTAACCGCAAAAGGAGCCTGAAAAGCGCTAACCGGAATAATGGCGTAGCTAACTTTTTGCTTCTCCTTGAGGTTAAATAAGGGTGGGATTAAGAGAATGTTTTTATTTATTTTTTCAACAAATTGTCACGCATTATGGGTTATACACATTGTACTCTGTGTTTCAGCTTTGACGTTCTTGATAAGATACCAATTTGGCTTCAAAGTTGCTGTTCATATTATTATGTTGCCATGACACGTGGGGCGATGGCCCCCACAGAGCGGCGTCCAGAGATGCTGGAGAGGATCTACGCGGGGCTCTGCTCAAGTCCCTTGCCTCACTTTGTGGAGCTACCATGAGGCCAGGGTGGCGGACGAGGGAAGAGTAACCGTGGTGGAACTTGCGAGGATTGCACAGTTCTGAGTGTAGGTAATGCGCCAGGACCGGATGGTATTCCGAACCTGGCCATCAAAGCGGCCATTGCTGAGGCTCCCGAGATGTTCAGATCTGTCATGCAGAGATGCCTGGACGAGGGAGTCTTCCCTGAAGCATGGAAAAGGCAGAGCTTGATCCTATTGCCAAAGGCGGGAAAACCACCGGGGGATCCGTCGGCATATAAACCAATATGCCTGCTTGATATGGCGGGGAAGGTGCTCGAGAAGATCATCCTCAACAGGTTGTTGATACGCACGGAGGGTGCGGATGGTCTATCGAGTAACCAGTTTGGCTTCCAAAAGGGTAAGTCGACCGTAGACGCTATCTTGTCCGTTACCAAATCCGCGGAGATAGCTATCCAGCGTCAGAGGAGGGGAGCTCGCTAATGTGCAGTAGTGACTAGTGAGCAGCTATTGCAGATGCACCCCTGCGTCTTGGAATTCCTGTACAAGATTCTCGGAAGCTACTTCCAGAATCGAGTACTGGTATACGACACGAGCGGGCGGGGCGAAAGTGCGTTAAAGTCACTCTTGACAGAATCCAAGTTTCAAAGTGCTCGCGTTTTCGGGGGCACACCACTCGATACGGAAGCAAAGGATAACTGTCATTTTTAATTTTTCACGCATGCTGCGACGCAGCAAAGCTGAATCAACAAAAATTACAGTTGTCCGCCACCTCCGTATCGAGTGGTGTGCCCCCGAAAACGCGAGCACTTTGAAACTTGGATTCTGTCAGGAGTGACTTTAACATAACTTCAGGGATTCCGCAAGGTTCCTTGCTGGGTCCGATGTTATGGAACGTCATGTACGATGGTGTCTTGAGGTTGAAGTTCCTGGTGGGCGTGGTAATCGTCGGCTTCGCTGACGATATTATGCTGGAGGTCTACGGCGAATCGATCGAAGAGGTGGAGTTGACTGCAGCCCACTCGATCGTGATTGTGGAGGAGTGGATGACTTTCAGGAAGTTAGAGCTGGCTCACCACAAGACTGAGGTGGTTGTTGTTAACAACCGAAAGTCGGAGAAACAAGCGGTGATAAGGGCAGGCAAATGCGCGGGCACCTCTGAACGCTCCATCAAACTCTTGGGGGTAATGATCGACGATAAGCTCACCTTTGGTAGCCACGTCAATTACGCCTGCAAGCGTGCCTCCACAGCTATAGTGGCATTGTCCCGGATGATGTCCAATAGCCCTACGGTTTATGCCAGCAAGCGCAAACTTCTGGCTAGTGTCACTCTGTCGATACTGGGTGCGCGACATTAGGCATAAGTACGTTAGGCATAAGGACGATAGGCATAAATACGTTAGGCATAATGGACGTTAGGCATAATGTACGTTTGTCATAATTCTGCCCTCTTTATGTCATAGGCTGTTCTTTGTGTCATTTTATGCCTAACGTCCGTTATGCCTAACGGGGTACACCCGTCCATACTAAGGTATGGAAGGCCAGCTTGGGGCACGGCCATGCATATTAACTGCTACAGAACGAAGTTAGAAAGTACGTATAGGCTCATGTGCCTAAGAGTTGCGAGTGCGTACCGTACCGTGTCGCACGATGCACTTTGCGTCATCACCGGTATGATGCCTATTGACATCGTTATCGGTGAAGACATAGTGCTTCGAACACTCGGCCTCGCCCTACTTTAGAAGTAGTTTAACTTTAGGTGATACATTTTAATGGTGTTTTAGACTGTGGATTGTTTTTTTTATTATAGTTCTATCACACCTTTTTAATTTGAAATTTTGGATTGTAAGTTTTAATTTTATTAACTTTGGAAAGTTCTTTTCTTAAAACTTTTGGAACTATCGCGGACAGTATCAGTATCAATATTCAGACATTTATAACAATTATTATTCGGGCTAAACCACTAACTGGCCTTCCCATCAAATATTTAATTGTGACCCGAAAATTAACGGTCACAAGCTACACAGAAGGTGGCGCGTGGGCAAATAAGGGGGGGTCCAAGGTTTCGGAGTCGGCTTCATTGGTCATACCGGTGCCCTGTGGTCGAACTCGTCCCTTTTATCGAACATGTGGCTGCGCGAAGAACAACATGGTATCGTCGCTTTCGCGGCGTCGGTCAACCGAGCGGGTTCCGAACCCGAGGACGGAAAGAGGTCCTCGTCAAGGCTGTGCCTAGGCACCGCGTCTGGAAGTCCATCTGTGTGTTGGCGAATAGGCCCTATCGCAGAGAGGTCAATTTGGGGTGCACGCGGCATCATCATTCTTGATACCAGCCGTGCAAAAGGAAGCAGTCAACCCTTCCCATCTTACGAGAACATAGGGCGTGGTAAGGCCACCTGGAAAGCCGGCAATGCGCTGGCACGATACCATGGTGTTCTTCTAAAAAAGCGAGTCACGATATTCGATGCTGCAAGGACACGCAGCTAACCTCGAGGATGCGTTGTGCACTGGCCCCCCTTTGAAGCATTACTTTCTGGTTGTACCGAAGTGACGATGGGCTTGGCGGCAATGGAAATGGTTTAGCAGGTCGGGGATGTAGTCCTGCCTCCCTTGTTTGCTGTTGGAGGTAGTCCCTAACCCCGCACTTCTTGGACGTCCAACCCAGGTAGTCTGTTGAGCAGATTCCCCCTCCATTGCTTAGGAAGAAAAAACACACACATTGGGGCAGCAGGGGCTATGTCCAAGGGCTTTACGACCCCTCCCCACGGCCTCTGTGAGTTAGGAGGCCTGCTTAGGACGTGGTCGGGTTTGGCAGTGGGCTCTGTTAAACCTCTACAAAAAGCTACATATGTGTCCGCAAGCAGGCCCTATAAAAGTTAAAATGTTGCTTGGGGAAGAACTGAAACTATTTCAAATTTCACACAAATAAAGATTTAAAAATCACCTTCTCATAAACATTATAGGGGAGACTGGGGAGACTTGATTCCCTTTTCTGATTTCCAATGTATCACAGCCAAAAATATATAAACATATGCGATTACCACACAGACTCTCTAAGAAATATAGTATTTAACTCGAATTGCTGTGCGTATACGTGAACGATTTTTGTTATTGCACACGCAATTTTAAAATTTGGGGAGACTTGATCCCCTTTCTATGATATCTACGCAATAAGTAATTTATCTTGCCAACCCTTCATCAAATCTGTCAAATCTTAAAAAAATAGAAGCCTGAGCACAGATTTACAATTTTTGTATGGGTGACTAATGGGGATCAAGTGTCCTATATTGAGGTAATAATTTCAAATCCAAATAACCTAAAAATTTGATAAAATATTGACTTTTTCATCAGTACAGATCGTCAAGCATATTTATGGCTTTGTGTTGTGAAAAAACGAAAGCATTTGGTCATTGTTATGAAAAGTTGTTCAAATTTTGCGTGGCCAATAAAACAATCTTTAGGTCAAAACATACAAACCGCCTGCAGAATATAGGGTTACTGCTCCTGGACTTCATCTCATAGCTCCGATATTGGTCTCACGAAAAACAAAGCAATGAAAAGGTATTTTGTTTGTTTATTATTTTTGTGATTTTTTTCAGCAGTGAGCATGCAGGTTGGCAAAAAGAAGCGACGAAATTGATGTGGAATTTCTTTGTTTCGCGATGAGATGAATATATGTACAGTGAGATGGAAAACGGAACAGTACCCCTATAAGGTATTCAATCCAAAAAATAACTCAACACATAAATGTCATTTGTCTAGAGGATTTATACAAAAAAAATATGTTAGAACAAAGCTACTTTAGTTCTCGATAAAACAGGGGGTGATCAAGTCTCCTCACCTTCCCCTAATTTGCTAATTGCCATATCGTTGAAAGACATTTTGATTAACAACAAGGTTGTTGAACACAGATTTCAATACTGTGATCCATTTCAATGCGCTGAACAAGAATGAAGACTTGGGATGACTTGCAATATTCCCCAGAAAAACGAATGAAGACTGTGTTGATACTCTTACTTGTAATACTTTAGATCAATTTGATTTACGCACAAACGTCTCATTTTCTAAGATTACACGAAGCTCGTCGCTCCTTTCGGTGTACATATTGCAACGAAATAAATCTTAAAAACAGTCGTAAAAACCGCGCAGCTCATTTCAAACAACGAATTCATCTACAAAGGCTCGTAAACATTAAGCACCTGTTGGTCTTAACAACTCAAACCATTAGCGGAAATAAATCACATCATAATCCGAAACCGCAAACGAGGAGAAAATACAGCGGACGACGAATCTGATTTTACGATCGCCGAAGTTGAAATCGCACTTCTTGGAAAGTCGTAAAACGCGCATATTTCGCATTGCGCTGGCACGCTGAACGGGTAATAATCCAGCCTCCATCAACAGCCAATGCTTTCTCGGTTATTTCCGCTTTCCCAACTCGTTAGTTCCAAATTCGAGATAAAAACTGATTAGCTTGAAAAATACGACTCGGTGGCTTACCCGTGTGTGTTTTCCCATCTCAAAACTGATCCCCGAGTGTTCCGGCAACGGAACATAAATAGTGGTATATTGAAAAGCTCCGAAATGAGAAAAAAAAATAACAGCTCAAAATTGAACCCATCACCGCCGATTTCTGTTTATCAGAGGATCGAATCTCAACGGCCTGTGGAAATGAGATTTTCTGCATTCAAATTCCCCAATCACCCGAGCGGCAGCAATCATTGGAAACGAAATGGTTTTCTTTCGCTTCGAACAGCGGCTAGCGGGCGGGCAGGGGTGGTAGCGGCGAAAGACAGTCGTTAAATCGGGAAAGCATCAAACGGTGAGTACCCACCGAAAAATAAAATCCAATTGCGAGACACTGATTTTGAAATATTGCTCGGTGACCTTGAGAATGGCGAAACGAATGTTGGTGCTCCGTTGTGGAATGGACATCGTAAAAGCAGAAATCATGGCGACGAACGTGAACTGCATGCCGGGCATATCGTTACTGCATCGAGCTTTTGATTTATTCCAATTCCAATTAAGCTGTGTTGATCGATTTCCCGTGTGACTTGACGTTTGGTAGAAAAGTCCACTTAACTATGATACAGAGATGGCAGAATGTAATTCTTTTACTTGGAGGTAGCATTGTGGATTTGGTTTGAGGAATATTGTTGAGTACAATCAGAAAGGAAATACATTTTAAAGAATACTACATACGTCTAAGTGGAAGACTCGAATAGGGGAACTGCTCCTTGAATTCATTCCATGCACTCAAATCAATACCACTCGAAAACAAAAAAAATAGTGCGCAAATTGTTTTATTTCTCATTTTTTTGTTATTTTCAGCAGTGAGCACGCAGGATAACAACAAAACACGACACAAATATAGCCTAAATTGCCTGTTTTGCGAATGATATAGGAGCATGTTATTAATAATGGAACAGATACCCTAACTTACTTACTTATGGATCCTGTACACCTCCGGTGGTGCAAAGCGCCGACTTGAAAGATCTTCATCCTGAGCGTTGCCTAGCTATCGCTTTAACCTGTTGCCAGGTTAGATTTCGATCGACTTCTTTTATTTCTTTACTGAGGCTTCGCCACCATGAGCTTCTGGGTCTGCCTCTGCTGCGATGTCCCGCTGGATTCCAGTCTAATGCTTGTTTGCAGATTTCGTTTCCGCCCCTATGTAGAGTGTGGTCGACAAAGCCCCACATACGATCCCGAATTTCTGTTGCTATCAGCCTCTGGTGACAACGGCGATGGAGCTCGTTGTTTGAGATCCAGTTGTGAGGCCACCATGCCCAAAGTATATACCGCAGGCATCTGTTTGTGAACACCTGCAGCCGTTGAGTGTTCTCCACTGATACACACCATGTTTCGCTAGCGTATAACAGCACAGATTCACGTTAGAGTTGAAAATTCGTATTTTGGTGCGTTCACTTATCTGCTTATCTGTTTTTCCAGATATTTCTTAAACTTGCAAATGCAACCCTTGTTTTCTTGATCCGTGCGCCTATGTCGATCTTGGTACCGCCGTCTGACGCCATTTGGCTACCAAGATATTGGAAGCTTTCAACATTCTGCACTGGTTGCCGACTACTGTGAAACTTGCCTAACACCAGCTACGACCCGGATGGGGTCGGACAAGACCCCATGTATTGTGTAGCATTCTACACGAAAAGACCTCGTACTGTCCCTCGATGAAATCGATGATTTTCTCAGGAACCCCCTTGCGTCTCACGGCGCCTCACATATTCTCGTGATTGAGACGATCAAAAGCTTTTTCGTAGTCAATGAATACCATGTAAAGGGACTCTTGGAATTCGTTGACCTGCTCCAGAATGATGCGGAGCGTGATAATATGGTCCACACAGGATATTCCGGCACGGAATTCGGCCTGCTGCCGCCGGAGAGTCGCATCGATCTTCTCCTTAATTCGGGCTAGGATAGCTTTTCATAGAACTTTGAGAACGGTACAGAGCAACATAATGACTTGCCAGTTATCGCATACAGTCAGGTCACCCTTTTTGGGTACCTTCACTAAGATACCTTGCATCGATTGTATAACATTTCACCGAAAACTATTTCGCGGAATTCAGTTTCGCGGTTGAACATTTCGCGGAATAACATTTGGCGGTTTGTAACTTTTCGCGGTACGACATTTGGCGGTTTGTACCTTTTCGCCGAATGACTTTTGGCGGAATGTACCATTTCGCGGAATGCACCATTTCGCGGAATATTAATAATAATAGCCTTCATTCATTCAGCATTCCTAGAATTATTACTTGCGAGGTTTCTAAGCCAGCTTACCATTTGTTTTAATTCGTTGAACACGAGATTAACACGTTAAATCTTTTCTACCTAAAAAGCCGAAACAAATTTTTCGATAAACTTCCTGAACCGGGCCAGATATTGAACCAATCCTCCTTCAGCATAGTCTTGCTTGGCAGCCACGCATCTTCCCGCAAGGAAGGCCTCCCAGAATACTTAGAAGCAGTTTTCAAAATTTCAATTGTACCTTATACCGGGCAGATACATCCATTTAAAGAAGACGTTACCCCTCCTTTCGCCTTATACCGGGCACACGCGTTCATTTAAAGAAGGCATTATCAACTCATTTCGCCTTATACCGGGCAGATGCATCAATTCAAAGAAGGCGTTACCTCTACCTTCCCTAGATACCGGGCAGATGCATCCATTTAAAGAAGGCGTTACCTCTGCCTTTGCCTTATATCGGGTAGACGCGTTCTTTCAAAGAAGGCATTATCAACTCATTTCGCCTTATACCGGGCAGATGCATCCATTTTAAGAAGGCGTTACCTCTGCCTTTGCCTTATACCGGGCAGACACATTCTTTTAAAGAAGGCATTATCAGCTCCTATGGCCTTATACCATTTAAAGAAGGCGTTACCTATGCCTTCACGTTAAACCGGGCAGACGCATTCTTTTAAAGAAGGCATTATCAACTCCTTTCACATTATACCGGGCAGATGCTTCAATTTAAAGAAGGTGTTACAACTCACTTTGCCTTATACCGGACAGACGCGTTCTTTTAAAGAAGGCATCATCAACTCCTTTCGCCTTATACTAGGCAGATGCATCCATTAAAAGAAGGCATTACCCCTCCCTTCGCCTTATACCAGGTAGATGCATCCATTTAAAGAAGGCGTTACTTCTCCCTTCGCCTTATACCGGGAAGACGTGTTCTTTGAAAGAAGGCATTAGCAACTCCTTTCGCCTTATACCGGGCAGTAGATATGGTGGGGTTTCAGGTTTTGAAACTCGCAACCCGAATCGAACCCGAACCCGATTTGTTTGGGTCGGATTCAGGTTTGAAAAATTAGTACAATATCGGGTTCGGGTCCGGTACGGGTTTAAAAAATAAAATACTGAAAATTATTTTATTCAGTTTTGTTAATTGTGAGGTTAGTTCTTTGTTTGGGCTGACATTTTTTTTTTCAATTTAAAGACAACCAGAAAATATCTAGTTTGAATTTTCCGGGGAAAACTTTTGTGCGGGCTTAAATAATTAAATTATGTTGGGTTCGGGTCGAGTACGGGTTTACGAATGCAAAAATTCTCGGGTACGGGTCGGGTTCGGGTTTGTATAAGATCAAAAAAAATGGCCTGCATTTCATGTAATTAAGCAGAAATCGTTAAATATTTGAATGATAATTATTCTAACTGAATTCCGCCAAATGGCATTCCGCGGAATGATTTTCGGTGAAAAGGTACATTCCGCGAAATGGCTTTCGGAAAAAAGGTTCATTCCGCGAAATGTGTTTCGGAGAGTTGATACATTCCGCGAAATGTCGTACCGCGAAAAAAAATTCCGCGAAATGGTTTTCGGCGAAATAGTATACAACCCCTTGCATCCAGTCGACCGGGAAAGTTGCGGTGTCCCACATATTACGAAATAAGCGATGCAGTAATTGAGCGGATGTCATGGGGTCAGCTTTGACCTTCTCGGCTGATATGCGATCGACCCCTGGGGCTTTATTCGATTTCATGCTTTGGATGGCTGTTTGAATCTCTAGCAGTGATGGAGCTTCGGTATTGACACGTGTTATACGTCGGATCCTAGGCAGATCATGCCGAGGTGGTGATGGCCTGGTTGGCACTTGAAAAAGTTGTTCGAAGTGCTCGAACCAGCGTTTCAGCTGGTCAGTTGGGTCGGTCAATAACTGATCATTCGCGTCTGTCACAGGCATCGTTGCATTCATCTTCGCCCCGCTTAAGCGTCGTGAGATATCGTAGAGGAGGCGAATGTCCCCGGTTGCTGCGGCTCTCTCTCCTTCGTCGGCCTGAGAGTCTGCGCACGCTCGCTTGTCCCGTCGACATGAGCGTTTTACTTCCTTCTCAAGAACCGAGTATCGTTGACGGGCTAAGACCTTGGCTCCTCTGGTTTTTGATCGCTCTATCGCGGCTTTGGCTTCTCTTCGCTCCTTTATCTTCCTCCAGGTCTCATTGGTGATCTATTGTTTTCTCTGGGTGCGCAGTTCGCCCAGATTACTCTCGCTGGTGGCGATGAAGGCATTCTTGATGGCGGTCAATTGGTCTTCCACACTGCCACCTTCCGGGATATCTGCAGCACGCGTCTCCAGCTCTTCAACGAAAGATCGTTTCACCGTGGCATCTTCCAGTCGGCGTGTGTTGAACCGTCGTCCAATTCTCTCCTCCTGCTGACGATTGGCGCATAACATTGGCTTATAGTAACGTTTTTAACCCGTGTTTTAAATCTGGCAACGATTATCCTTTCACTTATAGGCAGAGTGTGTCTGGGCGCTTAGTAGGAAGCCAACTCCGCGATGCCAGGAAGCGTGTTCACCTCGCAAACCAGAGTATAGCACAATTTATCCCGAAGGCATTCTGTGTTCTTTATTGAAGTTTGGCCTACGGACTTCTTTCAGTCCCAGGATCTCTAAGCTTCATGTGGCGTGCCTCGTTCGCAAATTGTGCCAATTTACCCTGCCGGGCTAGGGTTGAAACGTTCCATGTTCCTATTCGTGTCCTTTGTTTCGCGCTAAGAGTCGTTGCCGTAAAATCAGTTTTTATTCTTTTATTATCGGATTCTCGAACAAATTGATGTTTCGGGAACAGTAGGTTGTTGGCCCAAGGTTCCCTATCCACCGGGATAGGATCTTAGCTATAGTTTCCAGAGAATAGCATTTCATACTCAGCCGCTATATGCCAGAACATACGCTGTGGGAGCCGCATCTTCTTGGTGAACAAACGCTCGATCAGTCGGGTAAACTTTGTTTAAAGTCCCACCCAACACCAGAACTAGGATAATGCGCTTGGATCGGCACACGGTCGTAAGTTCAACAGAACCCGCTGTCAAACCCCACCACATTCTAGGCAAACCCCACATGACATGACTCGCTCTAGCTGATGTCTGAAGGCTTCACTACCAGCTAAGTACGCTATCCCTCACTGGCGGTCTATTGTCATCGGGAGACCCATGGAAGCGTGAGAATTGGAACTTGTGAGGACCAGAGCTATGTTTATCGCCTCTTTTCAAATGTCAACTCACCATTTCGTAGTCTTGTATAAAGAGCAGGATATACATATTCGATGATGGTCAAACAGTTGAACCACAAACGCTGGCTCATACATTAGGCTTTAGAAGTCCGCTGTAGGCGAATATCAGAAAGTTTTTAATGAGGGACCATCAATGACAGATCAGATGTTTATAATTCGGATGGTGGATTCAGTGGAAATGAAATGGGCTGTGGCAGATAACATCTGAACATGTTTTTCTGGCAAAACTGATTAGGCTGATATTTGCAACGGTTGTTGGTTCAAAATCAAGTATTCGGATTACACAGAAGTGTCAACATTGGGCACTTTCGAATTTATTGTTCAACATTGCACTCGAGGGCGTGATTTGGAGATCCTGCGTGCAGAGGAATGACACTACGGTTGCATGTGCTTTTGGGATTTGCGAACGACTTCGACCTCGGATATTTATCCCACTGAAAAGGGAGACGACGAGGATAGGCTTCTTACCCATTAACTCTACCAAGACAAAGTACATGGCTGCGGGATCAAGTTGTAAAGAAGCTTATGAAATAATGTTATATGGTAGTAAACGGAGCAGTTACAACGTAAAATATTGTCCTATAATAAGACTATACTCCACGAGATGCAAGTAAACCTGTGCGCCGCTGCGCCACACCGCCGCCGCCGGTGGTTTTACTCGCACCGCCTCCGCCCCGCCGGTGATTTTGGGTCGGCGCGCCGTCGATCATAATTTTTCCACGCCGATGACTAATCGCAATAAAAAGATACGGCCTAATACTTGATATCAAAATACATATCTGTGAAAAATACAGCGTGGTGGAGTTAATTGGAATAGTACTAAACTAGTCTTATGACAGTTCATAAATGTTGTTGAGTTGGATCTCGTCAAAATTCAATTTCAAGCGATTAAAAGGTTGGTTGATTAGTTTGAGATTTTGAAGTTCATCTAGTCAATAGCTTCCCATTGTTGGGGGGTCGCGACCCCTTCCTTAAGATTTACACAGGCTGAGGGGTCGCGACCCACCACTATGGGAAACTATGATCTAGTATAATAATACCTAAATTGTAAAACTGATCATTGGAATGCGTTAGGCCAAGGCTTCATTCAGACGGGCACCTAAACTTGAAGGTGACTTGCAAAATGGGTTTGCTCATAAGCTTCTGTGGGGCCTAGATGCATGCCCAAAGCGTCCCCATTCTTAAAGGATCTGGCATTGTACAGAAAAATTAATGCAGTTTAGAAATTTTAAGTCAAGTTGCAAATTAGTTATTTTGACTATATTTTTTTAAATTTTGTTTTATAGTTTTAATAGTTTTCTTTGTTTTTAGATTTGTGCTATTAAGACAGTTGGCTTATAAGGCAAACTGATTTAGCAAAATAATTAGATCAGAACTGTGAATGCTTACCGATTTTTTTGTTCCGACTCCCTAGTAAGTAATTTATATTTTGAAATCAATTTCTGAATATAACTGACAAAACCAGTTGCTGAGCATCAGTAAAGCAAATATTGCTGAGCAAATATTACGAGCATCAGTTAAAAATGCTTTTAATTTTCTTACTCACAGCCATTGTAACACAGAACTGGGGCGTTTTAGCCTCGCTGCATAGTATTTAGTCAAATTATTTAGTTAAAACGACAGGTACATTACAAAAATTTAATTTTATTTTATTATTTTGAACTTATTTAATATTGTATTGTAAGAGCCTTATTGTAAAATTCCTGGAATTATTGAGAATATTCGAAGAAGTATCGTTTAAACAATCATTTATGAATTCCTTCGAAAAATACTCCAGAAATTAGTTCGGAAATAAATCAAGAAATGTATTTGATAATTCCTCCAGATATTCCTCCGAAAAGTTTCTTTTAAAAAACATTAAAAGATTATTTTAGGAATTCTTCCTAAAACTTGTTTGGGTATTCCTTTGGATATTCCTTAAAAAAATTCTCCAAAAATTCCTTAAGAATTTTTATTACGGATTTCTTCAGAAAATACTTTACGATTTTTTTCGGAAATTGATTAAGGAATGCTTTCGGATTTTGTTCCACGAATTCCTACATTCGCCTTTGGAGACTCCTTGAGCAATTTCTTTGGAAGTTTCTTTAGCAATTCCTGCGGAAATTTCTAAAGGAATTCCTTAAAAAATTCCATACGTCTTTTTGAAAATTTGTTCGGAAATTTCCTTTTGAAATTGTTTCAGCAATTTCATGATTCGCTAGAAAATAAATCTTCTAGATATCCATGAGGAATGCATTCAAAATTTGCCTAAGGAATTTCTTCAGAACTTCTTCCAGCAATTCCTTTAAGACATTCTCCGGGAATTCTTCCGGAACTTCCTGCTGGATTTTTTTTTTTCGAAAATGCCTTCATCTTCCCGAAAGTCTTTTGGTGTTTGTTGTTTATTTTTGGAATTTTTTTATAAAGTTCGATAAGTAACTACATCGCAACCAACTTCATTTTCAATAAATTTCAAAGGATTTCCTGGAAGATCTCTGGAAGATCGAAAAAAAAAATCTGAAGAAATCTCTTTTAAAGAAGCAGGAATTTCCAAATATTTTTTTGAAGGCATTCCCAAAAGAAATCCTGAATGAATTTTCGAAAATAATTCCTAAAAGGACTTTTAGGTTTTTGAAGGTAAAATAGTTTCCTGAAAAATTCCTAAAAGTTCTTCTAGAGCAGCGGTTCTCAACCTGGGGTACATGTACCCCTGAGGGTACCTTCGCTGGTCCTAGGGGGTACCTCGGACAAAAATGCGTAATGGCGGACGTATAACAATTACAATCGAAACTTATTGATAAAGTATTAGCAATTGTTTATTTTTCATTTCAAAACTTTGTCTTGTACAAAATATGCATTACCTAATTTTATTTTTCAGAGTAAGACCGGAGTAGTCTGTGCAGTGCATAAAAGTGTTCTCCATTCAATTCAGTCCATGGCTGCATGTCGCCAACCACGCAGTCTGCGGAGGTGTCGCAAATCGTCTTTCACCTAATCCAGGCCTGCCCAACCTTTTCAAGCCACGGGCCAAATTTTCAGAATTCACACTTGATGGCGGGCCAGAAAATATTTTGTACATAAATTTTTAAATATTTTCATTTTTTTTCACTTTCTAGAAAAACTAATCACGATTTAATTGCGTTGAAACAATCTTTTTTGTTTATTTTGTTTTCGTCGTTGCACTGAGATCCATTTGAGACATTAAATTAATCTATTCACACCATTTACCGGATGTTGAAAATGGAAATTTCTTTACTTTTTCAGCACATTGAACATATTTGCATGAACTGTTTGCAATCGGATGAGAGAAATGTACCACATTTCAAGTCATTGAGATGTTTGGCGATATCTGCTAGAAAAGCCAAGTCACTCATCTATTCAGGATCGTTCAGCTCGGGCAATGTTTTCCTTTATCGTGTAAAAATAGCGGCTTTCATTTCCGTCAACATAATTTATAATTAGTGGGGGTTGAGTTCCCTAACGTTGATAAAGTTGATTGTCTTAAAAACGATGGTCAATACTTGAGGAATATTGATCGTTTTCGCATATCAATTCTTTTGGTGAATGTGGAATGGCAGGGAAATATCGCCATACCTATGTGATTACTTTTCTTTGCTTAGAATTGTCACAACGCCATTGTTCTTTCCTATCATTGCTGGTGTTCCATCAATCGTAAGGTCACTTAAGTTTTCGAAGGAGAAAAAGAGTAGAGAGAGAGTAGAGTTGGAAGTTGGATCTCTGGGTTTTCATGGGTCTGGGTTTTCACGTTACGTAGCTTTCAAATCTACAGGAAGAGGCTGTTTCCTTACGACACGATGTCAATATTCCTGAACAAGTTCTCCGTCCTGGAAAAAAATCATCCGTTTTTTTCCAAAATCTTACTAATAGCAAAACTGGCCCGTACTGCATTTTCTGACTTCGTATTAGCTTGAGTGAAAAGAGTTTGTTGCTTCTATAATACATTGTACCAATAATTTGAATCAATAAATGGAAATTTAAATTGAAACCTTTGTAATTCTATTAACTTTTGTTTCCTACCTGTGCCCTTTCAAATATCGTATTTCATAGAATACTTGGATTCAGAATTTGTACCTTCAATAAAGCAAAACTTTCCGAACAAATTAAGCAAACCGGCTTTCCTTTTTTTCAACGTGAACATAAACTACTTTGACTAATCCTCATTGAAAACGCGATGTTTCACATCAACCCTTTGTATTTTGGGTAAGCGACCCCAAGATACAAAGTGTTAATGTGAAACATCGCGTTTTCCTTTCAAATTATGAAAAATATTATTTTTGCTTCAAATTTAATTGAATAGTTTTGCAGCACGAGCTTTGATTTAAAATTTTCATATTGACTAATGAATAAAAATTAAAAAAAAACTTCTGGAGACGGATAGAAAAGCTGGCGGGCCGATTATGAGGTTATTTTTCTTACATGCCGCGGGCCACAAAAAATGGAGTCGAGGGCCGCATCCGGCCCGCGGACCGTACGTTGGGCAGCCCTGACCCAATCGATCCACCTTGCGCGCTGCGCACCTGCGTAGGATCGTTGTCAAGATCCATTTTCACCAGATTACTATCCGTCATTCTGGATACGTGCGGGGTGAACGATGGATGGTTCTCCCTACAGCTGATGCGACTCGTGGTTCATTCGCCTTCTTCACCATCTGCACCCCACCGAATGAGCGTTTTGTAGATAGTCAGTTTGGAACGGCGGCGAAGTTTATTCGATCGGAGCGCTTTGCTTCTCGGAAACATTCACCCAGACAGCTCGAAAGCCTCCTTCCAAGATGTTCAGAAGCCTTTTTTCGAGAGGCTTGGAAGCATCCTTTCAAGATGCTTGGAAATCTCCTTTCAAGAGGCTTGGAAGCGTCCTTTCAAGAGGCCTGCAAGTCTTCTTTCAAGAGGCCAGGAAGCCTCGCTTTGAGATACCCGGAATCTTCTTTTCAATAGGCTCAGAAGCCTCTTTTCAAGAAGGTCTGAAGCCTTCTTTCAAAAAGCTCGAAAGGTTCTGTTTAAAAGGCTTGGATAACTACCTTCAAGAGGCCGGAAGCCTTGTTTTAAGTTGCACGGAAGTCCACTTCCAAGAGGCTCGGAAGTCACCTTTTAAAAGAGTCGGAAGAATTCTTTCAAAAAGCTCGGATGTTTCCTTTTAAGAGGCACGGGGAGCTACTTTCAAGAGGCTCAGAATCCTCCTTTCAAGAATGTCGGAAGCCTTCTTTCAAAAAGCTCAGAAGACTCCTTTCAAGAGGCTAAGAAGCCTCTCTCCAGTAGACTTGGAAGACTACTTTCAAGAAGCCTGAAAGCCGTCTTCCAAGAAGCCCGGAAGCCTGCATTCAAGAGGCTGAAAAGCTTCTTTTGAACAAACTGGGAAGCCTCTTTTCAAGAGGCCGGATCCCTTGTTTTAAGACGCCCGGAAGTCTACTTTCAAGAGGCTCGGAAGCGGCCTTTTAAAAGGGTCGGAAGCCTTCTTTCGAAAGGCTCGGATGGCTCCTTTCAAGAGGCTCGGGAAGCTCCTTTGAAGAGGCTCGGAAGCCTCTATTCAAGAGGCTTGTAGGCCTCCTTTTAACAGGCTCGGGAGCTTCCTTTTAACAAGCTCGAACGCCTATTTTCAAGAGGTTCGGAAGCTTATTTGCAAGAGTCTCGAAAGCCTACTTTCAAGTGGCTCGGAAGCCTATTTTCAAGAGGCTTGGAAGCTCCTTTCAACAGGCTCGTCTTCCAAGAAGCCCGGAAGCCTGCTTTCAAGAGGCTGGGAAGCTTCTTTTCAACAGGCTGGGAAGCCTCTTTTCAAGAGGCCGAAAGCCTTGTTTTAAGGCGCCCGAAAGTCTACTTCCAAGAGGCTCGGAAGCCGCCTTTTAAAAGGGTAGGAAGCCTTCTTTCAAAACAGCTTGGATGGCTCCTTTTGAGAGGCTCGGGAAACTCCTTTCAATAGGCTCGGAAGTCCCTTTCAAGATGCTTGTAAGCCTCCTTTTAACAGGCTCGGAAGCCTATTTTCAAAAGATTCGCAAGCGATTTTCCAAGAGGCTTGGAAGCTTATTTTCAATAGGCTCGAAACCCTAATTTCAAATGGCTCAAAGGCCTCATTTTAAGAGGCTCACAAGCCTCCCTCCATTGAGCTTGGAAGCATATTTTCAAGAGGCCCAGAAGCGTCCTTTCGAGATGCAAAGGAAGCCTCCTTTTAAGTGGCTCGAAAGCCGCCATGCAAGAGGCTCAGAAGCCTCATATCAAGGTGTGGAAGAATAATTTTAAGAGATTCAAGTGCTTCGAAATGTTCTTTAAGAGCCGTGGAAGCCTATTTTCAGGAGGGGGTACCTCAATTAATGCAATAGTTCGAAGGGGTACCTCTCAAGAAAAAGGTTGAGAACCGCTGTTCTAGAGGGATCGATAAAGGTATTTTTAAAGGATTCTATGATGGAATTTCCTAAGGAATTCTCAAAGGGAAATACGGAGAAATTCCTAATTTCGGAGAAAATGCCAACGGGTATTTCTGATATAATTCCTTACTTTCTTCAAGAATTCCTTTGGAATTTTTCCCAGTAATTTATTCACAATTTCCTTTGAAGATTCTTCCAGGATTCCTTAGGAAATTGCCTCAGAAAGTTTTACAAAAAGTCCTCCTGAAACGAATTCCGGAAAGTTCTTCGGAAATTCTTGCGGATAGTCCTTAAAATTTACCTCAGGAATTACGTTAGAATTTCCTCCACGTATTCCTTTGTTTAAAAGAACCTTAGGAAATTCGTTTCGTTCTTTTGGAAATTTCTTTGAAAATTTCGTAGGAAATTACTTTAGGAATTGCTTCATAACATCCTTTAGGAATTCTTCCGTAGGAATTCTCCCTTAGAAATTCTTTCGGATAAACCTTCCGAAAATCATTCGCAAATTTTGACAGAAAATATTTTAGAATTCCTCTAAAAATTCCTACAGAATTTCAATCACAGATTCCATCGGAAATATGTTTAGGCTTTGAAAGTTTGCTTTGGAATTTCTTCGGAAATTAATACGGAGGATTATTTTAAGAATTCCTTCGGATTTTTTTTAGGAAAAAAAATGTTGATTTTTTTAGAAATTCCCCTAGGGGTGCCTTAGCAAGTTCTTTGACAACTTTTCCTCAAATTCCCATAGGAATTCTGTCAGAACTACCTTAAACAATTCCTTGGGAATTTCTACGGCTAATCCTTTGAAAATTCTTTGAAAATTACTAATTTCGGTAATTTTGGACTCCCACCCCTCGTAACACTTTTTGTATGAAAGGTTTATTTTTTTTTGTATGGATCGTAACGCTCGGCTTGACCCCCTCCCTCCCCATTCAACGTTACGTAATTTGTGAAGGCCCCCAATAGTTCCGTCACAACATTCTCCATTTCTTTTGATTTTTTTCGGGAATCTCTTCAGAAATTAATTCAAAGAAATTTCTTCGGAAATTGATTTTGGGAACCATTCGGAAATTCATCTAGGAATTCCCTAAACATTTTTTCGAAATTTACTGAGAAGATTCTTCCTGATTTTTCTGCGGGAATTCCTTCGGTTCCCTAATGTCAACTATTTTTGATGTCGGTGCTACCGGGCAAAATCATAAAATACCTATGCATATAATAAGAAAGGCCTGCGTGCCCAAACCTTTGTTCCTTATGATGAATAAACGAGTCTTCACTCCACATTTAGCAAGCAAACAAGCTAGTTCGGTTTTGTATTTCTTCGGTGTGATTTGTGAGAAGTCAGTCGTGGGATCAATAGTGAAGTTGGCCAAGTTCGAATGAAGCATTTTTACACTAAGTTCTTTCAAAAATTCCTTCAAAAATTTTGTGAGAAGTGTCTTTATAAACTCTTTTCGCTATTCCCTCGGAGAGTCCTTTCTGAACCCCTTCGAAGATTTTTTCAACAATTTCTTCGGAAATTGTTTTAGGAATTCTTTCGGAAACTATTTCATTCCTTAATAAATTTCCGAATGAAATCCTGAAAGAATATTCTATGGAGAGTCCGTTCTGAACCTCTTCAAAGATTTTTTCAGCAATTTCTTCGGATTTTTTTTAGGAATTCTTTCGGAAACTATTTCATTCCTTAATAAATTTCCGAATTAATCCTGGAAGAATATTTTATGGTTTTACCTGTGGTTTTACTAAAGGAATTTCCCAACGAGAACCTTAATGGTTTTTGATAAAATGCCTATATGAGTTTCCTCAGAATTTCTTATAGGATTCTACAAAGGAATTTCTAATGAAACTTAGAAAAAAATCGTAGGAAAATCCTTCAGGAACTCTACCAAGAACTTTTTTGGCATATTTTACCAACTTTTGAGGAAAATATTCAATTTGGTTGGTCATCGTGCCCCAGTCTTACTCAGCCAAAGCTCATTTAAGTTATATTATGTTACGTGTGAATCAAAACCGCGTGAAATCAAAAATCCGCGTTAAATTGATTTTTTTAGCCATTGATTTTTGCATCCACGCCGGTTCACGCCGCCGCCGATAAAATCCAACGGCGCACCACCGTGACGCCGCCGCCGCCGCCGATTATATGACCGGCGCACAGGTCTAGATGCAAGTCTTAAAGAGCTACATATGCTCTAATCAATCAACAAAAACTTCAACCGGTCCAAAACGAGTTCTTACGAATGATCGGTTATAGCCCTAAGAATATCAAGCTCATCGTCTGGTCGGGATAAAAACACTTTTTGTACAAAGTTTTAGGAATTCTTACTCAAATTTCCAAACTTAGAAGTAATTACTATAAAACTTTTTTATTTTCAAATAAGATATTTCAAACTAATTTAAATTAAACACCTCTAAGAAGTGGTGTTTTCAAAGTGTCCATAATTACGCGGAAAACTCCCTCTCCGTCGGTTCCAAAGATTCATTTTCATTTTAATCAAATTTCAGTAGAGGCGTTTTAACGAGGCGGATTTGTATGCCATCGACCTCCATTTCCAACGTTGTACCTGTGTCAATAATTATTCGGGCAGTGTTCCTAACGCTGTAATCAAGTGCAAAATTATTCTGCTCGAGACCAATTAAACAACCGTACCACCCATATTAAATTATCGCTCGAGGCAGGAAAGCTTCGCAAGGACAACAACCAGTTCAGCTCAGAAAAGGACAGTCAATATTTTCAGGAATAAGTTCACATGCTCATTCTGACTTGAAACCAAACAGGAAAAATTCCTTTCTCCTATTAACTTTACATGAAAGAATTAAACCGTGCTTGGTTGCAAACATCACGCGTACGGGCAAAATGTAGACAAGTTGACAGCGTTTTGTTTGTTTTGTGTATTTTCTATGATTGCTCACACCGATACCACTCGGAATGCTGATTGACGGGAACTCATATTTATCGAGCATCCGATCTGAGAGGTACTTCCAACGTCATTCGGATTCGCCGAAAAACGAACAAAAAATTAATATGGAAACACAAGCACTGGCACGTAGAAAATCGAACTCTATCTTCAACCCATATCAGCAGCGGGATAGGCACCCATCACAATTTGTTGATTGAAATTCTAGGCAGCACCACCAGCAGCAGCGGCAGCAAGACCCGTGATGTGTGTGCTTTTGTTGTTTGAGTAGGCAAAAGGTGGAACGCCAGTCAATTTTGTACCTTTCCAGCTGCATGGAAACGGTTGGCGGTTGGCAAGGGTAAACACATTTCCCTGATTGAGTGGGCTTTAGTTTGGTTTCAGAAGCAATCAGTCAGCTTTTTTCGCTTCGGAATTGTTTGGAAGTTAACATGGATGGGCTTCGTTTTGTGAAAATTGTATGCACATTTAGCTCGTAGAACTGCGCACAGCAAATGACTGTCATTTTGCCCAATTATGCTGTTTTCGTCGTACGATCTCGTATTATTGTATGTTACATTTTTATAGTGAAACAAATTACATCTATTATTTTTTTTACACACTCTCATACTAATATACTGATTCTCTTGCTATCTGAGTAATTTTGCAAATCTGGAAGTGGGGTTTTTTCATTCGCTTATTAATTCTCATGCTCACTTCTTTTACTCACTTATTTATGCTTTCTTTGCCATACAATTCACTAGTGTGAAGGAGTAGCTTGTTAAAGATCTTGATTCCACCTGTTAACTGCATTCCGAAAAGCTAATGCTACCGAAGAAAATTGAGACACCGAGAAAACCAATCATTTCCCAAATCGTCGTCATCTCCGGAGAAGCTGCTCAACCATTCCACCTTGATTGGCTTTGTGCATATCTTGGCATAACCTGATTCGTCGTTACCATCTTTGCGCCTCATTGTTGCAAGCTGGTGAGTTGAACGGAAGCAGATAACTTTCCCATTCTCTTCTTGTGCATCCGGTTTTTGTGTGCTCGAAGCCATATGTTTGCATTCCCATCCGCCGTCGTCATCGTGTAACACTGCGAAAGTCAGCCACCCGACCCGCGCGCCCACGCTGCGCGACTTGTCTTATTTGCTTCTGCTGGCAAACATCGAAAGCTTGTCCTCTTGTTGTCCTCGTCGCTATCGTCGTCGGGGAAAACGTCTTCATCGCACTTGCATCGGAGCTGAGTGCTTCTGTAGCAGTACATAATACGCGATAGAATCTTGATTGATGATGGAGATGATGCCAGCGACGCGGGATTGGTGGAAAGACGGTGCTGTACTGATTTTCTGCACAAAGTTTTATTTCATTGTCTGCGAAGCCTAATTCGGATTCAATTAAAATCGCGATTACTTTTCAGTAGCGTTCTGAGTCACATTATACGTCAAATAAGAGCTTCATCAATTAATCATTCAAGTCCCATTGATAATGTCTGTTTTGCCTAATCAAGATCTTTTAGAAATGTCGGAACCAAAAATTCTTCAGAGTACATCATAATAAAATGGACTGAACAATTGGCCGAGTGCCATTTGGCCATAGATTATTTATAGTTTCTATTATTATTAATAAGTTCTTTGGCCGAAAAGGTCATTTGGCCGAAAAGGACATTTGGCCGAAAAGGTCATTCAGTCGAAAAAGTCATATGGACGAAACGGTCATTTGGCCGAATAGGTCATTGAGCTGAATAGGTCAACTGGCCGAATAAGTAATTTGGCCGAAAAGGTCATTTGGCTAGACTCGGGACTAGAAAGCTATTCTCACTGCACATGCTTCGGAGTTTCTTTAATTCAAGAGCAATAACGATGCCGGCCTCGTCCTCACAATCAATTAGGATAAGGGGAGGAAATTTAGTTTGACACTCATTGCTACAAGAGACCGAGGAATCCTCTGCATCTCCATGATCGCAGTTGGAAATAGCCTTGGAAAGCGACTAATTATTTCTTTTGAACGACGCCATATTCATGATAATACAAAAACGGAAAAGCAACGCGTGTCTTACGTATTTTCCCGATTAACTTCGTGATTTACTTCGACTAGAACACGCACTGCACAACGTTTGCTCGATGGCTACTTTCTTACAAGAGAAACACGACTGGACAAATAACAAATTTTCACTTTCTGATTAATTTACACACCCGCGCGAAGGATTGGATTTGGATTGGATTTGGATTGGATTTGGATTGGATTTGGATTGGATTTGGATTGGATTTGGATTGGATTTGGATTGGATTTGGATTGGATTTGGATTGGATTTGGATTGGATTTGGATTGGATTTGGATTGGATTTGGATTGGTTTGGATTGGTTGGATTGGTTTGGATTGGTTTGGATTGGTTTGGATTGGTTTGGATTGGTTTGGTTGGTTTGGATTGGTTTGGTTGGATTGGTTTGGATTGGTTTGGATTGGTTTGGATTGGTTTGGATTGGTTTGGATTGGTTTGGTTGGTTTGGATTGGTTTGGATTGGTTTGGATTGGTTTGGTTGGTTTGGATTGGTTTGGATTGGTTTGGATTGGTTTGGATTGGTTTGGATTGGTTTGGATTGGTTTGGATTGGTTTGGATTGGTTTGGATTGGTTTGGTTGGTTTGGATTGGTTTGGATTGGTTTGGTTGGTTTGGTTGGTTTGGATTGGTTTGGATTGGTTTGGATTGGTTTGGATTGGTTTGGTTGGTTTGGATTGGTTTGGTTGGTTGGTTTGGATTGGTTTGGATTGGTTTGGTTGGTTTGGATTGGTTTGGATTGGTTCGGATTGGTTTGGATTGGTTTGGATTGGTTTGGATTGGTTTGGTTGGTTTGGATTGGTTTGGATTGGTTCGGATTGGATTCGGTTGGTTTGGATTGGTTTGGTTGGTTTGGATTGGTTTGGTTGGTTTGGATTGGTTTGGATTGGTTTGGATTGGTTTGGATTGGTTTGGATTGGTTTGGATTGGTTTGGATTGGTTTGGATTGGTTTGGATTGGTTTGGATTGGTTTGGATTGGTTTGGATTGGTTTGGATTGGTTTGGTTGGTTTGGTTGGTTTGGATTGGTTTGGTTGGTTTGGATTGGTTTGGATTGGTTTGGATTGGTTTGGATTGGTTTGGATTGGTTTGGATTGGTTTGGATTGGTTTGGATTGGTTTGGATTGGTTTGGTTGGTTTGGATTGGTTTGGTTGGTTTGGATTGGTTTGGATTGGTTTGGATTGGTTTGGTTGGTTTGGATTGGTTTGGTTGGTTCGGTTGGTTTGGTTGGTTTGGATTGGTTTGGATTGGTTTGGATTGGTTTGGTTGGTTTGGATTGGTTCGGTTGGTTCGGATTGGTTTGGATTGGTTTGGATTGGTTTGGATTGGTTTGGATTGGTTTGGATTGGTTTGGATTGGTTTGGATTGGATTTGGATTGGTTTGGATTGGTTTGGATTGGTTTGGTTGGTTTGGATTGGTTTGGATTGGTTTGGTTGGTTTGGATTGGTTTGGATTGGTTTGGTTGGTTTGGATTGGTTTGGATTGGTTTGGATTGGTTTGGATTGGTTTGGATTGGTTTGGATTGGTTTGGATTGGTTTGGTTGGTTTGGATTGGTTTGGTTGGTTTGGATTGGTTTGGTTGGTTTGGATTGGTTTGGATTGGTTTGGTTGGTTTGGTTGGTTTGGTTGGTTTGGTTGGTTTGGATTGGTTTGGTTGGTTTGGTTGGTTTGGATTGGTTTGGTTGGTTTGGTTGGTTTGGATTGGTTTGGTTGGTTTGGTTGGTTTGGATTGGTTTGGTTGGTTTGGATTGGTTTGGTTGGTTTGGATTGGTTTGGATTGGTTTGGATTGGTTTGGATTGGTTTGGATTGGTTTGGATTGGTTTGGATTGGTTTGGTTGGTTTGGATTGGTTTGGATTGGTTCGGATTGGTTTGGTTGGTTTGGATTGGTTTGGATTGGTTTGGATTGGTTTGGATTGGTTTGGATTGGTTTGGTTGGTTTGGATTAGATTCAGTTTGGGTTCGGATTGGATTTGGATTGGTTTGGATTGGTTTGGATTGGTTTGGTTGGTTTGGATTGGTTTGGATTGGTTTGGATTGGTTTGGATTGGTTTGGTTGGTTTGGATTGGTTTGGATTGGTTTGGATTGGTTTGGATTGGTTTGGATTGGTTTGGATTGGTTTGGATTGGTTTGGATTGGTTTGGTTGGTTTGGATTGGTTTGGTTGGTTTGGATTGGTTTGGTTGGTTTGGTTGGTTTGGTTGGTTTGGATTGGTTTGGTTGGTTTGGATTGGTTTGGTTGGTTTGGATTGGTTTGGATTGGTTTGGATTGGTTTGGTTGGTTTGGTTGGTTTGGATTGGTTTGGTTGGTTTGGTTGGTTTGGATTGGTTTGGATTGGTTTGGATTGGTTTGGATTGGTTTGGATTGGTTTGGATTGGTTTGGTTGGTTTGGATTGGTTTGGTTGGTTTGGATTGGTTTGGATTGGTTTGGATTGGTTTGGATTGGTTTGGATTGGTTTGGATTGGTTTGGATTGGTTTGGATTGGTTTGGATTGGTTTGGATTGGTTTGGATTGGTTTGGATTGGTTTGGGTTGGTTTGGATTGGTTTGGTTGGTTTGGATTGGTTTGGATTGGTTTGGTTTGGTTGGTTTGGATTGGTTTGGTTGGTTTGGTTGGTTTGGTTGGTTTGGTTGGTTTGGTTTGGATTGGTTGGTTTGGTTGGTTTGGATTGGTTTGGATTGGTTTGGTTGGTTTGGTTGGTTTGGTTTGGATTGGTTTGGTTGGTTTGGTTGGTTTGGATTGGTTTGGATTGGTTTGGTTGGTTTGGTTGGTTTGGATTGGTTTGGTTGGTTTGGATTGGTTTGGATTGGTTTGGATTGGTTTGGTTGGTTTGGATTGGTTTGGATTGGTTTGGTTGGTTTGGATTGGTTTGGTTTGGTTGGTTGGTTTGGATTGGTTTGGATTGGTTTGGATTGGTTTGGATTGGTTTGGTTGGTTTGGATTGGTTTGGATTGGTTTGGTTGGTTGGATTGGATTGGTTTGGATTGGTTTGGATTGGTTTGGATTGGTTTGGATTGGTTTGGATTGGTTTGGATTGGTTTGGATTGGTTTGGTTGGTTGGGGTTGGTTTGGATTGGATTGGTTTGGATTGGTTTGGATTGGTTTGGATTGGATCTGGATTGGATTGGTTTGGATTGGTTTGGATTGGTTTGGATTGGTTTGGATGGGTTTGGATTGGTTTGGATTGGTTTGGTTGGTTTGGATTGGTTTGGATTGGTTTGGATTGGTTTGGATTGGTTTGGATTGGTTTGGTTGGTTTGGATGGGATTTGGACTGGATTTGGATTGGTTTGGATTGGTTTGGATTGGTTTGGATTGGTTTGGATTGGTTTGGATTGGTTGGATTGGTTTGGTTGGTTTGGATTGGTTTGGTTGGTTTGGATTGGTTTGGTTGGTTTGGTTGGTTTGGATTGGTTTGGATTGGTTTGGATTGGTTTGGATTGGTTTGGATTGGTTTGGATTGGTTTGGATTGGTTTGGTTGGTTTGGATTGGTTTGGTTGGTTTGGATTGGTTTGGTTGGTTTGGATTGGTTTGGATTGGTTTGGATTGGTTTGGTTGGTTTGGATTGGTTTGGATTGGTTTGGATTGGTTTGGATTGGTTTGGTTGGTTTGGATTGGTTTGGATTGGTTTGGTTGGTTTGGTTGGTTTGGATTGGTTTGGATTGGTTTGGATTGGTTTGGTTGGTTTGGTTGGTTTGGATTGGTTTGGATTGGTTTGGATTGGTTTGGATTGGTTTGGATTGGTTTGGTTGGTTTGGATTGGTTTGGATTGGTTTGGATTGGTTTGGATTGGTTTGGTTGGTTTGGATTGGTTTGGTTGGTTTGGATTGGTTTGGTTGGTTTGGATTGGTTTGGATTGGTTTGGATTGGTTTGGATTGGTTTGGTTGGTTTGGATTGGTTTGGATTGGTTTGGATTGGTTTGGTTGGTTTGGATTGGTTTGGTTGGTTTGGTTGGTTTGGATTGGTTTGGTTGGTTTGGATTGGTTTGGATTGGTTTGGATTGGTTTGGATTGGTTTGGATTGGTTTGGTTGGTTTGGATTGGTTTGGTTGGTTTGGTTGGTTTGGATTGGTTTGGATTGGTTTGGATTGGTTTGGATTGGTTTGGTTGGTTTGGATTGGTTTGGATTGGTTTGGATTGGTTTGGATTGGTTTGGATTGGTTTGGATTGGTTTGGATTGGTTTGGATTGGTTTGGATTGGTTTGGTTGGTTTGGTTGGTTTGGATTGGTTTGGATTGGTTTGGTTGGTTTGGATTGGTTTGGTTGGTTCGGATTGGTTTGGATTGGTTTGGATTGGTTTGGTTGGTTTGGATTGGTTTGGTTGGTTTGGATTGGTTTGGTTGGTTTGGATTGGTTTGGATTGGTTTGGATTGGTTTGGATTGGTTTGGTTGGTTTGGATTGGTTTGGATTGGTTTGGTTGGTTTGGTTGGTTTGGATTGGTTTGGTTGGTTTGGATTGGTTTGGATTGGTTTGGTTGGTTTGGATTGGTTTGGATTGGTTTGGTTGGTTTGGATTGGTTTGGATTGGTTTGGTTGGTTTGGATTGGTTTGGATTGGTTTGGTTGGTTTGGATTGGTTTGGTTGGTTTGGATTGGTTTGGATTGGTTTGGATTGGTTTGGATTGGTTTGGATTGGTTTGGTTGGTTTGGATTGGTTTGGATTGGTTTGGATTGGTTTGGATTGGTTTGGATTGGTTTGGATTGGTTTGGTTGGTTTGGATTGGTTTGGATTGGTTTGGATTGGTTTGGATTGGTTTGGTTGGTTTGGATTGGTTTGGATTGGATTCGGATTGGTTTGGTTGGTTTGGATTGGTTTGGATTGGTTTGGATTGGTTTGGTTGGTTTGGATTGGTTTGGATTGGTTTGGATTGGTTTGGATTGGTTTGGATTGGTTGGATTGGTTTGGATTGGTTTGGTTGGTTTGGATTGGTTTGGATTGGTTTGGTTGGTTTGGATTGGTTTGGATTGGTTTGGATTGGTTTGGATTGGTTTGGTTGGTTTGGATTGGTTTGGATTGGTTTGGATTGGTTTGGATTGGTTTGGTTGGTTTGGATTGGTTTGGTTGGTTTGGATTGGTTTGGTTGGTTTGGATTGGTTTGGTTGGTTTGGATTGGTTTGGATTGGTTTGGTTGGTTTGGATTGGTTTGGATTGGTTTGGATTGGTTTGGTTGGTTTGGATTGGTTTGGTTGGTTTGGATTGGTTTGGATTGGTTTGGTTGGTTTGGATTGGTTTGGATTGGTTTGGTTGGTTTGGATTGGTTTGGTTGGTTTGGATTGGTTTGGATTGGTTTGGATTGGTTTGGTTGGTTTGGATTGGTTGGTTGGTTGGTTTGGTTGGTTTGGATTGGTTTGGATTGGTTTGGTTGGTTTGGATTGGTTTGGATTGGTTTGGATTGGTTTGGATTGGTTTGGATTGGTTTGGATTGGTTTGGATTGGTTTGGATTGGTTTGGTTGGTTTGGATTGGTTTGGATTGGTTTGGATTGGTTTGGATTGGTTTGGTTGGTTTGGATTGGTTTGGTTGGTTTGGTTGGTTTGGATTGGTTTGGTTGGTTTGGTTGGTTTGGATTGGTTTGGATTGGTTTGGATTGGTTTGGATTGGTTTGGATTGGTTTGGTTGGTTTGGATTGGTTTGGTTGGTTTGGTTGGTTTGGATTGGTTTGGTTGGTTTGGATTGGTTTGGTTGGTTTGGATTGGTTTGGTTGGTTTGGATTGGTTTGGATTGGTTTGGTTGGTTTGGATTGGTTTGGATTGGTTTGGATTGGTTTGGATTGGTTTGGATTGGTTTGGATTGGTTTGGTTGGTTTGGTTGGTTTGGATTGGTTTGGATTGGTTTGGTTGGTTTGGTTGGTTTGGTTGGTTTGGATTGGTTTGGATTGGTTTGGATTGGTTTGGATTGGTTTGGATTGGTTTGGTTGGTTTGGATTGGTTTGGTTGGTTTGGATTGGTTTGGATTGGTTTGGATTGGTTCGGTTGGTTCGGTTGGTTTGGATTGGTTTGGTTGGTTTGGATTGGTTTGGATTGGTTTGGTTGGTTTGGATTGGTTTGGTTGGTTTGGTTGGTTTGGTTGGTTTGGATTGGTTTGGTTGGTTTGGATTGGTTTGGTTGGTTTGGATTGGTTTGGATTGGTTTGGGATTGGTTTGGATTGGTTTGGATTGGTTTGGTTGGTTTGGATTGGTTTGGATTGGTTTGGATTGGTTTGGATTGGTTTGGTTGGTTTGGATTGGTTTGGATTGGTTTGGATTGGTTTGGTTGGTTTGGATTGGTTTGGTTGGTTTGGATTGGATTGGATTGGTTTGGTTGGTTTGGATTGGTTTGGATTGGTTTGGATTGGTTTGGATTGGATTCGGTTGGATTCGGATTGGTTTGGATTGGTTTGGATTGGTTTGGATTGGTTTGGTTTGGTTTGGATTGGTTTGGATTGGTTTGGATTGGTTTGGATTGGTTTGGATTGGTTTGGTTGGTTTGGATTGGTTTGGTTGGTTTGGATTGGTTTGGATTGGTTTGGTTGGTTTGGATTGGTTTGGATTGCGTTTGGTTGGTTTGGATTGGTTTGGTTGGTTTGGTTGGTTGGTTTGGTTGGTTTGGATTGGTTTGGATTGGTTTGGATTGGTTTGGATTGGTTTGGATTGGTTTGGATTGGTTTGGTTGGTTTGGATTGGTTTGGATTGGTTTGGATTGGTTTGGATTGGTTTGGATTGGTTTGGATTGGTTTGGATTGGTTTGGATTGGTTTGGTTGGTTTGGATTGGTTTGGTTGGTTTGGTTGGTTTGGTTGGTTTGGTTGGTTTGGATTGGTTTGGATTGGTTGGGGTTGGTTTGGATTGGTTTGGTTGGTTTGGATTGGATTGGTTTGGTTGGATCTGGATTGGATTGGTTTGGATTGGTTTGGTTGGTTTGGATTGGTTTGGATGGGGTTTGGATTGGTTTGGATTGGTTTGGATTGGTTTGGATTGGTTTGGATTGGTTTGGTTGGTTTGGATTGGTTTGGATTGGTTTGGTTGGTTTGGATGGGTTTGGACTGGTTTGGTTGGTTTGGATTGGTTTGGTTGGTTTGGATTGGTTTGGATTGGTTTGGATTGGTTTGGATTGGTTTGGATTGGTTTGGTTGGTTTGGATTGGTTTGGTTGGTTTGGATTGGTTTGGATTGGTTTGGTTGGTTTGGATTGGTTTGGATTGGTTTGGATTGGTTTGGATTGGTTTGGTTGGTTTGGATTGGTTTGGTTGGTTTGGTTGGTTTGGATTGGTTTGGATTGGTTTGGATTGGTTTGGATTGGTTTGGATTGGTTTGGATTGGTTTGGTTGGTTTGGATTGGTTTGGATTGGTTTGGATTGGTTTGGATTGGTTTGGATTGGTTTGGATTGGTTTGGATTGGTTTGGATTGGTTTGGATTGGTTTGGTTGGTTTGGATTGGTTTGGATTGGTTTGGTTGGTTTGGATTGGTTTGGATTGGTTTGGTTGGTTTGGATTGGTTTGGTTGGTTTGGTTGGTTTGGATTGGTTTGGATTGGTTTGGATTGGTTTGGATTGGTTTGGATTGGTTTGGATTGGTTTGGATTGGTTTGGATTGGTTTGGTTGGTTTGGATTGGTTTGGATTGGTTTGGATTGGTTTGGATTGGTTTGGATTGGTTTGGTTGGTTTGGGATTGGTTTGGATTGGTTTGGTTGGTTTGGATTGGTTTGGATTGGTTTGGTTGGTTTGGATTGGTTTGGATTGGTTTGGATTGGTTTGGTTGGTTTGGATTGGTTTGGATTGGTTTGGATTGGTTTGGATTGGTTTGGTTGGTTTGGATTGGTTTGGATTGGTTTGGATTGGTTTGGTTGGTTTGGATTGGTTTGGATTGGTTTGGATTGGTTTGGTTGGTTTGGATTGGTTTGGATTGGTTTGGTTGGTTTGGATTGGTTTGGATTGGTTTGGATTGGTTTGGTTGGTTTGGATTGGTTTGGATTGGTTTGGATTGGTTTGGATTGGTTTGGATTGGTTTGGATTGGTTTGGTTGGTTTGGTTGGTTGGATTGGTTTGGTTGGTTTGGATTGGTTTGGTTGGTTTGGATTGGTTTGGATTGGATTTGGATTGGTTTGGATTGGTTTGGATTGGTTTGGTTGGTTTGGATTGGTTTGGATTGGTTTGGATTGGTTTGGTTGGTTTGGATTGGTTTGGTTGGTTTGGATTGGTTTGGATTGGTTTGGATTGGTTTGGTTGGTTTGGATTGGTTTGGTTGGTTTGGATTGGTTTGGTTGGTTGGTTTGGATTGGTTTGGTTGGTTTGGATTGGTTTGGTTGGTTTGGATTGGTTTGGATTGGTTTGGATTGGTTTGGATTGGTTTGGATTGGTTTGGTTGGTTTGGATTGGTTTGGATTGGTTTGGATTGGTTTGGATTGGTTTGGATTGGTTTGGTTGGTTTGGATTGGTTTGGATTGGTTTGGTTGGTTTGGATTGGTTTGGATTGGTTTGGATTGGTTTGGATTGGTTTGGATTGGTTTGGATTGGTTTGGATTGGTTTGGATTGGTTTGGATTGGTTTGGATTGGTTTGGATTGGTTTGGATTGGTTTGGATTGTGTTTGGATTGGTTTGGATTGGTTGGATTGGATTGGGATTGGTTTGGATTGGATTTGGATTGGATTTGGATTGGATTTGGATTGGATTTGGATTGGATTTGGATTGGATTTGGATTGGATTGGATTTGGATTGGATTTGGATTGGATTTGGATTGGATCTGGATTGGATTGGATTTGGATTGGATTTGGATTGGATTTGGATTGGATTTGGATAGGATTTGGATTGGATTTGGATTGGATTTGGATTGGATTTAGATTGGATTTGGATCGGATTTGGATTGTGGATTACAGACAGAATCGGAAATCGAACCAAGCCACCTTTAGCATTGTGTTGCTTTGTAACCGGCTAAGTAGAGCTCCAAATGTATTCGCTGGACTTTTGGAAACATTCTTCTTGACAAGAAAAAAGCCGATCATGGGAAAACGAATGTCATATTTGCAAAATCGAAGACACTTCAACAGGAAGGCACTGTACTATCTTTCACCAGCATCTTGAGCAACGAAATCGGCTTGAAGCTATTTTCGGATGACTCCCAAACGAGACAGGTGCAAAGGAATTGAAACTCCGACAAAAACATCACACTGCTTTTGGTAGCAAAAGAGTATCAACCACAAGAGGGAAATTGCATTCTCCAGCAGATTAGTCGACCTGGGTTTTTTGGCATTTTTCTTCCCGATCAAAAGTTATGGGTTTCCCGGAATAATATGAACAAAGCTGTGTTACTTTGAATCATCATCAGGTGCCACACGGCACAAATTGCCAAAACCTTTCCAGACGGGGATTCCCACTCTAATGGAACCATAATGCGCCACCTCACCGTTGATTGGATTTATGCCAGCCGCCTTTTGCGGAGAATCTTATTCAATAAACCATTTTACAAGTCTCACCCGCCAGGTGCTTTTCACGAATCGTGAATCATCAATACTCGGGAACGAAAGAAAAGGAAGAATCGACCCCAAGTTTCAAAGCATGCTTTTTCGTTTGAATCACCTTTCCCGAATAAGAATGGAATTCAAGGGGAGATGCTCGATAATGGGAAACTCCTCGCCAGATAAGCCAGGTTCAAACCGTTAACCATTTATCACCGGGAGGGCTTTGCACTGCCGACAACGACGATCTTCGAGCAGGGGGTTGTCTTTACATTCAGTGGAAATTCTTAACTTTTCCAGAAATTACAATGCGAAGAGGGGGTTCAAACAGAGTCTCCCAGTTCTCGCTACTCGACGAGGCACCGATAATGATATTTTCATAAATATACATACCGCAAATGACTTCGAAAACGTCTGGAAGCCAATGTAAATTTGGGTGTAATAACAAAGTGGATGGCGGCAAAGAAAAACAACTGATGACACATTTCCCATGATGTTATTTTGGTCTGGTTTCGTTTTATGTGTTCTGCGTCAACGGGGAAAATTCCGCACTAATTACATCAGAATCTCGAATTGAAGAAAAGTTGTACATTCGATATCAGCTATCGATTGATTCATCTTCCACCGAGCAGACCATCGGCTAGAGCAGATGCCCAACAAAATACCAACGACCGACGAATGCAACCGATCCGTTGCGATGGGAGTGGGGATGGAATCGACAAAACAAATTGGAAAATAAATATTTTCCCATTAATTTACGCGCTCGGCGTGAGGCTTTTTAACAGCATCATCGTGCCTGGCTGGGTGGGGTTCCGTGAAGGAAGGATATCTGTGCAGGCAATCGTGGAAATGAGTGGGGCTCGTTAAGAGTATAAAGAAAGCCAGGTGGAAAGCGTAGGATGGGAGCACATTGGCGTAGGTTTTATTTTGGGTAGAGTGATGGAGAAACCAAAACAAGATGATCGCAATCTCAGGAGCAGAAGTGGGAATTGCCATTTTAACGAAGGAAAATGTCAACTCAAATTTGATATTGTTGAACAAATATGACATTATCAGAAAGTCAGATGCTGAGGTTTGATATCGACAGGTGAAAAATATATTTTTTGTTTATGGATGGTTGTCAATTTGTATTTATTTGTTTTTCAATTTATTTTTGAATTTGAACTTTTATTATGTTTTTAACTGAATTTATGTCTTCAATATGCATTTGAGACACAAAATGATAAATATGAGCTGGAATTGATGCATTTCATCTTTTAATTGTTATTTGGATACTTGTTAAAGGTTATCTATCTATCTATATATTTATAAAAAGGAAATGGTATGTGTGCGTATCCGCATAACTCGTAAACGGCTGGATGGATTTTTTTCATTCTTTCGGCAAATACGTTCATTATCGTTTCCGACGGGTTTATGTGATATTTCCTCATGTGAAAATCGCGAGTAATGCTGAGTGAATCGTGAAAAACTAAAAATAAGCATCCTATGGAAACTTCGCATTTTCGGCCGAAACGAATATTTGACCGTCCTTTTGGCTGTTTGGCCGAATAAATCATTTACCAAATAAAAATCGGTAATTTGGCCGAAATGGTCGTTTGACAGAAAGAGCCTTTTCCAGGCCTGGGAAAATTCATTCAAAGACGAACGAATGTTTCGTTTTTAGCCCACAGTGAGGTTTTAATTTCGATGCACCGATTAATGTTAATGCTCGATGATGTGCTGTTTGTTGCACGAACAAGGGAAGAGGTAAATACATACAAAGCATACGTTTTATACATTAAAAGTGGGGAGTTTATGAACGTGGAAGCTTCACAAGCCGGGTAGTGCCGAGGAGGCATCGTTCAGTAGGGCAGTGTGAAATGAGGATGCTTCCTTCGTTCATCGGCAGTGTTTCAGATGCGAGTGAGTGTTGTGTACCCGAGCAGGAGAAATTGGCTCAATAATACCTAATTCTGTTATTGATACCATACTCTGTTATGAGGTAGCCCTGCATAAGAGGTAAAATATCAAAGGAATAATATCAAAAACTAATATGCACAATACTTAAGCCATAACATACTCAGTTATTAAATTGAATTTAAATGCCAAATACATAACCAATTATTATTCGTTTGGTATTGAAATATGCTTTGGTATATGTTATGCCTCAAGTATTCTGCATATAAGTTTTTGGTATTATTTTTTGGTATTTTATCTCTTACGCAAGGCTAGTTCATACCAATTTCAGTTATCGAGGTCGTCGGTCCTGCTCGGGTAAATACAAAACCATATTAGCGAGAAAGAGAGAGCGTGCATCACATGTCTCTCTTTTACACATTCATTCCAACAGAAATGCGCAACTCAGAATAAATGAGGCAAGAGAGTTTATTATTCTTTGCACCATCGGGTGCTTGATTTCACTCTCCAACTGTTTCGTACAGCAGTGCCATATGCAGCGAGGAAGCATTCTTTACTAAGCACTTTGAAACTGTTCTCCCATGAAGCTACCTTCATCGGGAGTATATCTGGTGCCGAAGCATCAGTCCTCATCTTCATTGTTTCATTCATCCAAGCCCTGCTTTTCGTTAAAAATGTCTTTTGGCTGAACGGGTCAAATGCTCGAAAACGTCATATGGCCTAACAGGTTATTTGGCCAAAAATGTCAGTTTAGCCGAACAATAATGAATGCGAAAAGTGTGCAGTGCGTAATGATAATATACAGGGTAAAAGTTAGAGATGAGAAGTGAGAAATGAGTAGTCAAAAGTGGAAGACAAACAGTAAAAAGTGAGACATCTTTGTTCTCATTTTGTGCTCCTCATTTTCCATAGTGAGATAAGCATAGGGTAAGTGTACGTACCGGTTTTGGCCACTTCAGGGCCTAATTTGGCCAACCAATACACATTTTCCAGAAAATATCGATCAGTTTCGACTGCGAAAAAAGATAAGGGATGAATCTCCTGTTAGAGCTAATAAAACTCTTACCTTTGGAGTAATGGGAGAAACTGGCCAAATTTGGAGCATGACCAAAACCGGTACAGTTACCTCATACCTTCGGACAAATGGCGAGGATCGAAGTAATCCGCGCTAGAGGTCGGAAGAAAAAAATGTGTTGCTTGTCGTTCGGGTTTCCTGAATAAAAACGAGTTTCTTAAATAAATAGGAGTTGTTTCCGATTTGGTATTAGTCGGAGTTGAATAAAACGAACGAACAGAAGAAGGTAGAAGAGTTTAGTTCTTTAAATTTCATTCCACCATGTTCTGTAATCTTTGCACACGCAAAAGAAAGCATTCACGAATTCGTGAACCAGCAAAAATACAACGTGATTTAATTCATGGATACTGGAACACCAGTCACGTTTTTCAGAACATTCCAGAAAACGTGATTGTGTTCTCGAATCCGTGGCTGTTGTTCACGGAAAAATACACCGTAAGCTTGTTAGTTCACGAATTTATGAACGCTTTTTTTGCACGCTTATACGTAATTCGACCTCAACCGTGAGGTCGTCTTCAGTGTTTCGTACTTGACTTGATTCGTACTTCGACCTCAACAGCAAGGCCGTCTTCAGTGTGTTGTACTTGACTCGACGTCGAGTTGTTTATCAAAAAAAAAAAACGTATATTTTGCGTGGCAGCATCCTTGCCGATTTGGCAAAAGCATAAGCATCTCTAGAAGCAATAATAACTTTCTAGCTGCATGAAATGGATAATGTATGTATGTATGTAGTTAGCCACCATCCTGGCTGGAGTCTTGCTCTACATGCGGTTCCACTTAACAGTAAGGTCAAATTTCAATATCATTTTGAATAGCTAAATGAAATGGATAAGGCCACAAAAAATATAGGAATCGTTCAGAATACACCCGAAAACCAGCTATTTGAAATTAGACGTTCGCTTGGTATCCAAATCACGGTATTCGACATGTTAACCAGAAACACTTACATCCCAGTATGTAATAAGGGCCATGTTTTTCCATGAAACAAGTTGCCATATAAATGCTAGCATTATTGTACTTTGATCCTATGACAAAAGATCGTCAAAACGGACAAAACATCGAAAAGAAAAAAAGGTAAAAACGGACAAAACATCGAAAAGGAGAAAAAGGTGAAAAAGAAGGAAGAAGAAAAAAGAAAAAAAAAAGACAAAATAAAGCCAATAAATTAATTTCGATAAAGTCACGCGGTGATCAAAGCTTTCCTAATTATAGAATCCAATTGGCGAAAAATTGATGTTCGAATAAGATTCAATTTGGGCGAAGTATGAGCGCGTGAGAGATTTGCGTGAAGAGATTTAGCGCGCTCTTGTATGAATCTCTGAAAATATGCCACGAATCAATAGAACTGTTTACGCTTGCCGAACAGCACTTTAGCAGGTTGAAATCGCTGTTATTTTGCCTGTCTTGGTACAGTGATCACCACGTCACTATCCAAGCCGTTCCTGGGTGGACGTTAGTCAGAATGACAGCGATTTCAACAATGCTTGTTCTCTCATATGGCCCTTCAGTTTCTATTCATTTCACACTTGCCGCTCGCTTGCGGTGTCAATCGAATCTGTATCTTCATTACTTTCATCTACTCCCTTTCTCTTTGAGTAGTATAATTATCACCGAAAAAAGCCAATAAATTAATCTAATCTAATCTAATCTAATCTCATACATGCGTAGCCAATACTTGAAAGCATCCTGGAAAATGACGGTTTCTGAATTCCGTCATTTTTCTTTTCATATGGCCAGGCCAACTACGCAGTATGTACCGCAGAGATGACTCCTAGATATTGAGCGACTTCAGGAATACCTAAAGTCACTCAATAGCTTGGAATCGACGGGAAAGGAAGAAAGCGTGGACCTCCCGTACCAAACGCTTCCAATAATATAAATACCTAATATATGATAAAAATCGTGTACGTGTTTTTTGTGTGATGTACATGAGCGTTTTTATTTTTTTTCTTGCTAAACAATGCAGGGGGAATCTGCTCAACAGACATCCTGTGTTGACCAGGAAGTGCGGGGTTAGGGATCACCGAGGGAGGCAGGACTACATCTCCGACCCGCTAAACCGTTTCCATTGCCGCCAAGCCCATAGTCCCTTCGGTACAACCAGAAAGTAATGCTTCAAAGGGGGGCCAGTGCACAACGCACCCTCGAGGTTAGCTGCGTGTCCTTGCAGCACCGAACATCGTAACTCGCTTTTTTAGAAGAACACCATGGTATCGTGCCAGCGCGTTGCCGGCTTTCCCGGTGGCCTTACCACGCCCTATGTCCTATGAAGGTGGGAAGGGTCGACTTCGCGCCTGCTTCCCTCTGCACGACTGGTATCAAGAATGATGATGCCGCGTGCACCCCAAATTGACCTTTCTGCGATAGGGCCTATTCGCCAGCACACAGAGGGACGTGCCGACGCGAGGCCTACGCCTGCCCCAGCCTTGACGAGGACCCCTTTCCGTCCTCGGGCTCGGAACCCGCCCGGTTGACCGACGCCGCGAAAGCGACGATACCATGTTGTTCTTCGCGCTGCCACTTGTTCGATAAAAGGATCGAGTTCGACCACAGAGCATGACCACCGGTATGACCCATGAAGCCGACTCCGATCCCTTGGACCACCTCTTATTTGCGCCTGAACTAGCCATCCTTGAGTCCACGCGCCACCTTCTGTGTAGCTCCGAGAGGATTTGGGCGATAGCCGATAAAACGGCGTTCCAGCCAACTTAATATTTACACATCCTCCGAACTAGGTTGTCCGGGGTAGTGTCCAGACCACATGTGGCAAGCATGTGGTCACGCATTGCGCGAAAACGTGAGCACACGAACAACACGTGTTCCGCCGTTTCCTCTAAACCTGCGCACACCAAACACTCGGGCGAGGCCGAGCAAGCCAGCTGCGTTACCTGCACTGTGATTTTGCAGCACGCTTAAACGCCGGGCACTTCGAACCCCCATGGGGTGCTTGCTGTTCACAGCTTTGCTTTGCAAATCAAACAATTGGGAGGGTTCGTGCACCATTGTGCCTTATGTCCTCCAATCCGCAGCGTCGGCAGAGATTGCTTCTGTCAGGGCATTTGCAGTCCCATTGCTTGTGCCCCGGTTCCAGGCACTTGAAGCAAACTTTGGGTTGCTCGTATAAGCGCACAGGGCATACCGACCATCCCACCTTGACGCTCCCTAACTTGACTACCTTGGAGGCGTCCGCTGCAGATAGCCGAACCAATGCTACCTGCGTCCCTGCCGGACCTTTCCGTAGCCGAACGGCTGCGGTGGGCGTCTCCACTTCACACTGTCGCCGCAGTGCCGTGACGAGCTCTTCGACTTCAGTGATCTCGTACAGGTCTTTAACCTTAGATTCACCTCCGTCGTGCCCTCACCTTGACCGTCTCGCCCAGGGACCTCCTCCGCCAACTTCTTGTAGGCGGCGCCCTTTGCGAGACGCCCCGCTTCAGCTCGAGTATCATCTCGCCCATCCGGGTACGTCTTATTCGACGTACGTCGGCGCCGAGTTCACCGAGCATGACGTCACTCCTCATCGCCTTCAAAACATCCGAGTACTTAGCCTCGTTCGCCGTGATGACAAGGGCATCGCCCCTGGAGCGATTGGCGCCTACCCTAGACTTCTTGCTACCCTTTGGTCACGCCTTTGGTCGATTCGACCTTGCCCGAGTCCGCGAATCCTTGGGCCTCAGTCTGGGTAGATCTCGACTCCACCGATTTCACGGGTTTACACTTGGCCGTCCCGACCGCCCTCTCCAGCTTGGCGTCCAGCATCGACTTCCGAAATTTCTGCAAGCTCCTCTTGAGGTCCTTGCTGATATTATGCTTCGATGACGCAAAGTCGATGATGGCGTCCAGCTGTTCCGTCGCCACCTCGAAGGCCGAAAGCCCATCGCGTTTGTGGTTCATCGCCTCCACAAGCCATGGGCCGTCAATAACCCCTACCGGCGTTTTTTTAGCCGAGAGGAAGGTTAAGTGACCCACGCTGGCGCTGCGCACTGAGCTGCCGACTATTGCCTCTGGCCTCCTAGGTGGAGACCTGAACAACCCACCTCTTGCGAAGGGTTGTCGCCTACACTACTACCACTAATTGAAGAATTGACTTGGTTTTCCATTTTGGTCCCACGAGTTGCTCGGGAAAAGAGATCCACCACGCCAGAGCCCAGCATGACGCGGTAAGGGACAATTACTGTGGAGGGTGCCCAGGTACCCCACAGGCTCCGTTAAAGGCCTAGCTTATTATTTCACCCCCTGGCCATGCATCCTCTCGGCACGGGTCGCTTGACGCCTTGGGATTAGGGGTTAGGGACGATGGTCCCGGTCTAACTCGCAGTGGCCATGGGGAGGGGTCGTCAAGCCCTTGGACAAAGTCCCTGCTGCCCCCTATGATGTATGATGTATATCTGTATGTGTGTATATGAGTGTGTATGTGTGTTTATATGTCTACACTGATAGACAAAAGTATTCGTCATGTTTTAATAGAGCTACTATGAAAACATGACGAACACTCATGTCCATCAATATATGTATGTATTTGTGTATATGTATGTGTGTATAATGTGAATGTGTGTGTGCGTTTGTGTGAGTGCGTGCGTGTTAAATTTACGGATCATCAAAACCTTACCTCTTTTCAATAAATCTGACGCTGAACATGTTTGAGCATTTACATAGCCTTGATCGCAATATTAGCAAGGGCATTGCCCTTGATAACAATCGATCAGCCCTTGCAAGCACAAACATGCGCACGTCTTCCGGATCTGCAGCACTTTTTTAAACACTACACATTTGTTTCGACCGCGGTCACTGCACTGGTTCTATTGTTCTACTTTAAGGCGAATCACCGCACAAAAGTAGAGCGCAAAAACCAACCGCACTGGAAGACGGCCGAAACGAGACTCAAGAGCCAACACGCACTGAACTAATTAACTTTATTACCGGCCGCGCAATGCAAAACACAAAATTTCGGCAAATCGCGTGATCGTTCTGCCGTCCGAAACATGAGCCAACACGCACTGAACCAATCAACTCCACTACCGGCCGCGCAATGCAAAACACAAAACTTCGGCAAATCGCGCGATCGCTCCGCCGTCCGAAACAAGAGCCAACACGCACTCCGAAAAAATCCAATAAATTAATTTCGATAAAGTCACGCGGTGATCAAAGCATTCCTAATTATAGAATAAAAAAGAAAGGAGAACGGAGAAGGAAGATGGAAGAACGAGGAAAGAAGAATAGGGCCTTCCTTAGCCGTGCGGTAAAATGCGCGACTACAAATCAAGACCATGCTGAAGGTGGCTGGGTTCGACTCCCTGTCCGGTCTAGGAAATTTTCGGGTTGTTAATTCTCTCGACTTGCCTGGACATAAAGTACCATCGTGTTAGCCTCATGATATGTAAAACGAATGTAAAAATGGTAACTTGACTTAGAAACCTCGCAGTTAATAACTGTGGAAGTGCTAAGAGAACACTAGGAGGCGGCAATGTCCCAGTAGGGGATGTAATGCAAATAAGAAGAAAAAGAAGAAGAAACACGAAGGAGAAGCAAGAAGGAAAAATGAATTAGGAAGAGGAAGAAAGAAGAAAAAATAGAGAAGGACGAAGGAAAACGAAGATGTGAGATGGTAGAAGGAAGAAGAAAGAGAGAAAGAAGGAAGAATGATATAGGAATAAGAAAGAGGAAAGAAGCGAGAAGAAAGAATGAAAACGGCGGAATGATGAAAAATGAAGAAAAAAAGAAGAAGAAAGGAAAAAGAAAAATTATTAAAGAAAAAAGGATGCAAGAAAAAAGGAAGGAAGGAAGGAAGCATTGAGGAAGAATAAGAAAGAAAAAAAAAAGAAGAAAGAAGATGGAAGTTCTTTAAGACCTTTTTTTTCCATTCGGCCTTTTGTCCCTTCAACTGCTTGTCTTTAGGCCTTTTATCATTCGACCTTTAGTCCCTTCGACCTTTTGGTTTTCACTTTTTGACCCTAAACTAATGTACCATGCGTTTTCGGGTGGTCGGTATTGGCCATTTTTGACAAATACCGGTATTCGGTATTTGGTGGAGCCAATACCGGTAATACCGGTAGAATACCGGTTTTTGTGAAAATTTCACGTATTAAAAGAAAAACTTTTGATTTGGATTTTTGGATCAAAACAATATTTGTGACAAACTTCAGATGTTAAAATTATTACTTGTTGAGCTGGGCAAAGCGATACGTAGACATTATATACTGTGCGACTCATCTCCTAATTCGCATTGGATTTTGTTGGCAATGTTGCCAACTATTGAGTATTCCCTCTCAGGTTCAACCGAAGTTGGACGAATGGTTCCGAAACCGTAAAAATCAGTGTCCAATACTTGCCCTTAATCTTTTCAGATTCATAGTAGGGGATTGCATGCAAGGATAATGAAATCAACTTATTTGTCACCAGCAACGCTAGTGTGGTGTTTTGCTCTGCTACAGTCCCTTTACAAGTTGATCTCCGATAAACCAGGAAAATTATCCATAGAGGCATCTTCTTCGTACTATAGATAGTGGAATATATGGATGAGCGAAGATAAATCCTCTGTCTCCAAACGAACTGTCAAACGTGTCTCCAAACGAGCATGACGTCACGATTACAATGGAAACGTTAAGGGCTGTGACGTCATATGCGCGTGTGCACGGGCAAAAAAATCAACTCAGCCATGCTTTCGCTCATCTATAGATTCTACTATCTATACTTCGTACCAATCGTCAGGTATGGTCGTTGTCTTAGTTTCAACGATCGCATTCGCTTGACTAATCAAAGTAGCTCTTGATGTTGGAAGGAAATGCCAAAATTTGATTAATTGCTTTACGGCAGAATTATTCAAGAAAGCAAAATGATCGGCGTATTTGGATCGTCTCTTTTGGATTCGATCCTTAAAAGCATCGAATAAGTGGCGGAAATCTCTATGGCTTGATTTGATAGTTGTTCCAACATATATTGCAGTGCCACGTCGGCTTTATATAAATTGCAGAACTCAACGCTACTTGAACAGGTTCGAAGGCTTACATTATTTCACCAATCGCCAAACAATCATCACTAAAGTTAAATTTGTATTGAAGCTTTAACTTATGGATTCGTTTGAGCATAGATAATGTGTTATTCCAGCGTGCCTTGGCGTCAGCCATTAATTCAAATTCTTTTCCAAATTTAGGGTGGACATATTTTTGCAGAAAATCGTTTTCAAATGTGATCTCCAAAAAATAATTATTACGGCTCGTACCTTCTTCATGATTTCAGACATATCGGGAAAAGGGTCGACGATGTCAACAATGTTCATTGAAGAAAAAAGTCATTTGCAGTTTGACAGTTGACCGAAAGAATGAAGCAACTGATTAATGACGATGTTGATCGATTTTTGTTGTAGCGCGAACGTCGTCAATGATGCCTACTTGAGCAAAGTTACTCATGCGCGCATTTACTTGTTGGATTTTTGTCACGATGAGTCTTTACTGTTTGTAATCTTTATGGGACAGATATGCGATTCCAGGCAGTTGAGATGATACATCTAGGTGAAAATTATTCGAGATTTTTTATATTGACAGCAAAATTTGAAATACCGAAAATACCGGTATTTTCCGTCTCTAATACCGGTATTTTCGGTACTCAAAATTGACCGGTAATACCGGTATTACCGGTTTCGGTACTACTGGTTAGACCACCCTAGTTTTCATATTCTCTTATGCTTATATGATTATGCATTTTTTTCCATATCCCTACTTATCTTGCCGCATGTGAAGTCAATGCTTTTGAAAATCACTCACTCAAACTCAGTATTTTAATTTCTGCGAACAAAACCATGCAAGCGACTTCAACAACTACGGCAAATGAGCAGCCCGAATAGAATTTACTGTCGAGCAGTCTAATCATTCAAGAAGTTAGTTGTGAGGCAGATTGCATCGTCAGTGGAACCGAAATAAAACATTTTGTGTATCTGAATCTCAAGGGTGTCTTTAACACTCGAGCACGCACGTTGTAGTATTTTGTACAATATATGTGAATTTTCTGCCGCCATTCTGCCAGCTCGTTTCAGAATCCAATTAGAATAAACACCAACTTTTCATTACACTATCACATTGGCAACCCGTTAACCAAGACGAACCTCTACCATAAAACCTATCCCCCAGAATCCAATAAAATTCCGCAGGAACTCGTGGGGAGTGCAGAGGTGTTCTCGGCTTGCAGTGGGCGAGTGACTACATAATCAATTCCTTACCATTCCCCGATAACCGTGAGAACGTGGCCAGCGCCGTTATCGACCATCCAAAATACTAGAGCTCTCGGATTGTGCACATTGGGGTTGGAAAACAAATCCCATGCATCCATCCATTGGTTCCCTGTGCAATTGCGATTGTTCTGGTCGATCACGGAGTAGCAACTACGAAATGCACCCTCATCAAGCTCATGCTCATGAACCAACTAACCCATTCCAAGTACGGACAACTGGGTTATTGTAATTCCATCCATCGACCCGCGCCAGAGTTGGATTATTTTGACGCAATGAAGTCCAGTCACGAAATTATTGCAACATGCGAAAAAGAAACTATGGCAACACCTTTCGTTTACTTTAACTTTCCATTTATTTATCGAATTACAACCAAAGTTTCAGAGTGGTTTTATACATATAATAACTTCAGTTTACATATATTGAATCAAATATTGCAGGTTGTTAGATAAAATTCTCGACACTTTCGCTGAACAGCGTCCATAAGAGCTTTTTTTTTTTTTTTTTTACAAGAAAGAATGCATTTACACACTAACCCAGTACACGTGCATTGTAGTTGCCAAACTACCACACGGAAGTGTACTGGAGTGGAGTGTCGGACTCGACCATACCGGTAATACCGACTAAACTCCCTTGGGCTCCACCATCCATCGTTTCTCCAGGAACTACCTCGCAGTACTACTTCTGGGGGGATGGCAGTACTAAGCGTACTCGCTCATTATCGCTCACACAGGCACTCGTCCCACGCGAGACTGACTTGGGTGCTCGCACACCATTCACTCCATTTGAGTCTTACTTGGATGCTCTCCCGGGCGCTCCGCTGCCATGCCTCGAGGTGTCAATAGCGGTAACTGCCTGGGCCTACAGATATTACGCTACGACACTCCTGCCTCAGCACGAGCAGATCAATCACACCACTGCCGAAGCAGACCACACGCTACCCTGCCGAAGCAGGGACACTCCCCATGCACCACATGTGCA